>NC_092508.1:19109470-19712932 GCF_047511675.1 Marmota flaviventris
GCTGCCACTATCGTTCACTTCAAGGTCTCTGCGCAGGGAATCACACTGACTGACAACCAGAGAAAGTAAGCCTCGTCTACTTGCTCCTGGGCAGGGCTGTCCTTCCTGCAGCCCATCCGTGCCTCCACTCACCACCGCTCACCAACCCATCATCCCTTGCACCTCTCAGCCCACCTATTCTCCCATCCATCTATCTTGCTTCATTCTTTATCACAGTAGCTGTTCATCCATCGATCCATTATCCATCCACTTGTTCACACACTCATCAATTGGTCCATTCATCTACTTACTCGCATCCATCCATTCCCTATCTATTCTATGCCTACTTATCCCTTCATTTGTGTGTGTCTCTATCCATCCAGCCAGCCATCATCCACCCATCCATTCATCCACCCACCGACTCATCCATCTACCCATCCACCCATTCTCCATTCATCCACCCACCCATCTATCCGTCCACTGATCCACCCATCTACCCACCCATCCATCCATCCATCCTCCACTCATCCATCCATCAATCTATCCACCCATCCACCCATCCTCCATCCCTCCATCCATCTATCTTCCATTCACCCATCCACCCACCCACCCATCCATCCATCCATCAATCTATCCATTCATCCATCCATTATCCATCTCTCCATCCACCCACCCACCCATCCATCCACCCATCCACCCATCTATCAATCCTTCCATCCATCTCTCCATCCACCCACCCACCCATCCATCCACCCATCCACCCATCTATCAATCCTTCCATCCATCCTCTATCCACCCATTCATCCATCCACCCACCTATCCATCCATCAATCTTTCCATCCATCCATCCATCCACCCATCCATCGATCCATCCATCCCTCCCTCCATCCATTCATCTATCCATCCCACCATCCCTCCATCCTCCCTCCCTCCCTCCCTCCCTCCCTCCCTCCATCCTTCTACAAGGGTCTGCCTGAACCAGGTAGTCAGCTCGCACTACAACTGTTTAAAAGGTCCCTCTTTCCAGGAGCAGAGTCTTTCCTCCCAGGCTCTCTCCTAACCATGACCCCAGTTCATTTCCTTCCTCCTTTAGGGTCCCCCCATTTCTTATTCCTCAGTGTCAGTTTCTTTTCCAGCCTCTGGCTTTTGGGCTTGTTTCTGTGGCACATGTCTCTGTTCCTGTGCATCACTCGGGTCTCCGACTGAGCACCTCAGGCCATCTTGCTCTGTGAGACAGTGACCCACAACAGGCACAGTGTGAAGTGGCCTGGCGGAAGCAGACCCTCCCGTGCTCATTCTCTGTTCTCTGATGTCTGAACCACAGGCTCTTCTTCCGAAGACACTACCCCCTCAACACTGTCACCTTCTGTGACCTGGATCCACAGGAAAGAAAGTAAGTCTCTTGGAAACACCTTCCCTCTCAGCCAGCTCACGCCGCTGGGGAGAGTGTGTGTACATGAGCACAGGTGCGCGAATTCTCAGTCCAACTGGAAGATCCGCCTGTGTCCAGGGGAGTGTGCATAATTGCGTTGGGCATTTTTTGAGTTTTTTTCATAGATCTGGAGACCCTCCTGGGACTCAAATGCCCATTTTTACCCCCTCTGGCCCAACCCTGACCCTGACCCTGTTTCTCCCCTCCACACTGTGGGAGGTAGCCTGGCAGTGTTTGCTCCAACTTGAAAACCCCTGGGTGACCTTGGCCGTTTCTGTCCTGCAGAGGTCGGGGCTCCTCTGCTTGCCCCAGAGAGTCTGGTCTGAGTGGGCGGTGCTCTGGGGACAGGTGCAGTGATTTACCCTGAGCTGACTTTCTCTCCACAGGTGGATGAAGACAGAGGGAGGTGCTCCTGCTAAGTAAGTGTGGCTTCCTAGTCCACCAGCAGGTGGGGCGGGGCAGGTTTAGAATCTGCAGCCTGGGGTGGGGAAAGGCCAGCAAGGATCTTTGTGCCAATGTCACTGAAGTCTGGAGAAACAGTACAGCCCACGTGTGTGGCTTTAGCAAAGGAGAGTGTGTCCTGGTGGGACAGAGTTGGAAAAGAACGAATATTTTAAAATGGATCTTAAAAGACAGGTAGAGTTTGCTCAGGCTGAAAGGTAGGAGAGAGATGGGTTTAATGGGAGGAGGTAGCTTGACCAGCAATCTGGGCAGGGCTGAGTGTCCCACAGAGAGGCTGCTGAATGGTTGTTGGCTGAAGAAAAGGGACCAGAGGCAGCCAGGCCACCTCCAGTGACCAGGAATCTGGGTGTGATCAACGCTGGGGACTTGGCCTTGTTCAGTCTTCATAATCATCAAGGACTCTGAGTCCCCATGTATTCTTGTGTCCCTGCCAGCCGGCCAGGCAGGCCAGGGCTTGCAGTGGGGGCAGGTGGCAGTGTCAGGGCAGGCATGGGTTGGCCAGGTCTCCGTCATGGCAGAAGCAGGCAGACAAAGCTGGCATGCCTGTGTGATGGGAGTTCAGAGATGACCCCCACCCTGCTCAGGTCACCCCCACTGCACTACAGCCCTAGCCAGCCCAGAAAGGGAGGAGCTGGGGGCTGCCCTGTGGACCCCAGTGACTCCAACACCTGGGCACTACTCCAGCTCCTGAAACCAAGCTGGAAGAGTAAAGTTGTGGGAAGTACAGGGCTGTGTGTGTGAGTGTGTGTGAGTGTGTTTGTGACTTGGCTAATTTTAGCTGGGCAGTGCCGTCTGAGGCAGAGGGGTGTCCATGGGCATCTCCAGCTGTCCCGATTTCCCCATCTCGCTCTAATTAGCAACACCCCAGCTGGGAGGGGCCCCGAGCTCACATTCTGTTCTCTGCCCTTGTATTTTTAACTCTGTTTTGCAAAGAGAGAATGTTAGGTCACTCCCGTCTTGGTGCCGGAGGGGACAGGTGTGGGGTCCCCTCCTCCTTGGGTTCTCTGGGCTTCCCAGCCTCTGGACGGGGCGGCTGTGTGTGTGTGGGGGGGGGGGGGACCTGCCCGTTCTTGGTCACCCTGACCTCCTGGGGTGCATGGCGGGTGCTTGATGGGTGCCTGGTGGGTGCGTGGTGGGTGCGAAGGCCCCATCCTGGCTGGGCCCCCGGCCTCCTGGTTTGCTTCTGTGCTGTTTATGGGAACAGTCGGGTTGGGTGGGGCTGGGAGAGGCTGCTTGAGGAATGCTCCCACTTTATTTCTGGTCTCGTCCCCACCCCGTACTATCCAGTCCTGTCCTTCACCCCAGACCTGCTCCACCCCTCCAAGGGGAACTTTCGCCTGCCCTGAAACAAAGCGAGACGCTGTCCCCAGCCTTGACCTTGCTGCGGGGGAACCAAGAGGGCTCTGTCTCAGGCGCCCTCCTGTCCCTGAGGCCCGGGGAGGCTGGGGACGCAGTGTGGCAGGCGGGGCGTGCCCTGGCCAGGGTCCTCCTGTCTTCCCCTCTCGCCCACCACCCTCTCCCGCCCCTGCAGGCTCTTTGGCTTCGTGGCCCGGAAGCAGGGCAGCACCACAGACAACGCCTGCCACCTCTTTGCCGAGCTCGACCCCAAGCAGCCTGCCTCGGCCATTGTCAACTTTGTCTCCAAGGTCATGCAGAGCACCGGCCAGAAGAGATGAGCCCAGACCCCTTGCCCAGGGCCAGGGCAGCGGGGACGGGGCACCTGGGGAGGGGACCTCTGAATCCTGACCACCTCGAATCCACAAGGAGGACTTTGGGCTAATTTTGGAGAAGGAGAGAAGAAAGTGTAGCGTTGGGCGAGGGAAGTGAATTGCAGAGGGGAGGGGAGGGGAGAGGGAGAAAAAGCAAAAAAAAAGATGGAGGAGGAGACGCAGGTTCTCCTGGGCAGATGGAATCGGCAGCCTCCCAGAGCCTCCTAAGCCAGCCAGGTCCCCTCACTCCCGCCCCCTCTGAGAGGACAGAGCTCCTCCACGGGCCTCCTTGGGATCCACATTTTGGGGGGAAAATGAAAAAGCTCTGTGTCCCTCGCCACCTGCTTTGCAAGGACAGTTCAAGCCAAGAGAGTCTTTTTCTGGCCACCTGAGGGCGGGTCGCTGAGCCCGAAGGCTGGCGGGAGAAAGCGCGTGGAGAAGCTTTTCCTTCTGACACTATGCCAGACCCGAGGCCCCTCCGTCCTGTGCTGGGCCATGATGCATTGTGATGTGGGTGTTTGTATGTCCCCACCCACACCCTCACACACTGATTTCTATCGCCTCTGTCTGCTAGAATTGTAAACAGCTCTGCTCGCCTCTGTCCCCTGGGTTAGCACACACGTGCATGCTGTCCAAAGAAGGTTAGGGTTGGGGGTGACACGGCAGCAGGAGGAGACAGAGCCCTCTCCTGCAGGAGTACCTAGGATTCCCCCTTCCCGTCCCTGTACTTATACTCTAGTGGCCCCGGGTGCCACCAGCCTGCTCTGTACAGAGGCCCTGGCCAGAGGGGAAGTGCACCCCTGCTCCATTGCTGGTTGACCGGGAGCCCTGGGCTTTGGTGTGAGGAAGCAGAGATATGTGTGTCCGTAGGGAGGAGGACTGTCAGGAAAGGTGACTGCTGAGCTCTGATACCTTCCCACCACGGGTGGCTCACAGCTGGCTGGGCAGGCCGCTCTGGCCAGTGCCGGGACTCTGCCTGACTCCTGCTGCTCGGCCCCATTCCTGGGCTCGGGGCCCCAGCGCCAGCCTTATCTCAGCCTTGCTTATCTGCATGCTGCCTTTTGGGGCGCTGGGGATGGTGACTTCCTGCCCTGCCCTGTCTTTCCTGCAAGGTCCTCATGCTGGGGCTCATCCTGGGGAACCTGCTTCTCAGCTCCCTTCTCAGCAAGGCCCCAGGAGAAACGTGTGGTCCTGGTGTCCCCTCTGTAACACAGAGCCTCAAGGTCTGACTGGTTGCAGGCGCCTTTCAGCTGGGCTGCTCAGGGTGACATCAGCAAAGCTCCTAAGGCTGCTTCCGGAGCACCACAGGGCCTCCCCATCACGCCACAGCCTCGCTGTCTCCCTTCTTTCTGCCTTGGCTTCCCCAGCAGAGCCACACTGCCCACAGAGCAGGGGACAAAGAGCATGCATTTAGGTCAAAAGACCAAGGGTCCTTTTGGGCAGTGGGGAAGACCCTTGGCCACCACCCAGGAACTCTAAGCCAGAATGGAAACTTCACCAGGACTCCATTCTTCAGCCCACAGGGGCCCTCTGAAGAGTGGCATTGTACTGATATATAAATATATATAATATATACCTGAGACATACTGACAGAATCTGTAAGCTAATAAAATATAAGAAAAGGTTAAAAAATAGGTAAATTGACAAAAAGTATTTATTGTTTTCCCAGATTGCTCTGTTGCCTCCCTGAGCAGAAACCAGTCCCCGTCCCTTTCTTTATATATAAGTAGAGCCTGAAGTGGAGGGGCCTTTGTGGCCCGTGGTGTGGCTGGGCATCTCCTTGCCCTGGGCCGCGCTGGGGCTCAGTGGGGTGGGGTGCATATGCTGCATCCTGTTGGCCCCCTGATTCTCTGTCAATTAGGCCCAGCAGTCAGCTCCCTGCACATCTGGAGAGCTGACCTCGTTCCTACAGGCCTGAATGTGTGTGTGAGCCTGCAGGGGACCAGGTGTGTGTGGCCACGAGTGCGTGTGCGTCTCTGGGAGCTGTCCCTCTGTGGACATTGTTACAGGGAGCTGGAAAGGAAAGTGTCTAGATTAGACGGGGGGCAGAGGCCAAGCCCCCGCGGCGCTCCCCAAAGGCGAAGTCCCTGGCTGTGTGAGCTAGGTCCTTCCAAAGTGCCCTTCCTTCTGAGATGTTGAAGCCAAATATCTGAAGCTACCTTTCCTTATTCCCTAACGCACCCAAGGTCTCCTCTAAGATAGAAGGAGACATTTCCCCACCCGGTTTCTTTGTAAATACCTTCCTCTCCCGCTGCCTAGGCCGGCAGCCTCCTCCTGGTCGGTTGCCTCCTCTTGGCTGGAGGCTGGAGGACCCTCCGGAAGCCCGCCCTGCACGGGGACGGAGTCTGGGGTCAGCCTTCACACTTGCCTAGCCACTGCCCACCCTTAGCCCCTTCAGGCCTGGCCAGCCCCCGCACTCCAGGCCAGCCACGTGTGAGCCAGGGGGGCATCAGAGAGTGCTGGTGAGCTGGCCACTCGCTCTCAGCACACCTGTGGAGAGATCAGCACTTCAGGGGCCACGTGGTGGCCTGCCGCCCCGCCCTGCCCAGTGTCTCACAGGTGGACCCGGCACACACACACGCACATGCACACACACACACACACACACACACACATCACTCTGCGCTGTAGTCTATGCTTGCCAAAGATTTCCTTTAAAAGAGAGAGCACTTTGACTCATTGTTATCATTTTATACGTGTTTATCCCCGCCTCCCGGCCCTTTGCCTGTTGTGTGTGTTGAATCTGTCGTCAGCAGGAGAGTGCTGTCTGGTCTGATGGGGGCTGAGGCAGGGAAGGGTCTGGAGAAAAGGCAAGAAAGAGCGGGAGACGCCTGGTCAGCACGAGGTGCTGCCTCTGCCTGTCCAGCAGGTCTCTGGGGCAGGCCTGGGCCTCACCCTAGCTGGCCGCCACAGGCATGGTGGGGACATCTCCGATTCTGCAAGGATTGGGGCCCAGGGAGAATAAGAGGGAAGGGCTGGGCCTGAGAGCCGTGGTGAGGTGACCCCAGAGGGGAGCCAGGGAAATGAGCTGTGTTTGTGGCTTCCAGGGGTGACGGAGGTGCCCCCCTGCCATCGTGGTGTCTTGGCTCCTTGGTCTAGCCAGGCGTCTGAGGACAGAAGCATCACCTCCTGGGTTGGGGACAGGCATTTTGAGCCATCTCGCTGACCCCCTCCCCCAGGAGTTGTGAAAGCTGAGGACACTGACTGCAGAGGATTCTTCTCCCTGACTTCTCAGGAACCCCCAGATGTGGTAGGGACCGGGCAGGATGGGTGGTGGGACCTGGGGCTGTGCGGCATCCTGCTATGAGGGGGCTCTCAGGAGGGAGAGGAGGGGGACTCTCCTGCTTCATACCCCCATCTAAGGAGCCCACCCCTGCCCACCCCTGGGGTCTTCTAAGAGCTTGGGGGCAGAGTTTCAGGGCCACCTCTTCACCCAGGGCCAGGCCCTGGAATGCTGAGACTCGTGTTCCCGTGTCCAGAGGTAACATAGGATGTGTGTGTGCGTGTGTGCAAGTGTGGACGTCTGTGTGTGTGTTTGGCTCATCTCTTTAGGGCACTTAGGGGTAAGGGGTTGAGGTGGTGCATGGCAGAATGTCAAGTTCAAGGTGACCCAGCGGTGAGAGCTATCAGAAGGGAGGCCTGTAGGGCCAGCGATTAGTGGAGTCTCAGCGTTGGGTGGCGAGGACCGGCCCCCTGGGCTGGGCTCAGCAGACCTGTTCCTTCCTGTCTCCCCTGTAAATGTGGGAGAGGACAGGGGACTCAGTTTCCCACACCTGGGCCGTTCCCAGCAACAAGGTTATTGTAGAGCCATGTCCCAAGCTTGTTTTCTAATCAGTGTTAAATGGAGTGACACTCTCCTGTGGGTCTGTGTTTGGTCTGTGCGTGTGAGTGTGAGCACGCCCAGGTGTGCCTGCTGTGTCCCCCCCCCCCCACCCATTTTCTCTCCTCTCTTCAGACTTGTCATTCAAAACAAATGTCAGAAATTCCTTATCACAGCACCCCCACCCCGCCTCCCAGGTCCTCTGCAGAAAACCCCGAGTACCCCAGGGTCCTCCCACACCCCGCTGTGTATTTATATAGATGGAAATATACTTTATATTTTGTATCATTGTGCCTATAACTTTGCCACCTTGTATAAACCCTGATGTATGCTATTCGTCCTGGATCTGAATGTACGGACCCCCACGCTGGCTCTCCCACTCCTGTACAGCGCCTCGGTTTCTTTGCGATCCATTGTATGGCTTTATAAATGATAAAACTTAAAGAAAAACTGTATGGTGTTATCTAGCTGTGTTGTTTGGACAGGGGTTTCTGGAAGAAAGGGACCCTTCGCGAGCATCAGATATGAGGGGGATTCAGTTCTCCCTCCGGTGGTTGATTCACCCCAAATTCTCCCAAACAACTTCCCCAACACCCAAGTCTATGTCTGGTCATTACTGGGTTGTTCATCTGGACTCTTTCATCTGGAAGAGAATCTCAATTCAAATTTGTTCAAGAAAAAAATGGCATTTATTAGGCCAAGCGCTGAGAAGGGCAGGCAGAGCCGGGTCCAGGGCGTCGAGGGATGGGATGGGGAATCTGTTCTCATCGCTTGTCCTGAGCTGGCCCAATACTCAGGCAGACTCTGTCCCAGTGATGGGGTCACAGGAAGCTCTGAGCCTTCGGTCCATCAGCTTGCTGGTCCAGGTAGAAAGAAGACTCCGTCTCCCTATGTTCTCAGGGAGAACCTGGGGCACATGCCCGTTGGTTCTGAGAGAGCCTGCTTCTGGAACCTTCTGTAACCAGCCACAGGGACTGAGAATGGGGAGGGCTGGATGCCCCTTGAAGGGGTGAGGTTTATCAGAGTAAGGGGAGCAGAGGCTGCCAGGTAGAATCTCCGGAGGCCGCTCAGGTAGTCCCCGTGGAGCGAGCTCACGCTGGGCCACTCGTGTTCAGAAGGATTGGGTGTGTGGTCCACGGAGGCTGCCTCAGCACACCCCAGGGGCTCTGGGAGATCCCCACATCCTCAAGTTCTCCACTGAGCTTGCAGAGTGGCCGGGAGGGCGACGTGGACTGACTGGCGGGGCCCGCAGGTCAACCCTCCAAGGTTGGCATAGCAGTGGACGAGGGGCAGGCCTCTCCAATTTTGGGTCTCAGGACTCCTTTACTCTCTTAAAAATTATCGAGGCCCCTGAAGAGCTTTTGTTTAGGTGAGTTATATCTTTCCGTCTTGACCTCAGTATAAATTAAAACTGAGAACACTTCAAACATACTCATTCACTTCTAGAACATTCATTACGTGTGAAAGTAAATGGCATTTCCATGAAAGAGAGTGAAACTTTTTTTATTTTTATTTTTTGATATCAGAGATAGAACCCAAGGGTGCTTAACCACTGGGCCACATTCTCAGAGATTTTAATTTTATTTAGAGAGAGGATCTCAATAAGTTGCTTAGGGTCTCCCTAAGTTGCTGAGGCTGGCTTTGAACTTGCCATCTCCTGACTCAGCCTCCCGAGCCATTGGGACACTGATACTTTCTAAAGCAGAAACTGAATAAAAACTCCAAGAGCGACTTGATATCATTACAAAGTAGCTTTGACCTCACAGAACCCCCGAAAGGGCCTCACGAACCCCGGGGTGCCAGCCCAGGTGGGACGACACCTGGTGCTCTATGAGGTGAGCGAGTCAGGAAGCACACACCTGCCCGGCTGTGAAGAGGCCTGTGCCCAGATGGCAGCATCATGCCAGACGTCCCACCAAATCCACGACATGGGGTTTGTCCTGTGACCTAAGGGACACCTCAGGAAACAGAGGCTCTGAGAGGTCACCTGGCTTCTAACTGACAAAGCTGGGCCTCGTCATCATCATTACCTGCGATGGCTGGTGTTCAGCAAAGACTCACAGAGGACCAGGACCTGCACTAGGCACGTAAGTGTATTTTCTTACACAAGCACAACTGTCAGATAAAGAATGTCTTTGTTCTCATCTCACAGAGGAAGAGACTGAGGTTCAAAGAGGTTGAGGTGCTTGCTCAAAGTCACAAAGCTGGGATAAGTGACAGTGTCAGGCTAGACCCCAGGAGAGCCGACCCCATAGCCAGACCTTTCCTGGTGTAGAAGCAAACTTGCTGTTGTGTGTGTGCCCATCTCCCCCAGATACACACACTATGCACATACAGAGGCATAGAGACCACACAGAGCCCCCGTCCACACGCACAGGTGACTTAGCCTCTTGAGCCATGCTGAGTCCCCTGGTCGGCATCTCCTCTCCTGCCTCCTACCCGTCAAGCACCTGGGGTGCAGCCAGCAGTCAGCTCCAGGTTCCCAGCACCAGGGTGCAGGGGCTTCTCCCTCCAGGATCCAACCCTAGCTCTGCTAGTCAGCAAATGGCCCTGTTAGAGAAGGGGAGAGAAGGAGTGCGTGAGCTCTGGGGAGCAGGCAAGCTGGGGAGTGGTGGGAAGGGGCAGAGCCCAGGGCGCAGCCAGGTCCCAGGAGCTCAACGTGAGCTCAGGAGGCTAGGGGAGGAGGTGACACTGGGCATCCCACGTTTCATGGCCTCTGATATCCAGGGAGTCAGCTTCCTCCAGCCTCCATGGGTGAAGGCTGCAGGAGGTCAGAGGTGGGGGAGCTGCTTGGAAAGGAAAGGGGTGCTTGGGAGGGGTGAGCTTCCTGACCTGGAGTCCGTGGGGCTGGAGACTGCAGAGGCCCTTCCTAAGCTCCGTCAGGTGTGGCTGCAGACACAGGCCAGGACAGTTACCTGTCTAGCTTGAGTGTGGCCAGTCCCATGCTTGACCTGAGAAGATCCCCCTGAAGCAGGATCTTCCTGAGGTGCCCCACCTCGGAGCCAGGAATGGCTGGGTTTGGTTCTGGTTTCTCTGGGCCTCAGTTTCCTCATCTGTGAAATGGGACGATAGCAGCTAGAAGGCTGCTATGAGGGTGGAGACCACCTCACACGGTGCTGGGCTGACTGTGGGCCCCGCCAGCCCTTAACAAATACGCGCCTCCTTTCTTTTTCTGGTGCCTCTGCCTCCTCCACACCCACCCCTCAGGCCTCTGGGGAGACTTGGCAGCAGAGAGGAGGTGGGGCAGACAGCCTCCCGAATGATATAGATCTGCTGGGCTCCGGGCTCCTGACCACAGCATTGGGGGTGATTACAGCAGCCTCCACGGCTCCAGCTTTTATGGGGTCTGAAAGATCATCTCTGGCCATCAAGACAGGATGTCCGGGCTCTGGGCCCCTCCTCTCAGCCTCCACTCCATTCCCTGACTCCCAGCTCAGTCCTGGGAAGCCTCCCATTCCCAAGTCGAGTCCTAGGCAATGAAAGGTGCCCCTCAGGTCGCCAGGCCCTGCCCTCCCCCAGCCCTGCGTCTGTGTCCTGCGTGGGTGGAATACGACCTAGCAGACTATTGTCCCTCCCTCAGGGGACGTCGGCTGGTTTGGGTCACAAGAGCATGGCCTGGGTGGAGCAGGGGAGGGGTTCTTGAGGAGGGCAGGAGACCACTTGAGAGAGATGGAGGAGACCCCAGACCCTGAAGCTTCAGTGTGGGTAGAGACCTCGGGCTGCCTAGGGCAAGTAAATCAATCCATTAATAATGAGCATCCACGACGTGCAGTCACCTGTGGGGCTGCGGTCTGATGGGAGACGGAAAAACAAAAAGCAATCAGCAATGAATCTTGGCACTGTGATAAGCCTTCCGGAGGAAAGCTACACAGGCAGCAAGAATTTGCAGATGAATCCTGATGGTCTGGGAGAGGGGGGAAGGTCCCTTAGGACATCACTCCTCCTGGATGCTGGAGTCCAGGGGGAACAGCAGTCGATTGGACAGAGAGGGGAGCAATGGGGTTTCAGGTAGAAGGAACAGCACATGCCGAGCAAGGGCCAGGGGCAGGAGGGTCTTGGCCTGTCTGCATCCCACATTCTTCTCTTAAGTAACAGGCCTTTTAGTTGGAACTTGACATTCATTGGGATGCAAGGCAGAAGCGTGGTTAATGCACAGGTTGTGGTGTCAGGCTGTCTGAGTTCAAGTTCTGACTTCACCCCACTCACTGGCTGTGTGACCTTAGGCAAGTTGTTTGATCTTGCTGAGTTTCTGTTTCCATGTTTGTGTGAGCTGATAATAGTGCACCTGAGACTGATTGTGAGAATTGACAGTTCTTATCTATAAAAACAGCTTGGAATAGCTGAGTGCTCAATTGTGAGTACTCAATTGATATCATCTATGCATATCATTTATTTCTTTTAATGTCTCCCTTGCCAGACTGTGAAGTCCCCAAGGCATGGACTGAGGTGTGTGCCCTGTTGCTCCAGAGGCCGGAGAAGTGGGGCTACACCTGTTCCTTTGTGAAGTCAAGATCAGGGGACACTAGGGGATCGGAGCAGCTCAGTTGCTACCCGACTACTGCAGGGTGATGGGAACAATGACTACTCACTCCCACTGAGTGAGAAATGTGGGTTTGGGCAGAAGGTGTCCTGCTTGGGGTTGGACATGTTATGAGAAACTGTGTGGAAATTCTAGAAGGAAACCTTCTCTGGGCGACGGGCAAGGAAGGGTCCAGCTGGAGGAGGGCCTGGGAGTTATACCAGATGGCACTTGGAGCAGCCGTGTGGCTCAGTGGTCCCCCACTTGCATGAGAAGGTCCTGACATACAGGGATGCTCCCAGGGCAGACTGTCCTCAGGTCATATAGCAGAGTGTCCAGGGATGAGCATGGCTCACGTTGCTCAGCCCACATTCCTCCCTGGACTGCAGAAAGGGGAAGAGGGAGGCTCTGGGGTTGGGGTGGGACGGCCTGGGCTTTGCAACATGGGACTAACCCCAGGAGCAGGAGGGCCACCATCTCAGCAGAGGACAAGGTCTGGTGCCAGGCAAAGGTTTCATGTTCCATGTTCGGCCCAGAAACTCACAGGGCCACCAGACTAGGTGATGGACATGTCAGGGTGTCATGGTTTAGATTGAGGTGTCCCCCAAATGCTCGTGTGTGAGACGATACTAGAACGGAGGGGAAATGACTGGTTATGAGAGCCTCAATCCAGCCAGTGCATTCATCCTGACAGGGATGAACTGGGTGGTGACTGTAGGCAGGTAGGGTGTGGCTGCAGGAGCTGGGCACTGGGGACGTGCCTTTGGGGTACGTATTTTGTGGGCTGAGCTTAGTGTCTCCCTGCTTCCCGGGGCCATGGCCTGAGTCCTCCCCTGTCTTCCACCGACATCCTGCCTCACCCCAGGCACTGAGCAAAGAAGCCGGCCTTCTGTGGACTGTGAGCTCTGAAACCGTGCGGGCCAAACTTTTCCTCCTCCAAAATCGCTCTTGTCCTGTCTTTTGGTCACCGAGGGGCAAAGGCTGACTAAAACAGGGAGACTTCTGGGGATGAGGGCCAGACAGACCCGTCCCCATGCCTCCGCCTAACTAAGCCCCAGGTGGGAGGTCAGGACTTTCATTTTCTTCCCAGTTCAGCACCGAGGGCTTGTGGCCTGGGAAAGTTGTCTAGAGAAGGCCTGCCCTGCACTTGTGGGCCACGCTGCAGGCCTGTGACACGCGGGCGTGGCAGAGAGAGGAGGGTCACCCGTGCAACCAGGGGAGCGACAGTGTGTAAGGAAGAGAGGAGAGAGGGTCCCCTGGAGCAGGCGGAGCCTGGGGGGGAGGAGAACCCAGGGGTGACGTCTTGGTGGGCAAGGGGCGCGGGCTTGTGAGGACGTTTCTAGAAGGAGGAATAGCAGGTCATCATCACTCAGGCAGCGCCTCAGCCTTGAGTGAATGAGCTCTGGAGAAGGCCACTGAGTCTGACCGGCAGGAGGCCATGCTGTTCTTCCTAGGCGACAAGATGGGCAGTGCAGCCGAGAGCGGCAGAGGCTGGGGAGAGGCCTCCGTCGCCAAGGCTCCCGTATTTGCAGAGCTGGGAGCGGAGGGGCGGGTAGGAAGCAGGTGCACACGGCTCCATCCAAAGCTGTCACCTCTGCCCACCCCACGCGCTTCTTACTCTTTCCACTGGTCACTGGGCCCAGGTTCACCCATGCAGAGGTCGGAAGGCAGGAGTGAGGTGGGAGGCCAGAGGGAGAGCTTGTCCTGGAAAGCCCACCCTGGCTGGCCCCAGAAGGCGCTGCCTGGTCCCCCACTGGATTTTCCCCTGCAGTATCAGCCGTGTCTGCAGGGGCAGGGGAACCTCTCTGAATGGCAGTCCTTCAGACACCAGCTGCGCTGATCCCCAGGGGAGATAAAGGCGGTGAGAGCTAGGTGAGGGCCACAGGCCTGGGGTCAGAGGGGCAGGGCTTCGTGGGGGCTGGGGGTCGAGTCCCCGCCATCCTGTGCACTCGGGCTTCCTCTTCTCCTGTTCCTGCTCCAGGACCTTCCCAGCTCTGACCCTGAATCCTGGATTGGGACACGGTGGCTGGGGGCCACGCAGACACTGATGGGAGGGAGGGAGACATGTTTGGGACTGCAGAAGGCAGGCTGGGGACACCGTTAGAGCTCTCCTCTTAGGGTCCCCTCCTCTTGCTCTTCCCGGTCTCCCCTGTTTGGTGCCCTCCCCCTTCTTCCTGCCCCTCCCTTCTGTTCCCATTCTCTGTCCTGTCTCCCCTCTGTCTCTTTCTCTCTCCCAGCCAGACTCTGTGTTCTCACCCTGCCGAGGCCTCAGTTGACAGTGGAGGATGGAGACCAAGGATACCTCCCTTCCCAGGGATCTCGGAGAACAGGAGGGGCCGAAGCTGGGGGTGAGGGGAGCTGCAGAGGTGCGGAGGACTCTGGGATGCCCAGACAGGGCCTGCGGGTCCCCTCTGCCAGCCCTGAAGTCCTTCTGGGGACAGCTTCCCAGCACTGTCCATAGCCTAAGGCTCCCTCCAGTGGCCATCTGGGGAGTTGCAGCCACTCAACCCTCCTGGAAGAGGTCACAGCGGGCAGCTGGCTGAGCCAACTTTCCAAGGGCCTGAGAGACACGATTAATTGAGAACTGGAAGCAGAGAGCAATTTTGCACTTAGAAGCAGCCTGTTTATTAAAAGCTCCAGGGAACTAGTGAGGACAGAGACCTGGTGGCCTCCATCCCATCATTTACCACCCCTCTTGGCAGAGGAGAACAGCCCAGAGCTCCTTGGAGGCTGGGCTGGAGACCTCTCTGGGTCATCAGTGGCTGGAACCCTGAGGAGTTCTGATATGGCTGGTTGGAAGGGGCACTGCATGAGCAGTCAGGGGACCTGGGCACACTGGGCTGGGCACAGTAATTCCTTTCACAAAACCTTCGTATCCTCTTCTTTAACATGGCTTTTTGGGACAGCATACTCGGTTCAATCTCCAGCACCAAAGTGGGTGATAAAATAGAAAAAAGAACAGAGAATTCCATCACAGTCAACAGGACGCTGGCAAGGCCAGACACGGTGTCCAGCATGCATTAGGGAAGAACGGGGCCTGGCCTGATTGCATGGGGAAGAAGGTCCTGGGGCCGCAGCCACACCCTAGAAGAGCCGATGGTGGTGGTGGGCAGCCTGGGGTCAACATAGGGCCTTCTTGACCAGCCTAGAGCTGGAAGAGCCTCTGGGTGTCACAGAGAAGCCCCTCACCTCGCCGGGCTCTGGAGGGGCTGGTGATGCTCCTGGTTCAATAGGAGGGAAGGTCAAGGGGAGGCTGCAAGAGGGAAGGAGATGCCCGAGAGGCAGCTGAGGGTCCAGCCTTGGCTCACAAAGCCAGGCACCTAAACAAGGGGAACCTCTCTGAATGACAGTCCTTCAGACACCAGCTGCGCTGATCCAATCCAAGAACCAATCCCCTCCTGCCTTTGGAGAGGGGAGTGGGGCTTCGTCCCCCTTCCCACTTTGCTCCCTGTCCTGAGGAAGGAGTCTGTGTAAGGATGGTGGCTGTTGAGGCATTAGAAAGGGGCATATCTCCCCCTTGTGGCCACTTCTGGGTACTGCAGACATGAGCCCTGAAGACCGGAGGAAGTGCCAGACACAGCCTCAGGCTGTCCCTATTGACAAAACCCTGGATCTCTGGAACCTGTCAGCCTCCCTTTTGTGAGCCATGTTCAGAAGCAGGATGCAGGGGCCTCAGAGGGGTGCCTTTCAAGATCCCCTGCAGTGAGTGTGGCTTTCTCTGGACATGTTGTGGGTCACAGGCACACAACGGTGACAGCAACAGTGGGGATTGAAGAACTGCAGGGCATTGATGAGCTCCTGGCTGTGCCAACTGTGCCAGCCTCCTGGGATGCATGGGTGGACAGCACATGTCTGCGCCCTCCACGGTCCCAGTGGGACACAGAGAGCAGACCCAGGTTGATGCCACCACATTGCACAGATGAAGGCAGGAACTCGGCCTCTCCTCTCACTCCTCTTGGTCCTGTTCATGTCGAGAACGGGGACTACTGGGCTGGGGAATTTGGGAGGAGAAATCCAGCAAGTCACCCCGCTCTTCTGCTGGCCCCGTGTATCTCAGGCCAGCGTGCTCTCAGGACCACCCGTCCTAGCCTTCCCTCTGCCGTCTGGCCAGGGTCTGTCCTGAGCAGGGGCCCTTTGGTCAGGTCTGCCTGGGTAGGGGGCCCCTGGTCATTCTGCACCGCTCCTCTCTGGAATGGGAGGGTATAATGCTGGGTGGTGCATGAGTAAGTGCTTGTGACCACAGGTCAATAAGTCACATTCTCTAATCAGCTCTGTTACCCAGGTTTGGATTTTCATCCCTGACTTTGGGGTCCATACCTCAAATGTTTCTGGACTCAAGTGTGGAAGGGGATGTTATTTGATATTTGTCTCAAGGAGGTGGGGAGATACTATCATCATGTAGCATGAAGAAGCAAAGGAAAGGATGCAAACAGAAATAAATCCTAAAACACACAGGACAGCCACCACAGTGCATCACCCCCACCAAAGAGGGGTAGTACCCAGTTTGATGAGCCCCGACCTGAAACATCAGATGCTATGAGAAATGAAAACCCAAGTTTTTTTGTGTAAGATGCGAGGCTTAGGTTGAAGTTTATTTATTTTTTTTACCTAAGATGTCCCTTTGTATCTGTACCATTTGTTAAAAAGTATATCTTCCATTGAATTATTTTTGTACTTTTGTCAAAACTAATTGGGCACCTTTATGGGGGCTTGTCTCTAGGTCCTTTATTCCTTTCTATTTTTTTTATGTATGTATCCTTTTGCTAATACCATACAATTTGATCACTCTGGCTATGTGATAAGACTTGAAGTTGGGTAGACTAATTCATCTCCATTTATCCTACTTGGTCAAGATTGTCGGAGGTATTTTAGCTCCTTTCCTTTGCATTTCCATGTATGTTTTAGAATAATCCTGTCTATATATGGAAAAATGTTGCTGGGATTTTGATAGAAATTACACTAAATCTATTTGGTGTTATTGAGGAGAGTTGATATCTTTACTCTTGAATCTTCCCATCCATGAACATAGTATGTGTCTCCATTTATTTATGTCTTTGATTTCTTTCATTAGAATTTTGTTTGTTCTCAGCATATGAGTCCTGTAACAATTTGTTAGACTTATACCTCAGTATTTCTTGAGCAATTGTAAATAGTATTGTATTTGCATGTTAAATTTCTGTGTCCACATGTGCATTGGTACAGAGAAATGCAATTGATTTGTGTCTGTTTATTGAGTAACCTGAAGCCTCTGCTGGGCTCACTTCTATTCCATTTCCTTCTTGTCATAATTCTTCAGTAAGATAATATTTGGGGGGAGTTAAATTATAAATTCAATTCCCTGAATAGTTTAGGGCTATTCAAATGATCTGCTTTAGATTGGTGAATTGTAGAAGTTTGTGTTTTCCTAGAAACTGACCCATTTTATCTAAGTCGTCAAATTTGTATGTGTAGTGGTACACACAGCATGCTCTTGTTAAAAATTATTGATGCATTATACTTATATGTAATAATGGGATTCATTGTGACATATTTGAACATTCCCATGACATCATTTGGTCATCTTATTTTTTAAAAATATTTTGACATACAAACAAGGAGTACATCCTGTTCTAATTAGGATCCCAGTCTTGAGGTTGTACATGGTGTGGAGATCCACTGTGGTGTATTTACATATTTATGTGAGAAAGTTAAGTGAGATTCATTCCATGGTGGTTCCTATTCCTGTCCCCCCTCCTTTCCCTTCATTCCCCTTTGTTTAATCTACCGAATTTCTATTCTTCCCCTTCCCCCTTGTTGTGTATTAGCATCCACATATTAGAAAGAAGATTTGGGCTTTGGTTTTTAGGGATTGGCTTATTTTGCTTAGTATAATAGTCTTCAGATTCATCCACTTTCTGGAAAATGTCATGGAGTCATTCTTTTTAAATGGCTGAGCAACATTCCATTGTGTATATATACCACAGTTTCTTTATTCATTCAACTGTTGAAGGGCACCTAGGTTGGTTCCATAGCTTAGCTATTGTGAATTGAGCTTCTATAGACATTGATGTGGCTGTGTCACTGTAGTATGCTGATTTTAAATCCTTTGGGTATATACCAAAGAGTTGGATAACTGGGTCAAATGGTAGTTCCATTCTAAGTTTTCTGAAGAATTTCCATACTGCTTTCCAGAGTGGTTGTACCAATTTGCAGTCCCATCAGCATTGTATCAGTGTGCCTTTTCCCTACATCATCACCAACATTTATTGTTACTTGTATTCTTGGTAATTTTCATTCTGACTGGAGTGAGATGGAAACTCAGTGTAGTTTAATATGCATTTCCCTAATTGCTTAAAATGTTGAACATTTTTTTCAATATTTCTTGACCATTCATATTTCTTCTGTGAAGTGTCTGTTCCTTTGCCCATTTATTGATTGGATTATTTGTCTTTTGGTGTTAAATTTTCTAAGTTCTTTATATATCCTGGAGATTAATGCTCTGAGATGAAGGTGGCAAAGATTTTCTCCCATTCTGTACGCTCTCTGTTTGCATTCTTGATTGTTTCTTTTGCTGTGAAGAAACTTTTTAGTTTGATACCATCCCATTTGTTGATTCTTGATTTTACTCTTGTGCTTTAGGAATCTTGTGGAGGAAGTTGGTTCCTAAGCTGACATGATGGAGACTTGAGCCTACAATTCCTTCTAGTAAGCACAGGTCTCTGGTCTTAATGCCTAGGTCCTTGATCTGCTTTGAGTTGAGATTTGTGCAGGGTGAGAGAAAGGGATTAAATTTCATTCTGCTATACATATGGATTTCCAGTTCTCCCAGCGCCATTTGTTAAAGAGGCTCTTTTCTCCAATGTATGTTTCTGGCGTCTTTGTCTAGTATGAGATAACTGTATTTATGTGAGTTTGTTTCTATGTCTTCTATTCTGTACCATTGGTCTTCACGTCTGTTTTGGTGCCAATACCATGCTGTTTTGTTACTATAGTATAGTGTTTTTAGAGGGAATGCTTTCAGTTCTTCTCCATTCAGAATGATGTTGGCCTTGGGTTTAATGTATATAGCTTTTACAATGTTGAGATATTTTCCTATCATCCCTAGCTTTTCTAGTGTTTTGGACATGAATGTATGCTGTATTTTGTCAAATGATTTTTCTTTTATTTTATTATTTTATATTATTATTTTATATTTATTATTTATATTATTATTTTATTATTATTATTTTATATTATTATTTTATTGATTTCCATATGTTGACCTAACCTTGTATCTCTGGAATGAAGCTTACTTGATGATGGTGTACTATATTTTTAATGTGTTTTTGTATATGATTTTCCAGTATTTTAATAAGGATTTTTGCATCTATGTTCATCAGGCACATTGGTCTAAAGTTTTCTTTCCTTGTTGTATCTTTGTCTGGTTTTGGAATCAGGATGATACTAGTTTCACAGAATGAATTTGCAAGGGTTCCCCTTTTTCTAGTTCATGGTCTAGTTTGAGGAAGATTGGTGTTAATTCTTAGAAGGTCTGATATAACTTGGCTAAGAATTCATCTGGTCCTGGGCTTTGCTTTGTTGGAAGGCTTTTGATGGCATCTTCAATTTCATTGATTGAAATTAATCTGTTTAAATTTTCTATGACCTCCTGATTCAATTTGGGTAGGTCATATGTCTCTAGAAATTTGTTGATGTCTTCAAGGTTTTCTATTTTATTGGAGTATACATTTTCAAAATAGTTTCTGATTATCTTCTGAATTTCAGTGGTGTCTGTGGTGATATTTCCTATTTCATAACTAGTTTTAGAAATCTGAGTTTTCCCCCTCTTTCTCTTGGCTAAGGGTTGATTAATTTTATTTTTTCAAAGAATCAACTTTTTGTTTCATTGATTTTTTGTTTCAATTTTATCCCTAATTTTAATTATTTCTTGTAGTCTACTGCTTTTATTGTTGATTTGTTCTTCTTTCTCCAGGCCTTGTGAGATGTAATGCTACGTTATTTGGCAACTTTCTATTCTTTTAGTGAATGAACTTAGTGCTATGAACTTTCCTCTTAGAACCACCTTCATAGTGTCCCAGTTATTTTGATATGTTGTGTTACTATTCTCATTTTTAAATTTCATCCCTGATTTCTTTTGCTATCCATTGATAATTTAGTAGCATATTATTTAGTCTCCAGGTGTTAGAGTAGCTTCTAATTTTTATTACATCATTGATCTCTAATTTCATTTCACTGTGATAGGATAAAATGTAATACATTATCTCTATTTGTTTTGTGTTTGCTTTGTGGCCTTAGATGTGGTCTATTTTTAGAAAATGATCTGTGTGCTGCTGAGAAGAAAGTGTATTCTGATATCGATGGATGAAATATTCTATATGTCTATTAAATCTAAACTATTAATTGTAGTTTTTAGTTCTATGGCTTCCTTGTTTCTAGATTATATATTTTGTCTTCATTGACTGAAACTCTGTCTTCCAAGTGGTCTAGTATAATAGTGTTGCTTTCCATTGAGTTTTTAATTTGGTTTATTGATTCCTTCCTTTTGAGAATCTCCAATTGATTCTTCTTCGGGATCTCTATCTCCTTGTTGAAGTGACCTTTTACTTCTTGGGTTTTTCTGATTTCACTCCTTACATCATCTTTTACCTCATATATCAGTTTAAGTCTGATCTTTCTAAATCCCTTCTCTGACATTTCATCCACTGTGATATCACTGGAGCCTGGTCAGGAGGTATTTTGAATTGTTTGAGATGGTTTGCTCCCTTGCTTTTTCATGCTATTTGCATGTCTACCCATTTATCAGTAGAAATCAGAGATGGCAGAGCTTCTACCCTATGGATTTATAGTGTTCCTGAAGGTTTCTAGTACCTCACAATTTAGGGGTAGACAAATAATAACCAGCAATGCAAACAATATTCAGCATTAAACTAAATACTTGGTTCCTATTTTGTCATCTACAATGTTAATTAGCACTATAAACAGAAATGTAACCAGTTGCCCAAAGTTGAGATATTATGTTTAAAAACAGTTTTGCTTTTTCAAAAAGGTGAAGAAGAAGAATGCAGAGGAGATTTAGGATGTAATAAATGAGAGTGAGTATGAGAAAGAGTAAAGAGATAAAGACTGAAAGAGAGAACAATAGAATTTGGCTGTTAGTGAAAGAGGAAGAGAATCAAGAGAAATAGACAGGAGAAAAACAATATAAAACAACAACAACAACAACAACAAAAAACAATGTAAAACAAAACCAAGGTATACTAATCAAAAACCCTTGTTCTCAAAAGACAGAGTCAAAAAAAAAAAAAAAAAAAAAACAAAAAAACAAAACACTACCTACAAGAATTGCTACAAATGAGAAGAGTAAGACATATATGTATATGTACAAATGTTTAGGAACATTCAGCACCCAAATTAAAAAAAAAAAAAAAAGGAAAAAGATGTTTTTTGTTTTTTTTTTTTTGGTACTGGGGATTGACTTAACTTAACCACTGACCCACATCCCTAGCCCTTTTTATTTTTTATTTAGAGGCAGGGTCTCACTAAGTTGCTTAGGAGCTTGCTAAGTTTCTGAGGCTGGCTTTGAACTTGCAATCCTTCTGCCTCAGCCTCCCAAGCTGTTGGAATTGCAGGCATGCACCACTGTGCCCAGCAGAAAAAGGTTTTTGATGGAAGATTAGGAATTGTTTTCATTGAAATGGTCAAAAATTGTCTATAATAGTATATGTTGGTTGTCAGGTCCCAGTTGTCTTTCTTTCCATTTTTTTTTTTTTTTCTTGAGGCATGTATTGTGTGCAATTGTAGTAGTCAGGGGCTGTCAGTTCTTTCTTCTTTTTGTGGAACTAGTCAGGTTGACCATTCTCAGCTTCCAGTCTTGGCAGTAGCAGGTGGGGCAGGTGGGAGGGCGTTGTCTACTCCATTCACAGCAAGTTCCCTGAAAGTGGTTCCTAGAGGCTGAGCTCCTGGAGGTGCAGCTAGACCCTCAGTGCTTTGCAGAATGATGTCTGGTGAAGCTTTTAAATCAGCACAGCTCCAGAGCCTGGCTGCTTCTGATCAACGCTAGGCACCTGTACCAGTGGAATTCCCCTGGGTTTTCCTTGAGTGGTGAAGGAGCCAATCCTTCATCCTCCTCTGACCCCCGTTTCCCAGCCTTCTGGGCTCAATCCCAAAAGGTACATTCAGTCCACCTGGCCCCCCCAGTTCCTGGTTGTCCCCATGGGGTCCTGCAGACTGTCGGACTCAAAGAGTGAGAGGCACCCAGGCAGGATCTCTGAGGTCTGAGCGTCTTGAATTCCCCTGGGTGCAACACTTTCCACGCCTGAATTTAACCTGTCACATTCTACTCACACTCTGGGTCACGTAGTGAGCCTCTGCCAGGTCTGGTTTTCAGACCCGGGTGAAATTACAAGGTCTGGGCACCTGGGTTTGGAGGGGCACCTGGGTTTGGAGCCACACCTGCCGGCCACCGTAGTGCAGCCGGAAATATGGCAGCTGCCTGGCTCTCCCAGTAGCTGCGGGCTACTGGGAGGCGCTCAGCGTCCCTCTCACAGGAGGACAAAGTGCAGCTCACCCACTGGATCAGCTCAACAATGTCCCGATCACCGTGCTCTCCGCTTCAAGACACGCCAGGGTGGTAATCCAAAGTGTGGGCTCTCTTGGCGCCCCTTTCCCACCTGCCCATGATGGTGGGTCCACATCAGCGGCTGCGGTGCCCGGGGTGAGTTTTTTCCTTCTTTTTAAAAAAAATCTACTTTATTTTATCAACCTTTTGAGCCCCTAGGCAGTGCTGAAAGTCCAGTATTAAATCCCGCAGGGTTCTGTCCTGGTCTCGCCTCAGGGAGCCGCTTGCACGGTCGCCTCCTCCACGCCGCCATCTTGGGCCCCGTTGGCCTCTTGACGTCCGTGTCCTGTGGGCGTTTGTGGGTTCGGTGGGGACGTCCCTGTTTCTGATGTGGTGATTTGTGTCCTCTCTCTCTCTTTGTAGTTCCTGTTAGGGTTTGTCAATTTCATCGATTTTTTTCAAAGAACAATTTTTTTTTTTTTTTTTAAATTTTGTTTTTTTTTCTTTCCCTCCTTTGGTTGCTTTTTGATTACTTTTCTTTTCCTGGGTTCTGGAGGTGGGTGCTTAGATTATTATTTGAGACTTTTTCTCTTTTCTATGTTTCATTTTGGTACTATAATTTTTTTTTTCTTGGCATAGTTTTAAACTATGACCACAACCTTGGACAAGTTGTATTTTCATTTTAGTTTAATATAATACATTCTTTAAAAAATTGTTTTAATTAGTTGTACATGACAGTAGAATGCCCTTGGATACATCATATATAATGGAGTATAATTTCTCATTCTTCTGGTTATACATGATGTAGAGTTCAGTATATTTTTTAATTGACCTTGAGAAACTTTTGTCTTTTACTCAGGGGTTATTTAGAACAGTGCTTCTTAGTTTTCAATTGTCTGGATATTTTCCTATTGTAATTATGTTATTGATTCCTAGTTTGGTTCCCTTGTGGTTGGAGAGTACGCTGCATGATTTCAGTTATTTTCACATTTTTTTTTTAATGGTATGGGATATGGTCTATTTGGTGTATGCTATGTGGGAACATAAATAAAATTCTGCAGTTTTGGCTGAGGTGCTTCATAAATGTTGATCAGATTTTTTTTTTTGATATTTGGTTGAATATTTGTTTGTGGATATTTGGTTGAATCTTTTTTGTCTTATTATTTATTTTCTGTCACTTTTTTAAAAAGTTAATTGCAGAGAAAGGAGCACTAAGCTCTAACTATAATGATGGATTTTTCTATTTCTTTTTCTATGATACAGGTTTATAAGATTTTACTTTACAAAGTTTGTAGGTCTTTGCTGCATGTATACTTAAGATTGCTTTTTGGGAGGTCCTTTTTGATAAACATGACAATAGAGTGTATTTTAAAAAAATATTTATGTTTTAGTTGGACACAATAGTTTTATTTTGTTTATTTTTATGTGGTGCTCAGGATCGAACCCAGGGCCTCGAATGTGCTAGGCAAGCCCCCTACCACTGAGCCACAACCCCAACCTAGTAGAGTGTATTTTGACATATCATACATACATGGAGTATAACTTCCCATTCTTGTGGTTGAACATGATGTGGAGTTTCACTGGTTGTGTATTCACATCTGAACATAGGAAAGTTATGTCCGATTCATTCTACAGTCTTTCTTATTCTCATTCCCTCATCCTTCCCTTCCTTCTCCTTTGTCTAATCCAATGCACTTCTAAACTTCCCCCTAGCTAATTGTGTGTTGGCATCCACATATCAGAGAGAACATTCAACCTTTGGTTTTGGGGGATTGGCTTATTTTGCTTAGCATGATAGTCTCCAGATTCATCCATTTACAGCAAATACCATAATTTCATTCTTCTTTATGGCTTAGCAATATTCCATTGTGTATGTATACTACAGTTTCTTTATCTATTCATCTGTTGAAGGGCACATAGGTTGGTTCCATAGCTTAGCTGTTGTGAATTGAGCTGCAATAGACATTTGATATGGCTGTGTCACTGTAGTATGCTGATTTTAAGTCCTTTGGGTATATACCAAAGAGTGTGATAACTGGGTCACATGGTGTTTCCATTCCAAGTTTTCTGAGGAATCTCCATACTGCTTTCCAGAGTGGTTGCACCAATTTGCAGTCTGTCAACATTGTATGAGTGTGCCCTTTTCCCTACATCCTCACCAACATTTATTGTTACTTGTATTCTTGGTAATTGCCACTGAGATTTACCGATTTACCACTGAGCTACATCTTCAGTCCTTTTTATTTTTTATTTAGGGACAGGATCTTGCTAAGTTGTGAGGCTGGCCTTGAACTTCTGATCTTCCTGTCTCAGCTTACTGATTTGCTAGGATTACAGGCATGCACCCCATGCCCCGTTGAATGCATCTATTTATATAGCTTTCTTTTAGTTATTACTCTTACATTTTAGATGCATAACTTATCATTTTCTATTGATGTAAGCATTTTGTAGAAATGAAAATGTAGAAATATTTTCTCTTTTTATGTTCCTTTATCTTCCTTTAAGTATTTCTTTAAGTATTTCTTCCATATATATTTGGAATCACATTAGATAGTGATATAATTTTTATTTCACCTGTAGAAAAGTCAAGAGAAAAAGAAGTTTATTGTACTTACCTATATTTTCCTTCTTTTTTAAAAAATATTTTTTAGTGTTGATGGATCTTTATTTTATTCATTTATTTATATGTGGTGCTGAGAATTGAACCCAGTGCCTCACACATGTGAGGCAAGCACTCTACCACTGAGCCACACCCCAGCCCTAATTTTCCTTCTTAATGTTCCAAGATTCCTTCTTTTACCATATCCTTTCTATCTAGATTACATTCTTGAACTATTCTTTTAGAGTAGGTCTGCTTATTATCTTTGTTTTCCTTCATTTGAGATGTCCTGGTTTTCTCTTAATTCCTAAAAGATATTTTCACTGGATACAGGATTAAGGGTTGACATTTTTTTTTTTTACAGCACTTGAAAAACATGGCACTTTCTTCTTGTCTATGTGCTTTCTAATGAGAAATCCTCTGTCATTTAAACCTTTCATTCATTTTTCTTTTGGTCTTCATATTTTAGAAATTTGACTATGATGTGTCTTGGTGTGGATATGATTGGGTTTATTGTAGTTGAAGTTTGCTTGTCTTCTTGAGTCACTAGTAGGCTTTTGCCTTTGCCAAGTTTGGGAAGTTTTCTGCCATTTTTTCTTTGATTACTTTTTGCCCTTTACTGTTTCTCTTTTCTTTCTGGTCCTCTGATGACATGAATATTAGATCTCTTGTTATAGTTGTACAAGTGCCCGGAGGTTTATTCCTTTTTCCCCTCATTTAAAAAATTGCTACATAATACATTATGGTGAGGGTTGTTGTTATACATTCTACCTGCACAGAATATATCTGTTTCCTTTTCTTTTTATTTCTTATTTTCTGTTTTCAAGATTGGGTTAGCTTTATTGTTCTGTCTTCTAGTTCAAATATTCCCCCTCTCTTCATCCTTCTGTTGAGCTCATCCATTTGGTTTTAAAATTTCACTCATTATACTTTTTAGTTTTTAAAATCCACTTAGTTCTTCTTTATGTCCTCTCTTTCTTTGCAGAGACTTTCTGCTTTTTTCATGTGTACATAACTGCTTATTGAAGCATGCTTATGCAGCTGCTTTAGAAACTTTGTCAATTAGTTCTAAAATCTCTTACATCTTGTTGGCATCTATTGCCTTTTTCAGTTTGATATCTTCCTAGTTCTTGGTATGATTTTTTAAAAAATGGGAACCAGGACATTTTAGGCATTCTGATATGAGATTCTGGATATTATTTAAACCTAATGTTTTAGCTTGCTTTTTCTGACATTGTTTCAGTAGAGAAAGGGGCATTGGGGTCAAGCTACTGCTAGGTGAGGGTAGAAATCCAGGGTTTCCAGACAGCTTCTGAAGACAGGCAAGGGGCCTCTATGGATACCACTGAGAGGGAAGGAAGGGGTGCTTCATGGCTGCTCCTCATGTGCTCCACTGTCACCGTGGGGGTGCCACTTACTACAGTGGGGATGAGGGTCCCACCTCCCTATTTGGTCTTTTCTGACACCCTCCCCCCATTGGAGAGGTTTGGGGGTGGTGATGCTAACCACCCAAGCCTTGGTGGTGTTTTGAAGGAAGAGACCAGTTTCCTACCTCCTGTGGTGTTTGACTGAAGTACAGCAATTATTTTCTGGAAGTTTCTGTTTTTCTAGGCTGCCTATTTGGGGTCCTTTGGTTAGAGAAATCAGGTGTTGGTTGAGCCTTTGTTTATTTATGCCTGGGGACATTTCTGGGTTCAGCCTTCTTCAGCTCCAAATCTGGGAATATATGGAAAAAAGAAAACCCAGAGACCTTACCACTGCTCTGGTTTGGATTTTGAATGTTTCTCAAAGACCTGTGTTGAAGGCTTGGTCCCCAGGGTGGTGCCATTAGGAGGTGGGGCTAGTGGGATTTCCTAGGTCATTGAAGGTGTACATCAAGGGAATTAGTGGGACTCTAGCGCCTTGCTATTTCTCATCTTTGATTTTTGACCATAAGGTAGATGGATTTTCTCTGCTTTGCACTTCCACCATGATATGTTGCTTAGTAACCAGGTCAATTGATCAGGGACTGTAACCTCCAAAACTGTGACCCAAAATAAACCTTTTGTCTTACTAAGTTAATCATTTCAGCTATTTTGTTACAGATGGAAAGGTGACTAATACCACTATAATGTTATTCCTAGGGTTCTCAGATCCTTACCTGGTCCGCCTTTTTCTCTTTACCTTTTGGCGTCCCTTATTTGTGAGTATACATATTCATTCCAGTGTTTTCAGTTGTAATCAGTAGGGGGAGACGGGAAAAGTGCGTTTGCTCTATTTTTCCAGAAGCAGAAGTGTCTTGCTTTATTTTTACTTTTTTAAAGTGTGTTTTTTTAAAGTCTGTAAACAAGTCTGGATGGCGCCTGGCATTTTGCCAGAGGGAGTGGTTTGTGAAGTAATGCCAGCGAGCCATTAAGTGTGGAGATTCCTTATTGGTTGACTGCTGTATCTAGTTTATGTTAATTAGGATAAGCTGTGTGGAATGTATATATACTCGTCCTGTCCTACAATAAACGGCTCCCACTCCTGCTGTATCAACGTATACAAGTTGTTCATCACCCCCGGGTTATTTTGCTGCAGCCAGACTGCGGCAAAAGTGTGCATATATATTTTTTAAAATTGTCAAAGTGACAACAGCACGTACTGAAAAATAGTGCTATTATGGAAGCCCAAGATCCCTGAAGAGCTGGGTGCACAATTTGCCAGATCCAGTGCAAAACGAAAATGTAGGTCCCTTTGCGCAAAATGCAGAAAAGCACCTCCTTATGAAGTTATTAAAATAAAAAACTTTTTCCTTTCTTCCACAAGCTCTCTGCTACTTGCCATGGTGTTTTTTATTTGATATTAAATGTTATTCTAATTAAAAAAATTTAAAAATGCTAGCATGTATGGCAGCATTCATCTTTATATTGTGTAATGTCTGTTTTGAATGTAAATATAACAATATTTACCCTATGGAATCACTGAATTTAGCCAATTCATATTTCACAGGTCATGCATTTGGTGGAAATGATGCCCGGACTGCTTCAAATGTTTCATTTCACTTCTTGATATGCATTCTCCCAGCTGTCTCTCCCTTAGGCTGTCTGGTAGGCAAGGAGGACAGAAAGGACAAGGACCATAGGTTTTCCTCTTTCTCACTTTCTTTCTATACAGTCATTTCTGCTGGGAAATGTTGTTGGCTAATTGATAGAAATTGTTGTAATGTAAATTGTTGGCTAATCTATGGAAATAACATGAATATAATAGGATTCCTTGGTCCTTTATGTTTCTTAGAACACTTTTGCTCTTTTTCTGAATTCAAAGCAAGTTCTACTTGAATAAAAAGTGTGGCCTCCCAGGACTGTCAGTGCCCTGTGTACCCACTCACAGCTATGGCATGCTTGCCTGCACTCATTTTGATTCTCTTGCATAATGTGTCCACTGCCTGCTGTGCTCATGGGCATTGCCAGGTACTCTATGGGTGTGAGACAGGAAAGACAAATGGAGAAGCTTAGTGCACATCTTATTTGCTCACAGGCATGCTCCATGGGCCCATTGGATTTGACTTACAAAATAGAAGTTCAAAGACAAACTCCTGAAGAATTTCATGATACTAATGGCAGAATATTAAACTAAGCATGGGGCAATTTGAGTTCAGGACCCCATGCAGCTGCACATACCCATGAAGCTGACACTGGGGCCTTGCTTATCTCAAGCCTATTGACCAGATGGAACCTGACCTTTCTGTTTTCAAGTTTTGTTTTCTTGTGATTTTTCTCTTCCATGATATATTCCTGTTTTTTGACAATCAGTGTTAGAGATGATTCAGTCAACTTCTGCTGTGATAGATGAGAATTAACTCACTTGATCTCTTTCTTTCACCTCTACTTCCTACATAATTATTTTTAGTCCCTCTTTTGTTTATTTTGGAGCTTAATATAAAAAGCATTTTTATTTCTTGAAAATATATCTCGAGTCTCTATTTTGTAAAATAAAATATTTGGGCCCTTCACCTGTTTTTTTCTTTTATATTCAAGTTTTTTTCACAGGTGCTTTGGCTTCCTATATTTGTTAGAGTAATAGTAGATGCTGAAACATATGTCTTAAAACACAAGTTTATGGATTGCTCCAAAAACAGCCCTGGGGAGTGGATAGATTAGGAGAGCATTCATTGATTTAGTCTCATGGAAGCTTCATGAGTTCAACCACTAATCAATGTTGTCTCTTTAGTTATAAATCAATGTAACTCATCTTGTCTTTTGGCCAGATGGAAAGGGTCTGTTAGACCAGGATGCAAGAAAAGACCACTGACTCCAATTAAAATCAAATTAAAGCAAGCTTATTATTTCAACCGGCCTGGCTGCCTCTCCCTCCCAAAACCGCGGGGAACAAGTCAGCAACAGCAGCTTTCCTGCAGCCCAGCTTTATAGCCCAGAAAGTTACACAAAGGGGGGTTACAGATAACAGAACTCTGACAATCATCACACCAATGGTAGTTTACATTTTTTGCTGGCCCCAACATCAGAATTTATGAGGACCATTAGAGCCTCAGAGAGGGTCGTTATCTGGTCAGGGAAGGCCAATATTTATGAGGTGTCACTAAAGTTTCAGAGAGGGCTTCTATCTGGTCAGAGAGCCAGGCATGGGTGAGTTCAAGACATGGGCAGGCATTCCAAGCAGGTTCAGAATTTGCAGTAATTTATAGTAAAGCCAGAATTATCTTTTCATAGCTTTGTGGCGAGGTGGCTCCCAGTTTTAAGAAAAGATCAGGTTGGGTCTATCAGGTCAGGAGTATGGACAAGAGTCCAGGGGAGAGTTTGTGAGCAAGGCCTGGAAGTGGCACTTGTCCCATCAATTGTATGCTATTGGCCATAATTTGGTCACGTGGACACACTTCACTGTGAGGAATTCTGGGAAGTGTAGTTTGCTTAGGAGCCCATCATGAAGAAAAAAAAAAAAAACAATTTTAGTTGATAACCACCAGTCTCTGTTACTCTTATATGGTGAAATTTACAGCTTTTAAAAAATAGTTTACAGATAGGTTGATTTTAAAGGCTGAAAGTATATATCTAGTATTTACCTAAAGATTCATTCTGGTCAGGATTCTGGTACAGAACCTAACCCACTCGACCTGGTCTGAGTAAGAAGGTATTATGGTCTAATAATGTTGTGTCACTCCCACAGTTATGTGTGGAAGCCTAATTCCCCCCAATAATGGGATTAGGTGGCACAGACTATAAGGTGGTTAGGTCATGAGGGTGGAGTCTCAGCAATGAGATTAGTGCCTTTATAACTGAGGTCCTGGAGAGCTGCCTTGCCACTTTGCCTTGTCAGGACACAGGAAGAAAGTGCCATCTATGAACCAGAAAGCAAGACCTCACCAGACACACCAAATCTGGTATTGTCTTGGTCTTTGACTGTCCAGCTTCCAAAACTCTGTATTTCTGTTGTGGTATTTTGTTATAGTTCCCAGTGGACTAAGGCAGAGGATTTTTTTTTTTTTTTTTTATCATTGTTGGAGATTGAACCTAGGACCTCATGCATGCTAGGCAAGAGCTCTACCACACAGCTACACCCCAGCCCCAAGACAGAGAAATTTATTAAATGGATTTAAACATTATCTAGAGGACTGAAAAAAATTGAGGGGCTAGGTTTGTGGCTCAGCGGTAGATTGCTCGCCGAGCATGTGCCAGGCCCTGGGTTTGATCCTCAGCACCACATAAAAATAAATAAATAAAACAAAGGTATTGGCTCCAACTACAACTAAAAAAATATTTTAAAAAAATAGACCCTAAATTGAGATTTTAGGGACCCCTTCAGAAATAGTCCCCGTGAGATCTGTGACTCCTCCACAGTCAGGAAGCTGCCATCTCTAGAACCATACTGGCCAGCTCTCTTGATGAAGAAATCACCACTGCTGCAGGCTCTGGAACCATGCAGACCAGAAGAGTGAATGCCCCAGGCCCCGTCTCAGCACCCTAAAGTGTTGGCTAGACTCTCGGCCCTCTGTTACTGTGGCCACAGGAAAATCAGCACATCCATAGCTGTGCACGTCAGCAGGAAACAGCACAAGCAGTAAAAACCCACCCCTACCCTTGTCTCGCTTCAATCTTCAGAAACCTTGAGTGCATTGGATTAATATAACACAGATCAAATCTAAAACTCCAGCTTCAAAGGAATCTGAGAAATTTGGTTCTTAATTTTTTAGCCTCTGCCACTCAGGAAGGCACAGGAAAATGACAGTGCATGAAGTGTCAATCCACAGTACCCATCAGACTCTATCCCTTTGATAATTATGTTCTTTAACTTTTATTCAAATGGACAAAGAATTGAAAGCCATAACAACATTCTCCTTTTCATATAATGCAATCATCTGTATAAAAAATATTCACTGTCTTCCCTCAAACTGATGAGATATCAGAAGTCCCATTAGTTATCATAAACATCACTTGGAGATGAGCCCTCCTTCTCTGGCTCCACTGCAATTCCCTTTTGATACATTGTAGCACATGGATTAAATGAAAAATTTAACTACCAAAATACATTCTATAAAAAAATAGGAGGAAAACAGGAAATTAGTATTTTAATATAATACAGTAAGAAAGAGAATGCAGTTCACTATTATATTCCTTTCTTTTCTTATAAATGGTTCTAAGGTTGTATTTATTACTTGGGTATTTACCCAATGAAACAACACAAAACTTTATTGCTGAGGGTTGTGAGTTTTGTCTCTCTTTAGTCACCATAGGTTCCATTCATTTTTCTACCAGATGTGGTAATATTTGGGGACACTTTTAAGGATACATTTTTTGTTGTTTGTTTTGTGATGCTGGGGATCAAGTGTTCTACCATACCACAGAGATACATCCCCAGACTTTTTTCATTTTAAAATTTATTTTGAGACAGAGTCTCTAAAGTTGCTTAGGCTGGCCTGTAACCTGTGATCCCCTGCCTCAGCCTCCTGATTAGCTACAATTACCATATACACCACCACACCCCCTAAAAAATCCTTTGAGTTATTTTTTTCCTCATATTTTAATTGTTTCATTATAACTACGCATATTGGTAGGGTTCATTGTTACGTATTTGTATATGCACTCAATATAACAATATAATTTGGCCAACATGATCCGTCAGTATTTTCTCTTTGCCTCTCAACTTCCCTTCGCCTGGTCCCTTTCCTTTAGTATACTGATCTTCCTTTGATGTTCATGATATTTTCCCTGCTCCTTCTTTTAATTTTTCCTCTCTAGCTTCCAAATATGAGAGAAAACATGTGACCTTTGACTTTCTGAGGTAGGCTTATTTCACTTAACATAATGTTCTCAAGTTCCATCATTTTCTGCAAATGACATAATTTCATTCTTCTTTATGGCTGAATATCTATATCTATATATCACACTTTCTTTATCTATTAGTCTATTAATAGACACCTGGACTGGTTGGCTATTGTGAATTGTGCTGCTCTAAACATGGGTATGTATGCAGGTATTGTTGTAGTGTGCCTACATTAATTCTTTAGGATAAATACCAAAGAATGGTAAAGCTGGGTCATATGGTGATTTTATTCCTACTCTTTTGAAGAACTTCCATGATGATTTCCATAGTTGTTATACAATAAATTAGTATACATAGTTGTTATACTAATTTATACAGTCCCACCAACAGTGTAAAAAATCTTCCTTTTTATCCTTATGCCCTTCAGTATTTATCATTGTATATATTCTTGTTTAAAAACTTTTAGCTATATATGGATGCAATACCTTCATTTTATTTATTTATGTGGTGCTGAGGCTCATGCCCCACACATGTGAGACAAGCGCTCCACCATTGAGCTATATCCCCAGCCATCATTGTGTGTATTCTTGATGGCTGTGATTCTAACTGGAGTGACAAAATCTCAGACTATTTTTGATTTTCATTTACCATTTTCATGTATTTGTAGGCCATTTGTAGTTGTTCTTTTGAGAAGTGTCTGTTTAATTTATTTTCTCATTTATTAATTGGGTTATTTAAAAATTTTTGGTGTTAAGTTTTATGAGTTCTTTATATATTCTGGATAATAATCCTGTCAGAAGAGTAGCTAGCCAACATTTTTCTTTAATTATGTAGGTAGTTTCTTCACATTTTAAATTATTTCCTTTGCTGCACAGAAATTTTTAAATTTAATGCCATCTGATTTTGTTAACTATTGGCATTATTTCCTGATCTTTAGAGGTTTTATTGAGAAAGTCATTGCCTGTGCCTATACTTTAGAGTGTTCACCCTACGTTTTCTTCTAGGAATTGCATAGTTTCTACTCTAATTCCTAGGTTTTTGATTCATTTTTGAGTTGAATTTTATGTAGGGGAATGATAAGGATCTAATCTGATTATTCCATATATGGATAACCAGTTTTTCTAGTACCATTTGTTAAAAAGGCTGTCTTTTCTCAAGTGTAGGTTTTTGGATGAAGAATCAGATGACTGTATCTGTGTGGGTTTGTCTCTGTTTCATTGGTATATACATCTACTTTTACATCAATACCCATGCTGTTTTTAGCTCTGTAGTATAATTTGAAATCAGGTATTTTGATGCATTTTATTTTTTCTTACAATTTTATTTTATTTTATTTTTTTATAATTGCTTTGCCTAGACTGGGTCTTTTATTTATTATTTCAAACAAATTTTAGAACTATTTTTTTCTCCTAGTTTTGTGAAGAATGTCATTGGTATTTTGATGGGGAGTGCATTGAATCTGTATAATACTTTCATAGTATGGTCATTTAACAGTATTAAGTCTGCCTATCCATGAACATAGGAGGTCTTTCCATCTTCTAAGGTCTTCTTCAACTTCTTTCTTCAGTGTATTATAATTTTAATAATAAAGGCCTTTCACCTACTTGGTTAGACTTATTCCAAGGTATTTTATTTCGTTTTTTAGACTATTGTGAATAGAATTGTTTTTCTGATTTCTTTCTCAGCAGATTCATTAATGGTGTATAGGAAAGCTATTGATTTTTATATGTTGATTTTGTAACCTGCTACTTTCCCAAATTTGTTTTTTAGCTCTAGCAGTCTTTTGGTAAAGTTTTTGGATTCTCTTAAGTATAGGATGATATCATCTGCAAACAGTGAAAATTTGACTTCTTCCTTTCATATTTTTATCATTTTCCCCTTTCTCTTGCCTAATTGCTCTGGCTAGAATTTCTAGTAGTACACTGAATAGATGTGGTGAGAGTGGATATTCTTTTTTTTAATATTTATTTTTTAGTTATAGTTGGACACAATACCTTTATTTCACTTATTTATTTTTATGTGGTGCTGAGAATTGAATCCAGGGTCTCACATGTGTGAGGTGAGCGCTCTACTGCTGAGCCACAACCAGCCCCCCCCCCCCCCCCGAGAGAGGAAATTCTTGATTTGTTCTAGATTTTAAGGAAAATGCTTTTAATTTCTCCCCATTCACTATGATGTTGGCTATACTTGTACTTTTTTTGGAATTGATTTGTTGTTCTTTTTCCAGGACCTTGATATATATCATTAGGTTGTTTATTTGGGATCTTTCTTATTTTCTTATGTAGGCACTCGTAACTATAAACTTTCCTCTTAGAACTGCCTTCATAGTGTCCCAGAAGTTTTGATATGTTTTATCACTATTTTCATTGAGTCTAAGAAGTTTTCATTTCTTCCTTGATTTCTTCTAACACCATTCATCATTCAAAAGTGTATTGTTCAGTGTCCATGTGTTTGTATAGTTTTTATTGGGTTTTGTTGTGTTGATTTTGAATTTTATACCATTATGATCTTATGAGATGCAAGCAATTATATCATCTTTTTTTTAATATTTGTGATGTTGCTTTGTGACCTAAAATATATCTACTGTGGAGAAGGTTCCATAAGCTGCTAAGAATAAAATATATTCAGCTGTTTTTGGATGAAATAATCTATAGATGTTCAGTAGGTCCATTTGATTTATAATATTTTTTAGGTCTAAAGAGTCTTTACCAAGTTTATATCTGGATGACTTATCTAATAGTGAGAAAGGTGTGTTGAAATTGCCTAGTATTATTGTACTGGGGTCTACCTGAGGCTTTAATTTGAGTAGTATCTCTTTTATGTAATTAGTTGCACCTACATTTGGAGCATAAATGTTGGATTGTTCCCTTTATCAGTATGAAGTGATTTTCTTGTCTCTTCAGATTAATTTTGGTTTGAAATCTGCTTTGTCAGATGTGAGAGTAGCTATTCCTGCTTGTTTTGGGGCTCCATTCACATTGTATACCAATTTCCATTTTTTCATTTTTAGCCTGTGACTCTTTACCTGTAAGGAGCACCTCTTGCAATCAACATATAGTTGGGCCTTGTTTTCTAATACATTCTGCCAACCCACGTATTTTATTTGGAGAATTAAGGCTGTTTACATTCAGTGTTATTACAGACAGATGTTTATTAACTCCTGCCATTATAATTTATTTATAATGTTTAATTTAGTCCTGTTTCTCATTTGCTTAGCTACTCTTCAAATGAGATTTATTCATTTGTGAACTCTGGGGTTCAAAAATTTTGATTTTGATTTTTTTCTGGGTGGAGTATTTTGTTAAGTAAGTTCTGAAGTGCTAGTTTAGTTGTTATAAATTCTTTTAGTTTCTGTTTATCTTGGAAGGTTTTAATTTCCCCTTTGATTTTTGAATGGTAGTTTTGCTGGACACAGAAGTCTTGGTTGATAGTTCAGGACTTAGAACACACCATTCCCAGCCTTTCTGCCTTTTAGAGTTTGTGCTGTGAAATTGAAAGTGATTCTGATACACTTGCCTCTAAATGTGACCCAGTGTTTTTCTCTTTAGGCTTTTAAAATTCTATCCTTGTTCTCTATTATTTTCACAGATAGAAACAGTGTTGAGAGGGATGGTGTAAGGGTAAATCAAGTGTTTAGAAAGCCCATAGATGCCACTCCTGGCAGAACTACAATAATAAGAGAAGACAAATTAATAAAAGTGTTCATTCCAGGAGGGTTAAATTGCTTCCCCCTTGTATTAGTAAGTTTGTATCACTGTGATCAAAATATCCAACAAGAACAACTAAGAGGAATAAAAGTTTATTTAGGGCTCATGGTTTTAGAGTTCATTCCATGGTTGGTCAAGTCCATTGCTCTGGGCCTGAGTGAGGTAGAACATTATGGTAGAAGGCATAGCAGAGAAAAGCTTCACTGCTCATGGTGTCCTCCATCCAATGGAAGGAGGAAGGGAAGGATGGAGAGAGGGGAGGGAAGAGAGAGAGAGAGAAGGGGGAAGAAGCCAGGGGGACAAGACATAATCTCCAAGGGCACACCCCCAGTGATCCACTCTCTCCAGCCATGTCCTACCTGCCTACAGTTACCATCAAGTACAATAGTCCTCTCAAATTATTAATCCATCAAATGGATTAATCAACTAGTTAATGACTCAGCCAGCCATGGATTAAACCTCTAAAACTATGAGCCCAAAATAAACATTTCCTCCTATAAGTTGTTTTTGTTGGGTTTGGTCACAGCAACACAAAGTTGATTAACATAAGAGGGGAAGTAATATATTATTGCTGGAATAATCTTTTAGTTATTCCTCCCTTGAATACCCATACAGAAGCTTTTGGGGGACACCTCATATCCAAACCATGGCATCCTGCCCCTGATGTCCAAAAGCTCCTGTCTATCTCACAATGTTAAATGCATTTAGTTCATCTCCAACAGTCCTTGAAGTCTTAACAGTTCCAACATTGCCTAAAAGTCCACTTCTAGTCTCCTCTGAGAGTGAAGGCAAACTCTTAGCTGTGAATCCCCGTAAAAATCAAAAGATATGTATGATATATCTAATATATAGTGGTACAGGGTAAACATTCCTATTCCAAATAGGAGGGATGGGGGCATAAAAGAAGGAATGGAACCAAAACATTGGGTCCTGTTGCTCCATGTCCAGATTTGGGGTGCATGACAGTATTATGTAACTTCCATGAGGCTTGGGAAGCCCCACCCTGTTATCTGTTTTGGCCCACATAGCCTCTCTCTTAGTCTGGCTCTATCCCCAGCTCAAAGCTTTCATTGGCAGGAGTTCCCTGTTACTGGCATCTCTTAATCTGGAGGGAGGGCAGTGAGGGGTTCTCCATTCCAGCTTCTGCTTCTGCCTTTGCCTTCACATCTTCACATACCACCCCATCAGGGAGTGCATTCAGGGATTCTAACCCTGCTATACTTTTCCTGATCTTTCAGGCCTTCCTTTGAAATCTCAGTGGAGACTTCCATGATCCCTTAGCTTCAGCATCCTGAGTTTCTGCAGAACCAGCACCGTTGGATGACAGCAAGATTTACTGCCAGTTTGAGCAGTAGCTGGGCCCTCTTGGACCCTTATCCATGGCTTCAGTGGCCTCTGAGTGCCTGGGCACCTGAGCATGGGGAAATGAATCCTTGGGATACTGTTTTCTAGGCACCCCTGGGAGAGCAGTATACCCCCAAGGTCTCTCAAGTGAGTTTTCACTTCTACACCCTTGAGCCTGCCATGGGCTTGGTCTTGATGATTTCTGATAGGCCCTCAAGTCATCTTTCCTACTGTCTATGAAAAGGATTTAGCTTCTCTTTGTGGTAGTAATCTATTCAATAACCACAACTTCCTGACACTAGTTTTATGATTTTCTGGCCAAATTGTAAAATTTTCAAATCTTTCTCCTCTGTTTTCTGCTTTCAATTATCACAGTAAACCTGGCTAATGCTCGGCAGCAATATCCATACTACCATCTGAGTGCTGTGCTGCCTTGAAATTTTCTCTGCCAGATTAATTACTCCATCACTTTTAAATTTGGCCTCATTCACTCTCAGGACATGAGCAAAATATAGAAAAGCACTTTGCTGGAATGTAACATGTGACCTCTAGTTCAATACCCAATTGAGTCCTTGTTTCCTTCTGAAAACTCATGAGAATAGTCTCTACTGTCCACATTCCTATTAGCATTCTGGTCCTCTGAGCTCTATCAGAATCACCTTGTATTAGTCAGCATTCTCTAGAGGAACAGAATCACAGGAAGTAAAATTATAAAAAGGGGATTTATTAGGTTTGGTTTACACGACCAGAAGCTGGATAGTCCACAATGGCCATCTGCAGGCTGGAGAACTGGAAGAACCAGTAGCTGTGCAGTCCAAGAGGCTGAAGCCCGAGAACAAGAGGGATCAAAGGTACTACCCTAGTCTGAGACCAAAGGCTCTGGGAGAATCACTGACAGAGTCTGCTTTGGAAGACTGAAGAAGCGAGAGTCTGATATCCACAGACGATCACAGTAGCAATCAAAAACCTATTCAAGAAGAATCAAGCCTGCATCTGCTGCTGCTTCCTTATTCTTCCAACTTTTATTCTATCCAAGCCATCATCCTGTTGGTCATTGCTGCCCATGCTTAGGGAAGGTCTCCATTTCAGTTGGCTATCCCACATGCCAATCATTCCTAGACACACTGACATAATCCTTGACATCTCTTAATCCAATCATGTTGACAATTCAAATTAACCATTACACATCTTTTAAGTGCTGTTTACAACATCCTAAGGCTTCTCCAGCCTGCCTCTCCAAATTTCTCCAAACTTCTCCTGTAAACCAGTTTCAAAGTCTTCTGAACCATATAGTCAGGTATGATCACAGCAACAATCCCATTCTTAGTATCAACTTTTGTGTTAGTCAGCTGCACATCACTGTGACCAAAATATCCAACAAGAACAACTTAGAGGAGTAAAAGTTTATTTTGGGTTCATGGTTTCAGAGGTTCAGTATATAGTTGTTCAGCTCCATTGCTCTGGTGGAAGGCATGGCAGAGGAAATTTGCACTGGTCAGAGCAGCCAGGAAGGAGAGAAGGAGAGAAGGTCAAAAGGCGGGGGAGAGATAGATATTGATTTGAATTAATCAAATGAATTAATTCACTCATTAAATGACGGCTGTCAAAATCTAATAATTTCACCTCTGAACATTAACACAAGTGCTTTTGGATGACACCTCATATCCAAACCATTATACCCCCTTCATGATGCATGGCATCTAATAGGGTGGAACAGTTATTCTGAGTGCTCAGTGTTGGCTTCTGCTATTGGCACTTAGCAATGGTGGAAGTAGGATCAAGTTTTTTGATGGGAAATCCAAGTCTCTATGACCTCCATCCCTGCTCTCATGGCCCCATTATTTATGAGCCCATTGGGAAAATACTGTGGCTGGATAAATAGTCCAACTGATATCCATGGAATAATTCATCTCATTGACCTGATTATCTGTCTCTCCTTCATTTGGTATATGTGGTAAGCATAATAATGGTCATCCCACAGATGTCCATGACCTAATCTTTGAGACCTGTGATTGGATTTCCTTACATAGAACAAGTGACTTTGCAGTGTAGTTAAGGATCTTGAGATAGGAAGATTGTCCTGGATTCATTCAGGGGAGCCCCGTATAGACACTAGCATCCTCATGCAAGGGAGGGAGGAGAGAGTCAGAGAAGGAATGTGATGTTTGAAGCAGAGGTCAGAGTGATGTGATCGCTGACTTTGAAGATGAAAGGAGACCATGATTCTAAAAGCTGAAAAGGGTAAGAGCATGAATTCTCTGATGGTCTCCAAAAAGGAATGCAGTCTTCGACTGGCACCTTGATTTTAGTTCAGTGTGACCCATTTCAGACTTTTGACCTTTAGAATTGAACTTCTTAAATCTGCACATTCATATCTTTTAACAAATTTGGGGGAGAGGTTGGTGTTTCATTTTTATTTCATTTTCCTGTTACATTTTTAATTTCTTCTCCTTTGGGAACCCCAGTAGTATATGTCAGACCTTTCAAAAAATTGTTCCATGTGTCCTTGAAGCTCATCATTTTTTCCTGTCTTTCCCCTTTACTCTTCATCTTGTTCGATTTCCTCAAATTCACTGATACTTTACTCCATCATCTCATTCTACAAATAAGCCATGTAGTGAACTTTAAAAAATTTCAGATACTAAACTTTTCAGATATACATTTTTTTTTGTTTCTCTGCTATATTGCTGATCTTTATATTTATTTGGAGCAGATTTTCATTGATCCATTTGAGCATCCTTATAATGAATACCTTTGAGTGCTTGCCTGATAATTCCAACGTCTGGTTCTTCTCTGGATAAACCTCCAGTTAATTTTATTTTCCTTTGAGAATGGGTCTTTTTTTTCTGGTTCTTTGTACATCAATTAATTTTGAATTGTATCCCAGATGTTTTGGACACTATGTTGTGGAGGCTCTGGATTTTGATATATTGTTCCAAATGGTATTGATGTTTCATTTTAATCAAGCAATTAACTTGCAAGAGTCATACTTACACTCTGCCTTGCCTGTGGAGAGTGGCAATTCAGAGATTCATTCAGACTGCCTCCAAGCTGCCCTGCACATATTTCAGGGGAACCAGAAACTTAGGCAGTCTATGCACAGATTTGGGTTTTTTTCTCCCTTTTCCACTTTTTCTTCCTCTTTCTTCTCTCTTTCTCTGTATGTGTGTCCTCTACATTCTTTGGCAGTCCTGGTTTCCCTGATCTCTTGCCTTTGGTTCTTTCAGTGAGAATAATGATATGCTTCTCCATTGGAGCTGCTGCTGCTCAGGACCACCATGACAGTGCTGCCACACCCAGAGCAGTCAGGAGACAGGAAGCTCGACCCGTCTGCCCCTGTCTGCAGCCTTCATTCACTCTTCAGAGCCTCCAGGTAGTGGTTGACTTTTTATTTATTAATTTTGAATTGTATCCCAGATGTTTTGGACACTATTAAAAAAAATTAAAATTTTTTTCACCAAAGTTTTTAACTGTCATTTATAGAAGGATTGGGTTGTTAAATGCTTTACTCTTTCATACTAGAAGCAGAAATGATGATGTTTTATTTTTAATGTGCTCATTCATGATTGCTAATTTTTCAGATTTTGGCATGTATATGCACATTTGGGATTAATATAAAATATTGTGTGCATATTTCCCACCAGGTTTTGATACAATATTAAAATATATGCTTCATAATAACAACTGGAAAAAATTCCTTCTTTTCCTGAGGCTCTGATAGTAGGATCACTTGCTCTTTAAAACTTGGTTATAATGTCTCTGTTACACACTCTAGGCTGTCACTATTTTTAAGAGGTAGTGCTATTTTACTACTTTATTTATTTGGAAATCATTTTATTTTGATTTTCTATCACTTGTGAGATAAATTATGGTAACTTAAGAATTCCTCAAAAATTATTCATTTCTCTTAGGCTTAAAATCTACTTGCACAGATTTTTGCAAATAACTTCTTATATTAAAATTGTTTATGAAGCTCTTTCATCTTCATTATTTTCTAGACCTTTCTTTTGTAGAAAAGCTTTAAAACTTTTTCATTAGTGCATTATAATTATTCATAATAGTGGGATTCATTGTTTCATATTCATATATGTATACAACATAATCTCATTGATCTCATTTGTGGGAAGGTTTTTAACAATAAGTTCATTTAGTTTACCAAATGTAGTTCTGTCAGTATAAATATTATTTATTACTTCTTGTTGATATTTGGTAGTTTATATCTTTAAAAGATTGTCCATTATATCTATGTTGTTCAATTTATTGACATTAATATTGTTCCCAATATTTCTGTGTTTTCCTTTTAATATCCATAGAAGCCTTAGTCATATGATTTCTCATTTGACTAATTTATGTAATTTCTATTTCTTATTTCATCTCAATTTAACTAAAGCTTTATCAAAATTTTACTTTCAAAAGAGCCACTTTTCAGCTTCATGATTTACTTGATTGCTTTTCTGATTTCTATTTCATTATATTCTCCATTATTATCTTTATTCTTCTTACATTTGGTTGACTTTACTTTTCTGGCTTCTTCCCTTTTTTTTTAAAAAATCACTTTATTTATTTATTTACTTTTATGTGATGCTGAAGAACGAACCCAGGGCCTTGCATGTGTGAGGCAAGGGCTCTGCTGCTGAGCCATAACCCGATCCTGTACTCTTCTGGCTTCTTAAAGTGGAATATTAGGTCATTGATTTGAGACCTGTTCCCTTTACCAATGTAGGCATTTCATGCTACAGATTATCCATAAGTAATGCTTTAATATATCCATAGATTTTGCTATGTTATGTTTTCATTTTCATTCAATGCAAAATGCTTTACAGTTTCTCCTTTAATTTATTCTTTGACCTTGGATTATTAAGCTGTGCAGTATTTAGTTTCCAAATGCTAAGTGATTTTGGAGGTATTTTTCTAGTTTTTTGATTTCTAATCTGATTTCACTGTGGTCAAAGGAAAAAATCTTGTATATTTGAATCCTCTTATATTTATTTTTAGGGCTCAGAATATGGTCTTTCTTGGTAAAATTTCTGTGCACATTTTTTTTCTTTCTTTTTTGTGTGGTGCTGAGTATTAAACCCAGGGCCTTGTGCATGTGAAGCCACAATTTGTTTTATTAGTGGGATAGATAAAAATCATACCCCACCTCATGTGATACAATTGGTTTTGGTGCTAGCCCAGCCAGTGATGCATAACTGAAATGTATGATGGGAAAAGTTGAGACAAGTATATATCGAGGGACAGGCTATGAAACAGTGATCTATCATCATCAAAAGACTCCAGGTAAGACAGAAATTGTTACTTTCTGAAAGGGAGACTAAAGAGACATGATATCTAATCACACAATATTTTATGTTAATCCCAAGTGTGCATATAAAATCTGAAAAATTAGTTTCTAGACTAAACTATTTTATAATAAATAGCTTGATTGAAACTTAATACCCATTGACCAGCCTTCCCCTCCCATCCCTGCACCATTCCCTTGGTCCCCACCATTCCATTCTCAACTTCTATGAGGGCAACCTTTTCATATTTCACAAATGAGTGAGGTAACGTAGTACTTGTTTTTCTGTGCCTGGTTTATTTCACTTAAGATAATGATCTCCAGTTCCATTCATGTTGGATGACAGGATTTCATTATTTTTTGTCTGAATAGTATTCCATTGTGTATAATCTAGGTTACAAACTCAATTGTAAATTCATATGAAAATAATTTGTTTCATTACCTCTATATTTTATAGTTTTATGGCAATGTTTATATGTTTAAAAATTCTGAAAAATTTATTTTATTGAAGAAAGACGTTACTGAGGTAAGCAATCCTGAAGGTGAGGTGGTAGTAATAAAGTAGTATTAATTTCCTGACTTTGATGGCTACATTTGTTTATATTGGAGAAAAATCCTTGTTATAGGCAATACAGACCTACAAAAGTGTTCAATAGTCAAGATACTTATTGTTATCAACTGCCTCTCAAGCAGTTGAGAGAAAATATATTTGCTCCATGTGTAACTTTTTTGAAAACTTGAGATTGTTTCTAAAATTAAAAAAATATTAAGGAAGAAACAGATAAACATAATCTACATAATCTATAGAGAAACAAATCAATAGAAATAAGTCCAGGTATTAGAATTAGCAACAAGAATTTAAAAACAATTTTAATAATACCTCTCCCTATCAGTTTTCCAAAATTGGTCAAAAACAGTATCTCCCAATCATAGAAAATTCAGTGACTCCCAATCAAGATAAATACAGAGAAAATCACACTCAGATATTTGATAAGACAAACTTCTGAAACTAAAACTAGTTTTAGTTTGGCTTCTTTATTTCTTAAAGAAGTCAAGTACAAATATTCTTTATATTCAGGAAAACAGTAAGAATTACAGGTGACTTCACATTATAAAAATGAAAGGGTAGAAAACAATAGAATGGCATCTTTAAGTACCTGAAAGAAATATATTACCCACCTTGAATTAAATGTGTAATAAAGACAGCATTCAGAAAGGAAGGCAGATAAAAGTGTATTTAGTTAAAAGCAGAGAAAAATTCTGAATGCATACCTGTTGTCCAAGAAATGCTAATGGAAGTTTTTCAAGGTGAAGGGAGATGTTACTGGAAAGAATTTGGATCTACAGGAAGGAGCAAAGAACATGCCGTGTAGGAAACGTGGATAAAAATAACAATATATTTTTATTTTCTTAAATTGTTCAAAAGTTAGCTATACCGATGGGCACAGTGATGCATGCCTGTAATCCCAGTAGCTTGGCAAGCTGAGGCAGGAGGATCACGAGTTCAAAGCCATCCTCAGTGAGGCCCTGTCTCTAAATAAAATATAAAAAAGGGCTGGGGGTGTGATTAAGCAACCTGGATTCAATCCCAGGTACAAAAAAAAAAGAATTTTCAATGTAAAAATAGTAACATTACATTTTGAAGTTTATAATTTATGTGGAAACATAATATTTAGCAGTAATAACATACAGGAAGGATTGTAGGTAAATGTGATCATGAATCCTCTGGATTTACAATGGGATTATATCCCAACAAGCCCATTATAAATTGAAAATGCAGTAAGTTCAAAGTGCATCTAATATACCCAACCTTCCCAACATCATAGCTTAGCTTAGCCCACCTTAATTGTGCTCAGAATACTCATATTAACTTACAGTTGGGTAAAATCATATAATGCAAAGCTGACTTTTAAAAAAGGTGTTGAGTATGTCATGTAATTAGTTGACTACTGTGCTGAAAGTGAAATCACCTATAATTCAGTTGTTGTACAGCTACACTTTGCACAATCAGAAATGACAAACTTTAAACCAAACTATCCTAAGTCATAGACTGTGTGTGTGCTATTGTAAGGATCCCAAATTATGTGTGAATGTTGTATTATTTGAAGATAATGTATGGCAAGTTATGGATGCATGTTATGATCTGTAATTATTAAAACAAAAAGTATAAAAAGGTATAATTAAAAAACTAATAAATAAACTAGTATACTCAAAAAATACTTAATTAACTAGCAACAGGAAAGAGGAACAACAAAAAGGAGAACAGAGGGAAACGGGTAGAAAGCAAGTAGCAGAATTGAAACAAACACAGATTTTATTAAACAAAAAGTCTAAATACACCAGGCATGGTGGTGCACTCCTGTAATCCCAGTGGCTTTGGAGGCTGAGGCAGGAAGATCTTGAGTTCAAAGCCAGCCTCAGTAAAAGTGAGGCATGAAGCAACTCAGTGAGACCCTGTCTCTAAATAAAATACAAAATAGGCCTGGGGATGTGGCTCAATGGTAGAGTGCCCCTGAGTTCAGTCTCAGTACTGCACCCCCCACCCCCCAATCTAAACACTCCAATTAGAATGCAGGGTTCGTCAGACTGAATGACAAAACAAAGACAGAGTAACACTGTTTACAAGAGATGCAATTTTTTAAAAAATTTAAAAACTTTTTTAGTTATAGGTGGTATTTTATTTATTTTATATGTTATACTGAGGATGGAACCCAGTGCCTCACATGTGTTAGGCAAGCATTCAACTGCTGAGCCACAACCCCAGCCCCAAGAGATGTACTTTAAATACCAGCACTTGGATAGGCTAAAGATAAAAGAGTAGAAATGGGTATTTACACAAATGCCAAACATAAGAAACCTCATGTGGCTGTACCAATATTTTGCAAAGTAGATTTTTAAGACCAAAAGCTAAAGACAATAGTGGGTTGAAATGGTGTAGAAGATGTTATGGACTGAATTGTTTTCCTGAAGAACACTTATGTTGAAGTCCTAACCACCTCTGTGACTGTATTTGGAGACAGTGATTTTAAGAAGGTTATTAAAGTTAAATGAGGCCATAAGAGTGGGGTCCTAATTGGATAGTGCCAATGGTCTCATGAGACAGGGAAGAGACAGCAGAGACCTTGCTCTCCTCACACATGTAGAGGAAAGACCCTGTGAGGACATGGCAAGAAGGTGGCTCCTGTGAGAAACCAACTGTGATACCACTTTGATCTTGGACTTTTAGCGTATGGAATAGTGAGAAATGCGTTTCTGTTGTTGAAGTCCCAAGGGTGTGGTATTTTGATATGGCAGCTTGAGCTGACTAATACAGACAATGAAGAGGTCAACTCATCAAGAAGAGATCTCAGTCCTGTGTGTGTATATATATATATATATCAAACATTAGCACTTCAAAACACACGAAGCAAAAAATGATAGAACCAAAGGGAAAAATAGATCATCACAGCTCGATGTTTTGACACCCGCCACTAAGGAGTTGACAGTATCTGTTCGGCTCTGGTCTTAGAAGTGGTTATTTCCACACACAGCTCTGGTTTCCTTTATTTTAGAATGGCACTGATGAGTAACCCTAAAAATCTGAATTCCACCATGCTCCAAAATCTGAAACTTTTTGAGTGCCATCATGATGCCACAAAGGGAGGATTCCACACCTGACCTCGCAGTAGAAATGTAGGCCTACTAAAAATATCCCAGCAAGTTACTGTTAGTCTGGTATACAGGGCATACATGAGACATAAGTGATTTTCATGTTTAGATTTGGATTCCATCTTCAAGATATCTCATTATGTATATATTCCAAAATCAAATGAATCAATCAATTAATAAATAAATAAAAATCCAGATCTAAGATCCTTCGGGTCCCAAGTATTTTAGATAAGGGATTCTCAACCTGTATTTAGAAACCAAAGTATGTGCTAATTATTATTGGGCATTGCTATTCCCAAGCCTTCTCAGTGGAAGTAGAGAAAATATGTATATTCAAACAAACTCCATGCGCACAGTATTTATAGTCATTGTTTTAGTTTGGTCTTCTATAACCAGACACTGTGTTCTTACAATGCTGGAGGCTGGGTAGTCCAAGTTTGGAATGCAGATTCCACGTGTCCTAAGAGCTCTCTTCCTGGTTTTCAGATTGGCACCTTCCTGTCTTATCCTCAGCGGGTAGCGAGAACACACTCTAGTCTTTCTCTTGTAAGGATACTAATTTCATTGTGGGGCTTTATCCTCATAGCCTCACAAACCTACAAGGCCCCGCCTCCTGATACCATCCCATTAGGGTTAGGGTTTCAAACACTGCTCATTATTAATCTGAAATTCATATTTCCTGGGCCTTTCTGATTTTTATTTGCCAAATCTGATACCTCTGAAGGGCTTTCCCAACTTCAGCCGAGGCTTTCAGGTGTCTGTGCTAAGCTCAGATTCTCTAGCCAGCCCTCCTGAATCCCTTCTCCCAACAGGTGATCTCTAGAAACCTCCCCAATAAACCTCCTGTTGTTTCTCTTCATCTCACTCTGCTTCCCAGGGAACCAACTGGCAACGCCAAGCCTCTGATTTATTCTTTCTGTGGTCCTTAGACTCCAGAGGCCCAGTCCCACAGAGCGCAAGTCTAATTCCCAGCCCAGTCTCCATCCTGGCCCCGAATGGGGTTTCTTTTAGAAGAACCCCTAACAGGAAATAAGAGCTCAGGATGCGCGCCACCAGGGGGCAGTCTCTACCCGAGTGTGAGCAGAGTCGGAGGCCCCTGGAGGGGAAGGCGGCCCGAGGAGAGCCTGCCTGGGAACAGACTGGGGTGCATACGTGCGCAAGGGCACGTGCGGGCGGTGCAACCTGCAGGGGACTGCGTGCGCGCACACACGCATGTACCCAGCTGTGTACCCGGGTGCTGGACCCTGGGCAAATCGCTCTGTCTTCCGGACCTCAGCTTTCTCATCTGTGTGATGAAGGATTTTCTCAACCTCTGACAGTCTCTTCCTGTCCAAGCTTAGCACGTTGAGTCTATTCTTTAGAAACATCTTTGCTTATTTAAGAGTAGAGGATTCTAGGCCACTGATTTGAGGTAGGGGGAAGGGTGGGAGGGAGACATGAGAAATGGAGCAGGTTTTGCCTTCTGCTCCCCCAAAGCAATGCTTTAATTGATTTCTTTTTTCTTCTTTCTTTTTTTTTTTAATTGGTGCATATTAATTTTACAGAATGGCGGGCTTCATTGTGGTATATTGGTACATGCATATAGCATTATTTGATCAATTTCACTCCTCAGTAACTCCCCTTACAGTTCCCTCCTACTTTAATTGAGTTCTAAATATTTTGAGTTTGCATTTTTGTGAAAGTTTTGTTTCAAAATAATCTGAGTCTTTAGTCTTACGCAAAGCTGCTAGCGTCCTTGGGTAGAGTTTCTTTGTTCATTGGCAGGGATCTAGGCAGAACGCTGGTTCTCAGAACTGGCGGGACTTTCCAACCAGCTGCCCCTCACTCCAAGGAGAGAAATGAGGCAGCGAGGAGCTCCTGCCTCAGGTCAGGCTGCTTTAGCCACAGGTCACTTAATTGCTGTGTCTCAGAGTCTCATCCAGAAATGGGAATAGCAACAGGAACATGAGTTATGCTATTATAATTATTCTTAAATAATGGTTGTGTATTTTCATCTCAGCTTTGTCATAAAATGGCCCTATGACCTTGACCCTTCTCCTGTGGGAACTTTGTTTCCTCATCAGTAGCAGGGGATGACATCAGCACTCATTCATTAATGACTGGGACTGAATTCCCAGCCTTCAGGTAGAGCAGGTAGGTTTTGAGTGAAGCTACTGTGTTGCTAAATGAAGCCCACTTTCTTTCTTGGGTCAGAGCTGCTTCCTAGAGCTGCAGTTACCTGCGAGAACCAGTGGTCAGTGACCATGCATATTCCCTTCCTGTGATACTGGTGAGAGAGGGTGGATTGGCATCCCACCAATGATTGAGACTGAATTTCCTACCTCTTGGTGGGACAGAGACTCTGAGGCAGATTTAAGTTAAAGAAATGTATTTTTAAAAAAAGGCATCTCTCACCCTCACAAAACTCAAGTTCAATTATGGCTGTTACTCCTGAATTTGCCAGAGCATCCACACAGGGTTTTGAACACTGCACGGCTCACTAAGCCCTTCTTCTCACTCTGTTACCTATTAAACTTTTCCTGCTATTTAAGGCATAGAGCAATCAGGTCCTGATGAAGAGACCAGGTATTGATACTGCAGGTGCCTTGATATCAGCGCCTCTTACCGGCCAGCTTCAGAATGTGCTCTGCTTAGCAAAGGCCCAGTGGAATGAATGACAACAGTAAGAGCTCCCTCCCCAGCCCCTCCTCCCCAATCTTGGGTGCTCGCAATGTGCTGGGATTCTAAGCCTTTCACATGTTATCTCACGAGTCCTCACAACAGTTCTATGAGGTCAGTACTATATCGTTTCCATTTTGCTGATAGGAAATGGAGTCTTGGAGAGGTGGTAGTTACTAACCCAAGTGGTTGGGCCCCAGAGCTCTGTTAATTTAACACAGAGCAAGTGATTGGTTGATGAACTGACTGAATAAATGAGAAAGCACAGAAATAAAAAGAGCTAGTCCAACAGGGGAATGGCAAGGCAGAAGCTGCTTTCTTCTTGCTTTGACTCTTCTCCTTGGCGACCCTTCCCCTCACACCCCACCCAGAGATGCTGCTTGCTAGCTGTGGGTTTCTGAGAAGAGCCAGCCAGTGTCCTCTGTGTGTCTCTGCTGAACCCTGAGGAGGCTTTTGGACCCATCTGGGATGCAGGAGCCCTTTGCCTTTTCCACCAAGTATGGACAGAGAGGTTCTTTTTCTTTTTCTTTCTCCCCAATGCCATTTTGTTAAAGCAGAAAATCTTTGGGGAGTGAAGTCACATTTTCCATGTCCCTGAAAGCTCTGGAGAGTCCATGAGTATTATTGTAACCAGAGGAGGCTGGGGACAAAGGAAGCTTATAATTTTGTAAACAGAGGCTTGGGAGAGTCATGCCTGCGATGCTTTTTAGGGGGAGAGGTGGAATTTGGAAAAGTCTGAAGCCAAGGGAATCGCAGGACTTGTCAGCCTTGAGCCTGACACCAGAGCAAGATCCACCTGGTGCCAGGTAGGAGTTCTGAGTCTCCTGTGCCCCCTAGTCCCATGGCTGTGCCTCAGCACCTCCTGTGATCTTTGCCCAACTCTAAGTTGGCTTATTGAGGTAGTGAGATCACTGTGCTTGGATTTAGGAGTGGGGGATCCCAGCTTTTAATCTCAATTTCCTCATCTGCAAAATGGGGTGGTGAAGGATCTGGCCCAGAGAATTTCCCCTCAGTCTGATAATGGGGCCAGGCTTCATTCTGGCCTGCCCCAAAGTTCCACCATCCACTGCTGTCTCTGTGGCAGACCACAGAGCCTAGGGATGTCTGAGGATGGCTACTCTCATTTTTTTGGGGATACTGAAGGCCCCAATCTGAAGGATGATTATAGCTAATACTGATGCTATGTGATTTCTAGCTATGTATGTGCTGTGTAGTTATATATGACTTCCCATATTTCTTTTTTTTTAAAGAGAGAGAGGAGAGAGAGAAGAGAGATAGAGAATTTTTTAATATTTATTTTTCAGTTTTCGGTGGACACAACATCTTTATTTTATTTTTATGTGGTGCTAAGGATCCAACCCAGTACCCCGCGTAGCCACATCCCCAGCCCTTCCCATATTTCTTATTTAATGTTCACAACACACTTTCAAGGCAGGTCCTATGAATGTCATTTTTATTTTATTAGATTAAGAGTACAAAGGTGCAGAGAGGGAGAGAGAGGAGGCCAGTCTGTCCAGCTCTTAGCTGCAGAACCCACGTGTGTGACTGTGTGTCTTTTCTCTTGGCCCAGAGTTTCCTAAATGTCCTGTCTGAGCCTGGGATACTTGTCATGAAACACTTTTTACCAATGTCCTGGAACACAGCTTTAGACCCCTGGACAGGAGGAGCTCTACCATTAATTAGATGCTTGTCTCAGCATGAGACAGGCCCCACTGAATTAGAGAGATGGGGGTGGAGACAGAGGGGGAGAGAGAGACACACACACACACAGAAGGAAATAGAGACAGACAGACACAGAGAGGAAGAGAGACACTGAGAGACACTGAAAGAGACAGAGGTGGGTGGAGAGAGAAAGGGATGGAGAGACAGAGTGACTGAGAGACACACTCAGAAAGGCGAGGGCAGCCACTTAGGAGAACTGGCTCAGTTTTTTTATTAGTAAACTGGAGCTTTGGAAAGATAGATGCAGGTGACAGTAAGGGCCACCACCTCAGCGGGGGCCAGCCGCCCTCCCCCTCTGCATGAGTGTTTTGAGTCAGAAGCTGAGGATGGCAGTGTCCTGCCTAGAGGCAAATCTACCTGAGTGGGAGACGAAATCTCTGCCTCCTGCTTGGGGACAAGCTTCAGGACTTTTGGCCTAAGGGAAGTAGGAGGACTCAGGCCAGGTTCTGAGAAGGGAGGGGGCCCAGGCTGCCCAGTTGGCAGTCCCAGACTGAGTGTAAACACACTTATCCCTCCAGCTTATTCCCAGACCACTCAGCTGCCTGGCCCCAGCCTAGACAGCCCAGCCCCGGCCCCAGTGCTGCCCCATCTTGTATGGAAGCCCTGTAGCTCAGGAGCAGCACCGTGGAGCGAGGCCTTGCAGGTGGAAATTTTCAGTACCCCCACCCCTGTCCAGAGCATTTGTCTTCAAAGGTTCTTTTCTTTTTTTCCCCTGTCCATTCCTGTTCAGTCCTAGTGAGAGCCACATGGTGAGCAAGAGGAAGCAACCTTCCCCTGCTTGGACCTAATTTGAGAGGTGCTGAAATGGGCCACCTGTCCCCAGACTTCCCTCCTACGCAGCCTGTCACAAAGCCTGACTGCTAGGAGAAGATCCAAGAGTGTTAGGGATTGAAGAGACATAACAAGCCCACCTTCCAGCTGCAGCCTCCACCTCTGCTCCTCCTTGGGGCAAAGAGGGCTGACCCAGGGGGCTTATCTAGTGGAGTGTGATCTGCTGCCAACAAACCTAAGCACTGGGGAGTGGGGTCAGCAGTGATGGCTCTGGAACCAGGGTGCCTGGGTCTGAATCCTGGCTCTGCCACTGAAAATCTGAGAAACCTGCACCTCAGTTTCCTCCTCTCTAATGATAGTGCCATTCCTGGAAGGGAATCCATGCCCAAACACCACTGGTGTAAAAACAGCTGCATGGCTGGAGTTTTGCTCAGTGGTCGAGTACTTGCCTAGCATTTGACCCCCAGTATCACGGAAAAATGAACAAAACTCCCCAAACAGCATCAGCACCACCACAAACAATATGAAAACAGCACCCAGAGTTAAACTGCTTTTTCCCTCTTCCTCAATGTGGGATGCTCGAGGTCTTTAATATGCTAATGATTAATGATGAGGATAGTGGTGGGGGGGAGGGGTGTGTGTGTGTGTGTGTGTGTGTGTGTGTGTGTGTGTCCACAAAGGCTGGTGGAGTTGTTTCCCAGGATTATTTATTCATAGAAACCTCTTTCCCTGGAGCATCTAATGGAATTCGAAGACTTCAGATCAAATTCTGGGGAAAATGCTAATCCAAGCCCCTCAGTTTTGCAGTGTAAAGGGAAGTAGAGCCCCCCCCCCCCCCAACATCCGTGGGTCCTTCTGGGGCACATCGTCAGGAGGCTTGTGCTCCAGTTGAGTCGGAATGGGAGCCCTAGGATTGCCGCCAGAAACCTCAGCAGCTGGGTCTTTCCAGGAATGTCAAAGGGCCCTGCCAGGCCTGGGGTGTGCTCCCCTGGTAAAGATGACTCTGCTGTGGATACGGGGGTGGGGGGCGCCACGGCAGTCAAAGACGGGTTTCTGGCAGCCAGTTTAAGTGGATATTAAGGGAGAATCAGGTAGTTCAGGGTGGAAGAAGATAACCCTGAAGGTTAGCTAGTCTTCTCTTACTGCCAGAAGCTGGGGAGACTAGCGGAGAGGACATTAAAATGTCAGGACTGGAAGGATCTGTGGGCATCATTGTGTTCGGAGATTTGCATTAGTTGTATACCTTCTTTAAATGAAAACTAAAATGGAATTCCACCAGATGAATAAGGAAGCAGCAAATGTTCTAGTTGACCTATGCCCAGGGAGGCCAGAACTGGTATCCCCCCACCCTCACTGCAGACAAGAGAGGGCAGTCCGAGCTGTGCTCAGCTGCTCCCCTTTCCACCCACCTGCTCACTGTGCTGGCTTCTGTGCTTGGGGGTGCAAGTGGGGCTGGGGCTACTGAGGCTCAAGGGCTCAGCTCTGGCAGCCAAAGCTGGCTGGATCCCTGGTCCTGAGATCATCTTGGTTCCTTCCCAGCATTTCTGTAGTAGAAACTTCTGTGCTTGAGGAGAGAATTGACAGAAAGCTCAGCATCATGCACCCATTCCTGGCCCCCATCTGGCATCTGGAAGCTAGACTTTGTCCCTCCCAGGTCTGTGTAGTGACCCCAATCTCTAGGGAAGATGGTGACTCTTCACCAACCAACCTCTCTTATAACCAACCCTCTTCTGCCTTCTTCAGAAAGACCCCCGTCCTCTGGCCACCATCATTCCAATTATACTTCTGAGCACTGCCAACCCCCTCTCCTGGCAACTTTGACCTGGCTAGAGTCTTGCTAAGTTCCTAAGGTCAGTGGAGAGGACCCCTTTCTCTTCCCTATATAGCTGGCCCTCTAAGGCCACTGTGCCCTCCTTAGCTTATTTCTGGGTCACCCAAGGCTATAGCCCTGGACTGGCTTGTGCCAATGCTAACTCATGTTGTTTAATTCAAAACTCTTCTGACCCAGGAAGGTGGAACTGGTGGGGAAGATGCAGTCATCCTATGTCTGTTTCCAGCGGAAATTGCATTCTGTCATTGCGGGGTCAGAGATCACTTAGGCTTCTGTGGTAGCCCTTTCTTGTCTTCATTTAACTTGCTTGTTTGTGTGTTGTTCTCTGTGACTACCTAGGAAAGCCACCTCTTTTTGACCTGGCCTGGCCTCTCCATCTACACCAGGTCCCAGGGCCCTGGAGAGGGTGGCTGAGTGTGGTACTGGTCCAAAACTGGGACTAGAAGGGACATAGGAAACATAGGAAACTTGGACTAGAAGGGACACTCTGACCAAGGTGGCAGAAAGGGCAGCTTGGCAGCGGCTAGCCGATCAGCCGAGAGCTGGTGTCTGGCTAGTTATCTGCCTTATGAGATGGGATGGTGTTTTTTTTTTTTTTTTTTTTTTTTTAAATGCCTGTGAGGGGAAAAAAAGGAGGGAGGTGTGCTGTCGCTGGTTGTTGCTGCCAGGGCCATATGACCATACAAGAGGATCTGTGGTCAGGCCATACCCAAGAATATTCCCCGTATGGGAAGGAGGAGCCAATGGAACATGGCACTTGTGGCATGTGGCATTTCACATTCCCCTCTTGTTGCAACCCCAGAGCCCTCAGGAGTTCTTTAGTTGTTCCATGACTCAGGGGTCCCAAAGGCCAATACCTTGGCCCAGGTTGGTTGTGCATCAAGTCCGCATGGAGACCAGAACTATGGAGCACGTGTCGGATCCACTGCTATGGAAGGGACCAAGCCTCTGCCCTGGGGAGCCTGCAGGCTTCAGGGCTCCACAGTCCTGTTTATCATCCCATATGTCCTTTCCAGAGTGCATGCCAGCCACTTGCGGAGGCTGTGGCTCTCACTGGAAAGCCAGGGGCCCGGGCCAGGAAAGTTGATTTTCATCTCCTGAGATGCTTGCATGGGCCCCAGGCCAAGCTCTGCTGAGGGCTGGCGACCAACTGGGAAATGTTCAGTTCCCCTGTCATTGTGGACTCCAGCAGCAGCCTCTGGGGAGGAGACAATCTTCGTGGAGGGCAGGACAGGCTAGCCATGCTGATGAGACCAAACAAAAGGGGAGGGGTTACTGGAGAGGGGATGGATGTATGTTTTCAGCAAGTAAAAGTGCTGACTAGTGACTCTGACCTAGGGGGACGAGGAGGCAGCAAAAAGGGGGAGGAAAAGCAGTGGAGATACTGGGGGAGCCGGAGGCATAGCTGTCCCTTTCCTGGATGGAGAACACAGCTGGAAAAGGAGTTGAGTTTGAAAGGTGACAATAACGGGGCCGCAAAGGCTGACTCCACTTAGTGAGTGAGAGGCCTTGGGATGGGCAGATAAAACTCTGCTTGCAATTTGGCTCCATCTTTGGTGGACTTTCCCCAGAATGCAAGCTCCTATGGGCAGAGGGTCCTGTCTGTTTTGTTCCTTGCTTTAATCCCAGTGCATGAAATAGAGGCCAGCACTCATCAGATTCTCAGGAAAAGAAAGTAAGTTTGCCTAATAATATAACAGGTATAAAAGGAATAGATTATATTTTAGGGCAACAGCTCTAAGTCCCTTCCACAGCTACTCTGGGGTTCAAAAAATGCTTGACAAGGGATATTTGGGGGGGTATTTTGGGTCATTTCATGCAGGGAATAAACTGAGGGAGGCCTGTAGCTGGGAAGAAGACAAGGTGCAGACCGAGGGTAGAAAGTGCTGGGGCTGTAAGGGACAGGGAATAGAAAGTCAAGTTCATGTTAGTGGATAGAGGACTAGGGTTGGGAATCAGGTGTCATACTAGTGGGTCTTCAGGAATACTGATGGTTCAAAGTGTCTGTCCTCTGGTAGCAGGTCCTCAGGCCAAGAGTAAGGAACAAGAATAAGAAAAGGGCTCTGGGCTTTTGGGCTGGGGTACCAAAGTGGGGTACCAAGACCGAGGCTCAGGATGGGCCCAAGGCAGGGGAGACAGCCACTGGGACTGGGCATGGGTTGGGGGCCAGAGGGCTGTGAGGGCCAAGGAAGCTGTGTCCCAAGGAGAGGGGGACCAAATCCTCTCTTTGGCTTCCTGTTAGGTTTTATGCTAGAACTTGGGACAGGGAGAGGTGGGGACTGAGAGACATTAGTGGTGGGAACAGGAGAGCCTCTGACATTGGGAAGCCAACAGTGTCCTAATACTGGCACACCAGGAGGAGGCATGGAGTGGAGAGGCCCAGAATAAAGACATTAGCTGTGTGGACGAGAAAGGCCGAGGAGGGCAATTGTGGAGGTCATGGGCAAAGAGAGGGCCTTTGTGTAATGTCAGAAGCAAGCTCTCTTTCCTGCAGGCCGGACTTGGATTTTTGTGCTCAGTTTGGAAACAGGGCACAGTATTTCCAGGGAGGAATATAGTCCCTTCTGTGTGGCGGAGTGTCGCCAGTGTCAGAGGATGGCTGGGGAAAGAGATGAAAGAAGTAACTTGAAAGAAATTGGAAAGCAGATGTGGAGTTTTGGTGCTTGCAGGAGTCACTGAGCATGGGGAGGAAGAGGCAGGAGTCAGAGCACATTCTCAGAAAGACAGTGACTCCCAAGGCCTCCAGCATGTTGACAGAACAGCTGGTCAGAAACCTAGGAGGCATGCTCCCCATGCCACCATATACTGCCCCTCCCAGGGCCCTGGGAATATTAGGGGAGCTAAAACGTCCCTGAGAGGTGACTTGAGTTGGGTGAAGAAGAAAACTATATGGAGGGTGAATGTGTTGCCTGACCCTCGTTTTGGGGAGGGAAGTTTTAGAGAAGGCCATGGTTTGGGCTGCCAGGGTGCAGTCTTGAGGAAGCCAGGCCAGTGTGTGCATTTCCCAGGCGTCTGAGGAGGCCATGGATGAAGTCCACTGTCCCTTTCTCATAGGTGTGGAGAGCCCCAGCCAGCCCAGAGTAAGGTGGGCCTTTCCTGGAGCTGCCCTCCGAGGAGCCCAGCAACTGCTTATGCTTACACAGGTTTTGGGCAGTGATAGGTGTCCCAGCTGAGGGGTGACTGGGTGAGTCAGCACCTCCAGGAGGTCAAGAAAGGAGAGGTGGATATGGAGGATCGGTTTGCAAATCCCAGATCTTGGAACCCTCACTACAAGTACCTGAGAGATAAGAGCGTTTTGTTATTCAATCCAGAAACACTTGCAGGGAACAGAGCTGTGTGGGGGCCTCTGGCTTAGGGGCTGCGTGAGCAATGGTGAGCAAGGCTGGGTGTGGTCTCTGCCATCATGGATCCTAGTGTCCTGTGGGAGAGAGAGGGACTAGTGAAGTAATTACAGACTGGGACATGTGTTGAAGGATATTCAGAGGTCAGGAAGGGGTTCCTTGGAAAATGACACTGAGTTGAGTTTGGAAGGATGATTAGACTTTGTGTAGGTAAGAGAAGGTGATACGAGGAAGGACTTTTCCCCCCACTGGGGGAATGGCATGGGCAGAGAGGCATGGTGGCAGACAGGAACTGGTGTGTTCAAGGAATCTCCAAGGGGCAGAGAGAGCAGAGCCTTGCCCGAGAGGAACTTGGGGATGCGAGGTAGAACGTGTAGGGCCTCGCAGGCAAGAGGGAGGCTTTCTTCATCTTCAGAGCAATAGGAAACTCCTGAAGGCTTTTAAGCAATGGTAGTGACATCTGGGTGATTAATATGATCAAATGTACACCTTGCAAAGTTCTCCTTGGCTGCTCTGTAGAGATCATATTTGAGAATAAGAGTGGGTTTAAGGAGGCTATGTAAATCATCTAGGCAAGAGGTGGAGACTGCTTAGACCTCTGCAGGTGGAGAGAGGTAAGAATGTGAGAAATGCAGTAGCAAGTGGTTCCTTAGCATTTACCATGTGCCCATCATTGTCCTGTGGGCTTTACATGGGATGTTTAAACTTCACACTATCATGGCACTGTTATCCTCATTTCAATATGGGGAAGCAGGCCCAGGGAGGCCTACAAATTGATAGAGTTGGGGTTCAGATTGGGCATCCACACTCTTCACCCTCACATTCTGCTCCTTAGTGGGTAGAATGTCTGGAGATGGCAATGAGAGGACTTGGTGTCCCCTTAGATATGAGGGGGTGTTAGCATGGCCAATCTGGTCTTGGAGAATGTAGTGGTGGTAATATAGGTCCTCCAAGTCTTGGATACTCCTCTCCTTAAATGGTGGAGATTGAGACCTCTCCTCTTAATTATGGGCTATACTTAGTAATCTACTCCTATTAAGATATGGTGACCGTGATTGTGTAGGATTCCCATGACTGGGTCATAAAAAGCATTGCAGTCAGCTTGGTTACTGCCCTTGGATGACTCATATGGGGAAGCCAGCTGACATATCATGAGAGGTCCATGTGGCCTCACCAAATTTTCGTATATGCTAGTGAGGTGAGCCACACTTGAAGTGGATCTCCCGGCCCCAGTCAAGATGAACCCAGCCCTGGTTGACATCTTGACTCACCTTCATATTAGAACCTGAGCCAGGAAACACCCAGCCAAGCTGCTTCTGGATTCTGGACCCTCAAACACTGTGTGAGATGATGGTAATGTCTATTATCCTCCAGCTGCTAAACTTTAGGGGACTTTGTTACACGGTTAATAGTTAAGTAATACAGACAACCAAGGGTAGAGGTTAGGTAGGCATTTGCTGTGACTTGGAATTAAATTCTGAGAGTTGACAGCATTTGGATGGTGATTGAGAATGAGGACGACATGAGCAAAGAGAAGAGACCATGCCAGGTTTTGAGTTCTGTTCCTCAGTGGCCCTGGGGAATGGATGAAGTTTGGTGGTTTTCGAAATATTTTCTTCATTGTCTTTGGTCCTGTGGAAGGTCCTCAGGGGAGGGATGGACATACAATAAGCAGTTCCTGCCGCCAGGCTGCTCCTCTGATTCACTTGGAAGAGCCCTCCTGTTTTTAGTTAAAGGCTTAGTATGATTCTTTTGGGGTAAAGATCTGATTGTAAAGTTTAGAAACTACTGATCTAAGGTAGCCCCTATTTTTCCAGATAAGGAACTGGGCACAGGCAGACATAGTGACTTGCCCAAGGGCAAGTAGCCTTTGACACAGGTCTCCTGGGCTCTAGCTGCGCGTCCTTGTCACTTGGTCTCTGCCTTCAGCATCTTTGAGTGGTTCCTGGGGGTTGAGAGTTGGGGGACCTAGGCAGAGGTGCATTTTGCTTCTCCCAGTGAGGCATACTTAGGGGATAATGGCACTCCTGGGGCCCATGTGATGTCTTCTCTGGAAAGAGGGTTGGAGGCATGGACTCATTCCTGGCTCTGCCAGGCATGTGGCTTACCAATATAGTGGACAGTTCTCCAGAGCCTCAGTTTCCTCACGTGTACAGTGGGAATGAGGAGTCATCCTTCCTCCCTGGGCAGCTGAGTGGGTCAAATGAGGTTGTGGAGCCAGAGGACTTGTTGCCAGTAAAGTGCTGTGTGCATGGGGTAGGGCGGTCACTGCCGTGGGGGGAGCTCAGACTCTTCAGCTGCCCCGGGCACAGTGGGGCTCTCGGGCCCTGGAGACCCGGAAACCCCCTCATGGTGTGATCTTCTGCTAGAGCAAATCCGAGCCAGCTGCTCTATCTTTGGTGCTGCCAAACTTTCAATAGCCTGGGACCCCTGCCAGTCAGGATGCTCCCCCTGGGTCTGATTTGCAGTGCAAATTGACTCTTAGCTGTTCCAAATTCTCTTGACTCTCAAGTTTCTATCATTCAGGCCCCTGTTCTGCAAGTGTCCCCCCAGTTTCCATTGTCTCCCTGTCTAATTGAGAATGGTCAGGGAGGGAGGTTGGGAATCACACAGTGTACCTGTTGTGTGCAGGGGAGACTGAGTGAGCCCGGGAAGTGAAGGGATTTGTCCATGATTACGCTGCCCTTTATCCACCCTTTCTCTCTGCTGTGGTTTTTCTGGACTGATACTCTTAGTCTGCAGCTCTCCACTTAATTATTTTTCCTTGGTCCCCTGGACTCTCCTGACCTTGTTGCCCCCGGCCATCTGGGCGCTGATGGTTGCCTTCATCCTTATTCTGCCTTCACTGCCATTAGTTGGCTAATTCCCACAATGCACGTGGCTTCCAACCCAGTCTGAGGCTGTGGGTTGTGGTTTTGTAATTTCTGCCCCTTTAGCTGGAAGGCCCCCTTCCATGTGTGAGATCTGACTCCAAGGATGGGCAAGGAGCTCTCAGAAGAGGGGCCAGCGAGCCCCAGCTGCACCTCACCCTCAGGCCCGCTCCCCTCCCCTCCCCAACCTCCTAACCCTCCCAACCCTTTCCGAGCCCCCAGGCTGTTTCTGAGGTTTGGAACCAGTCAAGTTTTCCCCTGACCCTTTATTTTCTTCTCCCACTTCTCTTTACTTGAAGCCATGTGTAAGTGCAAAGCCATTTGGGGTGTTGTGTTTATTTTTTCCTTGTTCCATGGGAAATTATTCAGAATGTATAAGTATGTGTTTTCCTTAGAAAAGAGATTCCTTTACATTTTGGCTTTGCGGTTCCCAAGGCAAGTAGGCCTGCAGAAACTGAGGCTGCCCAGAGAGTCCCCATCCAGGATTCCTCTTGGCTTCAAGATCACACCCTGTGTCATCTCGGACCAGCCACCCCTCCAGCCCACTTTGGGCCTCTCAGCTTCTCAAGCTCCAGAAGATTTTAGCCTGGGTAGGCCAAGCAGCCCTCTGCTGGAGTCCCCCATTCCTCATCTCCAGTTCCTCCTTCTCCCTGATTAGGGTAGAAGCTGATGCCAATTGCAGCTTGAGAACCCTCTCCTTGGCCAGGGCAGGAGGGTTGGTCTTCTAGAAAGACTTGAAGGTCTAAGTTTGAACTTGGCTCTGCTTTCAGCTCTGCTTGCGGTTCTGGGTGTGTTAGCAGTGTTGTGCAGGAGACCATCTGAAGGTTAAGGGGGCTCATAGGCACGAGTGGTTAGGACAGCATCTGGCAAGAGAAAAGTATCACAGAACGTTTTCTTATGATCTTGAGCATGTTCCTTGCCCCTGACATGTGCTCATTGGAGCCCTTCCTCTTAAGAGACAGAGGAAGAGAGAGGCAAGAGGGGGCTGATGTGGCTTCTTCTCCCCACCCTCCCTGGGGTCAAAGGATTCTGGGGCTCCCTTTCTTAACTTGCCCTTTCACCTGGTGCTCCACCCCCTCTTTCTATTTGTGCATGTGTTCCTGGAAGCATTATTCACAAGAACCAGAAGGAGGAAGCAAACCGAATATCTGTTAACAAACAAACGTGATCTTTCCATATATATGGAACATTGTTCTTGAAAGGTGTGGAGATTTTGACATATTTTTACAACAGAGATGAACCTTGAAGTAATTTAGTGAAATGAAATAAACCAGACACAGAGGACAAATCCTGCCAGTTTCCATGCATACCAAGTATCTGTAGTACTCAGATCCAGAGACAGAACCCGGAGCAGTGGGTATCGGGGGCTTGGAGGGGGCTGTAGGAGCTTGTGGTTTCAAGGGTAGAGAGTTTCTGTTGGGGATTATGGCAGTTCTGAAGATGAGGATGGTGACAATGTTTACACAATGAGGGAATGGACTTAGGCCACCAAATTGTGCACTTAAAATGGGAATAATGGAAAACTTCACGTTATATATATTATATATATTTAGGCATAAATATTTATATATTGACTTATGTGTTTGTGTATGTGTATGTGTGTGTGTGTGTGTGTGTGTGTGTGTGTGTATATATATATATATATAACCATAATATAAAAGCAGAAATAAATAAAACTATGTCAACAACAATAATAAAGACAACAGTTTGCATTTCGAGTTATGCTGAGGAGGTACTGAGGAGGTACTCATATGGCAGCATTCACTCCTGTGGGGATACAAAAGTGATTCATTTTCCTGGAGGAAAATAAATAGATAGGAATAGATATATATAAATAATAGTAGAATGCTGGAAAGTTTGCCCTGAGCAGGATGATGATGTTGGAGCTGGGCTTTGAAAGATGAGTAGGAGTTTTCAGTTCAGGTCAATGGGACAGAACAAGCCAGGACCTGCAGAGTATGACCTTAAGAGACATCAGTTCTCCCAGCATGGCTGGACTGTGGGAGGCTGGGCAAGGCACAGAGAGGATTCAGGAAAAGGAAATTGGGGTGTGTTGGGGAGGCCTTGGGGCCCATGCTGAGGGCCACACTGGAGGTCTGTGGCTGTACTGTGTACCTCCCTTCTCTCTCAGATCCAAGGACCCTGCCATTCTGGTCCTAAAGAAATACATTTTATTTTTTTTTAATGGGACAATTCTGGGTGCTAGGCAAGCTTATGGAATGACATATCCGGGACAGCCAAGTGCTCAGTGTCCCTCATGTGGTCATGGGATGTCTGCTTCCTGCTTGAACGTCATCTCTGAGGGTCCTGAGCTTGCAATTCTGCTCCTCCCCGGCTTCCTTAGCACAGCTGCCTCTGCATTCTCAGAGCTCCTTAGGGTCTTCCTCCTCCAGGATGCCTCCTGGGCTGAACCAACAGCAGGCAACTGAATCCATCTAACTCCCATTACGTTTAGCTCTTGTCCTTATAGGGCAGGAGAGCAGGGTAACGAGGGCTCTACACTTGGAGCTAGACCACCCAGGTGGGCCCAAATCCCAGCTCTACTATTTAGCAGCTCTGTGAATCTGGATGTTGTGATTGAACTCCTATGCCTCAGTGTTCTCATATGTAAAATGGGGAGAATGTATCTGTTAGTCGTTCTGATGACAGTCCCTGCCCGCAGTTGTGCTTCTGTCATTATTTCCTGGGCACTGGATGGGTTGTGTGTGGAATGGACCTGAGTAAGTAAGTAAGTAAGTAAGTAAGGGAGAACTCACTGTATGAAGCATCTCTGAACTTCCCTGGGTGCAGGCTCGGGCTGGGGAGCCTTAGTTCGAATCAGAGTGTGGCTGGAGGAGTTGCTGCTGGCCTCTACTTGGCTTCTGGAACTGAGCTTGCCAGTGAACTCCTGAGTGGCCATTCATTGTTTTCAACTCTTGAGGGAAGCTTTTCCCTGTGCAGCCTTCTTGGATTATCTCTAAGTTCAGGGAGCAGCCCATATGTCCCCAAGAAGCATTGTCTCTGCCACTTGCCAGAGCAGGGCTGGCTACTGTCGAGGCATGTGTGGTCCTCCTGGGTCCCCTGTACTCTGCTTGCTCTTAAGACATTGCATTCATGGTATTAATCAGGTACCACTGAATTGCGGAGTTGTAGGCTGGGGCTCCATCTGGGTGAAGTTGCAGGCTGGACCAGGCAGGGTCCTGGGCCTCCCTCCGTGGGCCAGCTGTGCGGAAGCTCTGATGCCCTTCTTGTTCCTAATTCCACCCTCTGTTTTCACTTGCTCTGCGTCCTGATGAATTCCCTTCCCAGGCTAAAAGTTTCCATCTCTGGGCTTGGCCCCAAAATGAAATTCTTTGGAAACTTTCAGCTGAGTTCACTTAGCTATTGTTGAGGGGGAGAATGGGTGGGGGAAGAGATGGTTTGGGTCCTGCTTCTTTGTGATAACTTCAGATGCAAGCTTGGTGAGACCTGGGCTGCTTAGTTGGGGTGAGGAAGGCAAGGGGTGTCACAGAAGCAAAGGAGGGCTTGGGGAGTCGGGACCTCCTTGGACCCCAGTCCTAGCTAGGATGAGTCCTGTGGCCAAGTTACTTTATCTCTCTGGAAACTATTTGCTAAGTTCTGAGGTTGGATCCTCTAAATAAATTATTTCTCAGATGTTTGATACACAACCCTGGTGCTTGCTGATTGATGCCTTAATCTCAGGATATGGCTTTTTGTTTGAAACAAGCTCTGCTTCCCTCTGTGTGTGTGGGCAGCCACTGGAAGGTTCTAGCTTCTACAGATGCCTGTTCATCTCTGTCAGCCTCCAAATCATAATCAACCACGTGGCCGGACCACAGGAGTCTCAGGCCTGGCCTGATGGAAATTAGGCTGTTGGCCCGGAAGGCATGAGCTTTGCTCAGCCCGCCCTTCCTCTCCCGTCTGTTGATCTGACTTTGTTCTGCGTCAGGGATGAGCTGGTCAGGAGAGGGTACAGAATTTAGAGCCTAAATCTGCACATGTTGTTTGGTTTGGGAAATAAAAACAAATTACTTTGTTGATTTTAGTCCAACAAAGTAAGTTTCTAGAAAATCAGGTTATTGGTCTGGATTTACCTGATTCTTTCTTTCTTTTCTTTTTTTTTTTTTTTTTTACTCTAATATAAAAAAGTTTAAAAAACATCCAGCAATTAGAAAAAAAAAATTTGCAAAATGGTCTGTGAATTAGTTTCTTCTAAGAGTGTCTTCCTGGAGCTCTAAGGTGCAAGTTAGATGGGGTGGATGGCAGGACAGCAAGGACAGAGGCCAATGCAGGATTTTAGATCACCAGAAAGTTCCATGTCTTTGACATAATTTCTGACATACTTGTGAACTGCATAAAGTGTGCAAGGAGAGGGGAAGATTTCTGACCTTTAAGCAAGAAGATCCCCTAGTATCTCTGGGGTTTCTTATCAGCCCTGCCTGGAGGTAGAGGAATGCATGGAATGACCTTGGAAGGGCACATTAATGCCAAGGGGGAAATGACCAACCCACTTGGCCTAGTGCAGGAGACCACAGACCCCCAGCAGCAGGAGTGGAGACCTCTGCAGCTTGGCTCTCCCTGGCTGGTGGCCATCTCTTGCTCCTCTTCTCCTTTCCTCTTCAGCCTTGGATGAGGAATCTGCTGTCCAGATTATTTCAGAGGCCCTTGCCTGGTGCTTTTTATGCCTCCTGGCTGCTGAGCAGATGGGTGCTTTGAGGCTCTGCCCAATTTCTGCTCTTACACCACATTCCCTGTGTTCGCTGTCTTATTTGGACCTTAATGAACAAGTTTGGAGGGCAGATTTGAAGAGGTGAGGGACAGACCAGGAAGAGAGATGTTCTGGGATGGGAAGTGCTTATGGGGATCTTCCTTTTGGCTGCTCCTGAAACCTTCTGTATTGATGGTCACTGTTAACTGAGCAGCTATTGCTGGTGCAGCCGCTTGCAGCCCTCTGAGGGTGTTATCCACATTCACCAGCTAGGGAGAGGGAGGTTCTTGCCCCAAATCACACCTTCAGTGATATGTGAAGCAGGGACTGGAATCCAGATTCCTCTGACCTCAAAGACTGTGCTCTTGCCCTGCAGACTAAACTAATCCTTGGTGTCTAGTAGATATGACCAGTCTTTAGTAATTTCCCATAAGTATATAGGCCTACCATGCACTGAACTGGTAGCACTTAGCAAGTGCTTTAACTGCATCCCTGAGTTTGCTCTGCTGTTGCTTCTCATACTTGGGTGCCCAATGCTGAGGATGCTCTCAGATCTGAGGTCCATTTCCCCATGGGGCTGTGGCCTTCAGGGCCTATGCTGCCAGAGCCACGGGTTGACTTCTGCAGGCCTGAGGCATTTTGCCTTAGTGGATCCTTCATAGAAAAATGATATTTTATGACTATGTTGTTATAAAGACAAATACAGTATTATTAATTTTTATTGTTCTTTTTCTTTTGATTTTGAAAGACTAAAATAGAAACAGTTTTGAGGTCGTGTGGGCCCTGGACACTGTGCCTTGTGGAGGACTGGCCCTGTCTGCAGTAATTGATGGGCAGCTCTGAGCCTGGTTCTGAGAACCCCCTGAACAGCTTCTTCAGTTGGCTGACTTAGCGACAAACTCCACTCCTCAGCCTGTAGCTCCAAGGTTTGGGAAAACCAGACATACCCCTTCCCCCTTTTCCAGCCTCTTTACCATCTCTTAAATCCTTCGAAGCCTTGTAGGGAATTGATGTGCCAAAGAAGTACCTTCTGGAGAGGCCCTTCTGAAGTCCCTTTGGTGCCCTCCTTCACCCCTACCCCCAAGCTCTGATCTCATCCTCTTCCCTTCCTCTTTTGGGAATGGCCCACTCCACAGTGCAGTGACCCTGGCTACTCACTTTGCCTCCCAGGAAAGCCTCTTTCTACTCTCAGAAGGAGGGTGGAGGGTGCTCTTGGGCTTGGCTCTCCAATTCCTCTTCCTTCCCCATGGGCTTTGTGGGTCCTGGGGCCCTGATGGGGAGGGATGCCTTGCCCTCCAAACACAGTTCTGACATTGTAGGGCCCAGGGTGCCTGTAGAAATGCTGATTCCTTTAATGTATGGCTAAGGACTTCAGAGTTACAAACTCTGAGTTACAAATGTGCACATTTTCTTTTTCTGCAGCAAAATAGCCTTTATAACAAGAGGAAGAATATCTTCTAGTTTAGCACTGCAGATTATTACAGTTTTGATGCTGGAACATATGGGGCTGGGAGAGCTGTCCCCGGGCCCTGGCCACCCCGCTGCTCCTCCAACCCCACCCCACTGGGAACCTGGAACTCTTGTGTGTGTATGGGTGGGTGCTCTGGCTGCAGAAGCCCAGCGAGGCTGTCCCTGCAGTCTGGGTGTGCACATGCTCCAGGGGTAGTTTTCTCCAGTCTGGTGCAGGGAGGCTGGTACCTCTGGGCAGAGGTACGCCCAGGTCCCCGGGGTGTTCAGAAGGAAGCACTGAGCATTGGGCTGGAATATTCTTGTGGTTCAGGAACTCCTCAAGCTGCGGAGAGCGCAGAGTTCAGAGGAAGGCCCGAGTGGGGCCTTTGGAGAATGGCCCAGGGCAAGTCCGTTGTGTGACTTGGAGGGTGATCCTGTCCTCCACTTCCCCAGGGATGCTTGCTGTCTGGCTAGAGATTTAGATTTGCTGTCTCAGCTTATGCGAGGTTTGCTTATGTCTTAAAAGAAGTGAGCTATAGGAAATGTAGCAGTGGTAGCCTTGTAGCTCATGATCGACTCTCCTGTTGAAAAGGAATAGAACATGTTATCAAAACCATTTATGAGTAAATTCAAGTTATACAAGCACACTGAAGAAGAGGCAAATCCCTAAGTGCAATAAGGTAGCTTTCTCCCTAATATTTGACAGCAGTTGGAAAATGTTGGTAATTTCATAACCAAAGCCTCGTTGGGACATTTCTTGTGACATACCCACTTAAGTCAAACCTTACAAGGGTATGAATAACTCAACGGGTTTCGCACCAACTCTTTTAACTCTCTAAATGGAGAAAAATGCTGTGAGTGCTGAGTGGTGAAAGCTGTTGCTTTTTAATCCAGAGAGTGAAATTATTCAAATCAGAGAAACCCCTTTGTTGGTCCTTCCAACACTGCCACCCTCAGTTTAAAATTTAAGCCTTTCTGCATCTTCCTTCCAGATGGATGCAGGGAGGATGGGAGCACACCACATGTCAGGCCCAGCTCCTTGCTTCCAGAGGAATTGCTTTCCAGTCTCCTGAACAATTAATCCAGTTGTAAAATACTGTGTACCTGCCACATGCCAGACACCTGCTTGGCTCTGAAGTGTGTCGGTCAGTCAGACAAGTGTGGTCCTCACCTTCAGGATGTTTACACAGACTATTTTTTTTAAGGGTAGGAAAATTCTCAGTCTATTGAAAACCACTTTATTGCTTTAAATCTGAATATAATAAAAACTTCTTTTAGTAGCCGTTTCCCATTAGTAATCCAGGTCTGTAAGTTTCTCAGAATCTGCTTTCAAAAATGGGTCAATGTCCCTAGAATTAAATGCTTTAAGTGTCAAGGGGCTGAGACTACCTACAACTCACAGGCGTGGGAGCAGACTTGGCCACCAATTCTCCATGGCCCTTGGAAAGAAGTCCTTTCTGTTCTCTGAGACGCAGTTTCCTAACATGCACAGCAGGAGAGCTGACCTAGATGATTCCTGATCTCCCCTCCCACCCTGACACTCCATGACAAATGTTTTAAAAATAGAAAACAAACAGTATTTTAAGCACAGACCCTGTGTGACTCCGTTGGGCTCACCTTGAAGTGTCCTGCACTAGTGGTAGTCTGGTCTCTTTGGTGGCTGTCTTTGACAGATCAAAGTCTCTTCTCATCCTTGAACTGCTTTGGAAACTGCAGGCAGGATGGGTCCCATCTGTTGTTGGTCTCTGGGATTTTCCAGACCCCTCTGGCTGGAGAACCAAACCTGAGACTCTAATTCTTACATCTGTTTCAGCACTGGGTGTCCTGGGGGCCAATCCATTCACTAAGGGAATATTTCCCGAGAGTTTGGCAGTGCCAGGCATGGTTCTAGTGTCAGCAGGGAAGATAACAGGGTCCCTTATTGCATGGAGTTTACATTCAAATGGAGAGGGGGAAAACACACACACACACACACACACACACACACGTGCATTTTGATGTTGGTGAGTAGTGAGTGGTGTGAGCTCTAGTGAGACAGGTTAAGGGGAGGAGCATGAAGCAGAAATACCATTTAAGCTTGCGTGACCAGGGAGGCCTCTCCAAGGATGTTACCCTAATCACAGAACTGAAAGAAGCAGGGGCGTGGGCCAAGATGATATCTGGAGGAAGAAAGGATATGTAGAGAGCAAAGCAAGAGCAAAGCCCCTGCGGTAGGAGGTGCTGGCTGGGATCCAGGAACAGCAAAGCGTCCAGTGTGCTGGGAGGAGAGAATGGTGGGAAGAGGGCCAGGGGCCCAGAAGTGAGGTCAGGTGGGGGCATAATGAGCTTGCGTTTTAATTGCGATGGAAAGTCTTGGAGGATTTTAAAGAAGGAGGCAAGTATGATGTGACATGGGTTTTAAAAGGATCTTCTGGCTGCTGTGCCTAGAAGACACAAAAGGGAAGCAGAGATAGCAAAGCTTGGGCCGGTTAGGCATGGTCCCTGCAGAGCATCGGAGATGCCGACGGCTTAGTCCAGGTGCAGGAAGTGAGAAGTGCTTGGATTTGGGATACATGGGTGTGGTACAAACCACGTGTTGGTTACCTGAAATGGTCCCTGGTGCAGGGCAGATATTCAGAAGAGGAGAGACTGAGGGTGGAGAGCTGTGGGCAAGGGGAGGACATCATCTGGCCCTGTGCCCCCTGCCAGCCCGCGTCTCCTGCACTGGTTCCGCTTGCCCTGGCTGTGAGCATCAGGTACACATCCTGCCGGGGTCCAACTTTGTGTTGTTCAACTGGGAGGCTTCTGTGCCTAAATCCATGATCCTTTCCCCCTTGGAGCGGTGCTCTTCTTTGGGGACCTGCCTCTCCCACCCTGTCCCCTTAATGTCTGCAAGCTTTTCCTCTCTTACAACCTCACACCTGCTCAAGATGCTCCTCAGCCATAGCCGGTGGCCACTCCCCCAGGATGAGTGCTGGGCTCCAGCATCTTCCCCAGGATGAGTTCTGGGCTCCTTTGCTCCTGGCACGGTGGGCCTAGCATGGCCTGATCCTCCTCCCCTCCCCTTCCCTCCAGGCTGCTCTCTGGAGAAGCTCCATGGGGCATGCCTTGCATTTTTCATGCCTTTGCAGGGGCTGCTTCAAGAGGAAAAGTGATGCAATACCCAGGCATTGTTGGGGGCATGGCCACCTTTGACCTACAAGAGTCAGGAGATGGAGACTCCACAGACAAAATCCTTCCCCTTCCTCTATGTGATGGAATGTTCTCAGGCACAGAATTTACAAGTAGGATGTGTGAAGATGTCCTAAGTGAACAGGAACCTGGCTGTGCCCCTGAGAGGCTGTGGACAGCTTGACAGCGCTTCCCTGGGCCACATCCCTTGTTCTGCATGTAGGCACTGCTTTCCTTTCCTGTCCCTCACTCTCTTTGCCTTGAGATTGCACCTCCCAATAAGCCTTAGCACTTAGTGGGTGCCCATTTTCTTAGAAGCTTTCTTGACCACGTGTTTCCTGTAGGCTGTATCCACCAGGCCCTCGTCTTTTGGCCACAGAGGTGGGCATGTGTTCTAAGCCAGGCCAGTAGAAGCCCTTGCCTGGTGTCTTTTAAATTCAAACTGGAGGGAAAACAGATATTCCCTCTGTCATTGAACCTGAAGATGTGAGTCTGAGAGCTGCTGGGGGCCAATTCCTAAGGAATGTGGAGGAAACCTATCTGGCGGAAGGGACTGGCCCACGGAGATGAGCAACGGAGATGGAGATGAGCAACGCAGGGGGTTCTGCATCCAGCTGCTCTCAACACCCAGCTGCACCTTGGCCTTCCCAGAGTTTCCTTCTGTGAGGCAATAAATTCCTCCTCTTTCCTGGCTGGTTTGAATTGGATTTCTGTCATTTGCTGTATGAGTCAGGGCCAGCCAGAAAACAGGAGTCACTCTGGGTATGTTATATGGAGAGTTGAGCACAGAGATAGGGGAGCTAAGAAATCAGACGGGAATGAATGACACAGAAGCTTCTAATGCCCCTACCTAGGACAGGAGGGGCAAAGGAGGCAGTGGCATTACTGGCATCCAGGATGGGGCCACCTGGCAGAAGCTGAAACTGTGACCAGCCTGTGTGGTGGGAGCCAGAGGCACCGGGTAGAGGCTCTCATTGAGTTACTTCCTAAAGCGGAAAGGGGCAGAAATAGTTGTTTCCCTCTTCCTGCAGCCTCTCCCTTGCTGCCCATTGTGCAAAGCTGCTCCAAGGCCAGCAGACAAGGGAGCCTGGGAAATGTAGTCTTCTGCAAGGCAGAGCAGGCAGCAAGGAGCTAGAGAGTGGGGAGCAAACAGCAAATGACTGACACACTGGCCATCTGTTCTTGCCACTGTGTCTGTTTTTGACTGTGAAGCCAGGGAGCCAAGCCTGTCAGCTGGAACCCCTGTGTGCCCCTCAATCCCTGTGCTGTAGCTCGAAAGTTCTCCATAGTCCTGTTGATCGTTACCGAGAGTCCTGCTTCTTTCTAGCTATGCATTGATTTCCTAGTATGTCTTTTCACACCTTTGTGCCCAAATGGGAAATCCACAGGAAGCTGAGTTCATCAGTTAAGGATTCAGTTGGACCCCAGAGAGAACCAGGTTCAATTTCAGGATTTCCCCAGCCAATAACCTCCTTCCAGATGACTCTGAGAAGGTGCCCTCTGAATTCCAGCTTGGAGGTTGATTGGAGTTATGTGGCCAGGGCAGAGGTGCTAAGCCATGCTGGGTGAATTGGGATTTCTCTCAAGTATTCAAAGGAAATTCAAGTTCTCAGGCCAGCCTTGGGAGACTGAGGACAGGATTTCCCTGTTACCTAAAAGTTAACGCAACACTTTGAAACAAAGGAAAAGCATATTTTTAAATTTAAACTGAGTATGGGCTTAGTTTTGATGATGTGGCAAAGGAGGGGTGGGGATGGGGGTCATGTGAGGGATTTTTAGACTCCAGAGTGACCGGAATGGCTTATTGGAGGCCATCCAGGCAGTGGGGTTTGAGGTCCAGTAGAGCTCAGCAAAGAAGTTCCTGGGAACCTAGTGGGGACAATTTGGGGTTTTGCAGATCTTCTGAACAGAGGCTATTTCACATATGTTGGAGGGCAGGCGGCTCTCTATACATCTATATTTTAAAATAAATAAAAGGTTCTCTGAACAAACCACACGGTATTGGACAGACTCACTCTCCCGTTCCGAAGCCTCTGCTTTCTGGCTTTGCAGGAGCCTGTGGTGACTGCTCCAGGCTGGGAGTCCAGGTTGCTGGGTCAGCTTCTGGCTCCTGCTGCCGATTCACTGAAGCTCCAGCGGACAGGCCGCCTGCAGCGCTGGGCCTCAGTTGTGCCTTTCTGAGGAACCGGCAGAGGGCTGGGGCTATTTATTCTGTGAGAACAGAATAAATTTTCCTTGGGGTTATTTGTTGTGTTGTGTTGTCCCCTTTCTCTTTATTCACATGTTGCAGTCCTAACCCCCAGTACTGCAAAATCACGTTACAGTGGGGTCATTAGGGATGGGCCCTAATCTAGTATTACTGGTGTCCTTATTAAATGGGGAAATTTGGACACAGAGACACACATAGAAGGAAGACCATGCGAAGACTGTATTTATACGCCAAGGAGAGAGACTAGAACAGAGTCTTGCTTCGTGGCTCTTGGAAGGAACCAGCTTGCCAACACCTTGAGTTTTAGACTTCTAGCCTCAAGAATTGTGAGACAATACATCTCCGTTTTGGAGCCTCTCTGCATGTGGTACTTTGATATAGAAGTCTGAGAAGACGAGCACACTTGGTCTCCTGTCAGTTTTCTCCCTGTGGAGGTGTCAGGAGAATCCCTGTTTCCCTTTTCCTCCCGCCCCTTCTTTCCCCACACCCATTCCTGCCTCATCTTAACAAGCTCACGTCAAAGCTCTGTGTTATCTTCATCTAGAACCTTTATCGCCACTCTGGAAGCTACCATTCCCCTTGGGTATAGAGGAAAATGTTCTTGGTGTCAAGATTCAGCAGAGTGGAGGGATGGCAAGCTTCACAGGTAGGATGGAGGTGAGCCATTGTGAGATGCCACCCCTCAGTAGGGAGGGTTTGAGAGCACCAACGAGGAGGGAGTCCTTGCTACTCCTTCCTCAGAAATCTTGGAGGAAAGTAGGCTTTGCAGGAAGGGCAGTTCTACTTGAAGACAGAGCTGACTCCTGAGATGATTCCCAGGGCCTTGAGGATGGGCTCCCAAATCTGGCTAATCTGATTACCTGGAGAGCTTTATGATTTTTCTACCCCCTTTCATGTTAATGTGCTCTGCAAAATACTCTAGTGAACACCCTTGTATTTATAGGCATTGCTTAAGCAAAATAGGACCAATAAAATTAGAAGCCCCTCAGTACTCCTCTCATTTCATCTTGGGAACTTTAATAATTATACAGATTTCTTAGCCCGGTCACAGAATCTACTAAAACAGAATTTCCAAATATTGGGCCAGGAAATTGTATTCCCCAAGTTCTCCAGGTGATTCTGAGCAGCCAGAGGGACCAGCGCAACTGTGGATAGGGCCAACGGGGCTGCTGGGATTATAGATCCCACCCTCTCCCTCAGGACTCAGATCTACCTACCGGGCTACCTGGCCAGTGACCTGCCCTTTAGGGGATTGTTGTGTTGCTGTGGACCTACTGGTGCTGGCCTTGGAGATGAGGTGGGGCCGGAGGGAAATTGGGACTGAGGAAGAAGCTCAGGAGTCAGGGACTTTTGGTGAACAGGAGTGAGTGGGCATTTGCACAGAAAGAAGCCAAAGCGGGGGAGGTCCGAGGCAGTGACCCACCATGGGAACGGCATGGAGGACAGCCTTGCCCATACCGATTCTCAGACAAACTCCTGATAACTAGACAGTAGCTAGCTCTTTACCTCTTTTCCCATCAGTTGGGTTCAGTCCTATGCTTCCTTCACTAGTTACCACCTTGAACCTTTCTACCTCTAGAAAATACAGCTGATGCCATCTTTTTAATTTTATTTGATAACATGCTTATTAGAATCAAGTACATTGATGTGCTTTGAAACCGCAAAGTGTCCAACACTACCAGTCTGGTCTTCAATGTCAAGATTGAATGTCACCTCTTATCACAACATACAGGACCCCACACCCTTCCCTGAAATCATCTTAGCATACTTCTGCCACCTCTCCAGGGTCACAACAATTGGGACCTTTAAGTCATGATTATTTGCTTCTAGGCTGTTAGCCCCATAAGGACAGGATAAATGTTTTACTCAGGACTGAATCTCCAATGTCTACACTATGATTCACAAGTGCATTTTGCATTAATGAATGAAGACTTTGGACAGAGGTGGCATCGTTCAGTCCCCAGTACCCAGGCTGAAGAGTCTTACCTGGAGTGGGTTTGGGCACAGGTCGAGACAGCACAAGAAGGTACTCTGAGTGGCATCTGGACCTGTAGGAAGCTCTGATTCTGGTTTGTTTCTCCAGACAGCCTGGCTTTCCCCACTTCAGCCAACTCCTTGCCAGTTCCTCCTACATCCCAAGGCCTTTGTGACTTGCAGGCATCAGGCTTGACTTGCGTGTTCATTTCAGGAGGCAAACATATAATTCAGGTCATGTCCAGTGCCATTTGGAAGGAAGCTCAGGTTTCCCTAAGTGGAAACAGCATGCTCTGAAAGCAATTATGGGTCGAGAAGCATGTTCTGGAGTGAGACCCAGCATTTATAAACAAAGGTTACCCTTTCTGCCTGGTGACAGGAAAACGCAGCGAGGACAGATCAGCCCTATTTGACCTCAATAGTGTCCTAGGCAGGCTTGCATCATCCAGGGGGCAGTGGGCAGGATTGGCACTGGGATATCTGGCAGCATTCTATATGTTAGTTTGGACCTTGGTTTCCAATGGACTCCCCAGAGTCACTCTTTTTGATGCTAGGACCTCATAAATAGAACATGATGGGACCCTGGTTAGAAGTGATTGAAACAGTGGACAATTATTTCCCTTTCCATTTCTGTATCATGGAGAAGTTGAGCTGCATGACCTGTAAATAGTTGTATGCTAGTTTGAACACCAATTCTTGGGGAGGGTCAGGAAGCCTGATTTGTAGTGTCTGCTGATTTCCATGGCACAAGTACTTCCATTATAGCCACCAGTCTACAACATGATGTCACTGAATGCAGACTTGGGAAGAAGTATACATGCTCACCTGTTGACAGCTGGTCTGATCGTTGCTAGACTCTGCCAAACTTCTTTCACTGTTATCTTATTGTTAATCCTTACCAATATTCCCCTGCCATGTTTCTGGGATAGCATCTCTTTTACATAAATACACATTCATCTGTACTTGTGTGGATGCATCCATGGCTGGCCATATGATTGGCTGGTCCCAGTGAAAATTGAAAATGTGGGCCCCTGTTCAGTGGGGAAAAGTGCCATTAAAGGTAATTAAAATAAAGCTCTTTCCTCTCCTCCATGGTTTCTCATGGTGTTTTTACTTTGCCATTTAATACATTTCCAAGGAAATGAGCATTTAAAAATTAAGTTATTATTATCGGGTTTACTCTTCTTTATATTAGCAATGTCAGTTTTAGTTGCATATAAAAGTGTTTAACTATGAAATCACCAAAATTACACACTCACATTTCATTTGCTATTTCATGAAAATTGCATAGTCGCCTTTCATACATGACATAGTAGAGGTCCTCACAAAACCAAGTCCACTATTTGTATTTCACTTTTTGAGATGCATGTGTTCTACCAACTGCACCTCTGCTTATTGATGACAGGGGGAGGGAAGAAGGGCAAAGCATCCACCCACTGTCCTCTCTTTCTCTTTTCTTCTGTATCATCATTTGTTGTGTAAATAAATGGTTGGCTCATGTAGAGAACCCACATAAGGAAGAAAGGATTTGGTAGGCCTCCTTGATTGTTCATAATTTTCAGAAGCCATTTCTTTCCTTCTGTGTTCAAAGGCAGTTCCAGTTTGAGTGAAAAATGTAGCTTTTTGGGGTTGTTGGTGCCTATGGTATTCAGTCATGGCTGCACCCCACTCTGTGCTTGCTTTGCATCTTGCTAAACTGCCATGCATTGTGTGGGGCATTGCAAGTGCTCTATGCCAATGGAGAGCAAGGATTGGTGGGAGGCATTCTCTCCTTTCTCACACCCACATGTATGCCCATGTCGCATTGAATTTTCTTGAAAAAAACTTAAGGATAGAATTAAGAATTTCAAGATGGCGACAGAAAATATCAGATGTAGGATAGGGCCTGGTGAACTTGAGGCCTCAAGGTCATGGGCCCAGGGAGTTGGACTTGGAAAAAACATTGTTTTTTTCCTGGGCTCCCTTTGGTTGTCCATTGCCTGTGTGCTATTACTCCTTAAATATTTTCCATATACAGCTTGCCTAGGAATTTTTCTTTTTAGGGACCTAGAGTCTGAATGCATTCTCATTCCTTTCTCAGTTTCTATCAGGGAAAATGTGCCCAGTTCAGTATAAATTACTGCTATGGCCTGAATATTGTGTCCCCCTAAGATTAACAGGTTGAAATCCTAACTGCCAAGGTGATGATATTAAGAGATGGGGCATTTGGGATGTGAAATGGGCTTTCACCAGACACTGAATCTGCTGATATTTTAGTCTTGAATTTCCAGTCTCTAGAACCAGGTGCAAAAAAATTTCTGTGATTTATAAACTACCCTGTCTATGGTATTTATCATAGCAGCCTCCAAAAGGATTAAGACAGTTAACTTGGGGGAGAAGACAAATGAGATCCTGCCCTGCAGAAACAAAAAGTTTAGCTGGATCAACCTGGCTGTGTGAACATGAGAAGTAGCAATACAGGATATGGTGGATAACACTATCCACCATAGTGTTAGAAGAATAGAATGTACATTTTAAAAGGAGGGAGAGCTTGGCAGAGTGGGGGCTCAGCCAATGTTTGTTAAGTAAAGGGCTGAAAGAAAGTTACACTAGGAAAGAAGACCTGGGGATTCTGTCTTTGGGAGAGGTCCCAGGAAGTGGTGTAGTTTGAGTTTCCCATCCAGGGCTGGGGAACAGAGGGACTCCTTCCTGCTTATTGAATGACTGAGGTACAAGGGATGCCTCTGCCGCCTCTGATCCCAAGGACTCAGGTGAGAACAGAGGAGGTGAGTCCTTTGATTCCCAACCCCCCATCATGGGATCAGAACTGTCTTCTGATCACACCTGCGGGGCCTCTGGGAGACTCCTTCTGCATGGAAGTCCAGTCAGGCTGAGCCTGGGAGCTCTCAGGAGTCGGGAAGGCAGAGTGTGGAACCTCAGAGCTGAGGAGGCAGCAGGCTTGAGGGTGAGGACAGCTCACTGTCAGCCCTGGCTTCCCTTCAAGGTCCTCAGGGCACAAGCTCCCAGCCGCCTCCATCACCACCTGTTCCTGCATCTCACCAGGGAAAGGCAGGAGCTAAATCTCCATGGATTTGGCTGTCTGGGGCACAGAAATGCCACCTGGGTCAAATGCCTGCTCCTTTCCTCCAGCTGGAAGGCTCAACTCCCTTCTCGGAACTCCTGGAGCCTTTTCTCTGTGTCTCTGCCTCTACGACATATGAAGCTGCCAACCTTGTGACTGGGTGGCTTGTTTTTCCTGGTGAGTAGGGCCTGGGTGATTTATCTCCATGGACCTTCCTCCACTCCCAGCCTTGTACTTATTTAGCCTCGGGCTGCTGGTGTAGGTGTTGCAACATCCCACGGCTGGAAGGTCTATGTCTTGAGCTTCTGACTCAGGTGGTGGGTGGGCCACTGGGCTCTGTGGGGCTCTCCCTGCGGCGGGGTTTCTTTCATTCATCAGGGTGCAGGCGCCAGCATATATCCACAGGTGCAGAGAGGGGAAGCCGGGAGTGAGCTGAACAGGTCAGCTATGTGCTGAGCTGGGCTGGAAGGGGGGTGTTGGAAGGCACATCCTGTCCCCAGCAGATCTCCAGGTGGGAAGAGATCCAGTCCTGACAAAGGGTGGAGGAGAGAGTGCAGGAATAGGAGCCATGCAGAAACCAGAACTGCTATGGGATCCTGCCGTGCAGCCCGCTGAGTTCCCTTTTGGTCACCTGTCAAAGGAGAACAATAATTAGAAAAGAGAGGAGGGAAGCAGAGGACTCGGTGACCTCCTCTGCTTTCAGCATCTACCTGCTCCTTCCCCATCCTCTGGACCTTGGTCTCCTCGGTACTCATCCTACCCTCTTCCTCCTTAGGACCTTTAGGAAGCCCCTCAAACCCAGGCGCTCTCCTTTCCTTGCTTCTCTCTGCAGTCAGAACTACAATAACAATTCCCATTTAGCAGGCACTTACTGTGCCCTGTGCCTTACTAGGCTCTTTCTATGCATTAGCCTATGGAATCCTCATGCCACCCAAGGAAGGGGCATTTCTATCATCCCCATCCACTCCATGAGGAATTAGAGGCTCAGAGAGATCAAATCACTTGTCTGGGATTGCAAATCAGGAGACTGAAGAGCTGGGTCTAAAGGCAGGTTTGCTTATACCAAGGTTGTGGGCTGTTGGCCACCACATTCACTAGTTTCCTGAATACCTTGCTCCTCCATCTCGCATTCTGGACCTGTGGATCCCTGTTGGTGTCTGGCTGGTTAATTTCAAAGCTGTTTAGAGAGAAGGGTCTGGCACTGTTCAATGCTAGCTTTTAGCATTTCAACTGACCTCTTGGGTTTGTGGCCTTGCTATAGGGAACTTGTAATGTTGGAATGCTAAACTGGATGCGAGGCTCCCAGGGCCTGCAGAGATCAGCCCTCTGCAGAACGGCCCTGCCCCTCTTTGCCTGTCAGCTGAGCCCATTCCCAAGCAGTGGCTCTGGTGGTGGATGGAGGAGGTGTACAGCTTGCTCTGACCTTGGGGCCCCCAGCACAGATGGAGCTTATTTAACTGGCTCATTGGATTTGGGGATGGAGCTGAGTGAGACAAAGGGCACCCCTTTGGCTTCCAGACCCATGGGGTCTTGTAGTTCCTTCAGCCATCAGCTTTGGGCCCCCTCTCGGCAAAGTGAGTAAGATTTGGGATGCTTGTGTCACAGGCTTCCATGGCCAACCCTACAGAATAGACTCCTCCAGCCCCAGAGAGCCAGTGAAGGTCATGACCTCTGTGAGATACTGGCTGGAGACAGTGTTTTTCCACTCACTGGCCATGGGGCAGCAAGGCCATCGACCCACAGCTCTGTCCCATGACTGAGGACTTTGTTTTCTCATCTGGGGGACTAGCTCTGTAAGATCAGGCACATCTCTCCTCTCCACTGTTCCTGGGTTTTCTCATCTGTAATGAGGAGATAATGTATCTGCTCTCTGACTCCCAGAGGGCTGCTGGGAAAATACTTGTGAGATAAGAAACACATGTTGACAAGTGGAAACTGCTTAAGACATAATGAGCTTCAATGAGGTAGTCCTTGGATACAGAGGCATGAATTAGACTCTGGAATGGCCATTTGAGGGTTTCTACCTAGGCAAGAAAGTTTAATAGAAATGTATCAAAAATTCATAATTGGATTATTATATCATGACGCAGCCGGTAAGAACAATCAGCTCACTCGGATGCCATATTTGATCTACAATACATTTATGACTCTGTGGTGAAGAATAAGCACTATTTTTAAGCCTAAGTAAGGTATTATACCTTGATAAAAGGCAGACTTCTACGTAGATTATAGGAAATAAAAGAGTTGGTGCAGCTCCGATCCTGTTGGAAGTTCACAGGTATGTACCACTGTGCCCGGTTAATCCTTTCTTTAAAAAAAGTTCCAACAAATATTTCTCGGGTGCTTTCTACTGTCTACCAGACACAAATAAATAAAACAGCATTACTAAGGTAAAACTGGCACACAGCAAACTGTACATATTTAATGTTTGATGAATTTTGACACATGTACCTACTTATGAAACCATCATCATGATTACGATAACGAACACATCCATCCTATTAAAAAGGTTTCTTTGTGGCCCTTTGTGATCTTTCTTTCTTGCTTCTCTCCCCAACATAACCACTGATCTATCTGCCTGTCTCTCAAGATTAGTTTGAATTTTCTAGAATTTTATATAAATGGGATAATGCATCATGTACATTCTTTGGTCTGGCTTCTTCCATTTATATTTATATTTATATTTATATTTATATTTATATTCCATTTATATAGTTTATTCCTTTTGGTTTCTGAGTATTTTTCCATTAGATGGATCCATCAAAGTTGTTTATTTATTCATCTGCTGAAGGATATTGGGTTATCTCAAGTTTTTGGCTTTTACAATTAAAGCTGTTTTGAAATTTCTTGCACAAGTCTTTGTGTGGCCATGTGATTTATTTTACTTGGGGGAATACTCCAGCGTGGCATGGTTGAATCACATGGCAGATATAGCGTTCACTTTTTAAGAAACTCCAGACTGCTTTGCCAGTTGTCCTGCTCTGTAATCACACTAGGAGTGTTCCCGTACCTCCACGTCTCTCCAGCACTCAGTAGAGTCAGTCCTTGAAACTTTAGCCATTCTGATAGGTGTTCCATGGTATGTCATTGTGGTTTTGATTTGTCCCTCCCTCCCTAATGATGTTGAATATCTTCTTGTGTACTTTTTAGTCATCCATGTATCTTCTATGGAGAAGTGTGTTTTAGTCAACTTTTCTTGCTGCTATGACTAAAGGACCCTAGTAGAACAATTGTAGAGGAGGAAAAGTTTATTTGAGGACTTACAGTTTTAGAAGTCTTAGTCCGTAAGTGGCTGACGGCATTCCTTGGGGATCAGGAGGGAGAGAGGGAGAGAGGGAAGGAGAGAGGGAAGGAGAGAGGGAGAGAGAGAGGGAGAGAGGGAGAGAGGGAGGGAGAGGGAGAGAGAGAGGGGGAGGGGGAGGGGGAGAGGGAGGGGGAGAGGGAGAGGGAGAGGGAGAGGGAGAGGGAGAGGGAGACATTACAAAGATTTATTTCTACATTTTCTACATGTATAGTTTTATATTTTACATTTAGGCCTATGATTCATTTCAAATTAATTTTTAATATGGTATGAGCTACTATTTCTGGTGTTTTTTATTCCTTGTATAGATTGGTATTTACATTTGGTTTTAGTTTTCTTTAAAGAACTTCGACTTTTTTTTTTTTTTTTTTTTTTTTAGTATGGGCCTGCCATTGAGAGACTCTCCTAGCTTTTGTGTTTGGAAACTCTATTTCACTCTTTTGGGGGAAAGATATTTTGCTAGGTATAAAGTCCAAGCTGGCAGTGTGTCCATTCCACTGCCTTTTCCTTGAGTGGTTTCTGATGAGACATCGGTTACATCTTCACATTGGCTCCTTTGTGCGAAACATGTCTTCCTCTTGCTGCTTTTAAGAGTCTATGTTGCTGGTTTTGAGCAGTTTGATTATGTGGCACGATTTTCCTCATACTTTATTTGGCTTGGCATTCTCTGGGCTTCCTGGATTTGTGGGTGTACAATAGTTTTTATTACATTTGAAACATTGTAGTCAATATTACTTTAAATGTTTATTTTTTGTCCTAGCCTGCTGGCCCAAAGTTGATGACTCCAATTACATATATTAGGCTGCCTGAAATTGACCCTCAGTTCAGTGATTCTCTGTTATTTCCCCCCTTTTTTTGAATTCCTTTTTCTCTCTATGTGGCATCAAATCATCCCTATTGCTATGTCTTCATGTTTGATTTGAATGTTTAAAATATCAGATTTATTTTCACTTAACTTCTTGAACATATAGAATGTAGTTATATAATAACTTCAATTTCTGTGTCTGTTAAGCTATATGAGTTCTTAGTTGGTTTTGATTGACTGATTTGTCTTCTCCTTGTAGATCGTATTTTCCTGCTCTTTTAAATGCTTGGTAGGTTTTGATTGAATGCCATCTTGGCTGGACACAAAAGTTGCTTCTACTCATTTCTTCATTGGAATCTTTGGACCAAAGGTTCAAAGGTTGGAATCTAGTAGTCAGAGTACTGTATTCAGGTTGTGGATATGTTTTGCTTGGCCTGTGCTGTGTCTTAAAAGATTTCAGATGTTTTTCACACCTAAAAATCTTGAGATCTCGTGCAAAATGGTGGGTTCCCTTAGTGCTTTAAAAAAGTCATGGTTATCTTGCCTGATATGGTTGCCATTCCCAGTGGGAAAAATCAGCTAGAGAGTGGCTACCTCTGTAGATGGTGTGAGGTTCCTTCCCCACCCACATATTTACATCTTCTGACAGATTCCTGTAGGCATTTTAGTTTGAGTATCTTGACTGCCTATAGCTCCGGGGCAGTCCTGAGGCTGGGCACCTGGCTGTAACTTACTGGGTCTCTCTGAGTCTTCTCTATCTTAGACCTTCTGTTTCTTCCTTGTGAACTGAAGTCATCAAGGCAGGAGATAAGGGAATGTGCACTAGTTATCATGAGGCCTAGGAGAGGAAAAACCTAGGGAAATCAAGAAACCAAAATGTCCTATGCTAGACCACTCCAGCCTCGCCAGAGCCTTGGAAATAGTGCAAATAGCAGGTCTCACTTTGGGGACCAGGGTTCTAAGGAATGGTCTGGATAGGGAGCAGAGGGAGAGACTGGGCTGGGTTGGGGCCTGGAGCAAAAGGAGAGGTAGCTGGTAGTGGTGGGTGGGTGGTGTCTGGTCACTGTCCTGCTTTAAGTCTCCAGAGGGGAACGAAGAGGCTGAAGGAGAAGAGAGAAGAGGGGAAGGAGGTAGAAAGAAGTGGGGGTGGAGGGAAGAGAAGAAGGAGAGGGAGAAAAGGTGAACCAAGGAAATCAGCAGGAAGAAAAAGGAGTGGAAAGAGGAAAAAGGAGGCAGAAGAGAAAGAGGAAGCGTGCATTGGTATAAAGGGACTGGGAGGGTCGGGGAGGACTGTCCCCCAGGGGTGCCCTGGTTTGGAAATTCTAGGGGCGTTGCAATTCTGGAGTGTGGTGAAATGGCCTCAGGGGCTCAAGAAGCTAAGGACAGGCTTGTGCCAGGCCATAATGACAGTCTCTTGGTGGCTCTATCCCACTTTGGCCTCTCAACTCCCAGGAACACTAAACTTACACAGGCGCAAAATGTAGCCCTGCTCAGGCCTTGCAGCCTAATAGCTACCGTCGTGTTTGCACGGTGCCCGCAAGCATCACGGGCAATTAAGAAAGTCGTCCATTGCAATCGTGGGCTGCCATTTACTGTTGGAGGCTGGAGCCCCTCCAGGCCAGTCAGCTCTCTGAGGAGACACAAATGAGTAGGGGAGGAGTGTTGTTTCCCGGGAGGGGGAACCCTGCCATTAGCTGGCACATCCCAAAGGAAGGCAGACAAAGGCTGCTTTGGGTTCATGGAAAGGGAGGAGGAGATGGGGGCAGGCCAGGGGCCCTGCTTGCATGGACAGACACATGCACACCCAGGCACACCTTGTCACAGACTAGTGCGTACACACGGAGTCAAGTTGGAGTAAAGTGTGGAGTGTGCAACGCTTGCATGTGTGCACACAATCACAATTTTTTCATGCACACGTGGGCTGACGTGCACATCTGTGGGTTCCCAAGGCATTTGCACCAGGTTGATGTGCTGTGGATATATTTACTTATGTAAACCCAGGCTCACTGGGGCAGGCACTCCCACAATGTAAATGTTAGTGCATTCACATGGATAAAATCTTGGGTAAATGTAGGCTTAGACACATGGGTCCGCATGCAGGGACATAGCCTCATCTTTCAATCCAAAACCTAAAATCAGGATGGCTGCAGAGAACTTTAAAGCACGTATGCTCTAGACTTTGAGCTTCTTTCATGACCATGAATGAGAATGAATTTGGGGAACAAAATTGACCAAATTATATTGTTATACTGTGCATGTATGAATATGTAACAATGAATCCCACTATTATGTATAATTATAATGCACCAGTAAAAAAAAAAAATTGAATTTGGGGACTAGGCCTGATGAATTTTTTCAGTGGAAGACAGAAAAGAGTTGGAAGAGAGCTGCCCTTTCTTTGTTCTGCTTTGAACCCTGTCCAAGGCCATTTATGTGGTTGAAAAATAATTGCTGGTGGACGGTGTCATTCCAGGCCTGTGCCACCAGCCACTTGACCCTGTTGCTGTCCCATGCCAATGGCTTTTAGGCTCTCAGAGAGGGAATTTCAAAATACCCTTGATCCCATGTCAGCAGAACACACATTCCTTACTTCTGTGAAGTTTCTCCTCTTCGATGGCTGCCCAGCGGTGGGAGACTGGGCTGAGCCAGTAGAGGGTTGTGTACTATGACTTGGTGATTTTAATTTTCTCATTTAAAACATTGAGCTTAGAAGTGTTTTCATCCTTTTCTGAGGTTTGGGGTTTTTCCTGTCTCTCTGCCTCCCTCACCCCTATTTCCTGCACTGTTATTAGGGAAAGAAAATTGGAGACCATATCCATTTTGAGAACGTCTTCCAGAATAACTGTGCTGTGACACTTAGGCAGAGCACAGGAAAAACAGGAAGCCAAGCTGCAAGGGCTCGTTGGAAACTGGCAAACTTTGCAGCAAAGTCTTCAGCCAGAAAATCCACAGATGGCAGCCATTTCCCACAACGCCACTTCCCTCTGCGACGGGTTCCGAAAGGAGGCAGGGGTTGGCATGATCTGTCTCCTGTGGCCAGGTTGGTGAACCTTCCCCATCAGACCCCAAGACCAAGGTCAGTGCCTTTGCTGTTTGCTCCACGTGGCAAAAGCTGGAAGCCAGCAGCCTCTGACCACCCTCCTGCTGCTGTGGTCCACAGAGCCAGGGCTCCATTTGAAGTCTGCCAACGACATTTGTTTTAGAGACTTTTTGGCAGTTTAGATTTGGGTCAGAAGTGGCTTCAAGAAGCTGAATTGATTTAAGTATTTTCATTGTGCTTTTAGCGCCCTCCTTACCTCAATCTTTTAATTTCTCTTAATTTTCAATAAAACTTGCTGGAAGGATTGGACTGTTGGAGTGCCCAGGCTGTCACAGTGCCCTGGTGAGTGGACAAGATGCTACTGAAGGGTACTGACACTGACTTGAGGCCTCGGGGGCTGCTGTGACAAAGGATGCCTCGGGTGGGCTTTCCTCTAAGGCAGGGGCTCATCTGCATGGCCTCCTATAAGCTATTCTGGTGCTCAGAGGCAATGAGACTTATTTCAGTATTGAAAGGGCTGTCCCCAGGGACAAAGAATCAGGACCATTCAGTATATCTCTACAGGGCTATTATGGAGTACATCAATGTATTTTTTTCTGCATAAGAAAATACCCCAGAACTTAGTAACTTTAAACTACAATCATTTATTTATCTCGTAATTCTGGGAGCCAGCAATTTGTTCTGGGCTCAGCTGGGCAGCTCTGCAGATCTGGGATGGGGCTCGTTCTTGCACCTGTAGTCAGCTGCAGGTGGGCTGTAGCTCTTCTGGTCTCCTCTGGGACAACTCAGCAATTCTTTATGTGTTTGTTCATCCTCCAGCAGGCTGTCCTGACCTTCTTGTGCCAGTGACAGGGTTCAAAGAGAAAGAAACTTGCAAGATCCCTTGAGGCCTAGGCTCAGTAATGGCATAACTTCACATTTGGTCTTAGTAAGTCATAAGATAGGTCCTGCAGATCATGTGCAAAGGACTTAGATACAATGGAGGGTGGAGAAGGGTGGCCATTCTTACAGTCTGACACACAGAGGGTAGATTTCCATCTGACATTCGAAGTGCTTCCTAATGAGTTGAGTTGGTTGGCCATGAGACAGACTGACTAGCCTGCCATCGGCCTTCTGAAGAAAGGACTACCTGGCCTCCAGAATTCCGTCTAATTCCAAGTGTTTATTTACTAGGAACTTATTCTCAACAATCCAGAGTTGAAGATTCTCATAATTAGAGAATTGGGAGAACTGGAGTCATTTCCCCAGTCCTAGATTGCCCCAGCCTTGGCTGTGTTCCCTCATTCTGCTTCCCTGAAAAGCTAACCAGGTTCTGCCCCTTCCCTTTCACCTCTCACACCACCAGCACTACCACCCCTGCCCGATCCTGGCCTTGCCCACTCCTACCCGGATCATATCTACCTGCTCATGCTGTTTAGTTGGGGGTGGAGAACAGAAGAGAAAGGATAAAGCATGTCCTAAAGTCAAAGTTAGCTGGGTGGATTTGTCTTATGGTCTCTAAAGAATCATGCACATGGGAGAAGAAACAAGAAATAGCACGTGCATATTTTTCAAAGAAATGCATACGCTCAGAGAGTGGAAAATAAAAGAAGCCAACAACCAAAACCAAAGTTGGCTCGAAGGGAGGGAGATGTAAACTTGAGCTCCAGCGCTGGGGCCAGAGCAGGAAGTGGGCCTGGCCTGCACGAGGTCCGTATGCTGTATGGAAAACCACCCTTTGCCTGGCTCCCTGTCTTCCTCATTCCCCTCAGCTTCCAGCCCCTCCTGACCCTGGGAACAATGCAGCTCTGTGCTGAGACTGTGCCTTTTGTGATGGCCTGGGAGAGGAAGAAAGGGGAAGCTGGTTGGGGCGTCTGCGTGTGTGAATCACTCGGGTCACATGGCCAGGCTGGCTGCAGCAGCTCCTGGGCCTGCACAAGGGCACACAGGGAGCATGGCCTGAGCCCACGCCTGGAGGCTGGTCAGTCAGCTGCAGGGTGCCCTGCTCTGAACCACACAGCTACAGAAAGGATGGAGAGTGGGGATGGGATGGGGGAGAGTCTGACTCATTAAAGGCCTGTGAGGACACTCTCCTGGCTTTGGGACAGGCTCTGAGTCCCAAATGTTGTCTCCCTCCTACTCTCAGGTCAGTTGTGGAGTCGGTACTGATGCTTTTGAAAGTCGCAGAATTTCTGGTTCATCCCTGAGATCTGCAGGACCCTGGTTTATTCCTTGATTCAGGCAAGGCCCATCTCCCTCATGGTGGGGGCTTTCTCCAAGGATTGGAACATGTCCCAGAGTTTGGAGAAATCACCTTGTTCTGGAGCAGAGAGGTGTAGCAAGTCAGGCAGGATCCAGGGTGAATCTGTTTTGTGGAATCTTCTAAATCCTGTTTTCTGAGTAAGCAGTGAGTTGCTAAGGCAGGCTCCTCAGAGGGCAGACTTCAGGAAGAATAATCAGGCCATGCACTGAGTGGGGCCTGTGCTGTTTGAAGACAGGACATATGGTGAGGGTGGGGGCAGTCCCTGTTTCAACCTGGAGAGGAGGGCTTGTACTGTGTGGCAGTAGGGAATGGATCCTGGGACCCTGGTCGGTCCACTTAGCCTTCGCCAGGCTCGGTTCCTTCCCCCATGTTCCCTGCAGAGGGCAGTGTGGTACCACGGCTGGACTTTGCTGTCTCATCAGCTTTTCTTTCCACTCCACTGCCCTCCTAATCTTTTAAAACCAAAGCTGCTTAGACACAGCCCAAGCCATGCTCGGATGCCGTGGATTAGCCCAGTGCCCTGGGCCCCCTTTGCTGGGAGAAGCCCCCCAGGCTTGGATCTGCTCAGAGAGCTTGTCTGACTCTCTCTGCTGGTTCCCTGGTCCCTAGGCCTCCTCAAAACCTTGGGGACATGGGCTAAAGGTGGTTGCACACAGGCAGAGCTTATCAAGGCCCATCCTCATCTGCTTCTTGAAACCATCCCGAGAGTGGCTGATGTGCTCCCTTTTATAAGAGAAAAGAAGGTGATGTGCCAGTCCACAGTGGCTCTGTGGGTTCAGGGCAGAGTCAGGGACTTTGTCTTCTGAACCTGACTCTGGCACTCATTCTGCCCCTTTGTGGTGCTTCTGAAACCAACCACTTCCACCTCCACCTCCACAATTCTCCCTCTACTTTGTGGTTCTGTTTTCTCCCAAATGAGAGGTGGGAGTTGCCTGCGCTGCCCTGGATTTCTGTGCTGCTCACAGGCCACCTATAGCATCTTGGGGAAGGACTTCCCCCTCTCTGAGATTTGCTTCCCCCATTGGGAAAATGAGGGTATCAGATTAGATGGTCAGAAGGTGACTTGGCATCTTGACCGTTCATGTTTTTATGCCTGGGCGGTGTCTAGCTGATTGAATTGAAGAATAAACCCTCGAAGGGTGCTGGGGGGTGGCATTGCAGATGTTTAACCATGGCAGTTTTTAAGCAGATAAATAAAACTATAGAGGAGGAAAAGATATCTGAAGCAGAAAAAAATCTCTAAAACTCACATTTAAGCTTCAGACTCCAAAAGAGCTCCCTTTTCACCATCCAGACGAGGTGGAATGGTTTCTTAGAAATCTAAGCCACTCTATGCGTATGTTGTATGAAATCCTACACAAATGCCACTAAGCTCTCACTCAAGGCTCCAGGCGATGGACCTTGCTGTTTCCAGCTGCCCCTCAGAATAGCAGGGCTGTAGTGATGACTTGGTGGGGAGCTGTGGTTTGCAGCCCAAGACTTCGCCCTCTAGCTGGGCTGAGCCTTGACTCAGTGCGTGGCTGTAATGTAAAACTTCAATAATTTACCTTGACATTAAGACTATCTAGCTCATCTTTGCTACTCTCTCCCTCTGACCTGTTCTTTTTCTTATTTCTGATTTTCTAACCCCATTGTACAACTCTGTAGCAGCACATTACAGGCTGTACTTGCTGGAGTGTGGCTTTTTAACAGCTAAGTTTGACTCTCAATCTGCAGGTTCTTGCCAGATGTGTGAACTTGGGTACTTCTGTGTTCAAAACTTCAGTTCTTTAATTTATTCCTCTGTAAAATGGAGAAAATTAAATCCGACTTAATTAGATGTTATGGGAACCCAGTGAGAACTAAAAGTTCTTAGAACAGGAAAGGGTCTCAGAATCTGCTGGAAGGAGGTAGTTGGATTAGTGAGGAAGAGAGAAGTCACTGAATGCGGCTACAGTGAGATTTCTGAGCTTTATTTGTCACAGGACAGTTGAGTTCCTGGAGTAATGTGTGCAAATCTGTGACTTAGCTTGTGTGACTTTTGACATTTGTGAGCATTGCCTGTTGGAGCATGTGAGTTAGGGTGCACGGTGATTAGGGCTCCCCAGAGTTGGGGATTGGGTGTGAGTGCAGCAGCACCCTAGGCAGCCAGCTGGCTGGCTGGTCTAGGGAGGTGGGATGGTTTGGGAGAGGCTGGCAAACGAAGTTGGGTGGCATTTGTCTCTGTGGGAGTGGAGGTGGCACTTTATGACATTTTAAAACAAATTCAGGTGGGTCGGGGGTGTTCAGGATGGAGACTTTGAATCCCCATCAGCAGAAGCTTCCACTTTACCTAAAAGATGCTCTGGCTAAAGGCAGAGCATGGGGAAGTGCACAGGAAGAGAATTCTACCAGCTTTGTTTTTGAGGGCTACCCACCCCCCAGGCCATCTCAAAATGGCTTGTTTGTTTATTTTTCATTGCTTTGATGTTTCAGGCAGCAGCTCTCAAACCAGCATACCAGACTTCAGTCAGCATCACAGACAGCACCAGATGATCTGTGTTTCAATGTCTGTCCCCCAGCCCTGCTGCCCAGGCAGATGGGCCACTGGAAGCACTGGATATGGCAGCATGAGGTCATAGGAGAGAGCACTGCGGGGGCGGCAGGGGTGTGGCAGGCCCCTGGCAAAACCCAGGCACCAGTCTCTTGCCCTCAGCAACATCTGGTGGCCATGACCTTCTCCTCGCCTCCTGGTGGAAAGCTGCTGTGCAAAGGAGAAAAAATGATGGGTGTCTTGCATTTGCATCCTGTGTCCCTGCATGATCCTTAGGGTTTCCAAGCAACTTGCCACAACCCTTACAAGCCGGGATGGGTTTCCAGGGAGAAGCTGATTAGGTGTTATTCATTTAGATTTAAGGGTTTGGTTTCTCAGCATTTCTCGGAAGTCTTGTAAGTGTTGGAATCTGTTCCCCCATGATGGGAAGAACGTGGAACCTTCTTTTTGTGAGGATGTTGTCTCCTCATTACGTTGCCTTCGGAGTTTGGTGCAACAGGAAGAAGGTTGGCCATTTCTGGGGTCTTGTTTGAGCCTTTGCTCAAACTGTGCCAGAAGTGAGTAGCATCTCTGCAAATCCCACCAGGTAGTGGCTGCATGAAGGCCATGAGATTGGAGCTGGAGGATGCAGATTCAAGTGTCATGCTTTGCCTCATTGGTCTGAGCTTTAGCTATTCATCTGTAGGGCTGGAAAAAATAAAAAAAAATCTACTTCAAAAGTTTGTTGGGAGAATTATAAGAGATTCCACATGCAAAACATAAAAGAAAGGAAATCAGAAGCCCAGGAGGAGTACTTCAAACACGTCATCATTTATTTTACCTGGGCCTGAGTGTTTTGGGCTGGGGCTCCAGTGTGATATTAACTGCGTCACTGATCTACAGAATGACTGGGGGGGGGGGGTCTCATTAGGTAGTGAGGGCCCAGCACAGTTCCATTCTTCTGACCATCTACAATGCTTTTCTTGGATGACTTTCTGTAGGAACGCCAAGATAGCTGTGTTCAAACATGCTTCTGTAAGTTGCATCACCTGAACTGCAAATGTCCAGCTTTAAAATGATTAACCAGTGGCACAGGTCCTTACAACCCTTTGAATGGCACCGAAATAGTCCTCTGTCCAAAGGTGCAGGAAATTGTCTGGTTTAAATTCAGCTTCTAATACCTCCTTCACTTCCCCTGGTGGAAGGTTTGGCTTTTCCATGCTCCTTCTGAGTCTGCTTATTTACTCCACGGACTCCACTCTGTTTCCCTCCCACTGTCCCTTTTCTGTTAACTGACTGCTATTAAGGTTGATCTTATCACATAGAAGCAATCAAAAGAGAAGGAATTCTCATGAAACTTTCATCAAAGCAAATGCTACCAGTTATCAAGTAAACATAGATCTAGTTAAGAAGCAAAGAAAGACAAGACCCATATTAGTGAGTGTGTGGGGAACAGGTATTCACAGGTTCGTGAAATCTAGATGGACCTAGATTTGGTCCATATAGGAGAAGGCAATTTGACATAGCAGAATTCACTCGTTATCCGGGGACCTGGTCCTTGGATCCCCTATGGATAGCAAAATTCATGGATGCTGAAGTCCCTTATATACCTTATATAAAATGGCATAGTATTTACATATAACTTATATCCTCCCACATACCTTAAATCATCTTAGACTTATAATATCTAATCATCTTATGCTTACATAAGTGCTTTATAGTGTTATATTGTGTTGTTTAGGGATTAGTGACAAGGAAAAAAAAGATGTGCCTGTTTATTACAGATACAACCATTGTAAATCTAACAAAATTTTTGATCTGTGATTGGTTGAGTCCATAGACAGGGACCCCATGGATATGGCAGGTTGACTCTACATAGAAAATTAATGATTATTGTATGCTAGTTTCACATCTATAAATACATCCTAAAGAAATAACCACATTAACATAGTTATGCATGCAAGATAGAGAGCTTATTTTATAGTGTCATTTAACAATAATACTAAAAATTGGAAACATGGCAAATATTTAATAATAGTGCTTTGTTGAATAGATGATGGGGTGTCCACATGACAATACACTATATGACCACTTAAAATAATAACCTAGATTAGGTGTTATTGATACAATTCAGAGGAAAAAATTGCAAAATATGTATGATTACATTTTTTTAAAACAAAGCATTAATAAGTGCATAAAAAACTTATGTATACCTTATGGGAGGGGGAACTTTTAAAGAGCTTTCCTTGTAAGTGGGTTTTGATCTTTCCCGACAATAAACAAATATTGCTTTTTTTTCACAAAGAAATTGCACACAGTATTTTAAAAAATATTTATTTATTTTTTTAGTTTTAGGTGGACACAATATCTTTATTTATTTTTATGTGGTGCTAAGGATTGAACCCAGTACCTCATATGTACGAGGCAAATGCTCTACTACTGAGCTACAACCCCAGGTCCACACATACAGTATTTTAAATAGAATCAAGACCACTAACTTAAGAGTTAAAAATACCCATATGACATTTCCATCGAAATCTCAATGCTTCTGTTTTCCTCTCTTTTTAAACTAGACTTGCTTCCCAGGATTCCAGAAATGTAAAAATCAAAGAAATAATTATTTCTCAAATAATGATATTGATTATCCCTGTGTTGAAATACTATTATTTTCAACAATATTATTTCCTACTGTTTTTTGCTGACTGCATTTCTATTTCACTTGGGCTGAATCAAAGCCCAAGAGGGATTCTCAGTCCTCTCTTCATTTCTGCTTGACCGTCCTTTCCAGCTGCAGCTTTGGAGAGGAAACAAATGTTGAAACCCCATCAGGGAGGCAGCTGTGTGCATCCCATCCCGTCTGGCTGGAAGGAATCTCTCCTGGAAACTAACCCAAGGGCAGAAGCTCATTTCCTGCCTTCTGGCTCCCTCCCAGCCCTGCCACCCCATTGCCACTTCCCCTGGCTCCCTCTGAGCCCTGTTCCTGGAGGGCTTTTGAAATTGGGTTTGGGGCACCTGTAGCTTGGCTCTCTCTCCCAAAGGGGGTTTAATTTGTCCATGAGAAATGAGTCAGCACCCAGATCCCGGAGCTATGAGAAACTTTCATTCTGAGATCTGGAATCTTCTGGAAAGCCCAGAAAGACTTGTTTTGGTGGGTAAAGGCGCAAGGCCAAGGATGGGGCACTTTGGTTTTGGGTTTGGTTAGGCCTGTTTGCCAGAGCAAGCAGAGCTATCTTGTTAAAAACAGGAAGATGAATTGGTGTGGAATTTCCATGCTGGAATGAGAGTGCAGTCTGCTCTCCGGCTCTCTTGCCCCACAAGAACCCACTACCAGGGCACTCTTTAAAATTCTAGGTTCTATTTGAGCCTAGGCTCCGGGGGAGAAGAGCAGGATGGAGCATCAAGCTGAGAGATTAGCATGAAGGAATTTGAAGGATTAGGGCAAGTGAACAGCATAAGGTAAAGCTGGAGGCAGGGTAGGGTGAACCCGGCTGAGTCAGTCCTCCAAACCACCAAAGAAGGCTGCACAGGACTCAGGAGAAAGGCTCAGTGGTGTTAGTGAGGGAGGTTCCTAACTCTCAGTATACATCCACTGAAGAGAACAGAATCAAACACCAGGAAAAAACCCTGTTTCTAAAACTCAATGGAATTTTCTCTCACCTATACATATATGTATACACACACACACATACACGCATGCATATATAAAATACATGTATATGTGTGTATACATATTTAACATTTTAATTTAATTTTATTATTATTATTTTTTAAGAAGGAAAAATTATCTCCTGGCAGGGCTGGCTTGATTATAGCTCTGCAGAGAGGTATATGGTTAATAAAAAGACACAAGGCAGGGAGTAATGGTTGCCATGTTGGTTCTCTGTCATTTCAACCTCTTTGATGCTAGGAGAATTCATCACTTTGTGAGTGGGTGGGCAGCAGGGCTCTGCTCCCCACAGAGAAAGCTCTGAGGTCAGTCCCTGTTGTGGAATCTTGGTGGTTAGGTCATAGCCACATGACTTCATATGTGTCTATCAGATATTCCCATTGGAGGGCTTTGAGTCTCAAAAAGTTTGATGGGAAGATCAGGGATGGTGTAGGAATCACCTTGTGTTAGTGACACCCAGAATTCAGGGTCAAATGTGAGGACAAATGATGGCATTGGTCAACTGGCAGTGGGAATGGTATTTGAGCAGATGGTTTCTTGGACATGAATTTGGCTTTTCTCCCTTAAGTGTGAGATTCTCTCTCCTTCCTGTTGATACTGTGACCTACCTGATGTTCCATTTTATTCCTTTTTTTAAAGCAAGAAATGAGCAGAATGACCATTAGTTCATTTCTATTATTTGCAAATATAACCCTACAACCATAACTGCTGTACCCTGAAGGTTTTTTTTTTTGTACCTGGGATTGAACCCAGGGGCACTTAACCACTAAATCACATCCCCGGTCCTTTTAATGTATTTTTTATTTAGAGACAGGGTCTTGCTAAGTTGCTTAGAGCCTTGCTAAGTTGTTGAGGCTGGCTTTGAACTTGCAATATTCCTATCTCAGCCTCCTGAGCTTTTGGGACTACAGGTGAGTACCACCATGCCTGGCTATTCCTGAAGATCTTCATCTTTTTGGTACACAAACTTGAATTCTTAAGTGAGAATATATCTTTACTCCTTTCTTTCCTTCTTTCCAGGGAGAACTTGTCATTGGAGGCTCTGATTTCATCTTATTTCCCAGTCATAGGTGAACATGTTGGGAACGACAAGTTTTACTCCATGGTTTTTCTAGTGGTGGATGGTGTCTTTATGTAATGGAAATGGGCTCACCTGACCATGTCACCATTACTGAACTCTCATCAAACAAGAATTTATAGAAGTCGACTACATGTTATTCAGACTCCACCCGACGTGCAGCAAAAAGGCGATTCAACCAAAGAAATACCTCAGCTTCTGCATGTCACGTGAGCACACCTTTTTAGACCTCCGTTTTGTCTGCTCCCTCATCGGATCTGGGAGAAGGGAAGCTTGGAGTGGTAGTTGCTATTCCTCTGAACCTCAATTGTCTTTCTTTGCAGCAGGACTAAATGTGAGAAGCAGGTTTTATATTTAAGTTCTGTCCTTTGTCCTGCAAAACTCACACACATAATATCTGCCAAGTTAGAGTTCTGAAGAAAATTATACTTTGAAGAAATTAAACAGAGGCACTCACCTGTGTGGGCACTGCAGGGGAGAAGACAATCCCAAGCTGATGCCACAGAGCATGGCTGTGGCTCCTATTTTCTTCACCTTTCCCCCTCCTTCTTCAATCCAGTCTGTTAACAAACCTGCTCCCCACTCAGCTGTGTCTTTGCTAGTTCTTCACCACTGTAGTCCAATACCTGGAACAAAACAATTCTTGGCCCATTTTATATTGAATAAAGTGCTTAATTTGCTTTCCTCCTACCTCTTATGAAGTTGCTGATGAACTTGTCCTTGGGAAAGAGGGACAGAGAGAGCTACATGGAGAAGAATAAATGCATGCCTTTGGATCAGGTAGGCCTCAACTAACAGCCTAGATGTGCTTATCACTTACAGTGTGACCCTGGGAAAATTACTTAGCTTTTGTGGTTACAGGTGACAGAATCCTGACTCCAAGTGACATAAGCACCAAAAGGAATTTGTTGGATCAACTGTGAGGTAGAGTACCCATTGGCCATGTCTGATTTGGGGGATCAGTGCTCTCATTAACTGGTTTCTTTCAATTATCTTTTTTCTTTTGTTAATGGTTTAGTCTAAAAGGTCATTTTCAGTGGTCTGGTAGCTTATCAGTTATGTGACTGCCATATCTGAGTCTTCTCTCAAGTGTCCTCCTGCACTCTGTCATCTTAGTTCCATCTTGAGGCTCTCAGGTATCTTGGTGGATCTGGGTCTCTGTGAACCTATTCCTGGAACCATGGAGCAAAGAGATGGCATTCCCTGACATCCATCTAAACTCTTCCTATCATCTTCTTTATTCCCTTTTTCTTGCACTAAAGGCATACTATTCTACCTGGGTCAATTCCAAGTAAGCTGAATAATCAAGCTAAGCTTGATTTCTGATGTGATGACTAGAAACAGAGATGGAGTGGAGTGTTAGGGAAGAGGGAGGTGGCTGGCTGGGAAGAAGCAGCCCATGCTGCAGGACCAGCTTGCTGGCTGTGATCATATCTAAGGTTGGGATCTGGAGACAACTCTGTCTTCCATCCAGATTCCCACAGCAGGAACAAAGTGACCTGAGCCTTTTCTCTCCAAGCCCCCGACACAAGTGGTTTCCATCAAGTTTTGTAATGTGAGAGCCTCTCTGGAGGCCAAGGCCTTCATGCTTAGCTGAAAGTTGTTGAGATGTTTCCAATTTTTTTGGCAAATGGATTGGCCTCCAGATTGACAGCCTTGGAAATTGTACTCCTCTGTTTGTTCCACAAACAGGTATCACCTGTGAACTGTAAGAGGAGGCAGAACATGGTGTTCAAGGCCAACTCCTGATTTTCCATGGTCTCGGTTGGGTGTGGGAGGGTGAGGGAACATTTGGAGAGTCCAAAGAAGTAATGTCTATGACCAAAAATTAACAATGATTATGCTAAACCAACCATCTGCATTAACTTCTGATTTAGTAACAGATTTCTAAAGTTAATTGCTGAAAAGTAATATTCAATTGGTTTCAGTTCTAACTCATTCATAATCCTGAGGCTGTCTTCTAAGAAGGGAGCTGATGAAAAGCAGCTATTTTGTGTCCTATTTAGACTGTAAGGAATAGGGTCAGGAGAGTCCATGCTCATGAGCTCAACCAGTCCTTACCTTTACTTAATAGTCATACATCCAAGAAACTGGTGAAATTGGTGATAGGAGTCTAGTGAACTATCTTATAATCTTATAGCAAGAAGGAAGATAAGAATAATAAAGTAGCTATGGTTTATTAAGTACCTAGAATGTACTGGATGTTCTCTTTATATAATTTCTAATTCCCAAAATAGTCTTGCGGGTGAGTGTTACTACCTTATTTTATAGAAGATAGACACTGGATTTTGTAGAGTTTAGACACTGGATCTTGGAAAAACCATCACTTGCCCATGTTTATATAAGGCCTATATGATGTGTCTGGGATCCAAGTTAAGTGTGAGCTCTACATGGTGCTCTGGGCAAACGTCACGCTCCCATCCACCCTGAGATCCAGGACAGGTCAGGGCCAAGAAAGAGATGTCCACTGCTCACTCAGCTCTTAGGTTGGAACCCACTGTTATGGTCTACTTTATTTCTGGGAGAAGAAATGAATTAATTTGGCTCCCAAACCTAGGGAAGGTGAGAGTGGTTGAGAAGCAGGATGAGGTAGAATGGTCCAGCGCAGAGAATAGGAGGTAGGAAATTAGGCATGATGGTTTAGGGAATTGTTTATAGACTTTCCTCAAGGTAAAAGCATATTCACTGTATCATTTCCATGTTCTCAGAGATATTCACTTTATCATTTCCACATTCTCAGAGATGATGAAGTCCTGGTCTAAGGAAATTTTACTTTGAAAACCAAATCCATGGGTATTAAAAGTCACTAATTTCTCTGGTAAAGACTGGTCAATAGAGACCAATCATATTCATCTACTGTCTCTGGTTATAAGAGAAAACCACATCTAAACCACTCATTTGTCCTTCTGCCCAATACCGATACTCTTGATGGCCCTACAGAATTTTGGGAAAATATCAATATGGCTGTGAAAAGTCAAGAAGCTCTGGGAGAAGTAGATATATGAAATCTTTGGCCAGAAAGATGTCTTCAGAAATGGCATTGGAAATAGTTCCAAGTCTGGAGTCTGAGGCCAGCTTCACCACAGGGACAGTGATTGCTGCTTTATCACTTCCCCTGGGTCACCATATCTTCCCTGACTTAGATCTTGGTTTCTGCTCTATTATCTAGTGCCACCTCCCAGGACAATCTGAGATGGCTATCATCCCCATAAGTAGTGAATATGAGAGTAGATTCAGTGCCAGTAAAAATAAAAATAATATTCCCTAAGTGGTACACTGTGTCCCAGTCACTATGCAAGGCACTTTACCTAAAATAAATCTTCATGGAGAAATCCCATGTTACAGGGTTAACTATCTTGCTGAAAATCACACAGCTAGTAAAAGAGTCAGAATCCAAATTCAGACTTGCCAAACTCTGGATTCCAGGGCAAGGAAGACAGAGTCAAAGTCATCTTTCTAGTTGCTATTACCAGCATCAGTGCTCAGTTATTCCTATTCTTGGGGTGCTCTGCAGAATTCCCAGTACTGGGTACTGTTATCCCCAGAAAGGAAGCTCAGGTAGAGAGCAACTGAGTGAAACTGAGTGAAATAGTTATAGCCCTAAAGAGGTCAATAGGTGAACCTAAAACTGAAGGTGGGTGGTCCATTAACTTACTACCTCTTTGTAAAAACTGCTAAGATATCCAATTGATTGCACGAAAAATATAGATTTAGGGAAACACATCAGTCACACTGATAAAGATGTCAAATACTGAGACACATTTGTCTAGTGAGCCGAGTGGTAAGAAATGTGGGAGGGTGGGGTTAGGAATGCTGGACAGGGTGACGTTCATGCTCAGTATCACAGAAACCAGAGCAGGAGGAGATTTGGAAGCCAAGTCATCTAGCCCTTTATCATACCCCTGACTAGCAGTGCCCATCCCCACCTCAGATACCACAGAGACAAGAAGCTCACTATTTCCATAACCTTCAAATACCACCTCTGGATATTTCTAACTTCCTGAATGTTGGATCAATAGAAGTAGAACATCAGTATTTTCAGATTGAGCTTCTGTGAGTGCAAATGAGGATATTGCAATAGTCAGACACATGTGGATGTCCATTTTAGAAAGGTGCTTGGGGGGGTTCCTTATAAAGTTTAACAGATACTTGGCCATATGGTCTAGCCATTCCATGTCTAGATATTTATCCAGTGACAACACATGTCCATGCTAAAACCTGTATGCAACCATCAAAAACTAGAAACAATATAGATGTTCATCAATTGGTGAATGCATAAAAGAAATGTGGTGTATTTATACCATGGAATAATACCAGTGAAGCAAGACAAAGAACAGATTACCCTATAGGGACATCATGGATAAATCTAAAATGCTTTATCTAAGTGAAAGAAACCAGATCAAAAAGTCAAGGCTACATATGTTATGATTTCATTTATATGACATTCTAGAAAAGGCAATAAATAGAATACAGGCACACACACACACACAAACACACACACACACATACCTGATTGGTGGTTTCCAATAGCTAATGATGAAGAGAGGTGTTTGTTGACTACAAAGAGGTATGAAGGGGTGTTTTGGAGCAAGGAAAAAGTTCTACATTTTGATTATGGAAATGATTTTACAATTATGTGCACATATGAGATTTCATTAAACTGTATACCTAAGAAGGATAAATTTTGCAGTGTGCAAATTATACCTTGATACATCTGACTCTGGAAAAATATTAACAATTATGTAGTCATAACGTTTGATACTTTGATGATTTCTGTGTGGCTGCAGAATTTCCGTGCTCATGGTAATAATGATAATGAGAGGACTGTCTCCCTTCTCCCCTCCTCTGGAAACCTGTAAGGATGGCTTCATATGGATGCCTGAGTCTGACCACTGCTGGAGCTTGGGCCATTATTCTCTTCTGTAACAATAATTCTAGTAGCTGGTCCAGGTTATGTCTCTGAATTTGCTCTTGGTCGGTGGCCTTGTGCCCTGGAGCCTGATGTGCTTCCTGCTCTTCTGAGCGACTTGATTCTAATTTTTTTTCTGGCCAGGCAGAAATGATTTTCTTTTCTCAGTTTTTTGCTCTTCTGTGGTTCTTTCTGAGAATTGCTTGGGCCCTTTGAGATCATTGTTCATCTATTGTTTACACAAGGCCTTTTCTTTTTTGGTTCACACCACCAGAGTGCCTGGGACGGGAGAAGACTAAAGCAAGGCCACCTCCTTGCTAGTCCTAGAACCTCTGCTTTCACTGTGGACCTCAAGGACCTGGCTGTTCTATACCCTTTGCAGCGTTTCTCCTTGAAATTTAGTTTCTAGTAGCATGTTCTACCCGCACATCCCAAATTCATCATGCTTGTTTCTACATCCCAACCCTAAGTTTGGACGTAGTTCGAGCACCTTTCTTAGGGCATTCCTACCTCATGCATATTATCACTATACATTGACTTAGGGGGTGGGGAAGCTGGGAAGAGATCAAATTTCTGATGTTCAGACTATTCAATTTTAGTTTTGGTCTAAACCCGTCTTTTACATAATGAAGGTGCTTTTGTCTTCCAGCATCTTCTGTTGTTTTTCTCACTCTCCTTTGGAACTATGCTGGGTAAATCTAATGTCTCTTTTAGGTGACAGGCCTTCAGCTATTTGAGGACAATGACTGTATCTTTCTGGATTCTTCTGTTCAGGCTGCCTCAGCAAGAATTCTGCGTCTGCTGGGGACACTGCGTTTGGAGTGCTGAATTGAGATCCAGACCCTGCATGTAAGAAAGATGGAAAAAATAGAGGAAGTGCTGGTCCTCAGTGGGGAACAAGCAGAGACTCCCACACTACTCCATAGGGAGAATCCGCCTTGTGCTCTGGGTCTGCCTCCTCTCCTGTGCAGGAACATCTACAGCAATAACCTGGCATTACCGTGTCCCTATTGACCAGAAATCTCCTTGCCATCAGGGAATCTCGAGTGAAATGCTACTGCCTATCACAGTTCTCCGTGGAATTATTGGCACTTCTTTGGAGCAAACAAATATTTTTTTCTAGTGTTTTTTTTTTTTTTTTGGCAGGGTGGGGGCAGCACTCAGAATGGACTAAGCAACTCCTAGGAGTATCAGCTTGGGCTAGATTCTGTGTGGAGGTCCAGAGGGAGGAAAAGTCCTGGTTATAATGGAGAAAACATCCTAGACACATAGGAGAAAAGACCCAAAAACAAAAATAGGGAAGTGTAATGTACCCAGCTCTGCTCACAGCACACGGGAGTTGGCACTGTGTTCAGCTCTGGTGCTCAATCAAGGTCGAAACATAACCCAAACATTGGCAGGCCCATAGGCCAACTCCCTACATTTCTGGAATGGTCTTACTGAGAATAAGAAATACATTTCATCCCTTAGAATTTTCTTTATTCTTTACCACCCAGGCTGCCTCTGCTGTCTTGTGCTGGACAAGACCCATCTCATTCCAAGCACACGCTGCCATGTTGTCTGAGCACAGGTGGAAACCTCTTGTCGCCCCCTCCAGAACTCTTTTTTGAGGAGATTCCCATATTTATTTAGAAGAAATATTTGAGTCACTATGGGTGGAGGGTGACACCTAAGAGAACTGCTTTGTATGGGACAAGAAGGGGAATATGTGTCACTTCTGAGAGAGGGGAGTGGGGAGAAGAAAAAGAAAGAAAGAGAAAGAAAGAAAAGAAGGAAGAAAGAAAGAAAAGGAAAAAGAGGTGAGGGGCATTTAGAGATAGAAACGACCTTGGAGGTGATCCTGGCTCTGGAGAGGCTTAATATGAATTACTAAAATTACCAAGTGACGGATGGGAATGAGAGTGCTAGGGCAGGGGCTGTGTATGTACTGTGCTTACACCTGAATGGGAGAGGCCAGAGACCATGGCCAGGCTGCAGGAACTGAAAGAAGATTTGAGCCTGAGTAGCAATTGTCTCCTTGTTTGTTTTTCCCGCTGGACCTCCTCCTCCGTGGGCTCTGTCCAGTGTCCAGTACACTGCCCCAAACATAGAGGGCCCTCATTCAATGTTTTTTAAAGGAAGGAATGATGGAAAACTAGACCTTTTCAGAGAAATCCTCTTATTTTGCAAGTAACAAAGGCTAAAATGTAAATGAGAATGTTGTAGAAACTGCAAAGTCCCTATATTGATTTCTTCTGAAGTTTTATGATTCATTTGAAGGAAGACAGAGCCAGATAAACTTTATATAAATGTTGTCCCTATCTGGATGAGTCTAGCTCAGATGGATTGGTCTATCTCAGATATACCTCTGCCACAAAGACATGGAATTGTGTGGCATCATGGAATATGATCTGGAATCATAGAAAATTAGCATAGAGAGGGGACATTAGAAATCACTTAGACATAATCCAAACTCTTCCCCTTATGTCACTCACCACTTTCTGTTTTTGTTTCCTTGCTTTATAAAATGTCTTTTATTTTGAAACAAGGCCTTTCAGCCTGTCAACATAAGTGTGTGTTCCACTCAGGAATAAACTTTAATTAAAAGCATGAAACATGATTGGCATAAAATCAGTGCTGAAAAGTGCTTTGCAAATGTTTTACAAGAAATAAATAGTACTTCAAACTCCAATGGCTTCCTGATAAATCAACAGCTTGATAGGATGTTTAGTTGGGCACTCTGATGGGATGGGCAAAGTGGACTTAGAACTCAGTGGGACTTGGAGAAAGCCGACTAGGGGTTACAGTGGAAGGGGTGAAGGATGAAATGGGTGGAGGTAGAAGAGATGAGGTGGGAGGAGATGTTGCAGAAAGGATTGGTGAAATGGCAGGAGGTTAGGTGAGGGGTTATGTGCCCAGGAAAATTGTGCCATGACAGAGTCTAAGAGTCCATATGGAGGTTGTTCGTATTCATATGATGTAACCCTGCCCTATTTCCATCTTCTGCAAATCTTGAGCTGAATTTTGGAACAAAGTGGCCAATTTTCCCAGGAATTTGTAAAAATCTCCTGCAGGGAATTGAATCTTCAGTAGAGTGTAGAATGGTCTGATGAATCTTTACTGAGAGTATAAGGAGCAGGGAAAGCCCAATCTTTAATGTCCTGGAAATGTATATACACACAAACACCAGCATCTTGAAATTTGTGTTTTAAAACAGAATGGGGAAAGAGATAAAAGTCATACATAAACTGTCATTTCAGCTATAAATGATAAACATCAACTGAGTGCCTTTCGTATAGATGTTGTCTATCTGTGGAATTTTGATGATGTCATTATTGCACAAGAGATCTTGTAGCTGGTGTTAGAGGATGCAGATCATCACCCATGCAAAATTGGGAAGATTTGAAAAAGAAGATGGCAGTAGCAATATGTTATCCCAACAGCTTTCATGGTAAACTCTGGTGAAAAGTTTTCATATCATTTTGCATCCAAATAAGAGTGGCATGTGACATACCCTGGAACGAATCCCTGGGCCAAGAGTGCAGTGAAATTTAGAGCTGTTGTACTCCTGAGTCCATGAAAGCATGAGACAGTCTCTACCCAGATGGCTTTTTTTAAAAAAATTAATGAACTTATTTATTTTAATTAGTTATATATGACAACAGAATGCATTTTGATTCATTGTACACAACTTTTCATTTCTCTAGTTGTACACAATGTAGCATTGCACCATATGTGAAGTCATACATGTACCTAGGATAATAATGTCCATCTCATTCCACCATCTTTTCTGCCCCCATACCCCCTCCCCATCCTTCCCTCCCTTTTGCCCAATCACAGTTCCTCCATTTTCCCCATGCCTCCCAATTATGGATCAATATCCACTTATCAGAGAGAACATTTGGCCTTTGTCTTTTTGAGATTGGCTTACTTTGCTTAGCATGATATTCTCCAACTCCATCCATTTACCTGCAAATGCCATAATTTTATTCTCTTTTAATGTTGAGTAATATTCTGTTGTGTATAGTACCACTGTTTCTTTATCCATTCATCTATTGAAGGATATCTAGGTTTGGTTCCACAGTTTAACTATCATGAATTAAGCTGCTATAAACCCAGACAGCTTTATTTCTGAAGAGATCTCACGAAAAGGTAAAACCTCTTGGATTTCCCAGGTGATGAGCTATGCCATTTGCTGGATTGTACTGTCAACAAAGGTGCTGTGTAGCTTGTGAATCCTAGCCTTCTCTTCTGGCACTTGATTCACCGTTATCATAGCTTTCTCCACAGTCAACACAGAGATGAATGAGAGTGCTGAGTCTGAACCCTTCCTGTGAAATCAGTGATGATGCAAAAAACAAAAGGCTCCCAGGGCTTGCATGAAGTCTGTGCACAGACAGGGGTACATGGCAAGTTGTTTGGTTTACTAGCCTGTCCATAATGTCACTTTCAGCTTTCTCATTGGGTAAGGAAATGAAGGATTTGTGTCCATACTCAAGTTGATGAACAAGATGCTAGCAGTGTCACTGGCAGGGTGGGTCTACTGTTGATGTAGAACAAAAAAGTCAAACACAGCAGTGTTCTCCAGTAGAGTATAAGCAATAATCTTTAGATTATCAAAGATCAGGTGGCCTTCCTCCACCTTGTGACTATGGATGCAGAGTTGTCACATTATCAGTAAGTAAGATAGTGGCCTACATTTTCAGCCATATCAAAGCCTTCTGTCCCTCTGGCAACCCCTTCTTTTTTTTTTTTATTTTTTATTTTTTAATTTTTTATTGTGGGTTGTTCAAAACATTACAAATTTCTTGACATATCATATTCCACACTTTGATTCAAGTGGGTTATGAACTCCCACCTTCACCCCATACACAGATTGCAGAATCACATCAGTTACACATCAATTGATTTACAAATTGCCATACTAGTGTCTGTTGTGCTCCGCTGCCTTTCCCATCCTCCCCCCTCCCCCCTCCCCACCTCTCCCCTCCCCTCCCCTCCTCTCTCTCTACCCCCTCCACTGTATAACCCTGAGGGTCTCCTTCCATTACCATGCAATTTCCCTTCTCTCTCCCTTTCCCTCCCACCTCTCATCCCTGTTAAATGTTAATCTTCTTCTCCTGCTCTTCGTCCCTACTCTGTTCTTAGTTACTCTCCTTATATCAAAGAAGACATTTGGCATTTGTTTTTTAGGGATTGGCTAGCTTCACTTAGCATAATCTGCTCTAATGCCATCCATTTCCCTGTAAATTCTATGATTTTGTCATTTTTTAATGCAGAGTAATACTCCATTGTGTATAAATGCCACATTTTTTTTATCCATTCGTCAATTGAAGGGCATCTAGGTTGGTTCCACAGTCTTGGCAACCCCTTCTTTCAAGCACTGATCTCCATCCTCCATCACAGCACAGTTGCATCTTCCTCCCCCTGCCCTCCAGTGATCAGCTTCCATGTTTGAGCAAAGATGATTTCTGAATGGATGTTAAGAACTCATCTAGCTGTTCCTGGATTATGTCTCTCAGTCCCATGCTAGTCACGTCCCATTTGTTAATTTGCTCCATAGCAAGAGTGAGGCATTTTGCAACGTCTTCCACCACCTCACTGTTGGCTAACATGCTACCTATACTCTTGGCAATATCTTTGGCTGTGAAGGGACAGTCAGCAGAAAGTATAATAACTGTGATCTCAGCACTCTCATGTTTGGTACCTGCATTAAACATAGTGGCCTAAGAAGGACTAACCATTGACAAGAGATCACAAAGCAGAAGTTGGAGGTAGGAAAGGTCATGGTATTTGTGTGAAGGTAGAAGATGATACAAATGCAGAACATTCTCCCCTGGCCCACAGACACTGTGGAAGTTCTTTTCCAGTGGCTGCTCCAGGCCACTGGTGATGATGGTGCTGTGCTTCCCTAAGATCATTGCCATGATGAAGTGTTTGTCATAGATCATCTGTCTCATGTATTGGGAGCTGAAATTTGTTGATGGAGTTAAAAGAGATTTCAGCCTGGTTATTTTGCAGTTTCATTTGCTTATTTCCATCACATCACCCAAAATGACCTGAGAATTTCCATGGGCAGTTTCTGAGGCATCTCCAACCACAACTTTCTTGATTATGGGAGGACTTTCCTGTCCCAATTTAAACTTAGCTTAGTGACACAGTGTTATTATCATGAATAAGGATGTCCATATTTCAGAGATGTGGGCAAAGACTTGATTTCACTGTTGTTCATGTGTGACAGCCACATAGATCTGATTGTCAAACCAACCACAGACGGGTCCCTTTAGGTGTCAGGCTGCCAGGTCTTGTCAGTGCAGATGATGAAGTAGAATTTGTGCTGCTTCCAGGTTCTTCACCAGGCAGTTCTGTCTGTTTATCTGCTTTCCATCAGTAGCAGTGACAGTGACAATAACCAGAAGATCCTTAGGTACACTGGCCACGTGATATCTGTGAAGAAGATGGAAGAGTCTAGGGCATGATACCTGGAGGACACCGTGAAGATGGAAAGAAGGCCAATGACAATGGCCACTCCTGTCACAGTATAAGAAAAGCACTCGAATGCAATACCAGTGGACGTGTTCTCACTTCTAACACCTGAAGCTAGTGAGGCCATCTGTCCATGACTGTGCCCAAACTGATGTTTGTGACCATGCCAGTTGCTGTGCCTTTCAGATAGCTTATGGAAGTAAAGCCAGTGTTCTTTGTTTCCAGGGGACTGTCATGAGCAAAGCCACAAAAGCAGGATTGGGGCTTAGGCCTCTTAGTGAGAGATAATATTTTCCCCCTACCTCTCTTGAGAAGCCAGCAACCTGATATCCATAGGAGCTTAAGCTTCTCCTTTAATTACTCTACCATGCCTGACCTCCAGCTGTCTTGCAAGGTGCATTCTTCTCTGCATTTCAGATGATAAGAGCTTGCTGAGGAATACTTTTACTGAAGCTGACCTTGATTTTTTTTTAACCTCATTATATTCAAGGATCCCCATAAACAGAAGAAGCACAGAGTCTACATACACATTGCCTAGAGATGCAGGCTTAGCATCTGAGTACTGAATCACAAATGCAACCCAGCACAGAAAAGCTGGAAAGCCACAGAAAAGAGAAGCACTGCACCATCTGTTAAGGAACTTGATGATCTTTGATGTTTCTCTGAGAGGCCTGAGGGTATTGGGGCTGTCCCAAAAAGGAGCTTTGTAGCTCTAGTGTTACGTGGAATATTTGAACCACATTTTTCTCCCAGTTCATTATTGCTGAATTTGTGTTCATCTAGGTTAAGTTCTTTCTGGTAACTCTTTTTGAGTCCCAAGCAGTTGTTTTTATGGCCCCTATACTTTTTCTTGCTGTCCCTTTTTTTCTCTATATCTGTAGTTCTGCTGAGCTACACACTGAGTAAATTTTTGGTATGGTCTTGGCCATGATGTGAATGATATGGGTGCTGGTGGACTGGAGTTGGACAAAGGGATCTGGGTCTCAGGAGGGTACAGCTTCAGTTGTGGGACATATTAATGCCTGGAACTCAGTGGCCCAGCTGCAGGAGCTTGAGGCAGGGCCACAGCCTGGACACTGTGCTGGCATCCTGTACCTCATTGGATTCTGTACTTACTCCCTATTTTCTATCATTTCTGTTCATTTCTTCTCTACTCTTCCAAGTTGAAGGACTCCTGAGGGTAGAAACTGTGTTATTTTCATCATTATATTCTCATTACATGGGAATTCAAAATGGATATTTGTTGAAAGACTAAATTGCTGGGAGCCATTAGCCAAGTAGGTATGACAATTTCCTTGCCAGCGTACCCCATGTTGCAGTGACATTGAATGTAGGTGACCTTGCTCAAGGACCAAGGCGGATTAGGGCGTTCCCTGTTTAGGTTCCAGGTTTAAGGTTTAAGATTATTCCTGCTGGGAATAGGGCGTATCCTGCTGCCTGAGTTCCCCTTGAGTTCTCACAGGATTCAGACAGTATTTTTGAGGAGATAGAAGCCCAGTGGAGGTGGATTTGGGCAGAGAACGTGGATTTCCCCAGAACGTGATTGTAGATGGCTGGTGTGAGTTCGGGAATAAAGAGTTGCTGTTTGAATCTACAAGCTGTGTGGTGGCTCGTGATTGTGTGCCCAGCCAGACTGCGGCACTAAATGACGTCAAACTTTAGGGTCTGTGGGCTTGTATCTGCCAGTTGGCAGATAAATATAGCCACTGACTAGAAGACATAAAGCCTGAACGAACGGGCCTCATGAAGTGGGGAGCTTGAAGCAGGTCACCAGTTCTCAGCTGGAGCCCCTGGAAGTCCTTGCAAAGAATAAAGTACATAAGTCAACCTAAGCCTCAGTTCTGCATCTGTGAGGTCAGGTAGAAGTATTGTAGTTGTTATGATTAAGTGAGAGAATGCATGTAGCACATTTAGAACTATTTCTGGTAACTAGTAAGCACTCACATTTAGTTATTAAAATTAATATTACAATAAGTTATCATAATTAAAAAGCAGTAAGTCCACAGCATCCTCAACACAACCCTGTAGACAAAGTACTTAGTATGGCTTAGGGTGACATTTTTGGTAGGCCTTGATTTTGGAAGGTTCACATAGGCGTCTTTCAGCTCTGTTTTCTCAAGAGAAATAAACCTTTGCATCACCCTTCACAGGGCTCTTTCCAGGCAGAGAACGTAGCATATTCATCCCATTATCCTTTATATCTAGCATGATACAGACATGACAGAGTGCTAAATATACATTTTGAATGAATGAATCCAGTAAGTATAAGGCACTGACATGGGATGTTGGTCCAAAACTCATCCAGAATCAGTGGTGACTTAATTGTGGTGAAACTGAACCCAAAGCTGCCCTGGAGACCTTTCCATACCCAGAAGATCCCATTAGGTCGCAGTCCATCCTGCCATCAGCAACACTCCCTTCCCTGAAGTCTAATCTTGCTTTGGATCTGGTGGCTGCCTCCGTAGTGAGAGGAGCATTAACCATCAGAACTTCCCTAGTGAGCAGTTGATGAGTCTGGGCTTTGAGGGATGTCTGATGTAACTCTTTTCAGCTCCATCAGCAGCACCATGGTCAATTTTAAGAGTTGAGTTGATGCAGCTTATCAAGGGACTTTAGCTGCTCTGACTCTGTAGCCTGGCTCGATGCCCTTGGCTAAAGCCAAGTGTTGGGTGGGTAGCTTGGCTCTCTCCAGAGCCTGCCTGGCCCACTCCTGTGGTGTGTGTTAGGACAGCAAGAATGCATTGCCTAAGCTGGGAATGTGGATGTCTCTGAGGGCAAGCAGAGTGGGGGACGGAGGGAGGGACCTCTGATTCTGATGGCAGAACAAGAGAACAGGTTGTGCAGAAGGAGGTGTAAACAGTCCTGGGCTCCAGCACTCCTCCTGCTATCCACGGTTACTCCCAGTCAGTGTATCTTGGGCATTATTCCGGAGCAGAGAAAGGGTGGAGCCAAACGAGGGCAGGGCACTTTCCAGATCCAGTATGCACAGGAGCAAACTTGACCCTGGAATAAGGAGAGCGTGGCTGGGGATACCATGACATTAAGAGAAGCCTCTGCTCTTAGTCATGGAAAGAGGATTATTCACCCCAGGGATACCGCTGAAGCCCATCTTCTCAAGAGACAAATCCTGATTCAATAATTGGAAAGACACGAGAAGTCCTGTGTCTTCCCCATCCTAACCTTTTCCCATCCAGGCAACAAAAGGACCACCACCAATCTCATTATTGTTCTTTTGCTGGTTGGTAATTAACTTTAGCACATGGAACATTTTTTATTTGAACAGGTTCACCTCACTGAGTTGGAATTTGAGCTTGGAAGGCAGGGCTACAGGGCTTTGAAATGTTCTGTAGAAAAGGCAATACTGTATGTAGCTCCTCTGTTCCAAGCACCCTTCCTGCTGGAAGGAACAAAACCATCTCACCAGAGTGACTCACTGTAGAGGTGACAAAGTGGCTGTCTATAGGTCTCTGGCACACTGGAATTGCCAGTATGAACAGGAGTGTACTGTTTTCCCTCTTTGTTCAGCCATGCAAAACTTCTGATACTCAGCACATGGTAGCTTTATCCTTGGTCTTAGGTTTTCATTCTTCAGGCTCTTGCTCAGTGTCATTTTCTCAGGCCCTTCCCTGACCACAGTACGCTGAAGGAGGTGTTCTGACTTCTCCTCCATGTGCTCTTCATCAGCCCTCCGGCTCTTTCGTTTATGGTTCTTCTCACAACTTTAATTGCCTTTATGTGTCATGCACTTGTTTATTATCTTTAGAGTGTGACTCTGTGAGGATAGCTCACCTTGTTCCCAGAAGGGTTCTCAGAGAACAGGACAGACCTAGAATACTTGAAATGTTTGTGTCTCTTTATGTATACTTTAGTACCATGGTAATTTCTGGGGATGTGTGCTAGGCATAACCTTTTAAAACTTAAAGCTAGTTGGGAAGGTAGGAAATGGGCCACCAGCACTTGTGAAAAGATTTTGAGAGAAGGTCCTGCTGGAGGAACCCTGATTAGGCCTGCAGAAGTTGGAGGAGACTGTCTCCTGGAAATTCCAAAAGCTGAGACCCACAGAAGGTAGAAATTCATAGAGAAAAATGGAAATTGTTCTAGGCAGAGGGGATCACATGTGTAAAGGCTGGGAGGTGGGAAAGAGGAGGGCCCCTCTCAGGATCTAAGGGCTGTGTAGCAGGCTCCAAGAGGACAAGTGGTACTTGATGTGGATGGGAAACTGGGGTACGTGTGCAGAACACAGCGTGCGAAGTCACACAAATTTGGATTGTATTCTGTAGGAAATGCAGAAATGCTGTAGTTCTAAACATATACAGGTGTGATCAAAGTCTTAATTTGAAGAATTATTCTTCTTTGTGGGGAGCAAGGCGTTGGAGGGATTTTATAGTAAAGGCTAGGTAGCCACATGACAGCCACATCACTGCCTGGTCCAGGAGATAATGATGGCCTGAACTGTAGAGGTGCTGTGGGGCTGGAGAGCAGGGGGATACTGAGTATTTAGGGTGGGATCTAAAGACACATGACTGATTTAATGGAAAAGGAGTAGGGTAAGGGAGTGCTGGGTGGGTGGGTAGAGGTGAGGACAAGACTCATTTGCCTTGGGCACCTGATTTTACCCACCAAGGATATCATTGCCTTTAGGGCACCCTCCTGTCCTCTTCCCCTAGAGGAAATTCCAGCTGAACTAGAGACCCAGGCGAAGTGCCACCCCCTCCTTGAAATTTCCTCTGAACCTCATCCAAATCAGTCTTGTTTTTTCAAATGAGTTATGTGCTCCTTGATGACAGAATCATTTGTCCCAGTCATCAGTGCAGGGCTGGATACATGGCAGGTGGTCAGTCCTTGGAGACTGTACTGATGTTCTCTGGAGAAACAGAATGGACAGTGTGTGTGTGTGTGTGTGTGTGTGTGTGTGTGTGTGTGTTTGCACAAGTTATAATCATGCTTTTAGGTTAAGTGGGAAAGTTAGGTTGCAAATCTATGACTTTTTGGATTTCATAGGCACATATATTGAAATAGAAAGAGAAAACTCAAGCTCAGAGAGGTGAAGATGTTTTCCTGAAGTCACCCAGTAAGATTGTGTTAGATCCAGGAGTGGAACTTATATAGGTTTGTTGACTCCAATGTTTGTGTTTTTCCCACTATATCTCACAATGGACAACTTGAATGTGTGTGTTTCCCGGTTAAGAGTCGAAGACACTCTCTTGGGGCTGTGACTTCTAGCTGTGACTCATGCAACACAAAGAAAGGAGATATTTTTCTTCATTTGCGTATTCTTTGTCAGTGGGCTTCTGAAAATGGCAGCTTGGGTTGGATACGGTTAAGGTATGATGCAGCTAATGTTTTCATCAAATACAGTTGGTTCTGGATTACTGAATGGAGATAACTTTGGGTCCAGAAACCCAGACACCTGCATTTGAATTGACAACATGAGCCTTGAGAGCAAGGTGTAAGCCTGTCAAGCTGTAGTAGAGACAGGAGAGATGTAGGGTCTAAACTGGAAGGACAGGGGTCCCTCAAAGTCAAAGGTCCACACCAGCCACCAGGGCTCACAGAAGTCCTATTCAGAATACAGAGCTGTCTTGGGATAAGTGGGGATTTAAGCATCAGGAGATTATGGAGGTCATGGGATTTAGATCAAGATACTTGAAACACATTCTGGATCTAAGAATGGCATGTTAAACTCTGCTCTGGGTAACTGGAGTATGGAAATTCAGCCCAGAGTCTGAGTACCTTGGGTTAATCTCTGTAGATCTCGGGTTTTCCATCTCTATCTGCTATTGCTAAGTCTGTCTCTGTCTCTGTCTCTCTCTCTCTCTCACTTTCTTGTGGGCTGCAAAGAGCTGGCTGGTACCTGCTGCTCCTCTGTAGGTATCAGAGTTCTGCCCATGTGGGTAAATGGCAGCTGGATCTAGCCTCTCAAGGGATCTTCACTACTATTGCATAAACTCACTAGGTAACAACTAGAATTCTAAGCAGGTGGTCTCTTCTTTCCCTAAACAATAAAGGCAGCAAAATTCAGCAAGATATCTATGGGCAATGCCTTAGAGGACAATGTAATGGGATTTTTGCTGCACGGATTTCCATATTTGTCAAGGCAGTAGAATGAGACCAGTTATATCCACACTCAGATGGAAAAGAACGATTCATTTGTTCTTTTGACCTACTGGCACTCTACGGAGCAGAACTTCCTCAACTTTCAGAATCGATGATAGGGTAGTGACTAGGTTCATAGTTCTTTCTTTCCTCTAACACTGCTATATGACTTGATCTCATGTTTTTAGCTTAAGAGACTTTGGATTTATCTTAGTGCAAAAGAAACTGGGACCTCCTGGGTGTCACAAGTGAGGGCCAGGGAGTCAGTTTAGCTACATCCACTTTTACCCAGACCCCAAACCCAAACAACATAACCTGAGTGCCACATTTCAGAGAGAGAGAGAGAGAGAGAGAGAGAGCCAAATGGATAAATCATTTAATCCCAAGACCATGCATGTGGCAAGCATGGAAACCTGTAGGTGTCATTAATTTTTGAGTGTGGCCAATATTTGGAGCCTGAATCCAAACATGACGTCTTCTCTAGACGTGTCAGAGCACCCGTGGCAAACAAAACTGGATTACCCAGGGGAAGGGGCAAAAGCCTGAGCAGGGAGCAAGGCAGGGCTGGCCAACTCGCCAGTGCTGCAGGCAAACAAAACAGACAGCATTGAACCTTAATGGGTGGGTGGAGGATGGGCTGGTCTTCTTTTCCACTGTTCTTTTCCATTCACAGTATTACTCAATAATTGGATGAAACGAGTTCCATAGATGTTATAGATTTGGAATTTTAGGGAAAAAATGTGATAGGACTTCTTATTAATTTCAACTGGAGATGTCCACAGATTATTTTGGGAGGTACTGTGGCTTCTCTGACAGGGAACTGGCAAGTAGGTCCCAGGGAGGGGTGGTAACAGCCCCTAATGTTGGTGGCCAATATTGGAGCATACTGTTGGGTGGGATGACTGGATATTTGCCCTGCCTAATCTTCTCTTTAAGCCATTCACGGATTCTGGAATAGGAGGTACAGCAAAGAATTCAGGGCAGAACTTTCCACACTTAGAGATCCTTTCTTGGTGGGAAGTCACAGGAACTTAACAAAGTCCAGCCTAAAGTTGCACAAATACATCTGTGGGACAGGAATTCCAAATACAAATATCTGGGCAGTAGGGAGAAAGCTGGAAAAAATTATCACTTAGAGAGACCTGGGGCAGGAAAGGCAACTGCCAGTTTGTTTTTTTCTTGCCCTGTGACTCACCATAGACTGATGTGGGGCTAAGAGGTAGGGGGTGGGAAGTGGGGTGGAGAGAAGATTGTTAAAAGGAAGAGTCAGTACTATTTAGGGCTGCAGACAAGTACAGCTGCAGGTCATGGGGAAAGGGGGGTTCAGTGAACATCTCATAGATGCTGATGAGACCATAGCTATAAAGAACTTAGAGACTTATGAACTTAGGTTCCTGGCATGGAAGACTCTGGAGAAAATGTCGAAAAGAGGTTCTGAGAGCCACTGTGAATTTAGATAATCACTACTGATTAAACTAAATTCACTAAATTCACAAGCCTTTTCTGCCTTGCAAAGGGGTTAGCCTTTAGGTTTTGGTGGAGGTCTGCTCTGCATTAAAAGGGAAAGCTGCATGAAGAAGCAAGGCAGAGAAAAAGAGACCAAAGTTGCCAGAGTGGAGGATGAAGAGGGGAGAATTCAGATTCTCAGAACCCAGGTCATCTGTGCACTAAATGTTCACAAGTAAAGTGATATGGAGTGAAGACTATGAAGGGGTGATTTTTGGCTTCTATCATTTTCTTGGGTTTTATTACAAAGAATTAAAGAAAAAAGGAGGTTTATATTAGTTTCAAGGTTGTCCTCATTGCTTATAGCATGAGCTTCACTGACACCTGTTTAGGGTATGGAGCAAAGATGCCAAGGGAAAGCCTGAATAGATGTCAAGTTGGAGCAAACCTCGGAAGGTGTAATTTTGGAACATTCTTGGGCAGAACTCTGGAGAAATCCTGAGTGATCTTTTCAGTCTACTTTCCCCTACTTCCACAGGAAGGTTCCCGGTAGAAGGACAGTTTGGGAAAAGATGGCTAGAAAGGGGTCGATGCTATGGAAAGGAGCAGGATGGAATGAAATCCACCGTTAATATCTTTTGAGGTCTTGCATCAAGAAATGCCTTCTTTGAGATCTTTTCCACTCCTTGGCATGTGGGGTCTCCCTTCCTTAGCTCTCCTAGGTCCTGTGGGTAGTGTCAGCTTTGAGAGACCCAGAGGCAGGCAGATGTGGCTCCATCCGGAAGATCCTGATAATAACCCCAGCTTCTAGACTGTGAGTCCTGGATCTAGTTTCTGTGCCAGAGCTGAGCTGACTGCTGATGTGGTCAAAAGCAAAAATTCTAAGGACTCCCCACACCTGATATCTTGATTCAGAAATTCATGGGTGAGATCTGAAATTAAAAAAGCTTTCCTGATGAATTTGATGTGCAGTTGGAGTTGAAGAACCTTTGTGGCTGGGAGCACTGCTCTGAGTCAGAGTCTTACCTTCTAGATGTTTTTGATGTAAAAGCATTGACTTTAACTAACATCTGTAGTATTCTCAGACCATCATAAATATTGGCAGTAAATGCTGAACAAATATGTAAGATTTATATGTACATGGAATAGAACTCAAATAAAAATATGCTTGTTATTGAACGGTCACATTCTAGATGATGACAAATATATAGTATTTAATTGAAACAAGCCTTCTTTTTTAGGTTACAAAAGGTGACCCCTTTTTCCACCACTGTCTTCTTGGTTTGCTCCGTTTTCAATGAAGATTTTTTCAAAGAAATATCTATAGCAAGGAGACATAAGCTCTGTAGAGTGGGTAAGGGCCTCTCAGGGGAATTAGGACTTCAGAAACCTGTGTGAATGGGTTCTTGCAGGGTGTGTGTGTGTGTGTGTGTGTGTGTGTGTGTGTGTACATCTATGCAATGTAGGATGAGTTTCTGGAAGTTTAACTGACATGCCCTTACACCTAGCATGTGATATAATAAATACAACCATTTGTGGACAAGTGGTTTCCTTTGTAGACAAAGCTTCCAGGACCAACTATGGAATTAAGTTGACAACACATATGCTATTGGTAGGGAGGCCAACAAAAGAAATGGTAAAGGGGTCTCTTCAGTCTTGTCCTTTATTTGCCATTCAAGATGGCAAGAAGTGGATTCCTACAGGGGAAGTTGATTTTGTCAGCTCCTCCAACAGGTTAGCTGGTCCCAGAGCAGTTTCCTCAAAGCTAGAGACAGTCTTGACAGGTTGTTTGCTTGATTAACAGAACAGGCCCCTGGAGGGTGTTGAAAGAGATGGGTGTGACCAATGCCTCTGGCTAACAACACACTCAGAAGAGCTAGCAAAACAAGGGCATAAGCTCTCAAAATCTTTTAGTTTCTTTTAGTTTACTCAGGCAAAAAGGAGCCGAGACTACAGGCCTTAACTGAGTCTGATGAGTAGATCTAGCTGATCTGGCAAAATCTGGCTTGCAGCACCTCTTTCCGTGACAGTGAGTTACTTGGTCAAGCCATTACCTTCCTTCCTAAGCCCACCCTGCCATCTCTTGCTTTCTCTCTGGTGCTCTACTTCTTCCCTGTGAAGATGTAATTTTACTTTCCTCATCCAATTTGTCATCCGGCTCAGGGAGCAATATATTGGTTCCGTTGTTCCCCAATTATTTCATGCAAGAAAATCTTAGATTACTGAAGAAGCAGTCCTGTGTGTTACGCTGCTGCTTTGTTTACTCCTTTTTTTTCTTTCCTCTTTTCTCTTCCCTCCCTCCTTCTATTGCTCATTTGCTTCCTTCTTTTCTTCCTCCCTCTCTCCCTCTCTCCATCTTCCCTATTTCTCTCCCAAAGTCTGCCTCACTAAGTGCTGGGTCTCTGGTGGCCTTGTTCATGGTTTCATTCATTTGCTAAGCCATCCTCACCAAACACTTACCATGTGCAAGTTCCCGGGATGAGCTCTGGAGACACACCACGGAAGCCATGCTCTCCCTCCTCAGGTTGTTCATTGTCTAGCAGAAAAGATCTTAGGTTCTAGACAACCAAATGGTATATATATATAATTTGTGGAATGCCAAGGTATCTCCCATGTTGGGATTGACAACTTTGGAGACAGGTCAATTGGAAAGAGGTTTGAAAGAAGATCTAAAACCTAAAACCGTCAAAAGGGCAAAATCATGGAGCCAGTCAAATATGACCAAGAGGGTTTGCATGTCCCTCCGTTCAGCTCTCTGAAATATTCCTCGAAGGCACCCAGCTCTTAGAGGGACCGGTTTCCAAAGAGTTTGTTTGCACTCATCTGATGGCTCGGACAGGGAAACCAGAGCGAAGGCAAGTAAAGCTAGCCTGGCATCTCAGTTCTAGCCACACACGAGTCCTACTCTGGTGAAACTTCTCTGTAGCTCTCCTTGGGCTGGATGCACCTTCCTTCTCAAGAGAACTTGTCTAGTTTCCCTGATCTGGAAAATAATTTTCTTCTTCATGGTTTAGAAAAGTGGATTGAAGAGAAAAGATCAAAGAAAACAGGAGAAATAAAAGGTCAGTTTAGCAACCACTTGACAGAAAGAATGAACACAATCATCAGGGGAAATAAATATGAGCAAGAGCAGGGTCTGGGCATGTGGAAAGAGCTTTTCCCATGGAGCAGTCCTTGCCTAGTAAGAGAAGCTCAGCTGAGCCTCGGTATGAGTGAAAGTAGATTGCTGTGGAAGAAATTGTTTAATTTGAACTGGGAATGGAATGTACCTTGTATACCTCCTTTTCAAGGAACTGACATATTTACAGCTTGTAACTCATTTACTTAAGATGAAGACAAAACAGATCTTGGCATTTCCAGAAAGCTAAGGATGACAAAATTTCCCCACTCACCCTCCCCACTGTTTTTTCCTCCTCCTCCTCCTCTCTCTCTCTCTCTCCCCCACCCGTTTCTCACCCCACCCCCCACACCATACACCCTATCATCATTGCAAATGTGTTCCATATGAGTGGGTTGAAATGGTTGGATTCTTGTCTGAAAGAATGTCAAAGGCTCAAGTGCACAGTGCTTACACTGGGTGGACAGTGACTTCTGTCCTTCCTGGGTAGGAACACGTATATTGTGGAGCTGCTTTGTAGGTCCCTCTCATGGTAGAGAAAGAGAACTTTACGTCAGTGGGTGAGGTTTTGAGACCTCAGAAACACATTGGACATAGCTGTGAGTATTAAAAAGGACTGGTAGTAGGGGGGACTTATCTCTCAAAATATGGGAAATAAAAGAAGTTTTAAAAGATTGGACCTAAAGAGGTTTTGCAGGTTATGGGCAATATAGTCTAAGTATTCTCTACATCTTTTCAGGCTATGAATTATTTTTATGCCAGAGATTTAAATGTTCTCTATTTACTAGAGAGAGCTCTACCCTCTTGCAAAAGGAGGAAGTGTGCTTAAATGATCCTCCAGAAGAAGGAAAAATGCTCTGACTCTATCCTTAAGAAAGGGAAAATGCACTAGATGAATGTTAGAAATCTATTCTTGACTTGGTTGCCTTCATATCTGTTTTATGCTGGTTAAATTGCATTTAGGTCTTGATGTCTTCTGAAATGTCATTGCTTTGGTTTTTAATAAATTGATTATCACCTTGAACTTGAAAATCCATTCCACACACATTTTTCTGCCTATATTGTGCTGAGCATGGAAGTAAATATAGATGAAACTTTAGGTCATTTTAGGTGAATTGAATTGATGACCTGCCTCTGGGTCCCAAAGTATGGACCTGCCCTTCCCTGTGTTGTAACCAACGTGAGGCAGTGGGCTGGATTTAGAGAAAAAAAACAACAACACAGGAATGTATTCAAGGGTGATAGTGTGTCTAGAAAGAGTGTTTATTCTGAAACTCTGGATTAAGTTGATCATCTGTATCATATCAATCATGGTCACTATCACTGTGTTTCATTTGAATTTCAACTTCAGCTTTCCAAGATGGTGGCATGCTTTCCTCTGGGAAGGGAAATTCAGGAATCCTCACCATTTATAGGGATTTCATCTGAGCTAGACAGTATTACTACTTTTCATAAGCATGATAGAGGCTACGAAGTCACCCGGGAAGCCTAGATAATATGAGATTCCAAAATGAGCCAGAGAAAACACTCTGAGGAACAGATCGTGGTAAGCTTCTTCCCCAGCTTCTAGTGGAGCATCTTCTTGGGCTTTGTTATTGTGGTAGGGCATGATGTTGACTGTGTGTGTGTGTGTGTGTGTGTGTGTGTGTGTGTGTGTGTATCGGGGGGGAGGGATTCTAGTGCCATTTTTTTCTTCTCAAAGATAACTGTCCTTCTTGTAAAATTTTTAGAAATTTACAAGGAGTGGGATTTGGGATTATACCCCAAATATTCTAGTTTTTTTTTTTTTTTTTTTTTTTTTTGCATGGGCTTGCCATTCCAAAATCGTCCTGTGCATTTTTCGGTTGTAAGATGAAATACACTTTTTATTACTGGCTTCCTGGATATAGTGGACAGTGCTTTCCTTAACTTCCTTTCTTCCTAGAGCAGAAGGGACCTTGGTGAACAAGTTTTCACATTTCCTTATCCCAGATGAGGAGATGACCATACGTGGTGGGATTGAAGGTTAGTTGGGACCCCCCAGTGCTTCCAAGGCCTCTGCTAGTTGAGCCTAGAGAGGGCTTGCTGCTGGGTAGAATTGAGGCCTGGCTTTCTTCTTTCTTCTTCCCAGCTCCATGCCCCTGAGCCCATTTGAGGATTCTTACCCCCCCCCCCCCCCAATTCTGAGAAGCACAATTGGATATAGGAAAAGTGGATGAAGCTTTGTCAGCAAAGAATTATTTTAGTGCCTCCAGTGGTCCTCCTGCTCTCTATTTAAAACTTGATGAACCAGAAAACACCCTTGAGCATTCAAGGGAGCTCATGGATCATGACTATAATATTTTGACAAGTGTAAATGGAGGTCCAAGGAATGAAAATTGTTTATCTAGGCCACTGTCAGGGTCATAGTGGCTTTTCCTTCTGCACCATGAGGCTGTACCCTTTGGAGTGTCCTCTCTGGATAATTTGGGGTGGGATCATTCTGGTTCCTGGTCTCAGTCTTGACCCAGAGAACTTTCTTCCCTGAGAGTTTTTTCTCAGCAAGATCTTTGGACTCACCCTCGTCAAATGCCTCCGACACCTGTTCATGCACTTTCAACTCAGAAAGGAAAAAAGAAATCTGTGTGACCCATGGACAGTTTCACTGAGGACAAAACATGTCCCAACTTCTCCTTGCTTTGTTCCCTCAGCTATCTTGGAACCAGTTTTCTTTGGTCTGTCATTGGTAGGATTTTTGGCAACTTTAGAGGTGCCTTGATATAGCCTTGCTGGGTCACCATGCCTCAGTCAGATTTTGAAACTTGCTACTGTTCCTTAAAACATTTTCCCAGGAGTTTGTCATATCAGCTGGCTTTATCTTGTGCTCAGTTAGTTTTTAGTTCTGATTATTTTTCATATTAGAGTTTGAATTGGCTTCAAGACCTATAGGTTTAATCTATCACCAACTTGATAAAAACTGGTCTTGCATCGTAAGCAGGGTCCAGGTAAAATTGTGAAATTGTTGAAGTGTGTCTCTGGCATCCATCCACCTCCCTCCCAGTCCTCTCCTTCTCATGCCTGTTTTTGACCTGTGTTTGCCCTGTTCTAGCTGTTTCTCTTGGACAGAATTTTACAAATATAATAACTTTATCTGGTTAATCAAATCACATTTGTATCATAACAGCATTTCTAAGAAAAATTTAGGTCTCTTCCCACCCCATTCCTCTTCAGTTTATGGTGGAAGTTAGTGGTCTCTAAACTTAGCTGATTATATAATATCTGGAGATTTTTGCTCCAATATCTAGAATCTTGGGCCTTACTTCAGAACAAAAAACAGAATTCTGGGATGAGGACTGTAAATTGGTATTTTTAAATAAGAGCTCCAGGAAATTCTGATAGTTGGCCACTGATCTGGTGATTATATCACAGCCCTGGAAGGAATCATCATCATTATAATAGTTGCCCATTAAGCACCCTAGATATCAAATTTAGAGTTAAGCACTTTATGTGAATTAACTCAGCAGTGATGCTATTCTTAATCTTTCTTTGACAAGAAGAAATTTAAGGCTCATATTGATTAAGATCACTTGATATAGAACTGACAAGAATGTCTTAAAATTCTTAGAAGTACAGAGGGGAAAACATTTATCAAATTCTTCACTCGGAATTCCAGGGTTCTTTGTAGGGTTTGGAGTTAGGGTCAGGAAGGTGGTTTAAGATCATTATACTTGCATCCAGCTGAGAATTCCTCAAGTGTAGGGGACTTGTCTTAATCTCTGCCTCCTCTCCTCACTTCACACCCTAGCCTAGTGCCCCACAAAAGAAGGCCCTAAGATAATCTTCATTGAATTAGAGTAATCTGTAACCCAGGTCTTCTGACTTTTAGCCCAGAACATTTCTGTTATATGAGACTCAATGTACTCCAGGACCCAAAGGTATAAATTGAGAATAGGGCTTAATTTGTTATGTGGTAGATGGATAGATATTTGGGAATTTAAAGAATAAAATGCAATTATAGGAACAATTATCACTAAAAATGAATATAATTGGTCATTTGTATTTATTCTTTTGAGAAGTTACCAGAGTCCTAGGCCTGGGGCCTGACTCTGGGAATTCAAAAAATCAGATCCAGTCACTTGGCCAAAAAAACCAAACAGAAAAGTTAAGGATGAAAAGCATGAAAGGGACTTTGATCAGTGAAGGCACTGGGAAGGCAAGGGGACCCATGTCCCTAACCCTGTCTTCCAAAAGCTGACAATGGCTTTGATGTTTTATAGAAAGGCAAATAAGGGCAATGGTGGGGGGGGGGTCTCTTGACCAGAGGGACTGCACAGCTGCCAAAGTAGGTGACCTTGAACACGTGTGGTCTGTTCATCATTATCTCAGAATTGGCCAGGTAGGGACTTTCCCTCATAAGAAAGTGCCTCTTCACTATAGCATACTGATTTTGGTTATTTTAGATAAACACCTAGGAGTGGGATAGCTGGGCATATGGTGGTTCCATTCTTAAACTTCTCAGGAATCTCCATACTGCTTTCCAGTGTGGCTCTGCTAATTTGCAATCCAACCAACAATGTGTGAGTGTATCTTTTCCCCACATCTTTGTTAGCATTTATTATTATTTGTATTCTTGATGATTGCCATTCTAATTGGAGTGAGATAAAATCTTAATGTAGTTTTGATTGACATTTCCCGGATTGCTAACAGTTCAGATGCTGAACACTTTTTCATATATTTTTATGTATTTGTTGACCATTTATATTTCTCCTTTTTTCCATATTTGTATTTGTGTATTGTAGTTGTACATAGTGGTAGAATTTGTTGTTGCATAATTTTACACGTACCCAATATAACAATATAATTGGTCATTTGTATTTATTCTTTTGAGAAGTTCTCTTTAGTTCTTTTGCCCATATATTAATTCTGGGTTGGATGAGTAGCTGGCAAATATTTTCTCCCATTCTATAGGCTCTCTCTTCATATTGTTTTCTGTTTCTTTTTCTGTGTAGAGCCTTTTAATTTGATGCCATCATACTTATTAATTATTGTTTTTATTTTTTGAGCTGTAGGGGTCTTGTTAAGGAAATAACATTAACTTGTGCCAATATGTTAGACTGTTGAGCCAAAGTTTTCTTCAAGGTGTTGCAAAGTTTCTGGTCTAATTCCTAGGTCGTTGAAACACTTTGAGTTGACTTTTGTGCAGGGTGAGAGACAGGGATCTATTTTCATTCTTCTATGTATGGATAACCAGTTTTCCCAGTACCATTTGTTTTTTTTAAAAAAAGCTATCTTTTCTCCAATATGTGTTTTTGGTGTCTTTGCCAATTATAAGATGATGGTCTCTGAATGTTTTGACGCCAACACCATGCTCTTTTTGTTATTACTATAGCTCTGTAGTACAATTTCAGATTAGATACTATGATACCTCCAGCATTGCTCTTCTTGCTCAGGATTGCTTTGGTTTTTCTGGGTCTCTTATTCTTCTGTGAATTTTAAGACAGTTTTTCCCCTAATTTTGCAAATAATGTCATTGGTGTATTGATGGGGATTGCATTAAATCTGTATAATGCTTTTGGATGGCTATTTTGATTGTGTTAATTCTGCCTATCCAAGAACATGGGTGGTCTTTCCAACTTCTAAGGTCTTTTTCAATTTTTTTCTTCTATACTATAGTGATACAGGCACATCTATGTTTATAGCAGTACAATTCACAATAAACAAATTATAGAACCAGTCTAGGTGCCCATCAACAGACAAATGGATAAAAAAAATGTGGTATATATATATATATATGTCATGGAGTTTTACTAAGCCATAAAGAAGAGTGAAATTATGACATGTGCTAGAAAATGATGGATTGATTGTAGAATATGGTGCTAAGTGAATAAGTGAGACTTAGAAAGTCAAAGTTCAAATGTTTTCTCTTGAACTTGGAAGCTAGAGAGAAAGAAAGAAATGAAAAATGGAGTATTCCATGAAAATAGAAGGGAGATCAATGGAATAGAAGAGGATAGAGGAGTAGGGAAGAGGGACAGGAAAAGAGAGGAACTGCAGAATAAAATTGGCCAAATTGTGCTGTGTACATAGGAATATTCAACAGCAAATTTCACCATTATATACCTCTATAAAGAACCAGTTTAAAAACAATAAATAAATAGAAGGAAGCCAGTAACAAGGAAGAAGAAGAGAAAGAGAAGAGAGGAGGGGAATAAAAGTAGAAGTACTGGGGATTGAAATGGAGCTAATTATATTCCATGCATGTATGAATATGTCTAAATGAATCCCATTATTATATATAACTGTAATGCACTAATAAGAAAGAAAGTTGTTGCCTGGCGGGTAATTTCCACTCATCACAAGATGTTTATTGGATCAGACCTTGTTCCTGGAATCTAAGGTGACTTGGAGCAAAATGGAGGCAGAGATGCCAAGTCTTTAATCCTACTTTTAGCCACCTATTGGGCATTTGCAGGCAGATTTGTTACAAAAATCTTGGATATTTGGACAGCTAGACCAGTTTTGGAAAAGTGTAGAGTACACACCCACATATATATGATCACTTGATTTTCAATAAAAACACTGCTGTAGTTCAAAGCAGGGAAGGAAGTTCTTTCCAATGACTGATACTGGAGCAAATGTATGTCTGGATGGAAGATGTAAAAGAAACTCATGGCCCCTACCTCAACCCCATACATGCAAATTAATTTGAAATAGGTTGTAGACTTAATTGTGGAAGTTAAAACAAAGCTTGTAGTAGAAAATATCAGAATCCCTTGTAACTCAGGGTAGGGAAATATTTTTTAGGCCACAGAATGACTAACCACATCACGTTCCTCAGATGAGTTATCATTTAGAAAGTGAAAAGGCAAACTATGGTATCAGGGAAAAAATATTTCCAAACAACTTGCATCAAATGCATATAAATAGCTCTACAATTCCATTAAAGCAGACAGCCCAGTTTTGAAAGTGTGCTCAAGATTGAACAAGAAATTCACAAGGATATCCAAATGGCCAATAAGATGCTCAATGTTTTTAGTTAAATTAAACTAATATAAATATTACTGGACACACATTATCATGGAGGAAATTAAAATTTTGTACAGTGTGAAATACTGGGAAGGGTGTGGGAGCATCTGGAACTCTCATGTGCTGCTTGTGGGAGAATAAATGCTATTTTCTTGCTTGGAAAATGGGCATTTTCTACTAAATATCAACATATACTTATCCTGTGACCCAACAATTTCAATGAAAATATATGTCTAAGAAAAACTTTCTCAGGAAATCAAGTTTGTTAGTAAAGGTCCCAAGCTGGAAACAACCCAAATGCCTATTAGTAGGAGATCAAATAAATAAGATATAGTATATTAACAACATGGAATATTATTCAGCAATACAAAAAAATCACTGATACAAACAACATGGATAATTCTCAGGAACAGTATATGAGTAAAAAACATCTGCCACAAAGAGTTAATATTGAATGATTCTAATTATATCAAGTTTGAGAAAAGAAGAAATTAATCTGTGGTAATAAACATCAGAAGTGTGATTATCTCAGAGTGAGAGGGCTAATGCTATTGACTTGGAAGGAGCACATGTGAATGGTGTCAGTTATCTATTTATGTGACCCACTACCTCCAAAATTAGTCTAAAATAACAACTAGATCATGCCATCCCTTAATATTGTGAGTCAGGAACATAGCTGAGCTTAGACTGATTCTTATTTTTCTCTGTGGCACTGATGGATGGGCTGGTATTGAGGGTTCAAGATGGCTTTCCTCATGTCTGACATCTTGGTGGAGCTGGTTGGAAGGCTGGTCTCCACTGGGACTCTTGAGTGTAGCACTTACATGTGGCCTTTCCAATATGGTGACCTCAGGTGGCCAGACTTGGTGCTCGGGGCATTAAGACTGAGTGTTTTAGAGATAAGGCAACAACTGCATGACCTTTCCTGGTCTAGTGTTGGTGTCACTTTTTTTCTGTTGCTTTGGTCAAGGATCTGATTCATGATTTGATTCATGGAGAGTAGTTCTAGACCCCACCTCTCAATGGAAAGAGTGCCAAGGACTTCTCACCCATGTTTTAAAACTACTCTAGAAGTTTTCTGGGGCTGAGGGAAACTGTCTACATTTTGATTTGTGTGGTGGTAGCATGAGTATAAACAGAATTATTGAGGAATATACTTAATGTATACTTTATGTAAATTATATATAACTGAAAAACTGCAGAGTGCCTTACGTACTTTATTGTCATTATTGCTATAACAACCCTATGAGTCAGCAACTGTGATCTCATTTTATAAACACTTCATTTTTAGTTACTTATCCAATATCATCAGAACCAGGATTCAAATCCAAGTTTGCCCCATCCCTAAATGTTTCTCTTTCTACTAGCAACATATGACAGGAAGAAAACAGTTCATTCATTTGTCTATTCCTTGATCAATATCTACTGGAAACCCACTGTATTTTAGGTACAATGCTAAGAACTGGGGAATAAAGAGAAGAAATTATATATGTCTTTGTCTACAAGACCTATAGGAGAGGACAGATACATGTATAAATGCCTATTCTACAATGTTATTAGAATTGTATTATGTTGAAGTCCCAAATGGGGACCCTGTGAAATAACTGATATCCATGAGCACATAGGGACAGAATAATTGAAATTAGAACTTATTCCAGAAAAATTTATGGTCACAGTAGACTAGTACACATACAAAACTCTAATGGTCCTTGAAGGTGGCGGATGGAAACACTGCTGGAAGAGGATGGGATTGATACTCAGGGCTTCCTTAGTGCCTGGCACTGTGCTGAGAGCTTTTTATTAATTTTCTGTCCTAATCCTGACAACATCCCCCCTATTAGTGTCATGTGGCACATCTTGCATTTGAAGAAATTGAAACAAGACAAGATTAAGTATTTTTCCAGGTCCTGCAGCTAGTGGGTAGCAGAACCTGGACTTGATCCTAGATCTGCCTGTATAACTTGGGGAGGACTTGGAAGATCTTTGACTTCTTTACTTTTCTTTACCCCCTTGGACACTGTGTGTGTACTGTGCTCCTGCTTCCCTTTATGCTTCTCAAACTCCACTTACTCCTGCTAGTATACCAGCGGGGTTTGAACTCATTTTGTAAAAGCCAAAAGTTTTGCAAAAGAAATTGAGAAATTTCTTCCCAATTCTGGTAATCATATTGGTAGTTTAAACTTGGATTCTCTCCATGCAAATCAGCAAATGTTGCAAATTGGGATTGTTTTGGGGGTGCTGGGTAGATAGGTGGGAAAAATGAGAAAGACCAATTCCTCTAGGACACCGCTGCTTTGCTCCTGCAGAAAGGGACCTTGAAGGTCTACACCTAGTTATATGTGTGACCATTGACTTTGCATTTCAGAAATGTGCTGTATCCAGTTCAATTCTTTCTGTGTATGTAAGTTTAATTTGCTCACATTTTATTCTCTTGAATTTTGTTTGCTTGGTGGTTTGAATTTGATTTGATATTAGTATTTACCTTCCTGTTCCTTCTGCTGTTGGTCATTTTAATCACAATTGGGATAAATTTGGTCCAGCTTTGAGCTGCTACAACCTTTAACTTTGACCTCATTACTGGATTCCCCCTCCCTGAATGAATTGCTGCCTTTACCCTCCACCCAGTCCTGTGGCCACATGGGCCCCTCTGCTTTGAGACCCCTCAGTCTCTGGTATTGCAATCTTTCATGCCTTTCTTTCTTTTTTTTCTGTTTGGCATTCACAAGCAGTTGGGGCTCAGCTAGCTTTGACTAACAGGTGCTGATGTGTTGATCTCTTGCAAACTGTCTATTCTTCTTTGTCAGCTCCCGCATGTATCTCATGTTGTCACTGGCCGGCCTGAGATATGAGGGCCTTCACTGAAGACTATGACATGTGACTTTTTGGAAAGTGTTTGGGGCTCCATCAATCAGCAGAGGCTTAGAGGGCCTGAGGCACTGTGCTGGCCTGGCTGTGCAGAGATGGCTGCTGGCCTGGTTGCTGGGGTGGAGCAGCATACCCTAGGCCAGTTCTCCCAGGAGGTGGGTGGGGGGCTGATTTTCCAGTTTTTCTGGTCCATGGATGGATTCACCTCATCTATCTTCCACCTTGGTTCTCTCTGTACCTAAGTAAAGATAACTGTGAGACAGTGTTGAACGTGAGCCAACTGACTTAACCATAGACCAACCCAGGATGTTGGCAGTCTGAGCTTGCCCTTCCATGACATTTATTGAGTGTTTGCTGAATTCCAGGTACCCTGCCAAGTGCTTCAACAGCATTGTCTCATTTAATTCTGACATCGTCTCACATGAGGAAGCTAAGCCTCAGAGAGATTAGATAACTTTTTCATGGTCACATACCAATTAAGTGTGTGAGTCAGAATTTGAATTCCGGATTGCTTGTTTCCAATCAACGTAATCTCCTAACCTTTCTGTTATGTTTTCCTGGCCTTCTAAAGGATATTACAACTTAACCCTCAGTGAAAAACACCTATTTCTGTGCCAGACCCAAGGCTGGAAGAACAGGGATAAATGAGACACAATTCCTAACTTTGAGGAGTTCTCAATCTAATAAAACGTGGGCAGTCTTGAACACAAATAATTCTAATCACGGCATTAATAGGTATTTAGGAAGTTGATGGAATCAAGGATTATGTGGTCTTCTGCACTTGGGGATGGAATGAACCTGAGAGGATTTCCCAGGGAGTCTGCCTTGGGATGCTTCCTGAGGGGCAGGGGTGTGTGAGCAGGGTCTGAGGCATGCAGGACCTACCTCCTCACACTGAGAGCAGAGTCCCTGTCTTCATGGAGACAGAGACAGCAGATAGGTCATCCCTCACCTCAAGGTACTTATGATCTAATGGAAGACAGTCAATTCTGCTGAAATGACTTAGAGACATTTCTACCCAAAGCTTAAAGCCCTGAATGCCTTATATGGAAGTATAATTGGAATGTTTCTAGGGGTGGGAGTCGGGTGGGGGGATGGCTCCAGCAGGATGTCAGAGGAGCATCTGTACCAAATGTGGAGATGGGATTGAAGACCCAGGAACACCTGGCCACACACTGGCTTTGTGGCCTTGGGCTGGTTGTTGTTTTCTTTTTGGAACTCAGTTTCTCAATTGTAAAATGAAAATTTATGCCTGAGTGATCTTCTAGTGGCTTTTAACATCTAGGGTCCCCAAAGACTGTGAGTTCTTTAGAGTTGAAGTCTAGCGGGAAGTAGATTGGGCCATCTTCTTCTGTGAGTCAAACTGGCTGCTTCTTTGTCCGGTGTTGTTCACCTGGAGACTCAGGTTCTTAAAATGCCCAGCTCCGCAGTCAGGAGGTGCAGTGTCCACTCTGATCCTTGGTCTGAGCTGCTGTTCTGGAATGTGGCTTTGCTTTTATTCTTGTTGCCCAGCTTCATTTACCTTAGTTCATTGAAGCACAGTTAGAATGTAAATACATTGGTGACAATAGTCACCTGGTAGTTTGGTGTTTTAGTCAATTTTTTTTTTTTTTTTTTGTTGTTGTTGTTGCTGTGACTAAAAGATCTGACCAGAAAAATTTTAGAGGAGGAAAAGTTTATTAGGGCCTCACAGTTTCAGAGGTCTTAGTTCATAAAAGGCTGGCTCTATTTCTCGGGGCTTGAGGTGAGGCAGAATGTCATGGCGGAAGAGTGTGGCAGAGGGAAATGCTCACATAATGATCAGGAGGCGGAGAGAGAAGTCTCCACTTGCCATACACAGATATATACCCCAAAGCCACACCCCAAGTCCCACCTCCTCCAGCCACACCCCATCACTTCAGCCCCCACTCAGTTAATCCCATCAGGGATCAATTCGCTGATTGGTTTAAGGAAATATAGCCCCATCATTCTCCTCCAAACCTTTTTGCGCTGTCTTGCATGTGAGTTTGGGGGGACATCATATCTAAACCATCACATTTGTTTTTCTTCACATCATCTTGTCTTCTCATTTTGTGAACTGCATTGAGGCTGTGAGCCTAATTTGAGTCCTCTGTGAAGATACTCTGGGTTTCTAAGACCTACCATTTTTCTCTCTTGTCCCCAGACATCTATGTTCCTTACTCTCTGTCCAAACACTTATACTGGAATATTAACATTTACTTTAGGTCTTCCCTCCAACCAGCTGTGTCATCTCTGGTGAGTCACATTCTCTCTCTGACTCTCATCTGTAAAATAAAGGTGTTGGATTAGAGTAGTAGCTGGCAAACCATGGTTCTGGGGCCAAATCTGGCTCATTGACTATTTTTATCAATAAAGTTTTATCAGAACTCAGACAAACCATTTATGTGCAATCTTTGATGGTGCCCATGCAACATGGCAGAGTTGAGTTGTTGAGATGGACACTGTACAGCCTTCAAAGCCTGAAATACTTACTATCTGGCCCTTTACAGAAAGGTTTGCCAATTCCTGAACTAGAGTGTTATCAAGCTTTCTTCCAGTTTTGACTTTCCTTGGTTTCAAAAGGAGATGAATCATATGCTTTCATTTCCAAGTCTACTAGTTGCCTACATATATAAGGATTAAGATCCTTCATGACACTTAATTCTGTTTGATCATTGATATTCCAATGTCATGACACCTGAGCTTTCCTCTGCCTGAGTGCCCTTCCTCTTTCCATGACTAATTCCAACTCACCTTTTAAGATTCTCTGACAATCTTAAGTGCCTAATATTGCCTGCACTTCAATAGAATCATATCTTATTGATGATGATACTTATCTCATTATACTGAAAATAGCTGTTTAGTCTTTCCTCCTTCCTTCATTCATTATAGATGATATGCCAAGCACTTTGTTCAGCTTCAGCAATTCATAGTCAACAAATTATGACCCAAGAGGCTTTCTGAGTATAGAACAGAGAATGTAAGATCTTCCTTATATCAGATATGGCAAGCACCATCATTAAGATTTCATCCAAATCGCTTAAGAGTAGCTGTGTAACCACAAAGGATTTGCCTTTTCCTCCTTGCCTACACTGCCATTGAGCCTGGATTAGCCAGAAGGTGGTCATTGAGGTGGAGACAATCCTATTCTGAATGTTGGCAAGTGGCATTCCTGCTCCACATCTCACACTTAAGAAGGCCCAACACTGGCCATTCTCCTCTCATGCCCCTTCTTTGAGACAACACCAAGGGTTGTGCCTCTCTGGAGTCTGCAGTCTATACCTGCATCTAGACCATGTTCTTTGTCCCTGACCCCATAAAATTCCCTGTTCAAATGGCCCTGAGCCTTCCCTGGTCTCTCTTCCCAGGGGTGGACTGTACTGCCATTTGGTACATCCTAGGCCTTAGGGTAGCCAAGGAGAGATTATTTATGGTATCTGGAGGCTGTGTACAGAACTTGGATGGGCAGTCTGATGCGATCACAAATGCACATGTAGGTCTCCTGATTGTACAGGAAGGAATTGGGAAAGCAGAGAGAAGAGAGATGTCATTGGCTAGGGGTAAGAGGCTAGAGACCTGGGCACTGATGGATGCTTTTAAATTCAACTATGGCCTTTGATAACATTATGAAGGATTTTTTCTTTAGAGAATTTTGGAGAACTTGGTAAAATATATTTTTACTAAGCTTCCCCTAATTTTAACATATAATCATGGTACCATTATCAAAATAAATTAACATTGGTATAATGCTGTTAACTAAATGACAGACTGAAAACTACAAACAAATGACTAAGCTAGAAAGATCCTCATCTTAGATGGAATGAATGGCCCTTCCAAAGCTAGAGCTGAGGTCCTGGAGTTTGGGATTTCCAGGCATTAAGGGAGTGAGCCCTGTCAGCATATCCATCATCTAGGGAAGCCAGAGGTCTTGGGGGACTTGAAGGCCTACCTGGAAGGTGGACATTAGACCAATCCTGATGTCCCTTTCAGCTCTCTGATTCTACCATGTACAACCTGTGAAGGAGCAAACAGTGTCTTCTAGGTCTTAGATAGATTTCATGAGAAGCTCCCAGGGTCTAAGAATGAGGAAACTATGAGATTAGATTGTTGGAATTTAGATTCTCTCGGACAACACAGTGTTTGAAGGAGCCCTGCTGTGTGCACAGGGACCCACATCCAAGGTATCCTCTTTCTGATCTTCATTCCTCTGCAGTAGCCTGAAGAGTGTTGACTGGAATCCGGAGGTCCCTGTCCTCTGCTCTGAGCTCAGTGACCTGAGTTCCCTGACTCTGGGCAAATAACTGTGTCCTTTGGCCTCCTGCCTGAAACTCAGAGGAGACTCCCCCTGAGATCTTCGGTATCTGCTTCACCTCTGTCTTTTGTATTCTCCCTTCTGTTTGTGATTTTATTCTAGCCAGTCTTCCTCATTCTCACATCCCTCTGTCCTCTCTGCTCTTATTTTCTGCTTTTCTTGAAGTTCCTCTTCCTCATTTATTCTCTCCACATGTTCTCATTGCTCCGCTCACCCCATTCCTCTCGTCTTCCTCCTTTTACCCTCTCCCTTCTTCTTTTTCTTCTTTCATTCTTTCTCTTCCTTATCCTTCCCCACATTTTCCTTCACTCCATTTCAGTATCACCTTTGTTCTATGCCGGGCTTTCATGGCTCACCAAATGCTTGTGGCAATTAGTTAAAATGAGAACGAAAAAGGAGGGAATTAAATCATAGTATTGGCAGCTGGCAATTTGCTTCAATAACAGAAAAATGTCCCCAGCTTCCTTGAATATTGAAACATTGATGAAGAACAGATTTTCTCTGGCAGTGCAAATTCCCCTCTGTCCAAGTTTGGCAGTGGGAATGCCTGCCTTGGTATTATTATAGGCGTTTCGACGTGTTCCCTGTTTAGCAAAGTTGGAACATATTTCAACCAACCCCAGTATTGATGTTAAACTCTTTTTATTTGTAATGAGGGTGTATTAAAATATATATACATTTCCACTGATTTTCTGGCTCTTGGGAGGCCGGGATCTGATGATGTCTGGGCAGGAAGGCCTGGGATTTTCCACCCTCTCTCTGTGGGGAGAGTGCCGGAATTTAGATGCTCCCCATGTTCCCACTCCCTTGTTAGACTTTGCTGATTTTAATAAACATTTTCCTTTCTTGGATTTCCTCAGTGACACAGAATCAGATAGTTGTCAGTTGGGCAGGTCTTCCAGGGGTCACCTTTTCCATCCCCTGAACACATTGACAAGGACCTGGATTGAGCAGGATCCGAGTGAGGCGCTAGGGACAATATAAAGTAAAGAGAAGTCAGACAGATGAAGAAATACACAGCTCCAGAGAGGCAGCTCTGTAATTGTGTCCATGTACAGGAGGATACAGCTGTGATGGGTGATGAGTGGAAGTGACAAAAGCCAACCTGCAGGTTGGTGGGAGAAGCCATGAAGAAGGATAGAGGCAGTGTGAAAGATGAATGCTGGAATAGTCTAGAAGGTCAATTGCTAATTTCTCCTCTTTGGAAAGACCTTGAATGCCTTATCCTCAGAGTAGATTCATCCTTTTTTTTTTCAGTTTCCATCCCTAAGTCTTCCTACCCACTCACACCTGGACGCAGGGTCAGAGCAACAGCATTTATGATCATAGAATACCAAACTAGGTGGGGCCTTAGAAATCACCTAGTCTGGGGTTTTACCTGAAGTTTCTGAGAGTTCTGAATATGGCTTGAATTGAAAAACAAAATTGTGTAAGTGCCTGATTTTCCCAGGGTGAGAAGGGACACTGACCAAAAGCCTTCAGACCGTTGCTTTAGTTCATTACCCCAATGAATAACCAGGAGAATGGAGGACCCTACAAGGTGATGTGGCTTAACTGAGGTAAGAGAGAGCTCACAAGTAGAATTTTAAACATGTGCTACCTAATTAGATTAATTGGAGTATCAATAATGATTAATAATAATAATTGGAGTATTTATCTTAGAAAAAACACATGACAAACTATCCTTACATAGTCAACATAAACATTAAGACATTTCTTTTAGTTGATCTCAAGTCATTATTGGAAAAATATGCTGGTTAGAATGACCAAGACAGAGGTAGTGCTAACTTATGGGGTCCCTGCAGGAGGAGGCTGGAGCTGGGATGCTGGGGAGAGGAGAAGCCTGCTCATGGGAAGGAAAAGGTAGAGAGAGGCCAGGATAAGTGGGGTATGTCTGATAGACACGGAAGACTAGGAAAGACCTAGGCAGGAGAAAGGAGTGGAGTTCCAGGGGAGGACTGGCCTGATGAGAATCGAGATGGGTTTTAACAACAAGGTCATGAATAGTTGAGTCCAAGGCCACAGGAAAATGTCTCATCTCTAAAACCCAGATCCAGAAGCTCATCACAATCTCCTGAGCATCTTTTAAAACATGTGGATTCCAAGACCCCAACCCTGGAGCTTCTGACCCTATAGATCTGGAGTGAGTCTCAGGAAACTCTGGTTCATAAATCTTCCTCAGGTCATTCATCCAGATTTGGAAGTCAATGCCCCAGAGTAGAGGAAGGCAAAGAGTTGCTGAGCTGAGGGGTTGTAAGAGCACCCATTGTTTTGTCAAACAACCGAGCAAATTTGGGATGGTGTTCTGTGATGGGAAAGGTGCAAGACACAGAGATTTCTATTCTTAAGGAGATTGCTGAGTGGTTCAGAATAGGCAGTGAATTCAAGAATTGACTTAGCAATCCATGAGGACCTAGAAAGTGGCAAATGAGTGATTAGTGACTGGGGTAGGGCAAGGCAGATGTGAACCCTGTCTCAAAGGATGAGAATGATTTCCATGGGGAGGGGAGATTCAGATACAGTCTCCAGGTCCAGAAATGCAGGGAGACAAAGCAGGAGGTCATGTGAAATATCCAGAGTTTGAATAAGTTTGTGTTTAGTTTTGGGATCAGGAGGGATAGACATAGCCATCATAGACATAGCTATAGGAATCTTTTGAGAAATTTAGTGATTTATTGTTGGGCACTGCCCCTCTCCTCCTTGTCTCAAGGATGTGCCATTATCCTTTTCAAAGAGGCACCTCCTTGATACCAAGGCAGGTGTTTGTAACTCCCCAGAGGTCTGTGGCTCATCCAGGAAGAACCTTGGATAGGAGAATTTAAGAGCTCCTGAGGACATTGCTGATGTCCAGGTTGTAGTCTTTCCCCACCTGGGGGTGTGGCATGTCTGTCCTGCTGTCCTTACAAGTCTTTCCTCTTTTCTGCATAATAAATCCAGTTGGATAATTTTGCTCCTCAAGAACAGTCTTATAGGCCGGCATAGTAGAGGGAACTGGGACCAGACACAGAGCAGGCCCAGCGGCCTGCTGAGGGGCAGAGCCGCCCCCCACCCCCCTCGCCTGCCAGGTAGGGGAAGGGTGACCACCTACAGAAAAGGCCCAGTGGTCCCCGGCGGGACAGAGCTTCCAATCACTCCTGCAAGGTAGGCGGGCCTGCAACCCACTGGCAGAAGAGGAGCAGCCGCCTGCTGAGAGGCTGAGCCGCCCCCTCCCCCTGCGCCAGCATAGTAGAGGGAACTGGGACCAGACACAGAGCAGGCCCAGCAGCCTGCTGAGGGGCAGAGCCGCCCCCCACCCCCCTCGCCTGCCAGGTAGGGGAAGGGTGACCACCGACAGAAAAGGCCCAGTGGCCCCCGGCGGGACAGAGCTTCCAATCACTCCTGCAAGGTAGGCGGGCCTGCGACCCACCGGCAGAAGAGGAGCAGCCGCCTGCTGAGAGGCTGAGCCGCCCCCTCCCCCTGCGCCGGCATAGTAGAGGGAACTGGGACCAAACACAGAGCAGGCCCAGCGGCCTGCTGAGGGGCAGAGCTGCCCCCCACCCCCCTCGCCTGCCAGGTAGGGGAAGGGTGACCACCGACAGAAAAGGCCCAGTGGCCCCCGGCGGGACAGAGCTTCCAATCACTCCTGCAAGGTAGGCGGGCCTGCGACCCACCAGCAGAAGAGGAGCAGCCGCCTGCTGAGAGGCAGAGCCGCCCCCTCCCCCCCGCGCCTGCAAGGTAGTCGGAACTGAGACCACCACCAGAACAGGTCAGACCTGCAACCGAGAGACAGAACAGGCCCAGTGGCCTGAGGAAGGGTAGAGCCGCCCCCCCCCACGCCTGCAAAGTAGGCGGACCTGCGACCCACTGGCAGTACAGCCCCAGAGGCCTGCAGAGGGGCAGTGCTGCTGCCTGCGCCTGCAAAGTAGGCAGAACTGCGACCACCGGCAGAACAAGCCTAGCGGCCCGCAGAGGGACAGAGCCGCCGACCGCGCCTGCAAGTTCGGCGGACCTGCTACCGACTGGCAGAGCAGGCCCAGCGGCCTGCCGGCGTGGTAGGCACATTGCCCCAATTGGAGGAGGGGCAGAGCCGCCACCCGCGCCTGCGAGGGAGACTTTGCAACTATACAAGACCAATATAAATATATAGGGGGAAAATTCAATAGCACAACAGTTTCACCAAGAAGAAAGGAACGCAAACAGTATGAAGAGACAAGGAAAGAAAGGACCACAAGCATTGCAGGTCAACTCAACGTTAGAAGAGGTAATAGCTGCAGCTGATGGAATGTCAGATAAAGAATTCAGGATATACATGCTTCAGATGATCTGGAGTCTCAAGGAAGACATCAGACAGCAAAATCAGACAATGAAAGATCACTTCAACAATGAATTACATAAACAAATCCAAGAAGCAAAAGATCAACTATACAGGGAAATAGAGGTTATAAAAAACAAACAAACAGAAATCCTAGAAATGCAGGAAGCAATAAGCCAACTTAAAAACTCAATTGAGAATACTACCAGCAGAGTAGAACACTTAGAAGACAGAACATCAGACAATGAAGATAAAGTATTTCAACTTGAAAAGAACATAGACAGCTCAGCAAGACTGTTAAGAAACCATGAGCAGAACATCCAAGAAATATGGGATAACATCAAGAGACCAAATTTAAGAGTCATTGGGATACAGGAAGGAACAGAGTTTCAAACCAAAGGAATGAGCAATCTATTCAATGAAATAATTCGAGAAAACTTCCCAGACTTGAAGAATGAGACAGAACCCCAAATCCTAGAAGCCTATAGGACGCCGAATGTGCAAAATCATAAGAGACCCACACCTAGACACATTATAATGAAGATGCCCAACATACAGAATAAGGAGAGAATTTTAAAAGCTACAAGAGAAAGGAAGCAGATCACATTTAGGGGTAAGCCAATCAGGATAACAGCTGATCTTTCAACACAGACTCTGAAAGCTAGAAGATCCTGGAATAACATATTTCAAACACTGAAAGAAAATGGGTTCCAACCAAGAATTGTGTTTCCAGCGAAATTAAGCTTCAGGATGGAAGATGAAATTAAAACCTTCCACGATAAACAAAAGTTAAAAGAATTTGCAGCTAGAAAACCATCTCTTCAAAACATCCTTGGCAAAACATTACAGGAAGAGGAAATGGAAAATAACAATGAAAACCAACAGTGGGAGGTAGGACACTAAAGGGGGGAAAATAATCAAAGTGGAAAACAAACCATGTTTAGTAACATAAATAAACAAATATGGCTGGAAGAACAACCCATATCTCAATAATAACCCTAAATGTTAATGGCTTAAACTCACCAATCAAGAGACACAGGCTAGTAGAATGGATCACAAAACAAGACCCAACAATATGCTGCCTACAGGAGACGCATTTGATAGGAAAAGACATACATAGGCTGAAGGTGAAAGGTTGGGAAAAATCATATCACTCATATGGACTTCGGAAACAAGCAGGAGTATCCATACTCATATCAAATAAAATAGATTTTAAGCCAAAGTTAATCAAAAGGGATAAAGAGGGACACTACATACTGCTCAAGGGAACCATACACCAACAAGACATAACAATCATAAATATATATGCCCCAAACAATGGTGCAGCTATGTTCATCAAACAAACTCTTCTCAAGTTCAAGAGTCTAATAGACCACCATACAATAATCATGGGAGACTTCAACACACCTCTATCACCACTGGACAGATCTTCCAAACAAAAGTTGAATAAGGAAACTATAGAACTCAATAACACAATTAATAACCTAGACTTAATTGACATATATAGAATATACCACCCAACATCAAGCAGTTACACTTTTTTCTCAGCAGCACATGGATCCTTCTCAAAAATAGATCATATATTATGTCACAGGGAAACTCTTAGACAATACAAAGGAGTAGAGATAATACCATGCATCCTATCTGATCATAATGGAATGGAACTGAAAATCAACGATAAAAGAAGGAAGGAAAAAGAATACATCACTTGGAGAATGAACAATAGGTTACTGAATGATCAGTGGGTTATAGAAGACATCAAGGAGGAAATTAAAAAATTCTTAGAGATTAATGAAAACACAGACACAACATATCGGAATCTATGGGACACATTGAAAGCAGTTCTAAGAGGAAAATTCATTGCTTGGAGTTCATTCCTTAAAAAAAGAAAAAACCAACAAATAAATGATCTCATACTTCATCTCAAAATCCTAGAAAAAGAAGAGCAAAACAACAGCAAAAGAAGTAGAAGGCAAGAAATAATTAAAATCAGAGCTGAAATTAATGAAATCGAAACAAAAGAAACAATTGAAAAAATTGACAAAACTAAAAGTTGGTTCTTTGAAAAAATAAACAAAATCGACAGACCCTTAGCCATGCTAGCGAAGAGAAGAAGAGAGAGAACTCAAATAACTAACATACGGGATGAAAGAGGCAATATCACAACAGACACTTCAGAAATACAGAAGATAATCAAAAATTATTTTGAATCCTTATACTCCAATAAATTAGAAGATAGTGAAGGCATAGATAAATTTCTTAAGTCATATGATCTGCCCAGATTGAGTCAGGAGGATATAGACAACCTAAACAGACCAATATCAATTGAGGAAATAGAAGAAACCATCAAAAGACTACCAACTAAGAAAAGCCCAGGACCGGATGGGTATACAGCAGAGTTTTACAAAACCTTTAAAGAGGAACTAATACCAATACTTTTCAAGCTACTTCAGGAAATAGAAAAAGAGGGAGAACTTCCAAATTCATTCTACGAGGCCAACATCACCCTGATACCTAAACCAGACAAAGACACTTCAAAGAAAGAAAACTACAGACCAATATCTCTAATGAACCTAGATGCAAAAATCCTCAATAAAATTCTGGCCACTCGGATACAAAAACATATCAAAAAAATTGTGCACCATGATCAAGTAGGATTCATCCCTGGGATGCAAGGCTGGTTCAATATACGGAAATCAATAAATGTTATTCACCACATCAATAGACTTAAAAATAAGAACCATATGATCATCTCGATAGATGCGGAAAAAGCATTCGACAAAGTACAGCATCCCTTTATGTTCAAAACTCTAGAAAAACTAGGGATAACAGGAACATACCTCAATATTGTAAAAGCAATCTATGCTAAGCCTCAGGCTAGCATCATACTGAATGGAGAAAAATCGAAGGCATTCCCTCTAAAATCTGGAACAAGACAGGGATGCCCTCTCTCACCACTTCTGTTCAACATAGTTCTCGAAACACTGGCCAGAGCAATTAGACAGACGAAAGAAATTAAAGGTATCAAAATAGGAAAAGAAGAACTTAAATTATCACTATTTGCAGATGACATGATTCTATACCTAGCAGACCCAAAAGGGTCTACAAAGAAACTATTAGAGCTAATAAATGAATTCAGCAAAGTGGCAGGATATAAAATCAACACGCATAAATCAAAGGCATTCCTGTATATCAGCGACAAATCCTCTGAAATGGAAATGAGGACAACCACTCCATTCACAATATCTTCAAAAAAAATAAAATACTTGGGAATCAACCTAACAAAAGAGGTGAAAGACTTATACAATGAAAACTACAGAACCCTAAAGAGAGAAATAGAAGAAGATCTTACAAGATGGAAAAATATACCCTGTTCATGGATAGGCAGAACTAACATCATCAAAATGGCGATATTACCAAAAGTTCTCTATAGGTTTAATGCAATGCCAATCAAAATCCCAACGGCATTTCTTGTAGAAATAGAGAAAGCAATCATGAAATTCATATGGAAAAATAAAAGACCCAGAATAGCAAAAACAATGCTAAGCAGGAAATGTGAGTCAGGCGGTATAGCGATACCAGACTTCAAACTATATTACAGAGCAATAGTAACAAAAACAGCATGGTACTGGTACCAAAACAGGCGGGTGGACCAATGGTACAGAATAGAGGACACAGAAACCAATCCACAAAACTACAACTATCTTATATTTGATAAAGGGTCTAAAAGCATGCAATGGAGGAAGGATAGCATCTTCAACAAATGGTGCTGGGAAAACTGGAAATCCATATGCAACAAAATGAAACTGAATCCCTTTCTCTCGCCATGCACAAAAGTTAATTCAAAATGGATCAAGGAGCTTGATATCAAATCAGAGACACGCTGTCTGATAGAAGAAAAAGTTGGCTACGATCTACATACTGTGGGGTCGGGCTCCAAATTCCTCAATAGGACACCCATAGCACAAAAGTTAATAACTAGAATCAACAAATGGGACTTACTCAAACTAAAAAGTTTTTTCTCAGCAAAAGATACAATAAGAGAGGTAAATAGAGAGCCTACATCCTGGGAACAAATCTTTACTCCTCACACTTCAGATAGAGCCCTAATATCCAGAGTATACAAAGAACTCAAAAAATTAGACAATAAGAGAACAAACAACCCAATCAACAAATGGGCCAAGGACCTGAACAGACACTTCTCAGAGGAGGACATACAATCAATCAACAAGTACATGGAAAAATGCTCACCATCTCTAGCAGTCAGAGAAATGCAAATCAAAACCACCCTAAGATACCATCTCACTCCAGTTAGATTGGCAGCCATTATGAAGTCAAACAACAACAAGTGCTGGCGAGGATGTAGGGAAAAGGGTACACTTGTACATTGCTGGTGGGACTGCAAATTGGTGCAGCCAATTTGGAAAGCAGTATGGAGATTTCTTGGAAAGCTGGGAATGGAGCCACCATTTGACCCAGCTATTCCCCTTCTCGGTCTATTCCCTAAAGACCTAAAAAGAGCATGCTACAGGGACACTGCTACATCGATGTTCATAGCAGCACAATTCACAATAGCTAGACTGTGGAACCAACCTAGATGCCCTTCAATGGATGAATGGATAAAAAAAATGTGGCATTTATACACAATGGAGTATTACTCTGCATTAAAAAATGACAAAATCATAGAATTTACAGGGAAATGGATGGCATTAGAGCAGATTATGCTAAGTGAAGCTAGCCAATCCCTAAAAAACAAATGCCAAATGTCTTCTTTGATATAAGGAGAGTAACTAAGAACAGAGTAGGGTCGAAGAGCATGAGAAGAAGATTAACATTAAACAGGGATGAGAGGTGGGAGGGAAAGGGAGAGAGAAGGGAAAATGCATGGAAACGGAAGGAGACCCTCAGAGTTATACAAAAGTACATACAAGAGGAAGTGAGGGGAAGGGGAAAAATAATACAAGGGGGACAAACGAATGTCAGTAGAGGGGGCAGAGAGAGAAGAGGGGAGGGGAGGGGAGGGGAGGGGTGATAGTAGAGGATAGGAAAGGCAGCAGAATACAACAGACACTAGTATGGCAATATGTAAATCAATGGATGTGTAACTGATGTGATTCTGCAATCTGTATATGGGGTAAAAATGGGAGCTCATAACCCACTTGAATCAAATTGTGAAATATGATATATCAAGAACTATGTAATGTTTTGAACAGCCAACAATAAAAAAAAAAAAAAAAAAAAAAAAAGAACAGTCTTATAAACATAGTTTGCCTAATGTTGAGCACTTACTTTATAATATATATATATATATATATATATATATAGTAAAAAGGCTTCAGTTGTATTATTTTATTTAATCCTTTTAAATGTTTTTATTAGTGCATTATAGTTATACATAATATTGGGTTTCATTTTGACATAATTACCAAGCAGGGAATATAATTTTCTCCATTTCAGTCCCTATTACCCTTTTCCTCTTCTCCTCCCTCCTCCATTCCTTTTCCTCTACTCGTCTTCCTTCTATTTATTAATAGTTTTTAAAATTAATACTTTATAGATATTCATAAAGGTGAAACTCACTGTGGTATATTCACATATGTGCATAGCATAATTTGGTCAATTTCATTCCACAATTCCTCCTGTTTCTCCTCCCTCCTTCTCCCACATCAATCCCCTTTCTCTGCTCCACTGATCCCCCTTGCTTTTTTGGTACCAGGGATTGAACCCAGGGCACTCAACCACTGAGTCATATCCCCAGCACTTTTACATTTTATTTTGGGATAGAGTCTTGATATGGCCTCGCTAAGTTGCTGAGGCTGACTTTGAACTCACAATCTTCCTATCTCTGCCTCCTGAGCCTCTGGGATTATAGGTGTGTGCTGCCTTGCTTGGTCCACTGGTTTGCATTTTATTTTCATGAGATTCTCCTGCCTTTATTCCTCCTTATTTTGTCTAGCTTCCACATATGAGAGAAAATATTCCATCCTTAACTTTCTGAATCTGGCTTATTTTACTCAGCATGATGTTCTCCAGTTCTATCCATTTATCTGCAAATACCAGAATCTCATTTTTCTTATGGTTTAGTAAAACTCTGTTATGTATATATACTACATTTTATTTATCACCTGGGCTGGTTCCATAACTTGGCTGCTGTGAATTATACTGGTATAAACTTTGATGTGCCTGTATTGCTATAAGTACTGATTTTAGTTCTTTTGGATAAATACCAAGGAGTATGATAGTTGGGTCATATGGTGGTTCCATTCCTATTTTTTTTTTTTTTTTGTTTTAGGAATCTTCATACTGCTTTCCAGAGTGATTGTATTAATTTGCAGTCTCATCAACAATGTATGAGTGTACCCCACATCCTCATCAGCATTTATTATTATTTATATTCTTGATGATTTCCATTCTGACAGGAGGGAGAGGAAATCTCAATGTAGTTTTTGATTTGCATATCTCTGATTGCTAGGGATGTTGAACATTTTTTTTTTCATTTATTTGTTGGCCATTTGTACTTCTTCTTTTGAGAAATGTCTGTGTAGTTCTTTTACCTATTTGCCAATTACTTTTTTTTTGGTGTAAAGTTTTTTGAGTTCTTTATATATTGTGGATATTAATCCCCTGTTGGAGGAGCAGCTGACAAAGATCTCCTATCTGTACTCTTCATACTCTTAATTGCTTCTTTTGCTGTGCAGAAGCTTTTTATTTTTTATTTTTTGGTACAGGAAATTGAACCCACTGATTAACTACTGAGCTATATCTTCAGCCCTTTTTAAAAATATTTTTGTTTTTAGTTGTAGATGGACACAATACCTTTATTTTATTTATTTATTTTTATGTGGTGCTGAGGATCAAACTAGGCTAGTGCTCTATCACTGAGCCACAATCCCAGCCTCCCCGCCCCCAGCTCTTTTTATATTTTATTTAGAAACAGAGTCTTGCTGAGTTGCTTAGTGCCTTGCTAAATTGCTGAGGCTGGCTTTGAACTTGAGATACTTCTGCCTCAGTCTCCTGAGCCACTGGGATTACAGGCATGAGCCACCATATTCAGCTGCAAAAGCTTTTTCATTTAATGCTATCCTGCTCATTGATTCTTGGTTTTGTTTCTTATGCTTTAGGCATCTTTGTAAGGAAGTTGCTGCCTGTGCTAATGTGTTGGAGTGTTGAGCCTATGGTTTCTTCTAGAATTTGCAAAGTTTCTGGTCTATCCCTAGATATTTGATCCACTTTGAGTTGACTTTTACACAGGAAGAAAGATAGGGATCTATCTATCTTCATCATTCTTTGTATGTATATCCAGTTTTTCCAGCACCATTTGTTATAAAGGACATCTTTCCTCCAACATGTTTTTAGCACCTTTTCTGAGTATCAGATGACTGTATCCACGTAGATTTGTCTCTGTCTCTTCTATTGTATTCTACTGATCTTCATGTCTGTTTTGATGCCAATACCATGTTATTTATTTTATTTGTTCCTTTTAGCTATACATGACAATAGAGTATCTTTTGACATATTATACATACATGGAATATGACTTATCCTAATTAGGATCCCATTCTTGTGGTTGTACATGACGTGGAGTTTCTCTGATCATGTATTTGCATATATGAACATAGGAAAGTTATATCCCATTTATTCAAGTGCCTTTCCTATTCCTATACCTGCCCCCTTGCCTTCATTCCCCTTTGTCTAATCCAATGAACTTATGTTATTGCCCTCCACCCCCATTGTGTGTTAGCATTCACATATCAGAGAGAACATTTGATCTCTGGGGACTGGCTTATTTTACTGAGCATGATAGTCTCCAGTTCCATCCATTTACTAGCAAATGCCGTAGTTTCATTCTTCTTTATGGCTGAGTAATATTTCTATGCTGTTCTTGTTACTCTAGCTCTGCAGTATAGTTTGAGATCCAGTATTGTGATGCCTCCAGCATCACTCTTCTTGCTCAAGATTGTTATTATGGGTTTCTTATTCTTCCAAATAAATTTTAGGATTGAATTTTCTAATTCTGTGAGGAAGGTCTTCGGTATTTTGATGGGGATTGCATTGAATCTGACTGTACAATGCTTTTGGTTAAATGGCCATTTTAACTATGTTAATTCTGTCTAAGAACATGGGAGGTTTTTCTACCTTCTAAGGTCTTTTTCAATTTCTTTCTTCAGTGTTCTATAGTTTTATTATAGGGGTCTTCCACCTCCTTGGCTAGCATTATTCCCAAGAGTTTTGTTGTTGTTGTTATTATTACTTGATTATTGTAAATAGGATAGTTTTTCTGATTTCTTTCTCAGCAGATTTGTTATTAGAGTATAGAAGAATAATTGATTTATGTATCTTATTCTTGTATCCTGTACTTTGCTGAGTTTGTTTATCAGCTCTAGAAGTCTTCTGGTAGAGTTTTTTTTTTTTTGGGGGGGGGGTCTTCTAAATATCAGATCATGTCATCAACAAACAGAGATAATTTGACTTCTTCTTTTTGTATTTGTTTCTCTTTAATTTGCTTCTCTTGTCTGCATGCTCTGGATAGAGTTTCAAAACTCTTGAGATAAATGCCATATTAGTTGGGGTTCTCCAGGGAAAAAGAACTAATAAGGATTTAGCTCAGGTTTTTAATGAAGGCTGGCAGGATATGCAGAACTGATGTTCTAGTTTAAACCCAAAGACCATAAGACTGATTTAGAATAAAAAAGAAGATAATGTCCTGGTTTGAAGATTATTAGGTAGGAGAGTTTCCTTTTATTTGGTGGAAAATGAGGCTGTTTTTCTTATCAGGACTTCACTTGATTGGACAAGGCCTACCCACATTCTGTTAATTTCATCCATAACAACCTCAAAGAAATACTTAGGATTAATGTTTGGTCAAATATCTAGGCACTTTACAGACCAGTCAAGTTGACATGTCAAATTAACTATCAACATCCATGGTACTGTGAGGATCAGCATCTTTATTTTGTAGACGAGGAAAGGAGGCACAGAAAGGGGAAGTCATATGTCCAATGTCACATAGCTGGTGGGCAGCAGGGTTGGGGTCTCAGCTTATGTTGCCACTGATGATCTTTCTAAGTTCCAACCTTTACCATGCCTCTTATCGGTGGGAGAATAGGCAACTACTCCTGATTTGATTTAGTGGATCATGGTGGACATCTCAAGACTTGAAGTGTCTCAGTCACCACTTCCCTAGATGCTGAAGTCCCCTATGAGATCAAGCCTTTTGGGACACCACTAAGAGTTTTGCTTATTGTTCTTTTTTTCCCCCCAGGTAGTAGAAGGGGTCAGTGTGATTTTTTTCTAGGAAAAAATCTAAGTGATATTTCTAGGAATTGCATCCTTATTGAGTGATGGGATGGAGAGATTGACAAGCAACTGCAGCTGGAGCAAGCGTGGTCCCTTGTCCTAAGCTTGGTGTCCTTTGTCTCCAGGGGTAACTTGAATAGTCCAAGAACAGCAAGAAGACACTGAACTCCTGGACGTGGCAAGCTTCTGAAAGGACTGTTTCCATAATATTTTCTGTGGTGGGAACCTCATTATTTCACAAATTAAACCATTATACTACATATTTTTGAGATGGGGGTCTTGCTATTGCCTAGGCTGGTCTTAAACTCTAGGGCTCAAACAATCCTCCTGCCTCAGCCTGGCGAGTAGCTGGGATTGTAGGCAAGTGCCACCTTGTGTAGGTAATCCACTACATTTTTAACAGCCCTAAAGCATTTTTTTCTCATGTTGAAATTTGGTTGTCCTGATTTTAAAGTTACAGAATAAATGGTCCCTTTCTTGTTTTAAAAGCTTTTCATATATTTGAAAATGGAGCTCATTCTCTCATGAGGTTTTCTTCTCCAGGCTAAGCACTTCCAGTTCCTTTTAGCATTCTTTTTGTCATTTGGTTTATATATTTTTTTAATGTTAGGGGGCTTGTCTTTCTCTGGCTATATTCTACACCCCCCTTTTAAAGCCCCAAGAGTTCTAGTTTTGATCTCTGGCACAAGTGCACCGAAGGGAACACCCTCTCAATCACAGCTCTGCTGTCTGTTCTGAGGAGGAAGGAGAGCAAGAGAGTGGAGCTATACTAGGGATTGGGAAGTATAGGATTTTAAGGGTGGTGTAGGATTCAGGCCAATATGCCAAATGTCAGTCTGCACTGGAAAAAGAACAGTAGGCTTCCTCTTCCATCTTTACTTGTGCCAGGGATCTGAGAACAAGGATGCAACCTGTAGCTAGGGACACTTAGACCTGCATGGATGGACCCAGTCCAAAGGATCCAGTTGCTACTCAAAGCTTTTGTGTGTATTCTTTATGTTTCTTTGGGGGCTCAATCTAGTTTCTTTCAGATCCAGAATCAATGGAAGATGTGGTCACTACCCTCAGAAAGAAGCCCAGGAATGGTTGGGGAAGAAGACTTGCATGTGTGAAACCACAGCACACTGGCTAGGAATGAAGGCATATCTGTGCTAAGTGCCATGAAGTTGACCACAAGCCACAAGGGGGTCTATGTTGGAGAAAGACAGAGCCACCAGGGTGCATCTCAGAGGAAGTGGTAATGGAGCTGGGTTTGGAAGGACTTGGAAGTGGAAGAAAGACGGAAAGGCTTGAACAAAGTGGGAGGTAGTAACAATTTGGTTCTGCAGAGACCCGGGAATGGGAACCAGACCGGCTCTTCTCTGAGCAGTGGTGAAACCCACTGATGAGAAATACTTGGCATGAGGACCTTTCAAAGATTCAGTTCTTGCATCTGATTTAGATTCACCATTTCCCTCGTCACCAGCTAAGTCCAGACTCCATTTCTAATTATTTTTGTTATTATTAAATTTTATGAGATTCATATGTCTATTTTAACTCACAAATAATTATGTACATTTATGGGTACAATCACCTTACCAACTTAACATTGTGTGTGTGTGTGGGTGTGTGGGTAAAAGAACATTAAAAGTCTGTCCCTTTTGAGGAAATTCCATACCGATTTCCAAAGTGGTTGTACTTTGGCATTTGCAATGCCACCAACAGTGTGAAAGTGTTCCTTTTTTCTCCACATCCTCTCCAGCATTTATTATTATTTGTATTCTTGATGACTGTCATTATAATTGGAGTGAGATAAAATTTCAGTGTAGTTTGATTTGAAAACTGTCACATCACCCATCACACCACCCATCTATACCAATGAGGGGTGTTTACCCGGAAGAATTAAAGTCATCATACTACAGTGATATATGTATACCCATGTTTATAGCAGCACAATTCACAATAGCCAAATTAGGAACCAGGCTAGGTACCTATCAACAGATGAATGGATAAAGAAAATGTGGTATTATATACATGTGCATGCATGTGCACGCGCGCGCTTGCGCGCACACACACGCACACACACACACAAAATAGAGTTTTATTCAGTCATAATGCAGAATGAAACTATATCATTTGCAGGAAAATGGATGGAACTTGAGATCATTTTGTTAAGTAAAATAAGCCAAAGTCAGAAGGTCAAGGGTCTTGTATTTTCTCTCCTATGTGGATGCTAAAGAGGAAAAAGAAAAAGAAAGGTGGGAGGTTATTGCATGAAAGCAAAGGGAGATCAGTAGAACGGAGGAAGGGGGATGGGGTTGGGGGAAGGAAGGGAAGCATGGGGAGGGAGAGTGACTATATTATCTTGTTATACTGTGTGCATGTATGAGTATGTAATGGCAAATCCCACCAATAGGTATAACTATAATGCACCACCAATAAAAAAATCTATCACTTTAACATTTTTTGAAATGTACAATATATTATCATTAGTTCCTATGGTCTGGATGTGGTTCGTTCCCCTAGGGTTCATGTGTTAGAGGCTTGGTCCCCAGTGAGGTCATGTTAACAGGTGGTGGGACCTTTAAGAAGTGTGGTCTGTTGAAAGGTTGATACTGGCCCTTCCCCTCTCTGGCTCTGGCTCACCTGGTGATTTCTCCCCCACTCCTGCCACTGTGATGCCATCTACCTTGAGGTGCTGGGTGGAGGAGGGGATACTGAAGACATGCTGTTTGTATCTCCAAAACCTTGAGCTAAATAAACCTCTTTTCCTTATGATTACCCAGCCCAGGAATTTCATTATAGTAACAGTGACAAGAATGACCCAGTACGTTAGTACCATGCAATAGGTCATCAAGTTTGTCCTCCTGTCTCACTGAAGCTTTGTACTCTTGGTCAACATTTTCTCTTTTCAAGGTCCATTCCCCAGGTAACCACCTTTCTACTGTTTCCATGAGATTGTTTTTTTTATTCTTCAGATTTATATGAGTGAGATGGCACACTACTGTCGATCTGTGCTTGCCTCGTTTTGCCTGGCTCAACGTCCTCCACGTCCATCCTCGCCCTCCAAACCTTCTCTGCGGGTCTTCTTGCCTCCGTCTCCTACACTCTCACCCGAGATTCATATGAACTGTCTTTTCAGACATTGAGATAAGCAAGAGATGAGCCGCATTAACATGGTCCCAATTTAAAAAATTCTGTTCCCTTGTTGCTGTTGACTCAGTTGCTGTGTCTCAGTCTTTTTGCTTGGAATATATAGTAATAATACTATTAATAGTGAATAGTTAATTCAACTTTATATTAATAGTGGATAATTATTAATAATAAATAACAGCTGACACTACACAGTGCTAACTAGATAAGCGAGGTGTATAGATGGTAGGGTTTAAACAGGATAGCCCTCCAGTGAGGTAGGTACTGTTACCAATCCCATTCTATAGATGAGAAATTTGAGTAACATAAAGGAAAATTAAATTGCCCAAAGCTGTATAGATAGAAGATGTCTGTGGAAGGACTAGCACAGGCAGTCTGACCACAGGTTCTGCTCTATTTACTCTACTGCTTCATCATAGAAAATACAGGGCCATGGTCTTTAAGGAGATGGAGTAGAAAGAAAAGGAAAGTTTTTATTGACACCAAGTATTTGCCACCCTTTGTGCTAAGGCACTGTACATATGTCATCTCAATTAATGCTTACCTCACTCTGAGAGACATTATTACCCTCATTTTGCAACTAAGGGAACAGATGCTAAATGAAGTAGTTGGTTTTGGGTATGCAGTTTCTACAGTAGGTTCAGATTTAAAACAAAGTCTGTTTTTCCCTAGAGTCCGAGGGTTTCCATTTCAAGTGTGAACTTGTTCCCAAACAGCTGGAATAAGAAGGGTGAGAATGGACCCCATGTGAGCGGAGAGAGCACAGGGAACTTTCCTAACTATTAAAATCACAGCATTTTAGTCCATGTGACCCAGCTGGGCACAGCTGGAAGATAGCAATTAGGCAATATCTGCAGCCAAGGTGCTGTTGATTCATGCATTTGAGGACAAAGGATCTGGACTCAGCTTATGTGTTTATGTGCAAAGAATATGAAAGAGTAGTAGAAATGCCATTCACTAGCTACTGACTGCACTCAAAAGCCTCTGTCCCCTTGATGAAGTATGGCCAATGGCTATATTCTCACAGTGACCTCTTAGCCTAAGCCGTCATTCTGATGGTAAACACTGCCTGCAGGGTCACCTTTGGATGTCCAAAAGAGGCAGGAACTCAATTTCTGTGATTTTTGGAAAATCGGATTTTCCTGTTGCCTAATCTGCCTCCCCATGGGATGGGAGAAGACATAGGGAAAGCAGAGGTACAGAGATGCCTCCTGAAGAGACCCACAGCTCCCAAAGTTCTAGAGCCAAGATGGTTGGACTTCACTCCCAGTTTCCCACTGGTGCAGTGAGTCTGGGCAGGATCCATGAACTTGGATTTTTAACAAGTTCCTATGTGATGCTGCTACTGCTGTTTTGAGGTTCACACTTTGAGAACCACTATTCTAGAGTCATCTTCAGTAGCTATCTGGGACAGAAGGACAAGCCCAGCTTTACTTTCTCTTTTTTCTTAATCATGGTGTGACCTCTGTGGGGTGCCCTCTCCCTTTTTTTCTTTATTTCTATACTGCACTGAACATGCCAGGTGGCACCAGGTGGAGGCCTGACAGGAAACCACATTCATTCCAGGTGGTTCAAACAAAAGACTGGTGAGGCTTCTTACAGGTGGATGGGCAGGACATTAAAGAACAGCCAGAAGCTGCTACCGCTGCTGGGGGTGGAGAGGCAAGGGGAGGAAACAGTGTTTCCTGGGCTTGGTGGGAGCGGGACTTGTGGAGGATGCGCTGCTTGTGTTGTGGCACATGGCTGTTGCTAGAAATGCATCCCAACCAGAGGGAGCTCCCCGTTTTGCACTCTCCATCACCTCCTGGAGTGTCCTATTGGTGGAGTCCAGCTGGGTTCCAGAGGACAATGGGGGAAGTAGTTTCCCCAAGTCAGCCTCCCAGGGCACAGAGCAGAGCAGAGAACTGGGGTTGGGGAGCAAATGGAGAATAACCAGTGTCAGCAAGACTGTTCTTTCTTCCTTGCTCTGCCCTTGACATAAACCTTTACTTCCTGCAGAAGCTTTGTAGGGTCCAGCCAGTTCATGAGAGAAGAGAGACTTCATACTGCCTATAATGATGCTCTGTCTCCATATAGTAAGTTAGGTTCTTAACCTTGCCTCGGAGGGGTGTTGAGACATGGGAACTTCCAGAGAGGCTGTTGGGAGAGCCCTGCCACTCCCCCAGCCCTTGTGTTCCTGGTGAATGCTCACCCCTATCTCAAATAGGAAGGTGATAATTCTGCTGGCCTTCTCTGCCTTCCAGATGGTCAAGCTGGATTAGAAAAAAGCACAGTTTCTGCCGCAGCTGTGACAGGACTCCAAAAGAACTCCCAGTGGTTGAGGGTACAGCGTGGGATGGTTGGAGGAGGGGACAGAGTGTTTCAAGCGATTTCCAAACCCTAAGGAACACATAGTGCTTGGCATTGGCTCAGAGGGGCCTCCCTTCCCGTCTATGGAACAGTGAAAATGAAATCTCTTAATCCTTAGGAAAGAAAGCTAAGAGAGAAGAGGGGGAAAGCAGGAGGAAGAGGAGAACTGTCCTGCAGCTGCCAGGCAAAGGGCCATGTTGCTGCTGGTCACGCTGCTGGGAGTTTGGGGTCTTTCTTTACCTTTCTGATACTATTGGGATGTTTTCCTGAGGGACACAGTGAGATCTTGTGTCAGATACCAGCTTCCATGGTAAGATAAGATTCAAGCATGTTTAGGGCAACTGTGGGTTGATCAGCTACTTTATAATCTGAATTGGAAGCCAGTGGGTGGCAGGCAACTAAGCTAATGTGCACTGGGGGAGTGGCCTAGGCCCTCCCCAAGTGGCTTAAAATGTCCCCTTCTCATATAAGCTTCTAATTCCTTTTCTTCTTGAGAGTAAAAACAAACTAAAGCTAGAGTCTGTCAAGGGATTCCTGAGTCTTGAGAAAGGAGTGCCTCTGAATTCAGATCCCAAAGCTCTGGCTAGAGCTAGAGTAATAGACTCTCTGCAGTTAGATGGATTCCTCCTCGCAGGTATTCATTTTCCACAAGTGGTCTAGAAACCTCTGCCTTACGCATCTCACGCCATGGGCCCTAACTCCTCGTCTACCTTGGAACTCATTGTCCTGCCATTTTGAACCTTTTGCTCAAGTCCACAGTCTTCTTTCTGCCCCCTTTGACGCAGGCAACACAAAACAGCAGAAGAGGGTGCAAGCTTGGGCAGTGCATTCATGGTGTTGGAAGTCTGAAAGGGCACAGAGAAGCTACGGCAGTGCGATGGGAGGAGGCCTGGCCACATTCATGGTAGACAGGGACTTCTTTCCTAAAATAGGTGAGTGCCTGGTTGTCATGGTTTCCTATGACAGCCACTGCTGTTGCCCCTCAGCACCCTAGAGCTGATCTGGAGCCCTTGGGATTGAATTTGCATTTTGCTGATTTGGGGGAGACTTTTCCTTTCTGGGTTACTAATTCCCAGGGCTGAAATGAGGTCTGGCTGAAATGGACTGTGAGATCCTGCCCTGCCTTGGTGGTCTGTGAGATTGTGGCCTGGTTGTTGTCTCCATAGTGTCTCACATAGTCACACACCTCTCCAAGATTCACCGTCATGCATTAAAGAGGAAAACAGGTTTGGGAATCTGTCTCATTTGAGGAATGCATCTCTCTGACACCACTGTGGTGATTATGGTGACTTCTGTTGTGCCATGACCACTACACACTGTGATTTCTAGAGAAGATCTACCATCAGATGAGTTGGGGCTCCTACCTCATCCTTAAGCCTTATAGGCTATGGCCATTCAGCCACCTTATCTTCTGGCGTCTTCTTCCATAGTCTTATGCATAATAATATAACCCCAGAGCTAGGGGTTATCTTGACCCTTCCCAGTTGTCTATATGAAGCAATTTTCTTCAAGTGAGGTCTTCAGATTAATGAAGACCTATAGCAGACCTATGGGTACATAAGAGTGGGTCAGGGTTGGTAGAGGGTACTCAGCGCCATGGAGACCCTGTCTTAGTTGTCTGACAGATCTGGGGCTTAGTTGTCTGACAGATCTGACAACCGTCATTACCAATTCTGTGGCCTAGGGCAACTCATTTTACTTCCTCAGTCTTTGTTTTCTCTTTGAAGAAGTGTTTATCATCCTTTGGTGATAAAATTACATATGCCTTTGAGCATGGCTGGAAGGATGAACTTCTCTCTCATTTAGTTTGAGTTAGACCTTCAGTTCATGAGTTTCTTTTCTTCTCCTAAACTTCTGGTAGGAAAGTGGAAGGAGAGAGAGCATTTCTGGAGACAAGAAGGCCAACGGATGATGTGGAAGTTACCTTGACATACAGGAAGGGTGACCCAAAGGTATGCAGATTATGCCCTGAAAAAAAGAGAGGCCATTGAAGGAAGAAAATAATTCTATATAACCGCACGGTGAACTGAAACACAGCGGTGGTCATGGAAGGGATTAGCTTCCCTGTGGACATGTCCGTCAGTCCATAGATTGCCAGTGATGGTATCTAGAAGTTCCTACTTGCCTGTGTCTCCTTTTCTCCTACCCATTGCTGGGTTTTCTCCCTGACTCCCCCACCTCTCTTAGCTATTGTGATTCAGAGGAGCCCCACAGCCCTCTGCAGAAACAGAGGACTACTGTGTAGTCCAGGCTTCTCAGTCAAGAGCCCTGATCCCACACACAGCCCCTTTCCTTGATGATATTGGTGGCCTCTCAGTCGTACCTCAAACAGTTAGTGTGTTAAAGGAATCTCTTCTCAAGTAGGTAAGGAGCGAGAATGGAGGGTCCGTGGATCATTCTGTCACATTAAAGTGTGCTCCAATCGTCAAGAGGGACCTTGAGGGATTTAGGATAGATCTGAAGGAGATCAATCTATTTATTTACTTTATTAGAGCAAGTGTTATAATTTCATTCTTCCTTATGGCTGAGTAAAACTCCCTTGTGTGTGTGTGTGTGTGTGTGTGTGTGTGTATGTAATACATACATACACATACATACATACACACACACACACACACACACACACCACATTTTCTTAATCCTCTTGTATATTGACCGGCATCTGGGCTGATTCCATAGTTTGGCTGTTGTGAATTGTGCTGCTATAAACATGAAAGTGGCTGTATCACTATAGTATGCTGATTTTAGTTCATTAGGATAAACACTGAGGAGTGAGGTAGTTGGGTTCTATGGTGACTCCAGTCCTACTTTTTTCTCTTTTTTTGAGGAATCTCCATATTGCTTTCCAGAGTGGTTGTCCTAATTTTCAGTCCCACCAACAATGTACAAGTGAACCCTTCCCCTCCATCCTCACCAGCATTTATTACTATATGTATTCTTGATAATTGCCCTTCTGACTAGAGTGAGATAAAATCTAAGTGTAGCTTTGCATTTCCCTGATTGCTAGAGATGATGAGCACTTTTTCATATATTTGTTGTCTATTATTTGTGTTTCTGAAGATCATTCTAACAGTAAGAGTTAAAGCCCTGGATCAGGTGAGTAAATTTCACACCTCTTCCAACTCAGTGTATTTTCCAAAAATAGAAAAAGAGACCTTGTTTTTTTTTTTAGGGGAGGTCTCTCCAGGATCAGAGGAGACAGAGCCCTCTTGGCATTTTTTCCCCTCTAAGATCCCTTGAATCAGTAAAGATATGTCTGGGTCTGATGGGCACCCAGTTAGGGGCTGCTTTAGCATCTGGATGGCGATTTACTCCTTCTGCCCCATCCTCATGCCTCCCAAGCCTCCATGTCCCCAATCCTCTCCACACATGGGCCCAGATCCAGATTCACAGCGTGGGTTCTCCCTTGCCTATGTTCTACAGAAACCCGCCTTTGTTCTGTTGCCCACTCCCAGCTTTCGCTGAGAACAAAGAGGAAGTCCAGCTACAAACTGTCCTCTTGCAAAGTAATTAAGCTCACGGCATGGGGGCCAGTGCTGCTCAGGGTTGGCCAGCGTGGGAGGGTTGGAGTCCACAATAGGTCTGCCAGGAGCAACCTGCTGGTTCTCACGTCCTTCCATCCCTAGTGGAGGTAGTGTTCCCACACGTGGTTGTCCCGGTGATGACGTTTTGGGCACAAGGGACTCATGACGTGTCCTGGGTCATGCTGGCACAGTTCACAGAGCCACCACTTCCTAGCTCTATTGGTCACTGGGATGCTGCAGACTCACCCACACGTGATCATGGAGGGTACTTACGGAAGAGCTTTGTTCACTCAGACCCTACAAATCAGCTCATGAAAGAGAAGGCCAGGTGCCAAGGGCATGCATTTGGGGAGGAGGCAAAGAAAGGGTTTGTTTCTTCTTTGCAGAGTGACAGGGGCCAAAATTTCTTTTTCTTCACTAAAAGAAGAGATAGCAGGGGGAAAAAAGAAAGGAAGGAAGGAAGGAAGGAAGGAAGGAAGAAAAGAAAGAGATTTAAGTCAGAACAGAATGTTTCAGCATCAGGATCAAAAATAGAAAGATGGGCTGGATTTCTTTTCTGTGGGCTATTTTTCAGAATGGACTGGGATAGATATTTGAGAATCCTAGCTAGATATAAAATAATTAACTCCCTAAAATACTGGTTAGAAGTAAAAGATCTGTAACAGTCCAGGAGGACTATGGCACCTTCTAGAAGGTCTGTTATGAATTAGGACTATTTTTGTGATGTCTATACCAGAGGGTGCAACTGGAGCCCACAGAGAGGTTAGTAGAAGGAAGGTTTAGGCTGACCAGAAGGAAGACACTTTTTTCTTTGTTTATTTTGTGGTGGTGCTGGGGATTGAACCCAGGGCCTTGTGCATGCAAAGCAAGCACTCTACCAACTGAGGTATATCACCAGCCCCAGGAAGACACTTTAACGAAAGCTCTCTCATTGTGGAAAGGACTGCTTCATCAAGACAAGAGACATGTATATAGGGAGCATTTAAACCAAAGGTTCAAATCTGGAATCCTCTGGACTTTTTTTCCCCCTGCATTAAAGGATGGAACTGAGGCTCTTTCAGGCTCCTTTACAATGCTAAGATGCCATGTTTCTTATTCATTTATTTGTCTCTAAAAGTTCGTGTACTTGTAGAGCTACAATTCCTTTTAGTGGGAAGTTTGTTTCCTTTGGCTTGTTTGTAAGTTAATTTATTTACTTGTCCTTTAAGTTCTTACCAAGCCTGGAAAAACAAAAACTCCCCTTTCTTAGTTGTGAATTCTTCAGATATGGAGAAGATAGACAAGGAAACAGATAAATTGCAACTCAGCTTGGCGAGGATGAACTGCACGTTCCAAGAGTTGTGGAAGCCCAGAGGACAAAATAAGTCAACTCTTCCTGGGGCTCTGGGGGAAGGCTTCTCAGAAGAAGTAACTTTTTAGCTGGCATTTGTCTTGCAGTCCTATTCCATTCCAATCCAGTCCATAGAGTGACTTACTGAATGTCGACTGTAAGGCAGATAATGGATGCAAACATGAATTCTTGAAAAATCGTGACAGGGTGCTGGGATTGTGGCTCAGTGGTAGAGCACTTACCTTGAATGTGTGAGGCACTGGGTTCCATTCTCAGCACCACGTATAAATTAAAAATAAAGGTCCATCAACAATTAAAATAAATAAAATTTAAAAAAATTAAAAAATAAAGATCGTGACAGATGCAGATTCATATTTGTGCACTTGGAGTTGTGTTCTTTTGTTGGGGAATGCACAAATGAACAAAACCTGCTGTTTAAGGAGTTCCAGTTTCACAGTATCCCCTCTTTTCAGGGGTGTAGATCTAGATCAGAGAGAGAGGACAAACAGGGTGGGCATTTGGAAGCAGAAGATCAAAGAATGGTAGGGAATTTTGTTTCTGCAGCTCCCTGCTCTTGTTCAGACTGGAGGTGGTGTCTTAATGTTACTGCCCAAATGATGCTATTGTGGACACAGGGAAAAAACACACTGCTGGGTACTCATCTCTCCAGTTTGTGCTCTTGGTCAAATCTGCTAATGACATAGGAGGTAAAGACAAGTTTCCTGGTATTTTGCTTCCTGTCCTGGTATGGCAAAAGGTAGGGAAAGCAAGTGTGCTGAATGGAGGAAGACAAGAGTCATCTCTGACTCCTTCTCCATTAATTGGTACCATTGAGATGGCTGAGGAACCTTAGGCAGCTCAGGAGCCTGTTAGGTATCCATCAGGGCCCAGCCATTTAGTAATCCAAGTGGTTTCTAACAGAACTAATTTAACTTTAAGAAGGTTAACTAGGGACTGAGTGTGAAAGGGGATCATTAAGACAGCCCAGAGTCACAACTTCAGGAAGCCATCCCCTCCCCTAGGGCTGGGTAGACAAAGGAGAGGTTGGAATTATTAAGACTTAAAAACTGAAGAGGAGGGGCTGAAATTGGGACCTCAGTGGAAGGTGTGCTAGTCAGCTGGTTCTGAGGTCCCAGATGGAGATAATGAGACTGGTTTATGGGTGGTGGGGAAAAAATGGCTGCTACAAAGAAAGAAGTGCTTTGTGGGGTAAAAACAAAGAGTCGTCTGGCTCCCCTGTCAGAAACAGGAAGCAGGAAGCAGGAAACCGGAAGAGGAAGCAGACAGGAAGGCGTCTTTCCCTTCTTCAACCTTACAGTCTCCCTCTAGTGCTCCCTATTGGCAGAACTTATCAGAACCAATGGGCAAAGCAGAAAAGCAGTCTGCAGAGTCCCAGCCCAGTACTCATAAAGCCAAGAACAGAAGGATGTGTTTGCAGCTGAGGTCAGTAGCTTAAGAGTTGGCTCAGCTGGGCTACTGAAGAGGTGTCAGACCAAGAGATTTGCCAAAAGAAATCAGGTTGGCTTCTGAGTTAGTTACACTCGCTACTGAAATGAATACACGTTCAAAAATGGATACGAGCTCAAACAATATAATTTTTTTTCTAGTTCTCATAAAGTTTGATATGGGTGTTTCTGATCCCTATATGACTCTCCTCTAGGCAATGATTCAGGTCCAAGTTTTTCCCATTTTCTGGCTCTGTAATTTCAACACACAGCTTTCAAGTTTGCTTTTTGATCTGTGTTTTGACAGCAAAAGAGGACAGACCCTGGAGTAAGTGAGGTTTTCATAGGTGAGGCTAGGAGGTGGCACCTGTGCCTCCACTCCATTGGTTAGAACTCTGGCACATGGATGCACTTAATTGCAAAGAGAGACTGGGAACTGCAGTGTGCCTGTGGCCCAGGAAGATGACATCAAGAGAGCTGTAAGCCATGCTGAATGTTCAACAGACCCCAATACATCAGCAATTCTTTCTTGCACATGTGGACTGAACTTAGCTCACTCTACAGGTGTCTGTAAGGAAGAAGAGCCAGAGGATGTAGGAAAGATGGAGTGAGGAGATGCTCCAAGAAATCATTAACTTGTTTTTTACTTAATAAAACACAGCCCTGGGTTCTCACAATGTTTTGGTTTCAGAGAGGTTCCCCTTTATCCTAATCTCATCCAGGGAAGGAAAGAGGATGGTAGAGAAGATTCTTCCCACGTTTTTACCTTTTTTTGTTTTTAACTAGTGAACCAATTCATACTCACCGTCAAGAAGCAAAACAAGGCAAAACAAACAACTTCAAATAATATATGTATGTTACAAATATGTTTCTCCCAGTTTTTGTTTATCTTTTGATTTTGTTTGTGGTTTGTTTTTAAATGCAAATGCTCTTAATATTGTAAACTTTATTAATATGACTTTCTCCTTCCTGATTTCAAAATCATATGCACATTCTCTCATATTTGCTTCCAATACTTTCATATGTATGTTGTTAAGGTTTTTAATCCATCTGGACTTTTTTTTTTTGGTGAATGATGTGGCATAGAAATCTGATTTTATTTTTTAACCAGATGACTAGCTAATAGTCTTTTTCTCGTTATTTGAAATGCTACTTTTGTCATATTCTTATCCCTTTATATACATGATGTGTTAATTTTCTGTCACTGTTGTAACAAATTACATGAACTCAGTGGCTTAAAACAACACAAATTTGTTATCTTACAGTTCTGGATGGAGGTCAGAGTATGAAATGGTCTTCCTTGGCTAAAATCAAGGTGCTGCATTCCTTCTGGAAACTGTAGTGGAGAATCCACTTTGCTTTTTCCAGATGTCCCTGTTCCTTGGCTCATGGAAAGGGACACTTTCATCTGAAAGCCAACCACGACAGGGTATCTCCTTCTTAAGCTGAATCACTCTAAAGCTGCTCCCCACACCTTTTTTTTTTTTTTTTTTAAACTTATGAGAACTCTTGTGCTTTCACTGGTCATTACTGGATAATCTCAATCATGGTCTTCTGATTAATTCCATCTGCAGCCTCAATTTTCCTCACTAAGTGTTATGGATTAAATTGTTTCCCCTGACCTTTTGTATGTTGAGACCCTTCAGAAAGTGACAGAATTGGGGGATAGAACCTTTATAAAGAATAATAATATTAAATAAGTTCATATGGGTTGAACCTAACCCAATCTGACTGGTGTCCTTATAAGAAGAGGAAATTTGCACCTACGTAGAGACACTAGGGATGATGCATGCACACACCTGGGGGAGAGACCATGGGAGGGACCTCTATAAGGCAATCAGAGAGGCCTCAGAGAAAATCAACTCTATTATTGGCACCTTGGTCATGGACTTCCAGCCTCCAGAATTGGGATACTACCTTTCTGTTGTTTAAGATACTCAGCATGTAGCCTTTTCTTATGGCAGCCTTAGAAAATTACTATACCAGGTAACATAACATATTCATATTCCAGGGGTAAGGTCAAGGGGAACTGTCTTTGGGACATTCTTCTGCCTACTATTCTGCCTGCTATTCTTCTGCCTACTACACGTTACTTGATTTGTAGGTTTTCAATTCTCTTGTATTGATCTACTCATTTGTTCCTGAGCCAAATATCATATTTTAAAAATTAGTAGGGTGTTATAATTATTTTATCTGGCTGAGAAAACTTTCTTTTTTTATTTGTGGTTTTCATTTATCCAGTATTTATTATTCTATGTACTTATTCATTTATATCAATTTTAGAGTCATCTTGTCATATTTCTCAAAAATTGTGATCACATTAAACTGACATATTAATCTGGGACCATCATGAAGACAGTACTTCCCCATTTAATCAACTTTTTGTTACATACTTCTTTATAATGTTCTTTCTCGTTTCCTAGTAAGTGTTTTCCCCCAGGTTGCTAAGAGCCACAGCCAAGTAATATGATGCATGGCATTTTTGGTTGAAAGGTGATGCCAGCAAGCCATTGAGATGATATGATTATATTAAGATCTGCATTCTTATGGATATTGGACTCCTGCTGTCCACCTCGGCCTGCTACGGGACTCCTGGAGAGTTCCCATTGGTTGGGGAAGTGCGGTAGGAGGGAATTCTGGAGGAGGGACTTCCTGTTGGGGTCCGGGAGAACGCCTTGTGGGTCGGTCGGCAATTTTCCCGGGAGCTTATGGCGGCAGTTTCAAAAATAAAGTTTGTTCCTGCTTGAGTGGCTCGTGATTTTGTGCCCAGCCAGACTATGGCACCAGGTGCTTTTAATTTTATTGACATTGTGAATGGGATGATTTCTCTTCCTTTGCAACAGGAAACTGGAGACCTATAGAAGGAAAGGGCCTCTTCTGAGACCATGCAGAACCAGGGAGCAGGCTCTAAGGGGAGCATGGATGGAGAGTTCCTAACCCCTGAGCTGCATCCCTGGAGCCAGCTTCCATTAGATACACAATGTGACATTTTTTTTTTTAGGTCAAGGATATGTGTCCATTAAAGTAGCCCTGAGCCAAGTCAGTTGACAGATTACCTTAGAGCTTGGGATGGTTGAGAGGCCATGTAGGGCCCACTTCTGTTTCACAGATGGAAGCATTGCAGGGTACAAGGTGGATGGGGAGAATTCTGGGGAGTAAGCAAGAGAGAATCTATAGAATCACTACTCCTCCATTCTGGTCCATTAAACAGCTATCATCAGGGAAGGAGTGTGAACTCATAAAAAATAATAACAAACAGAGCCTTGATCATGATTCACAATAAATAAAACCCAATTCCTACTCACTAAGGGGTAAGAAATAGTCTCCAGGGCTCTTCATTAGGATGACTAAAAAGATTAAGGATGATTAAAGAGAACTGAGGCTAATTTGACCATGGAAGAGAATGCGACTATATCCTAGAGATATCCAGGGTTAGGATATGCAGAGGGAGGAATGGAAGACCATCTCTCAGGTTGCCCAGGTCATACCCTGCCCCGCCATAAATACATGGCCCCTGCTGCAGGAGCAGCGTAGGTAGCAGGGGTGAGTTGCCTTAACTCTACCCAAACAACCCGGGCCCCTCTCAGTAGCCACCTAGCCTTCATTTACTTTGGGTGAGGCTGATGATTCATTGATCATACTCAAGGACACTGTATTTACTAATATTTTGGGGGATTTTCCAAATCTTCAGCATCTGCATTTTCTAGATGGTGTGTGTCTAAAAAATTGAGGACTACTGCTTATTCCCAAAGATGGGGAGGTTTTGAGCTCCCGTCTCTGCTGTGGATCTGAAGGTTTCTATTATACAAACCAGGAAGTGGAGGCCTGAGAAGGAAGTACCCTTACTTGAGCTCTTTAATCCTAGAAATTTTAAAGCTGGGGCTTCAGGATTATTCACATTTTAGGATGTGGCCCTTACCCTGGTCCGTCTCAGCTGGGGGGTTGGATTCTGAGGCACTGAGCAGTAAAGCCCTACATGTCCCATGTGGAAGAGGACAAGAGGAAGAAGAGAATGTGCAGGAAAAGGCAATGAAGTCCTTCATTTTTCTTAGATGCAGATAGAAGACCGCTGCTCCTCCATGGACACAAAGGAAATGTTTTAATAGGAAACTGAACATTAGATCTGTTTGTTCATCTGTCCGTCCATCCATCCATCCATCCATCCATCTACTCATGCATGTACCACATGAATAATATCTGAATGGTATGGAATTGTGACTTTGCTAAGAAATTTGAAGGTAATCTTTGAGTCAGAGAGGAGCCACTGAAGGTCCATCCTTGGATGAGGGAGTGATAAGATGCAGGACATGGGCTGGGGTTGTGGCTCACTGGTAGAGCGCTCGTCTAGCATGTGCGAGGCCCTGGGTTTGATCTTCACACCACATAAAAATAAAATAAAGGTATTGTGTCCAACTACAACTAAAATAAAATATTTAAAAAAAAAAGATGCAGGAGGTGATTCTGAGTGAGGCCACATAAAGATAGAGGTAAGGGACAAAGACTAGATGTGGTCCTTCATGGAAGTTTGAATGTTTCTCTTTTCCATTTGTTGTACTGAATCAGCTCTGGCCCTCACTGAAAAGGGGTCAGAAAAAAATAAGAAGGATGTAAGGGTTGGAGCTGAAAGCCTGAGAGATCAAGATATATGATGTGATGTGTTCAGTGGACTTGTCTGGAGAATAATCCAGACAAATATTTGCTGAGTACGCTGTCCTTAATTTCCCCTAGTACTTTTCATTTGCCTTCCAAAAGAAAGGGCCTCTGCGCTCTTGAGTAGGATCCTTAGAAAGGAAAGGAAGGAGTGGGGTGGAGTGTGGGGTGGGAGGTGGAGCTGGGCATGGGGACTGTGTTTTTGCATGTTTCTAGCGCTCCCAGGAAACTCAGCAATCTGGCCTATCTATTAGTTTTTAGGGTTGAGGAGTCTACTCTGTGTGTGGAGGACAAGGGACAGAGCAGAGAGTGGTCTGTTGGGAAATAAGCACTGAGAGACATCGCTTGAGATTGTGGGAAAAGAGATGCTCCTCCATCTTTAATTAAACAATTGCCTGTGCAAGTCTGTGCTAGGAGCCCTGCAGAGCTGCTGGGGTGGCTCCTTCCAGGGGATTATGACAAGGCACAGGGGAAGGAGCAAGAGATTTAGAGTCACACAGATCTGCTTACCAGCTGTGTGACCTGGGCCCTGCTCTGCTCAAGCTCTCTGAGCCTCAGTTTCTTCAACTGGAAAATAAGGATAATACCATCACCTGACTCTGGGATTATTTTGTGAGAATTACTTTGTAGAATGTCGATCACTGTTTAAAGATTGAATATGGATAAATAAGAAGATCTTTCCAATGTAATTTCTGTTGAATTTGAACGTAAGCACATTAACCCCCTTCCCCAAATCTTCTTTGGTGTTCCATCTGGAGGGGCTAATTTCCAGGAAAGAAAGGACAACTTGGGGCCCTCAGTCTTCAATGAGGGCTGTGTTTGTCTATAAACCCACCAGCATATGCATGGAACACCCTGCTTTCCCAGGGAAGTACATCTCTTAGTTTCAGATTTTATGACCCCGACTGGTTTTTAAAATGTGAATTATGCCATCATATCTAGTTGAACTTCTCATTAAAAAAAATTACATTTAGACAAGTAAAATGATAATTGCAAGTGGTTGGGGTTAGAGCTAGTGGGTGAGGAAACATGGTGAGATGATTCGTGGACTTTCTAGCTCTGGGAAATGTGGAGGTCACTTCCCACTATACCATGCTCTGGAAAAAAAAAAAAAAAAAGACTTCAATTCTTGTCAGTTTCTGGTACTGCTGTCCGTTGCCCAGTGGAAGGCTTGTCATTTGCTGACCGTTATCCTGGAGCTTCAATGGAGCCACCATGAGGGCCAGGGCTGGGAGCCTGTTCCATTGTCCAGAGTGGAGGGACACCAGAGGGTCAAGGCAGAGCGGAGCAGCAGGAATCATTTTTCCTGGCAACAGGTCTTGCTTCTGGGGAGAACGAAGGATGTGAAAATTTCTGTTTGGTTTACTTTTTCCTGTTCAGCAACTGATAATCTTCCCCCCTGTTGAAGGCATGGGTTCAGTTAATGCCGGGGCTTTTTGCCTGTTAAATTGTTAAAATGCAGACCGACAGCCCCTTTGCTGGTTAAGGATATTTATTTCAAGTCCTAAATCAATTTCAGCCCTTCTCTCTCCCTCCCCCTCTTTCTCCTCTTACTCCTCCCACCCCCGCCTCCGTTTTGGAACTTGGGAAAATCCAATTTCCTTCCTGCCTTAATCTCTCTCCAGTTTTGCACAGGCTCTGCTCCCCGGCACCTGCTCCTTCCAGCTGTGAGACTCCTTTTGGTAAAATACTTTGTGTCCTGCCAAGTTGTCGATGGACAAGACCTCCATGGCCGCTTCCTGGCTCTCTTAATGAACACAGTTGTTCTGTTCCACTGGGTCCCCAGGAGCTCCCCCAGTCAATCTATTAGCCAGCAGTGGTTTCCACAGCTAGAGCAAGACCCCTGCCCTGGGCCCCCAAGCGCCTGCTCTTGAATGAGGAAAGAATTTGAAATCCAGCACTCCCTGTGCTGGTACTAAGTGCTTTGAGCTTTACAGCCCCAACTCCTGTATCACAGGAATGTCAGGCTAAGTGAGAGAGACGCCAGACCTGCCATCTCCCCAGCCTTGGGGCTAAACCATCATTATTAATGACAGCAATCACCACCCAGAACTCAAGTCATAAATAATAAGTGTCTTTCAGCAGTCACAAGAATGGCTGCAAACATTCATCATGTACACACCTCTCAAAATAGCCACAGGAATGAATAGCACGACTGTCGTGCCTAGTTCTCTATTTCAATGCTAACACTTAGTTTTATTTAGAAAAGTCCGAAGTGTCATGAACTCCAGATGATAGTGATAGGTACCCCACAATGAAGGATTTTATGGACAAATAAGTTCAGAAAACTTTTTGTTATTAAAAAGAAAGTTAAATCAATTTATTTCTAGAATGACTTCTCAGAGTCCTGAATGTGTTAATGTGCATTCGGAATCCACAAGACAAGTTATTTGTGTTCCCTAAAGTATTTGACCTTGACTTTTTTCCCTTTTCGGCTTAATATGTTATATCTTGCAGGACAACATTCAGTGGCATGCTGAAAATATTTAACAACTGGCTTTCTAAGGTGAAAAAGCCCCACTTAGAAGTAGTTGCTGATTTTCATGGTGTAAATATTCCCACCATGGCTGATTTCAAGCTACCAACATGAAGTCACTGTACACACGGCTGGGAACACATATGCATAAGCAGATCAAGAGCTGACAGCTAATGAGAGCTTGTGTTTGGTGGAACACTCTTGGGGACATGCTGCTCTTTCTGTGGTTCTCCTCTTTCCATGGAGAATGGTGAAGGGAACAAAAGCCAATGGATATGACTGGTGTTGGACTCAAGAACAGATATGATAGGAACTTTTCTTGGAAATTTTTCTCATCTCTCTAATCAAGGATCCAAATGGACTTTCTCTCCCTGAGACCAATTTATGATGGATCTTGGATTCCCAGATGAAGATTCTTGGTTCTCTGAGTGATAAGAGCACTCTAGGGCTTACTTCTCCTGACTTTGCTAAGACTTCACTGGCCTCTTGTCCACCTGTGTAGCACTATATAAGTGCCTGTCTACTCTCTGTGACCTATTCAGTTCAGGAAAGAGCAACTTTCTCGACTAACTTCCCTGATGACTTTTGGACAACTTTCTTTGACCCTGAATAGTTCATGATGGATAACTTTATTCACATAATGTATCTGAAAACACAAAGATAAAAAGTTAGATTTGTATCTCAGTTTCTTCCCTTTAGTCATTTGTTCTTCCTAGATTCCAAGGTTATACTCTTTCCTGGTTCTCCTCCTGCCTCTTTGGCCACTTCTGCTCTGCCAACTTCTTCACTTGTTATCTAGATTCTTTGAATCCTTTTGACCTAGTTTTTTTCTCTTCTCCCCTTCCCTCTCCTCCTTGGCCTTCTGTCTAGATGATCTAATCTATTCTGGTAGCTGTAAATACCACCATTATTCTGACAACTCCCAAATTCATAATTTGAAACCGGGCCTTTTCTCTGTGCTCTGGACTTACATAACCAAGATTCTACTTGGCGTCTCTGTCTGGATGTCTTACAAGCTTCTCAACTTTCACTTGTGTGAAAAGGAACTTGATGTTCCCTGTGCCCTCCACCCTGTTTCTCTCTCAGCCTTCCTTATCTCAGTAAATAGCATTTCCTTCAATCCAGTTGCCAGAGCCCGAAGTCTAGGAATCATTCTTGGTTCAACTTTTGTACTCATCTCCTCTTGCAAATCTGTGAAAGTCTTGAATGAATGATTTTCACTCTACCTTTTACTTTTATCCCCTGAGGGTCATTGTCTTATATTACACTCAAGCTCTGCAAGTCTACTGCATTCCCTATCCAAAAACAAGGTCTAGGAGAGGGGTTGCAGCTTAATAACTCTTAGTTAAACTTTCTTCTGACCATTCTCCAGACCAACAGGGCTCCAAGAAACTCCAAGTGTCCTTCCTGTCCAACAGACCCCAAATGGGCATCTCTTTGTCCAGTGGACCCAGGTTTGTCCAGACTCCCCTTGCATTTTCCTCTTATCCAGCTACTGTCCTGGGTCTATCTCATGGCAACTTTCACTACCAAACATAGGTGGGCAGTTCAATAGGACGAGGCACCTTGAGAAAATACAGAAAAATAATGTGAAATCTTCAGTAAGCGTTGGTTTATTCTTTCTTTTATGACTGTGTTTCCAGGGTACTTTGGGTGCTTTATGATTTTCTGTGTATTCCAACCTTATCTGTGGGAAGTAGGGAGTTTCAGAGAATTCTTCCCAATTTTCAAATAGGGAAACTGAGGCCAAGGTTGTGACTACATGGATTCAAGACCTCTCAGGTAAAGGAACACAGCCATCTGGTTCTTTTGGTTTAATTCCTATTAGGAATAGACCCAGACCAAAGCTCAAATGTCCCCAAGAGCACTGCTGTATTGAGGGAGGATATAACCAGATTCTGGGGGTTCTTATCTGCATATAATTAGGAGTAATTTTTAAGAAAAAGAATATGACATTTCATACAACAGTGAACATGTAAGTTAGAATGATTAAAGAAATCACAAAAAATTACAAATTCAAAAATGCTTACATAATACAACAATCATCAATGAATCCAGAAAAATACACATATTTTTTGTTAATTCATTAATGGATCACTTTTATAATTCTTTATTTTTTTACACCTTTGGCTGCATCCTCTTTTATTGCTTTTTTATATGTCATAATTTGGTAATATTTCCTATAGTGAGATCAAAGCTAAATTAATCTTTCCTCTATGTTGATTGAATTTGCTTGATCACTTAGTGTATTTTCTGTGGGTTTTATAACTTGTTACTGTCGTTATCATGACTTTTTAGAATTGTCAAATTATAAATTTGGGAATACCTCAATTACTTTTCTATGTGAACTGTTAAGATTTAAGGCATTTCTAATTTTTTTTTTGAGATTTAAAATTTTAACTGTGGTAACATTCATATAACAAAAAATTTACCTTCTTTACTATTTTTGTATGCAGCTCAGTGGGACTAAATTCATCCACATTGTGGAATCAGTCTCCAAAACTCTTTTCATCTTGTAAAACTGAAAACTACACCTGACAAAGAACTTTCCAATCTCTCCTCTCCCCAGTCCCTGGTAACCACCATTCTACTTTAGGGCCCTATGAATTTGACTACCCTAGAGATCTCATGTAAGTGCAGTCATTCAGTATCTGTCTTTTCATGATTGGCTTATTTCACTTAGCATGATGTTCTCGTGGTTTACCATGTAGCATGTGTCAGAATTCCCTTCTTTTTATACAGTGAGTGATATTCCATTGTATGCATACACAATATTAAGTTTATCCATTCATTGGTCGGACATTTTGGGTGCTTGCTTCCACATTTTGGCTATGGTAAATACTACTGCTATGAACACAGGTGTATGGATATCTCTTTGAGACCCTGCTTTCAATTTTCTTGGGTAGGTACCAGAAGTGGAGTTGCTAGACATTATGGTAGTTTCTGGTTTTTTTTTTTTTTTTTTGTATTAGATATTGAACTCAGGGGCACTCACCTCCTGAGCCACATCCTCCATCCTATTTTTTTGTATTTTACTTAGAGACAGGGTCTCACTGAGTTGCTTAGTGACTCACTTTTGATGAGGCTGGCTTTGGACTCGCCATCCTCCTGCCTCAGCCTCCCAAGCCGCTAGGATAGTTTCTGTTTTTAATATTTTTGAGGAACCACCATAGTGTTTTTCATAGAGTCGGCATCATTTTACATTCCTAACAGTGCACCAAGATCCCAGTTTCCATGATCCTGCTAACATTTGTTGCTTTCCTTCCTCTCCCCTAGTTCCCACCCTTCTTCCCTTCCTTTCTCTGATAATAGACATCCTAAAAGGTGTGATGTGGTCTTTTCATTGTCATTTTTATTTCTATTTCCCTAATGATTAATGATGTTGAACGTCTTTTCCTTGCTTATTGGTCATTTGTATATCTTCTTTGGAGAAATGTCTATTCAAGTTCTTTGCCCATCTTTTAAACCAAGTTGTTTGTTTTTGTTATCAGTGACTGGTTTTAAAAAATCCTTGAATTGACTGTGCTCATTAACCAAATTGCCTTTCATGGCCTTGTGGTGGCCTACTATGAATTTTGTTATATTTCAGGGCTGGTAAAATCAGCAAGAAATTACACTTTTTCTCCATATGTTCATATAACGTTCTTCTCCTTTATAATTGAGCTGCCAAACAATCCAAGAATCTATTCATTACTCTTACTAAAAATGAATCTTGAGCCAGGTAAAGTGGTGCACACCTGTAATCCCAGAGGCTTGGGAGGCTGAAGCAGGATGATAGGGAGTTCAAAGCCAGCCTCAGCAAAAGTGATGCACTTTCAATTTACCTAGGTATTGATGAGACTGTATCTCCACTTACAGTTCTGGTTCTGAGTGAATAATTTTCCATATATTACTATCTGACGTCTTATATTCCAAAATTTTGTTCTTCTGCATAATGCAGATACATGAAGTCTGGAACCACAGGATACATTGATGTTATAATAGCGAGGCCCTCTGACCTGACACCTTTATGCTGTGACATTGGATGTGTCAGTACAGTGGGTAGGAGGACTATTTCTGGAAGTCATGCCTACAGTGGGACAGCTAGGGTTATAAATAGAAGAAACTGAACCGTGTAAATATATCCACTAATACAAAATTAAATGTATTCTGGATTCAATTCTCTTTTTTATTAAATCCCCCAAATACGACCCCATGATTATCGACTACAGGGTATTGAGGGAAGGTCACTGTGGAAGACGACAGTGATCCTTATCCGTTAGGGTTGAAATGTATCTTTTACAAGTTTTGCAAAAATAAAATCCACCCATGAAACATTGCTGGGTCTCTTTCCAGGGCCTTGAAACTGGCTGGTATTAGTGAGGAGACCTGAAGCTTATATTTTACTAGTTTCAGGATAAATGGGCTCTGGGCATAGGATGGGTAAGTAGACTCCTCCTATTTCTTAGGACTGCAAAAAAAGGCTGTGATCTTGTTAATTTACGTCTTGAAAAACCCAAGCTTCCGATTCAAGACCCAGCATATTTTCTAGACTTTCTGTGCTGCTTCTGCATCACAATCCACATGCTCAGTATTCCTGGAATGGCCCATCTTGGCTGGAGACTATGGATTTCCTGGTAAGATGACAGCAAGCTGTGATATTTTTATTTTACTCTCTCACCATTCTTCACCTGCAACAAATGTCCCCTAATTGCTTCAGCATGAATCCCAGCTGACATTCTCCATTCCTAAGGGTCTCTCAGCCCCAACCTTACAGTAAACTCAAGACATCCAAATGGTCCTGCCAGACATGGCAGCTGGAAGCCAGACATCACGGCCGATTTGAGCAATTAGCTGAGCTCCCATCCTGAGCTGGCCTCATTAGGGGTGTCCAGATGTCCACTGCTAGGGCTGCCTCCCACCCCTGGGGCAGTCTGTCTCCCCAGGTGAAGCCAAGCTGGTGTTTGTGGGAGGCGTGTCAAAGCTGAGAGAGCTCTTCCTAATTTTCAGGGCTGCTAATTGAAATTGAGTGAGAATCACAGAGGCGCCGGCCATTGCTGTCTGGTCCCCAAGGCTCTCTGGTTTCCCATGCATAATCACCGTCTGCACTGAGCTCTCTCTATCTGGGGGCAAGCCCAGCTGCCACAGCTCAATCGATTGTGAAGGGTGTTCAGGAAAGTCATGTTGTTCATCCGCTGCTCAGCTCCCACCATGACTAAATGGGAACATCTGGAAAAGGGCAGGGCAGGGCTAGGGCGAGGAGGAGGGGGCGGGAGAGGATTAAACCTGCTCTGTCTTTATGGGAAGATTTTCTTCGATAATGTATGCCTTTTCCGTCCATGTGGTGGGAGGTGGGGAATGAGAATTTCATCCTAGAACAAACTGACAGAGGGCCCAGCCAGAGAGACCAGCTGCTATTTAGGACCCACTGCAGGCCCCATCAAGGACATTGTTCTCAAAAGAGTTTGTGTGAATGGCTCCCTTGGAGTTCCAGGGGGTGCCAGATGTGTGGCCATAGTGATCTAGCCTTGCCAGTTAGGCACACACTGGACCACAGGACTCGTCTTAGTCTGGCTGCTCCCAGAAGCAGACTCTGAGATGAGAATTTGTGCATGAGTAATTTACTTGGGAGCGATCCTCAGTAAATGCACCATATGGAGAGGGCAAATGAGATGGGGAAGGGGAGGAATAAAGAGATGCCAGTGAGCAGATGATGACCAACCTGTTTGCCAGGGACTGAGAGGTTCTCTGGATCACAGAACTTCCAAATGCTGGCTGGGCAGAGTCTTGGGCAAACTGGAACTAGTTGGTCACCCTAAATGCCTGAGCGACTGAGGTTCCTGCTGCAGGCAATCAGGCTCAGTTGATTCCATGGGGATCATCTGGGTTAGAATTGTCCTACTGGAGGACAAAGGGGTCTGTCTGTCACTAGTTGAGGGCTGCTTCCAAAGTTATTAATTCTCTGATAGTTCTAGCCTGCCCTGCCCTGAAGTAAGCATGCTCCAATGGCCAGAGAAAGGATGGGAAGGCAACTCAGAAATAAATACGGTAGATCCCACCTTTAACAGCTGTAAGCCTGAGTAAGAAGGAGGAAATATTAAGGGGTGAAGATGTCCTCCCTACCACGTGCCTTCTCTCATGGACTTTTATTTCCTGAAGATCTCAGTTTGCCATGAATCTCCGTGCCAGCTCTGCCCATACTGCCCTACATCTCTGGGAAGCCTGCCTTTGGATGTGGCGTGAGCTGCAGCAAGCAGAGGCAACTGATAGCTGTATCTTGCTGAGTCAAATGGGCAGAAAACCCAGGTTTGATCCCTGTGTAAGCTGCTTATAAGTGATTATCCATCATAGTCATAATTCCAGTCCTTGCATATCCCTGTGCATTGCATATCCCTGGGCCTGGGGTGGCTTAGACCTTGTTGCAGATGCAACAAGAATACCCTAACCTCATGGCAAGGGGACCTTAAAACTGGGAGAGTAGAGAGGCAGAAGAGGGAAGTCAGAGAGAAACACGTATACCTATGGAAGAATGGTCAGAGAGGTGCAATGGTACTGGCCTTGAAGGTAAAGAAAGAGGTGAACCAACGAACGTGGTCAGCCTCAAGAAACGGGAAAAGAAAATGCGTTCTCCCCTAGAGCCTCCAGGAAAGAACACAGCACAGTAAGACCTGGGTTGGTCTTCTACCTCCAGAGCTGTATGAGTATAAATTTATGCTGTTTTAAGCCACCAAGTTTGTGGTGTTTTTGTTATAGCAGCAATAGGAAACTGATACAGGTACTGGCCCTTTCAAAATAGCTTTCTTTCACTCTGTTCCAGTAACTTGTGCTTCCAAGTTAGATTTCATGTAGAGTCCAGGGATGAAAATCCAAAATTAATGGACCAGGCCAATGTGGGTCCCTGTCTTCTTGGAGCTGATAGTTGGGGGTGGGGAGGAATTGAGAATGCAGAAAGTCAAGTGCAGGGGGCTCCAGAGGAAGTTCTCTAGAAGCAGTATTCTGAACTCTCATGAAAAGAACCATGGGTTTCTGGAATGAACCCAGGCTTCAAGGCTTGAGGTTGGTTTGATGGAGGGCTATGATGCCAAAGGGTCACTTGCTGGCGCCCAGGACTTGTTTGTTGATTGCAAATGACTTCACTTGAACTTGCAAGATAGGTTCTTAAATGCCCACTAGACCCTGAAGAAAGCCCAGTCTGATTTCATCTGAGAAGGCTTTGCTGATGGTGCTGTGAGCACCCCAAGATCTTTCTAGAGTGGCAGAGCCTGCATTGCTGCTGAGCTTATCTCTAATGAGTTTTGTTCTTTCTGCACATCAGTCATATAATTCCCAAGGCCCTTCTCTGTGGTTGCTGATATTTCTTTAACAGCCCTTGGATCTGAATTAGCTTGTTTTTCCCAGTGCCCTCTCTGCCCCAATGTGGAATTTGCATGTCCATTAGAGCAATCATCATGTTATGCTGTGGTTTATGTTATTTTATCTGACAGTTCTGTTAGGGTGTGGGCAGTTGGAAGGCCCCACCATGTCTTATTCTATTTTGTGGAGTGATAGTCGTTAGCAAAGTGCTGGGGACTTGGCATATTCCAGCAGCTCAGTAGATGTTTATGAATAAACTAATACATGAACCTTTGCTCTGACTTGCTCACTAAGTTCATGTTTTCTTTGGTGGTAATACAAAGGTAGGTACATTAAATCTGACTTGGAGTGGAATGTTTCACGGAACATGTGGCAGCTGAGCTGGTCCATTAGCAAGAAGCAGAGCAGGTGGGTAGTGGTGGTGATGTAGGATATGAGGAAGAGAACAGCATGAGTTCAGGTTTGGGGACTACTGACCAGACTGGTACAGTTATGGCCTGTGCCAATGTAAATAGGTATTCTAGGAACTGAGTTTAGGATTGTAGAGTGGGTATAGATCATGAAGGGCTTATAATGAATTGCCAGGAGTTTGGAATTAATTCTCTGGCAATGGGGTGTGGTCAAGGGGGTGGGGCATATGTGAAAGTGGATTTTGTAGCAGTGGCTGGGATTTAGGTATTTTAGAGGGTTTCCTAAGGAAAATGGATCCCAATTATCAATTTCTTGGGCATTTCAAAACTCCTATAAGCTGGGTTATTGTAAATATCTTTCCTGGGGAAATTTTAAGCTGGGGCCCTAGCAGAGAATCTATACAGTCCCTGAGCTGTGGCCAGCTCTCAGAAACTCTGACTTTTTTCCTTGAAGGCATAAGCCTGTGTGGATGTTCTGCCTTGAGAGGCTTCAGGCTCAGGAATCTCCACTGGGATCAGCCTGGGGTCACCAGGTCTGTGGGGGGCTATTAGCCTCTTGGGCCTAAGGGGTGATAATCGCCCTTGAGGAGGGTGCAGTCCATCAGCACTTGTCTCAGGGGTGCGGGTTTTGTGTTCTTCATCAGGTTCCTCAAGAGTGATTCACAATATATACTAGACAGCTGTCAGGAAGAATGCATAGAAACTTGTACAGTTTGGGAATTTTCTTTCCCCCAGTTGCTACTGTGCTTCTAAAGAAGAGGCATCTGAATTCTGAGAGTCCGGATCATAACTCCACTTCCAAGTCCTCCTTTTATTAATTTTCTGGTCATGGGTGGGCTGGTGACCTAGATACGAGTCATACAGATGAGGAAAGGCCCTCATCCTTCCTCCAGCTCTGACCCGCTTCCCTCGCCCATGCAGGAAGTAAGGCCCGAGCTTGCTAGGAGGGCTTGTTTGCTAGTTTGTAGCCAGAGTGGAGCCATGGAGAGCTCAGGCAGGCCAAAAGGGACTTGGAGGGCATTAGAGGAGGGCTAAAGTTTGGGGTTCCTTGTCCCTGCTTCACAGAAAACAGGCAGCAGCAGAGTCTATGCCTCATCTGGATGGATTTCCAGGGTCCCCCAAATTTGTCTGCCTTCACCTTTCCTCTCTCAAAGCTGCTGTGGGCTTGGACAGCCCTGATGATCAAGGACTTGCCAGGGGTTTGAACAGTGATGGGGAGCTTATTCCTATGGCTTTTCTTGGACCCAAGGCATGCCTGGTGGTCCTTCATATGGGAATTTGTCCTCAGTTTTCCTATACGCTGGGCTAAAAAAAAAAAAAAAAAAAAAACTATAAACATACACATATGCAATAGAGGGACTGATTGATAGTGTATATCAATTGTGTTGATAGAATATCCTGGGAGATATTAGCCTGTCCTGTCTTGTTTGCCCTCAAATCACTTATAACAGGGTCCCTGAAATGTGGAGGTAGATGGCACCTCTGACCACCTTGACCTCCTTGTTATCTCTGGGCCAAGAGTGTGGATTATGTAAAGTTCTCAACAGTTGTGCTTTTTCAAAGTGGCACTTGTGAGTCTCAGGCTGGGGGCTGTGTGTGTGTGGATGCTGGATTGGCAGAAAGCATTTTTGTCTGATTGAGTTTTTCCTAAAGCTTGAGATGAGAGGCTCATCTGATTGCCATCCTGCAGGAGGGAAGGAAACAAGAACTGACGTTGGGAAAGGCTCTCTCCTGGAGCCTGCTTTGCTGTGAGCTATCACTTTCCCTGGTTGGGGAGTTCCCTCCATGCTCGGCTTGTTCTCGGAACACAGTGTGCTGAGTCTGTGTGTTTGGGCTTGGAAAGCCCTCAGAAGTCAGGGTAGGCTTTCCAGATCTCTCGGATCTGAGGGACTCTTTTGGACCCTGCAGTACCTTCCCATCAGCTGGGATTGGGTTACATCCAATGTCACAGATGTATCTCATGCCCTGGACAGTGAAGTGAGAATTTACGTGAAAATATAAAGATCACAAAATAGAGAGATACCCTTTCATCATTTGGGGTTAGGGTCCTAGTTGTCCAGGGAGGGGCTCTGGCTTATTTTCCAAAGGACCCCAAGGTCCCTGAGTGTTGAAAGGAGGCGTGTTCTGCTTAGTTAGATGACAGAGGAATTGAGTTCAGAGTGCCTCTTATTTCTCTTCCCTTCTTCTTTGCTCTACATTCCAACAGTTATTCCCCCTAATTAAACTGTTAAATCAGGTTGAGTTATCTGCCTATGATGGAGGAATGCAAAATACAAATTGTCTTCCAGATTTCCTTCTAAGGTTGTTAGCTTACTGACTACCCTCTGTCTTTTGAGAGGGAGAAACCGAGGCACAGAAACAAACAATAATTAAATAAACTGCAGTTTTCCCCCATTGCTGGCTTCACTAACTCCTCAAACCCAGGTGACACACGTTAATGCCTGAGAGACCCAGAGAGAAGCTTTGTCCAAAACAGCTTGGTTGAGCTGCCTGGATTTTGTCCCACCTCTATCTCAACTGCTAACTCATGGTGCCGTCTTGGGCAAGCATAGTGACTTCTCTGGACATTCATTTCTTCCTGTGCAAAATAAAGGGGGTGCTTTAGGTGTCCCCGAAGACCCCTCTCCTTCTGACATGCCCAGCCCCACCCTTCAGCCTCTCCCAGCACCCCACTGCTGCCATTCCTGCAGGCGGGCTTGCTCACACGTTGATTTATGTGGGGGCACTGGCTTCCCCCAGCAGCTCATTTCCGCTGCTTATTACCAGACAGGCGGGAGTCATTAGCCTGCTTTGCTCACTGAAGCCCTCACTCCCAAGATTTTATGTAGTGATGGCAGCTTTAACCCCCAGGGCTAACAGCAGCAAAATTTCTGGTGGCACTTTATTAATCCTAGAGCTGAAAAGTGAGTCCAGGGCGCACTGGTGGGTGGGGAGAACAGAATGCCTTGAACCTCCAGTGACCGCTGATCTCACTGAGTGGGCAGGAGCGAGGTCAAGTGTGGGAATACATGGTCCAGAAAAGGGAGCCCTGGGTCCTCCTTCTGCTGGCATATTCATAGTTGAGTTCACAGTGATTACTAGTTGACAGTGACCACGGGGCAGAAGCTGTTGCACCGCTTGGGAAGGAGGTGGGAGAACCATGACTACAAACTGGCCTGCGCTGATTTCCCTAGTACTATAGTTGGGCAGAGAGTAGGCTTGTGACCCTTTGTGAAAGGGTCAGAAGAATAAGTGTGACTGTACAGCTGTGACATTTTCAATAGGGGCCCAAGTCCTCTGGGCCTTGAAGTCTGAAGAGTAGAGAGACTTCTTTCACGGGGCTGGTACTTGGAATTTCTGCCTCATCATTAACCACAGGAACTAGGAATTTGGTATAACATCAATTCTATGGGATGCCCAAGAAAAATGATGTGTCCCCAATAAATTCTAAAAATGCTACAAGCTCTTTCTCTTGGAGCATAACCTTACACAATAACACAGTGAGTCTCTAGAATCCTATAGGATGATTTAATTTTATTTAACTTTGAGGCACCCAAGTACCTTTGATATCAAAATCCTTTAATTTTTGGAACATCTACAATCCTACACAACTAGTGTTCTATGAACTTGACTTGGGGAATGTTCCTCCTGGGTGAACTCTGCTTGTGGAAATTCTTGGTTTTGGTTTGCCTTGCCCGGCAGTTGTAGTCCTTGCTCAGGTCTGTGTGAAAGGGATTTTCTGTCTTTCTAGATCCTGGGAAAGGCATGTATGTGGATTTATATTTTATTTCTGGCAAATCAACCCAAAGCATCTTAAAAATCCAAACTCAAGGTATAAACCAAAAAACAAATGAAGTAAAAATAAACTATGATTGGTGTTAACAACTGGAGAGGTCTGCTACCCCACTTCCATTTGGGAAAGATACATAATTCGCAGAAAGACAAAGTAGAGTAGCCTCAATGGGTGGAGGAGGGCAGTCTGCTTAAATGAATTCCTCTAGCTGAAGACAGAGAAAAACCATAACGAGTTCTGTCTTAGGCTGGATTCTTCAGAACAGACTGCCTTGGGCAAACATGCTAACATTGTATTGAAAAGTGTAATCCCAGGGCAGCAAGACGGAGGGTTAAATAGGACAAGGCCAGGAAGGAAAGAATGAAATCCAAGGTGGTGTATCACTGAGTTGGCCACAACCTTATAAGAAGACACACAGTGAGTGGTTTGGTAACCTGGGGAATCATTGGAGCAAATATAAGGAATAGTCTTGGAATATCGTGGGACAGTTTGTTGGAAGTGTAGGAAGGAAGAAAGGAGAATATTTCTGCTGAATCTTTCCCATTTAACCTCTTATTCTTCAGTTTAGCCTTTGGGGCAGCTGCCTGGAAACCAGAGTCTCTATGAATCCAGCTGAGTTAGACCAAGGTACTGGAGTTGCGGGGGCTCACCCAGTCACGAGCTTGCTGGAGGCCAAGCTGAGATCCAGTGTCTGCCCTGGGGGAGGCTGAGAAAGTGAGGTCATGGTGGTGCCAGCATTTAAGGCTCTCCACTGAGCTGGCAATGACAGTCAAGGGACAAACCTGGAGAGGAAATGAACTGAGTCTAATATAGAAATAGACATAGATGTAGCCTGTCTGGCAGGGAATGCAGAAAGTTACTTTTCAAATGTCAGCCCTTGGCACCTAGATGTGCTAATATGGGATGGACAAGACTGGTCAGAAAATCAACCTGCCAGTGATCCCACATTGTCTTCCGACATTTTGGCAGTGGCCACATCTGTGTGATGGAGAATGGACGTGAGCTATATTATACCCTGTCTCCATCTGAGAGCCAGCTCCAGTCTGGCCCAGGAGATGAGAGGCCTTATGTACTGGGAGTTGATTTCGCCTGTCCTAGTATTCACACTATGACAAGTTTATTTTGGTTCAACCTTGGATCATCTACTCTCAGAGACCCATGCATCCTTTGTGTGGAAACCGTCCTTTGCTTTGTGGTCTCTAGCCTGACACTTGGCAGGCCTGGCCCAGCTGCAAGGTCATCTAGAATTACATCTTCACAGGGGCTCACAAAGATTGTTTCCCTCAAGCTTCTCAAATGTTTGCAAATGAAAAACAAAAAGAAAAAAAAAGAGAAAGAAAAACAGTTTCTACCCTTCTACCACATAATTTGGCTAGGACCTGGAGTGGCTTCTGTGTTTCTGGTCTGCAGGGACAGAGCATCCTGTCCTTCCAGGAGGTAGAACACTTAGCTTGGTGCTTTAGGACCATGGGACAAAGGAGACTGAGAGGGAATCAGTGGCATGAGCTTTCAGGGTTGGACTGAATTGGACTGGACCCTGAGTTCATCTCAAGTTGCCATTTTTGCATCGTAAGCCGCCAGTGAGGTCAGGGCAATTACATAACTTGCCCCTGGTCACAGGGCAGCATGCGATTGGATTCAGTCTTGGGAATGCCTGCTGTATCCAGTCTTTTTGGATCACTTCCTTACCCCATGGGGTAATGCCTTCCTGCAAGGCCCCCAGGCCTGGTGGGTAATGTTAGGAGGCTCCTTGAAGGCTTTAATTTCCTGATGCCATAATACTTTCCTCAGAGGTGAACATTGCATATATTAGCATAAATTTAGAATCTGGAGAACCTGAACATATGTCAAGGCTTTCCACACTGCTGTCCTCTCCGTGTTCCCTTCAGGGAAAGGTACTTCTGTGCTCCTGGAAGTCCTTGTGGAAGTCTTGCCTCTAGCGTAGGGCTGGGTTTCCTTTTGGTATGGCTGAGTTTCTGGTCTGTGCCTGGGCACAGCATCTACTCGTTACTGTGACTGCCCACTACAGAGGTCATATGGCTATCTCCCAGTTCCTCAGCATGGTAGTTTCTAAAGGAAGCCATAGCAAAAGAAAAAAGTCTTCCCATCTTTTGTTTTGAATAGTAATTTTAAAAATTGATCAAAGTGCCATTTATTGGTGCATTTGGATATAAGTAGAATACAGAAAAATTGCTTTAATTTTTATTTTGCTTTGAAGGACCTTCCAGATAACTTATGTCATTGCTTGGCAGAGTGTTTAGATCATTTTTAGCACAACTATTATTACATTGCAGAGAAATAGATTCTAGAATGGAGTTCTTAAGCACTTACCCCCTAAATATACAACAATTATGCTGGAATTATGTGTCATTCAGTGCTTCTTAGATGCTGTTTATTTCCAATGTAGAAGAGGTTTATTTCCTTTGTGTAAAGACCAATATGACTTCCCTTTGGAAAATGAGAAAAATATTCAATAATAAAATATTGGAGTTGGGAATGATTTTTGAAAGCATCAAGTGAATTTTAAACATTTCCTGAAAACCTGGGGCCTCATGAAGGAATTTCAGGGATTGCACAAATATATATTTTGTTCACATTTCATTCTAAAAAAGTATGCAACTACTTTAAAAGCTCTGGTAAAAGCACTATGTATTAGATGTCCCAGTTTAATGCATCAGAGAACTCCAACAATTTCACTTGTCAGATTGTTAGGATAATGTTAGTGGCTATAAAAAATAGTGGGTCAAATATAATAATAGTCTAAAACCCCAAATTGGTGATCCTGAGTGCTGGGAAGCTCTCTTTGAAGTAGAAATGTGGAGATCTAGGCTCCTTCCCCCTTGTTCTCCCCCATCTTTATCTCAGTTTCCATGTTTTTTTTTTTTTTTTTGTTGTTGTTCCTTTGCACTGAGCTCCAGGGAGGGCAAGGAGGCCCTTTGGGAGCAGTACACATCTGTCCATTCACATGCTCAAGGCTAGATATCTGTCACATGGCGGCATCTAACTGTGAAGGACTCCAGGAAGTGTAGCTTTCCAGCCTAGAAAGGAAAAATGAGCTTGTCAAACAATTATCAAGTGTCTTCTTTAGAGGTTATGTCTTTTAGGTGCTTACTTGGAAATCAGACCAACTTGCTCTGAGGAGTAACCATTCTTATACCATTTATCTGTGTGATTTTGAGTTTTGAGACTGTGTGATTAAGTTAACACGAGGCATGAGCTTTTATTCTATCTTGGGTCTGATGTTTTTTGAATTCATGAAAACAGCTTTATTAGTCTCATTGATCATGTAAATATCAAGTCAATATTATACATTTGAACTTAAGAAATGTTTTATGCTAATAAAATGTTACTTTTAATTTACTCTATAAATTGTAAAGATCTACTGCTCAAACACCTTGAAAGAAAACACTAATCAGGTGTGATTTCCTTATTTTATAGGAAATAGAGGCCCCAGGAGAATAAGATGCTTGCTTAAGGTCATGCCTTGATAAAAAAAAACAGGAGGTATTTGAACTCAGACTTCCTGGATCTCAGTGCAGTGCCTTTTCTTCTATTTCAACTTGTTCCAGGGCTTCATGGCCCTCATAACTCAGATATTTTTCAGCCCATTTTCATTTTCTTAGTCTTCAAGTGAGAGAACAGCTGAAACTTGAGGGTTGTTAATTCTGTTGTAAGATTTAATGTCTCACGTTTTTTGGTCCAGCTGCTTCATGAATCAACACCCAACAGCACTCCCGGGACATTTAGCACAGGCGACACATTGTGGGAGCTGGGAGGCACTGGTGGAGGTGCATTGGTGCTGGGAATGCAGTGGTGCAGCAAGCACCTTCCCAGAGGACCTGCAGGCTGGCAGAGGAGTGAGATAATAACCAATGCACAGAAGCAGAAATGCTTATATTTGCAAATAGATGCCATGAAGGAAACAACCACATGAGTGGAGAAAGCCCAGGTGAGGGGAACTCTTTCAGATGGAGAGTTCAGACACCAGTAGATTCCCTGGACCAATCCTGGACACACTCCAGGTCTGACCACATGAACAAGCCATGATCCTGGAAGCAATGACTTCTTTCCCCTCTGAACATCACCAGCAAGATTCGTGGCCTAGGAGCACAGGTCTTCAGTGTTTTGTATGACGTAAGCGACATGTAACTGTTGAAGACTGCAAAATGAGCACAGATGCTCAAATAAGTACAAATAATTAACAGATGAAGGTGAGTCAAGATTCCTCCAAGATATAAATGAGAAGGATTTTCCCTGGTGACTGATGAAGTAGCTAAGTGAGATATTAAAGACAAATGGCTTTCCCATTTCTTGAATGGTAGGTTGGGGGAAATTTTGTATTCAATATTCATCGGCACACTGGCTGCCTTTCTTTTCTCTGAGTTTTCACATCTGCACTCTGTTCTGGAATTCTCCTGTGCATGTGAAAGTGAAGACCCAGGAGACGCCGTACACGGGGCGGGGGTGGGGGGACTGGAGCAGACCATGGAGCCCTGGACATAGCAGTGTGGGTGGCACCAGTGTTGGGCTGGGTGTCTGAGAGGGCACAATGGGTGCTGCCAGAAGTTTCTCAGGGAGTGGCATGCAGGGAGGAGGGATGCTTCAGACAGGGCGAGAGCCTGTGGAAGACGGGGAAAGAGCGTGGCTATTTTTTAACTGCTCAAGTAGAAATTATGACCTGGTGAGACCCACATATGTTTATGGATACAATGATATTTTTTATGTCTCAGTGAGATTGCCTCTATCGTCTCAAAACATTTGAGTAATTTCATACAAGAAACTGAGATAATTTACTTTGAACAAAGATCAGAATCCACATAATGTTTTTTTCGAGCATTTGGAAGGTTTATGCCATGTTATCTTTTGCCCCACCTATATTCCTTGCTTTCGGTGCCATTGACACGTGTGTGGATCCTAAATCCTCATCCCTGTTGTGGGGAACTCTAGTTGGATATCCTTGTCCCACAAATTCAACCTCATTTCTGTATCTCAGGCAGAGTTCTCCAGAAAGCTGAACCTGAGACAGACTTATGTATTGTAGTGGGCATGATTCACCAGAGAAAAGTGTGTGTGTGTGTGTGTGTGTGTGTGTGTGTGTGTAAATATACAAAAACGAATGCATTTTAAGGAATCAACTCCTGTGATAATCAGGGAGTAGAAGTCTCTATGTGTTTGGTATGTCAGTTGGCTGGAGGCCCAGAGGAACTGATGTTGCTGTTCAAGTAGGAATGCCGTTTGCTGCAGAATTTCCTTCTGCTTGGGGGAAGGTCAGTCTTTTGTTGTATTTCAGCTGATCAAACAAGGCCCACTTTCATTATGGAGGACATCTTCTTTACTGGAGCCCATTGACTTAGATGCTAATTCTATTCAGGAAAACCCTCATAGAAACATCCAGAATCTTTGACCACATATGAGGGTGGCCCAGCCAAGTTGACACATATTAAATAGGTTGTGTACAAAGAACTTATTTGGAAAAATGACCCCAAGGAGAAACAAGGGGGAAAGAGAATAAAATGAAGATGGAGGGAGAAGCAAGATGGAGATGAATTCATGACCAAATTGATCCCCCTTATGGGAATTTCTGAGTACCAGGAGCAATTCTCTACTGGGACTAAGCTTTGGCTGGTCACCCTTCTGGGCATGCACAAATGAGACCAGTGATTCCCTCAGGCACACACAAGCCACTGTATCCAGAGAAGCCTTGGTGCAAAAAGCCACAGGGAAAGTGCTCAGGCTGCAGAGTTCTCTATGTCACATCTGCTCAAAACTGGTGGATGCTGTGCAGTTGGAAGCTGAAGCCATAGCTAGAGTCAGAGGTGTGACCAAGAGGCTGGAGAAGGTGCCCAAGAGGCAGCAGGTGCCCCATTCTCCAAAAACCTCCCTCCCCTGATATCCAGAATTAGGGACTGACACTATATCCTGTCAGTCCCCAAGCTTTGGAGTCACTCGGAATTCTCCCATTTCCCTCACCCTTCATATCCCAGTTACTTCCATTTTTTTCTCTCTTTAACATATCATTCATATATATATATATATATTTCTCTTCTCCAATAGTCATGTTGCCACCATCTTCATTCTAGTCATCGCCATAATTTCCTAACTGCTCTCTCTGCCTCTGCTTGGACACCTCCCAGAGTGATCTCTCTACAATGCATGCATCAATGCCCCTTGCCTAAAATCCTTCCGCAGCTCTGAAGTCTGGAGAACACATTCTTCTAGCTTCTCTCGTCAGCACACGAGGCCTGCCATAATCTGACCCCTCTCCTTTTGTTTCATCTCTTGCGACACTGCTCCTGGATGCTCCACTCCTCTAGGGAAGAGCCCTTGGATGTCACCCAGGGCAACATGCTCTTTCACTCTCTGATGACTTTGGTCATGCCACACCCTCTTCCTGGAATCACCCCCCATCCCTGCACTTTTCCACTCCTAGCGCATATTACCTCATGAACATCAACTCCTTTTATTAAACTCTTTTCATAAATCACCTTTCCTATGGCATCTCTCTGAGCCTTCCAGAGGGAGAATTGGCCTTACTGTCTTCCTGCATCTTCCATCTTTCCTTGGACCATATAATCTTTAATTGCACTCACTGTTACTTTATCTGTCTTCCTCAAATAGACAGTAAGCACCTTGATGGCAAGACTCCTATTCTGGCCATCTCTTCACACACACATGCTGTAAGGCTCAGCATGCCACAAAGTAGGTGCTTAGTAAGGTCACTGGAGAGGAGGTTCAGACTGCTGGTGGGAGGACCTCCTACCTGACACTTGATACAGAGGCCTGGGAAATAGTCACATTATGTTATCTGACAAAATCTTGGTCAAGGTGAGGGTGCTTTGCATCTAGATTGTGTTACGGACACACTTAGGGAATCCATTTGCCCCTGCGGAGTCCCTTTTCTTGCAGGCTGAGTCTTAAGAAACCCAAGTAGGACTTTGCTGAAATTGAGTTCTTGAGGTCTAATCAGGAAAGGTTAAATGTTGGCCTGTCTTGGAGAGAGTGCTTCTAGGGTCCTAATCTCTGCTTACAGGACTCCTAGCGCTGGAGTCTTGGTGAAAGGGGCCTTTGTCTGATATGGGAATGGCTTGGGGGCTAATCTCCCCTAGGATGCATTTTAATTCACTTTAATGACTCTGCCTCCTGTCAGGCTTTTCTTCTGTGAGGTGGGTTTGTTAAAGAGATTAGGAGGAGTGAACTTGAGCCCCCAATCTAACCTTCCTCAGAGGGTGCTGTTACAGGAGAGCTGTGTTCTGCAAAATGTATTAGGATGCTCTGGGGGTACACAGGGAGGGAGCAGAGCACAGAGTAGGGAAATTAAATATCTAATAAACACTCACTGAATAATCACTCTGCATGTGACACGGAGTGGTCACCAGCCTCCTGCAAACCCCCCCCACTCCCCCCAGTGGTGGGAATTGAAGCAGACAAGACAGAATGATGTCATCCCTAGGACAAGGTCCTTTCTCTTGTGTCTCTCCCTCTCTTCTAGTTTTGTATAAACACAGCTGTTTGTGAGGAATGCTGGCTTGGAAAACACTGTCTGCGTGAATGACCTTTCCTCCCCGCCACACAACCTTCCTCCTGAACGTGGGCGACTGGAACGCTTTCAGTCCAGCGGTCCCATTGTCCTCGCGTCTGCAGCATCAGGCCTTTCCGCTTTCTGGTTGGGCCAGAGGTAGCCAGACTCAGGGACCCTGCAAAGCCCAGCAGGGCAGACAGAAGCTCATCAGCACTCTGATTACAGGCGACACCCCAGACCACCTGTGGAAGATTCTCAGGGCAACAGAGAGGTGGGGAGGGCTTGTCTCTACCAGGCTGGCAGAGGCAGGATGGAGCTGGAGGGGTAAAAAGGTCTACAGTGGATGCAGGTGTTCCCAGAACTGCCAGCTTTGCCCACATAGCTCCAGGCTCTGGAAACCAAGGGGCACAAAATAGCAAAGATGCACTTGGCCCTTCCCCTAAGTGTAGGCTGCTGGAGAGTGGTATTCGGGCCACTCCACCCTTGTCATAGCACGCCCCCTCCTCCACCATTCCAGGACACACAGTTTTGGTTTGGGACCCAAAGCCTCTGTTCTTTCAAAGAACCTAGGGGCAGTTAAAAGGAGAAATCAAGCCTGAGTTCATGCAGCTCAGCATTTAAAATCCTGTGATACTGCAGTCCACGATGCTTTTCCATTCCAGATGGTGATCTCTGGGCCGTAGAGGTTAAGATGGTTTTCATTCCAGTTACTGAACCTGACTGAGTGCATTCTTTCTCCCTGGCCCCTTGACCCCCTCTCAATCTACTGGTCCTCTCTCAGTGCCCACTCTCTTGCATGAGTTTGTGGTCACAGCTGCAAAGGAGAAGTAATGAGGGGTCTCTGGGCATCTCTTAGGGCCAGGTACTTTATTATGGGGCCCAGAAGAGCTATCGTTGTGGAATGAATGGTGTAGAGAAATGGGGGTAGGTGGTGAGTCAGAAGTCTTCTGCAGTTTCCTCCAGGGTTTCCATGGAGATGGAAGGCAAGCCTTCCTTCACTTTTCCAATGGTGAGTAGAAATCATAAGCATAACATGTGGCTACTCTTTGGCCCTCTTGACTACAATTTTTCAAGGAAAGTTTCTATCCTTACCAGTTCCCTGCTATGTGTTGGGCAGGGTGCTATATTGCTTTGCAGCAGATCCAGTTTTATCTTCACAACAACAAAGTGTTATTGAAGTGTTATTTTATAATTAATGATAAAAAAAACTGAAGAAAAGGTAGTTTAAGAATCATTACCCAATGAGTTAGTCATAGGACCAAGATTCATGCCAGTTCAAATTTTCATATCCATGCATTCCAGGAATTCAGAAGGAGAGAGAGAGTAGGTAAGACTGATGGGAACACAGAGCAAACCCGACAGACATGGAAGGCAATGGCCTGAGTGGGTGCTTGAGAGAAGAAAATACCCGCCATCCCCGTCCCACGTATTCCCTGTACAGCCTGAGACCTAGCAGTATGGAGTCATTCCTTTGAATTTAGTGTTGCCCTCCAGTTTTTTTTTTTTTTTTGTTATTGTTGTTTTTTTAGTTGTAGATGGACACAATACCTTTATTTTATTTGTTTATTTTTATGTGGTGCTGGGGAAGGAATCCCGTTCCTCATGCATGCTAGGCAAGCGCTACTACTAAGCCTCAACCCCAACCCTGCTCTCCAGTTTTTCTCAGTTTTTGAATGCAAATAATTTTGGAAGAGGAAGTCTTTTATTCCTTAAAATGCTTCATTAAAAACCCCCTCATTTTCTTTTACAGTGTTTTACTTTAGATTAATTGTGCTCCTTGCAAAGTAATGCTCAACAGAAAGTAGCTTGTATCAGAATAAATGTCTGGGAGGTAAACCTCTTCAGGGAGCTGGGAAGTGTTAATCTTTGACATTTACAAAGTGCATTTTAAGTAATTCTTGAAAAATTGATAAAGTCTGTTAGGAGAAAAGGATTTCTCTCTCTTTTTTTAAGTAGTACAAAATTTCACCCTCTAATCTTGAAAAAAGGAAAGATAGACCTGAGTATTAACTTTCTGAGATAGAACTACTAATTGTAATCATTTGGGATTCTTCTTCAAAGAAAGAAAAAGATGGAATTTGAAAGATATGTTTGGCTGAAACTTTAAATATTATGAGATAATATTTGTAAAAGAAGTTGGAAAACCCTTAGAGTTAAATGAATAGAAACTATTATTATTCCTCTCAGGAATTATAAGTAATTAAGGAAGAGAATGAGAGGAATAATTTATAAGGCAGTATTTCCCAAGAATTTCCTGCAGACCATGTTGCTTTGGGTTGTTAATAGTGCCAGCTGAATGTAGTTTTCTCATTCAATCTACATGAAAAACATGGGGTTAAACACATTTCTTTATCACAAGACTTATGAAAATTTTAAATATATACCTGTGTGGTAATTCTTGGGAAGGGTGCTAGAGGACAGGGGACTTCCTAAACTTATTTGACTACTGCAGAATTCTCTTTTAGAGAGTAGGAAGTGAAGGTGGCATCTCAGAAAGCCAGTGTTCCTTGGAACACAGTTTGAAAAATATGGCCCTAGATGTCTTAAAGCTTTAGAAAAGCACAACATTAAATTCCTAAGTAAGAAGGGTAGGCAGTTACAGATTTACAGATGAATATTCAAATCCACACCAATGAATAAGCATGGGGACTTGAATAAGAAGGCAGCTATTGTTTGGATATGGTTTGAATTGGTTCTCCAAAGTTTCCTGTGTAGAAAGCTTGATCCTTAGTGTGGTGCCGTTAAGAGGTGGTGAGACTATCCCAAGGCCTAGTGGGAGGTCATTTGGGGGTACTGTCCTCAGATAGGGTAAAGTAATTCTCATGGGTCCCTGAGAGAACGTTGCTCTAAAAGGAACAAGGCCTTCTACTCCCTTACTCTGGCTTCCTGTCTCACCTGTGGTCTCTCCCTCTTGTATGCACTCATGCCACAATAGTGCCATCCCTCATGAGGCCTTCCTCAATACCATGCCCCATGCCCCTGGACCTTCAGAACTGTGAGCTCCATAAATCTCTTTTCTTCATAAAGTACCCAGTTTCAAGAATTTCATTATAATAACATAAAGTGGACTGATACAAAGGCATTTTGAGTTGGCCATTTAAGTTCATTTCATCTCTAATATCTGCCACGGCCCCAATGTGGCCCCATGGTGGAATGTTATGGAAGAGATATGCATTGACTACTAAATAGCCTAGTCTTCCCTCCCTTCTAGTTGAAGGCCCTGCTTCAGGTTTCTCTCCCTCCAAGCCACTCTAGTGACTGCTGTTCTCTGGTCATATCCTATCCCAAGGCACATAAAGTGAAGTTCGAGGACTCCAATCTGGTATGCAGAATCTTCCACCTTTTTTGGTCCTGACATTATGACATGGTAGTTCTGATAGTATAGATTCAAATTCTAGCTTCACTGCTGAAAAGGGGGATGAGCTTGGGTCAGTTATGTGGCTTCCCTATACTTTAGTTTCTACCCTGTGTAAAATGGGAGTGGTAATGTGGCCCACTTACTGAATCATGAGGGTTAGATGAGGAACACCCGCCATGTTGTAAGAGCTCAAAAAATATTGCTGTTGTTATGATTATTGACATCTTGCCTGGGTCTTCTAGGTGCTCTGAACTCCAGCTGGCAGGAAAAGTTCACGCCAAATCCACGTTTTTTCCTTTTGCTCATGTAGTTTCTTTCATTTTGAGTGCCTGGCCCTCTGTCATCTGCATGAAGAATGGCAAGCTCTATCTCAATGCTACTTGCTCCATGAGAATTTCCTGGATTTCCCTCCTCTAAGTCCCCAACGTTCCTCTGTAAGTTTCTCAGGCTTTTAACATTCAGTTAAAAGTCATTCAGTGTGATTTTGTATAATTCATTTTATCCTTGGAAAGATGTCTGATTTATCTGTGATTTCCTGGTAACTTCACCAACTGAATTTTCACCAATGGTTGGCTGAACTGTTAAATTGCAGAACCCTCCACTGAGTGCAGACATCCTCTTAGTGAGATTATTCTTTCAGTTCTTTTTGAATGTGTTTCACCAAACTTCATATAATTTGGCATGGACTGGTGAACATGGGCTCTGGGCTAGACTGGGCACGGAGGTAGAAGAAGCTAGGAAGAAGGAAGAGGATTAAGCTTGTACTGTGATTATATGTCTTACAGGTTTTTGCCCCAGGAACTTCTCAATTAACTATTCTGTCCCATTTCCCCTATTAATGGCTATGATGTACCTAGATTTTTGTTTACCTAATATGGTTTGGGGAAGAAGAAGATATTCAGAGCTAACTCCTGTCTGCAGTCATGGTTTTATGAATACTACTCACCATAGTCTCCTTGGCTGCTGAATCATTTCTTTCACTCATTCAACAAATGTTTTTTGAGGACCTATGTGTGCTGAGCACTGTGCTGAAGTTTTATAGATAAGAATGAGCAGGTCAGACCTGTTCTCTTGACCTCATGAAATATGTAGTCTTATGGGGACTATAATTGACTAAATAAAATTGTCATTGCCCAAATCAGCATAGTCATGGCATACAGTAGGCATTTAATTAATATTTAATAATTGATTGGGTGCTGAATAAAAGACTAGAGGCAATTATTGCTCTGAGCTGATCCTGCATCAGGCAGAACTGCCACGATGGGTCCCACGGGCAGTGTGTCCTGCACAGAGTGAGGGAGTCCATTCACAAGACTAGAAGCATGACTCTAGTCAGGGCAAGGAAAGGGTGACTGTAGAAATCATGTCGTAATCATAGCTGGTTCTGCTTCTGGACAGAAGAGAGCATTCCTCCCTGACTGTTCTGTCTTCGTGGCACACCACCTGTAGCACTGCACAGCTGTTGTCATCTTCCCCAGGGTTCTCAGGCCCTGTGCACAAACCACGCACATAGTCAGACCTTTGTCATCATTAGGATGTCTCTTCTTCCACTATGGGCTCTGTAGGGCCCCTGCTGACCTCCCCAGGCTAGGATAGAAAGCCTGGCATGTGGTAGGTGCTCAGCAAGCGATTCCAAGTGATTTCCCTGACCCTGACTTGAACTTTAGTTGCTAAACTGAACCGAGGGAAAGACAGGGAATGGGAAGAGGAGCAGACGTTTCCTTAGCCCCATGGGCCATCTCCCCCCCCACTCAAGCATTCCAAGACAGACCAGAAGCCAGGTGGAGCTGGCTGCTGCTTGCCGCCACCCCAGACAGGCAGCAGGAAGGCCTCGCTGGGAACCTCCGGGTGTGCGCAGGCCATGCTGTGACCTACAGCTGAACTGGGAGGCTGGCCTTAGTGTCCCTGCCGCTGCTCCAGGGGCAGGAGACCTGAAAGGGCTCTGTCAAAGATGCACTGCAGAAAGCCACACAAGGTGGCTGTTTGCAGCTTGGAATAATTTCTTAAAAGTTGAGTTGTCTTTTCCAACTGGAGAGAGTTGTGGAAAGAGGTGGTACCCCAAATCCCTAGGAATGCTGAGACCAGAGATAAAACATGGAGGGAGAGCAGGGTGGGAAGTGACGCCCTCCTGAGACTGAAAGGGAGAGAGGGAGAGGGCAAAGAGGAAGACGGAGAGCGAGGGGAGAAATTAAAGAGGGAAACCACTGGAAATATTTCCATATGATTCCAGTATATGAAAATAAGACACGTGAGTATTTCCCTTCATTTACTCCTCTGTTTCTGGGTCAAAACTTCAAGAACAGGGAAGGCTCCAAGGGACAGCTGAAGACACTGAGGCCAGAGCGAAGCTACTTGGCTGACACCTTAAGTTTCAGGAACCTCATGAAATTCCTTTCTAGAGATGTCATGACCAAGAATACATAGTCTGAAGTGACTTCAGTGATTCCCTATCCCAATCTCTTTGTTTTTCAGGTAAAGCATCTGAATGCTGTTATAACTTGCCCAAGGTGCTGTGGTTTGTCCCCCAGAAAACATGTATTGGAAACTTAATCCCCAATACTCCCATGTTGGGAGGCGGGCCTAATGAGAGGTGATTAGGCCTTGGGGTAGAGTGAATGGATGAATGCTATTACTACCAGAGTGGCTCATCACTGCAGGAGTGGGTTTCTTATACAAGAATGAGTTTGGTCCACTTTTAACCTTTCTATGCCAGCCCTACGGTCTGACGTCCTAGCCTTCAGGATAGGAGGAAATAAATTTCTATTCTTTACAAATCACCCAGTCTGTGATATTTTGTCATCACAGCATTAAAGAGATGAAGACAGAAGGTAATGAAAAAAACACTTTGGTGATTGAATCCTGGTTGTTGAAGAAAAGTGATTGTTTTATTGTACCCTTGGGAAAGAGAAGGAGGCCTGTATGTATCTCTTTGGCTCCATCATAAAATTTTGTTTGATTTCTCATTCCTTATCGAGTTGCCTTCTGCATTTACTGTTAACCAGGGGCTCCTGGCTGAAACGCTGTGGTGTGAAGTGGTGTTGGGGAGGAGGAGGCTATACCATGAGCTTTGATATCCCCAATCCACTCAGAGATGGTCCCATTCTCAGAACCTGTCCAGGGTCGACCTGGCAGAAGTTCTCAGGGAAGGAGCAAAGTGACCTGCAGTGCTGCAGCTCCATCTTGAGCCCTTTTAGCTTCTAAAGGCTAAAACGACTGACAGAGCACTCAGAGTAAGAACTGGAGCCCTCCACCCATTCTGCAAGGTGTCATCAGGCCTGGGCTGGAGGTCGATGGTGATACAGTTTCTATTAGTGAATTTTCTAGTGTCTCAGAACCTCTGGCCTGTCCTCAGAGCAAACCATGCCTGTTCTTGTGTGGTGGCTCTAGTATATCCCTTTTCTTGCCTCCAAACTGACCCCTGCACTCTTTGAAGGGTGAGTCGTGGACACAGAGGTGGAATGAGTAGAAGAAAAATGGATGGGGTTTGGGAAGTGGCAAATGGACTTGTTAGGTGGACTGTGAAAGTCAGCTGGACAAGAATTGTCAGTGCAGTTTTACAGATGGAAACTGAGAACCACAGAATGTATTGGTCAGATGCTTGAAGGTTAAAAGAGAGGCCCTAGGTCAAGTTTCAGTTCCTGGGGTTCACTTCAGACACACAGAGCAATGTGGTATGTGGTTTCCATAGCAGTGCTTTCAGGGTAGCAGGGTATAGCACTGAGCAAACTCTCCACCTCACTTACTGTTCACCATGATGTCCGGAGACTTGCCTTCTTATACTTGCATTTTAATTTACTTAATCTGTTAGTTAAGATGTCTCCAACTGCAAAATCCAGAATCTCAAATTTAAGTGAATGAGATTTAAAATCTCACAGAGAGAAAGTCTGGTGGTAGGGTGAACTTTAGGCAAGATATATTAGCCTGGATTGGTTTCCTCTCAGAGGTTTAGTCTTGGCTCAGACCTTGTCTCATGGTTCCCCTTCCTTACACCTCCTCTCCTCCCTCCCTTCCTTCTTTCCTTCCTTCCTGTACTGGGGATTGAACCCAGGGCCTTGTGTGTGTTTAACAGGTTATCTACCTCAGAGCTACATACCCAGCCCTTCCTCATGGATCCAAGATAGCAGCAGTGATTGGGGCAGTATGCTTTTTTATTTTCTAAATAGGCAGACAAGGAAAGCATATCCCTTTCCTTCCCTCCAAACTGACTCCTACACTCTTTGAAGGGTAAGTCATGGACACAGAGAAGGTCTAGTGCTAGGGTGAAATCCTTCCCTGGCCTGGAATGAATGTCCTTCCTTCCTACCTGATTCACCCTTAGGTCATGTGCCCACTTCTGGACAAACATGCCAGGGGAATACTTTGTGCTCATTGGCCTAAACCTGAGCCAACACTGGTCAGAGAGATGAGATTACCTTGAGTAGGTTAGTATATTCAGAATATACATCTGAAGGCACACAAGATAAATAGGGGAGTGTGGATACTTCAACAAAATTGAAGTCTTCTGGGAAGAAGAAAGGGGTGAGAGATGCTTGACCCAAGAGATCCTGTCACATGTAGCATATAAGTGCTGTCAGCACCTGCTCGTGGGCTTCTGGGAAGATCTCATATTATTCCGTCTCTGCAGTGATTGGTCTTTCTCACCCTTGGCTGATATGTTTCCTTTTTCTGCTGCCATTCCCTGGTCCCCTCAATTATGATAAGGTGGCTGAGTAGGTTTTCTTCAACACCTGAGGCATAAGATATAGCAGTTTTTTTTTTTTTTTTCAGGGAATGACTACATGAAACCATTTGATGACAAAGGGGGCCATATAACTAACTGGTCTTGGTTCAGAAAGCTTAAGCCCCTTCCCTAAGATCATGCATGGAAGTGTGTCAGAGCCTGCAGTAGAAATAGGTCTTTCCATTACACCAGGGAAATTTCAGTGGTGGAAATGACATCAGCCATTGAATGCTAAGGATGTGTGTAAAGAAGGCAAATTCTGACCTTGTGCAAATTTCCCAATTTTTGCTCTAGGCCCTGGTTTATATACTAATATAGTAAAGGGATCTTATTAGAAGATATTGAAAGTACCTTCCAATTCTAAGAATCTATGAATAGCTTTAGATCATGGGTCTTTTCCAAGAACCTGACAACACTTGTTCTATTAGATCATTTAACTACAGGTTATTTGTTTAAATAGTTTCCCCGGAGTGACCCAGAACATCCTACATAATAAACCAGTTGTTAAATCATAAATAATATGGATAGGATTCATCATGATTATGCTTTTCAACTGAACACCCCTGGGGCCTTCTGGTTCCTTGGACACTCTACTTAATGGAGTGTTGTCAGGGATTCACTATGTGGGTGACCACTTTTCCAAGAATTATAAAAAACAGACTCTAACAAATACTAGAGCTCTACCAGAAAAAAATGTGCTTTGGGGGGAATGAAATGTAACTGTGAAGAACAACAACAACAAAAAATGTCTGTGTTCTCCCCCCCACTTCTTATTTTTTGTGTTATTTTTACCAACCCCATACCCCGAATCTTATTGTGTTTTCTGTTGCTATAGCAAAATACTGGAGACTGGGTGATTTATAAAGAGAAAAGGGTTTTTTGGCTTGCACCTCTGGGAAGTTAAAGAGCAGGGCTCCAGAATCTGCTCAGCTTCTGGAAAGAACCTTGCACTACTTCAACTTATGGTGGAAAGCAGAAGGGAAAGCAGCTATTTACCAAAGAGACAACACATGAGGAGGTTTTTGCTTTCTAACAACCCCCCCTTTTTTTTCAAAATCTTTATTTATATTTTATTTATCTTTTATGTTTACATCCATCGTGTACATATGGGGGATGCCTTATGTTCTCGGAATTTACCTCAAACAAAATAATGAAATTCTGTGGAATCTAGAGCAACTGGAAATCTTTCTATGTATGTCTCTAACAACCCCCTCTTAAGGCAATTAATATAATCCTACAAAAGTGAGAACTCACTCACTCACCTGAAAAAGAATTAATTCATTCTCAAGGGTTCAGTCCCCATGACCCAAATACCTTCCACTAGATTCCATCTCCCCATACTGGAATCAGAGAATTAAAGTTTCAACACATGAACTTTTGGGTGAAACACGCAAACCACAGCACCCTGTTGCTCTCAAGTTCTCAGCTCATGGACTGCAGAGTTCCACTTACTGAGTTCAAGTTTAGAGTGTTATGTTTCCTGGTGTTCACAGGAAATTTTTTTTTTAAGCCAAAAAATGACTAGAATTTATTATCAAATTATCCATCCCAATAAAAAGTATAATTTATTTTTTTTATTTTTATTTTTTTTTTAAATTTTTTATTGTTGGCTGTTCAAAACATTACATAGTTCTTGATATATCATATTTCACACTTTGATTCAAGTGGGTTATGAGCTCCCATTTTTACCCCATATACAGATTGCAGAATCACATCAGTTACACAACCATTGATTTACATATTGCCATACTAGTGTCTGTTGTGTTCTGCTGCCTTTCCTATCCTCTACTATCCCCCCTCCCCTCCCCTCCCCTCCCCTCTTCTCTCTCTGCCCCCTCTACTGACATTCATTTGTCCCCCTTGTATTATTTTTCCCTTTCCCCTCACTCCCTCTTGTATGTACTTTTGTATAACTCTGAGGGTCTCCTTCCATTTCCATGCAATTTCCCTTCTCTCTCCCTTTCCCTCCCACCTCTCATCCCTGTTTAATGTTAATCTTCTTCTCATGCTCTTCGACCCTACTCTGTTCTTAGTTACTCTCCTTATATCAAAGAAGACATTTGGCATTTGTTTTTTAGGGATTGGCTAGCTTCACTTAGCATAATCTGCTCTAATGCCATCCATTTCCCTGTAAATTCTATGATTTTGTCATTTTTTAATGCAGAGTAATACTCCATTGTGTATAAATGCCACATTTTTTTTATCCATTCATCTATTGAAGGGCATCTAGGTTGGTTCCACAGTCTTGCTATTGTGAATTGTGCTGCTATGAACATCGATGTAGCAGTGTCCCTGTAGCATGCTTTTTTTAGGTCTTTAGGGAATAGACCGAGAAGGGGAATAGCTGGGTCAAATGGTGGCTCCATTCCCAGCTTTCCAAGAAATCTCCATACTGCTTTCCAAATTGGCTGCACCAATTTGCAGTCCCACCAGCAATGTACAAGTGTACCCTTTTCCCCACATCCTCGCCAGCACTTGTTGTTGTTTGACTTCATAATGGCTGCCAATCTAACTGGAGTGAGATGGTATCTTAGGGTGGTTTTGATTTGCATTTCTCTGACTGCTAGAGATGGTGAGCATTTTTTCATGTACTTGTTGATTGATTGTATGTCCTCCTCTGAGAAGTGTCTGTTCAGGTCCTTGGCCCATTTGTTGATTGGGTTGTTTGTTCTCTTATTGTCTAATTTTTTGAGTTCTTTGTATACTCTGGATATTAGGGCTCTATCTGAAGTGTGAGGAGTAAAGATTTGTTCCCAGGATGTAGGCTCTCTATTTACCTCTCTTATTGTTTTTTTTGCTGAGAAAAAACTTTTTAGTTTGAGTAAGTCCCATTTGTTGATTCTAGTTATTAACTTTTGTGCTATGGGTGTCCTATTGAGGAATTTGGAGCCCGACCCCACAGTATGTAGATCGTAGCCAACTTTTTCTTCTATCAGACTGCGTGTCTCTGATTTGATATCAAGCTCCTTGATCCATTTTGAATTCACTTTTGTGCATGGCGAGAGAAAGGGATTCAGTTTCATTTTGTTGCATATGGATTTCCAGTTTTCCCAGCACCATTTGTTGAAGATGCTATCCTTCCTCCATTGCATGCTTTTAGCCCCTTTATCAAATATAAGGTAGTTGTAGTTTTGTGGATTGGTTTCTGTGTCCTCTATTCTGTACCATTGGTCCACCCGCCTGTTTTGGTACCAGTACCATGCTGTTTTTGTTACTATTGCTCTGTAGTATAGTTTGAAGTCTGATATCGCTATACCGCCTGATTCACACTTCCTGCTTAGCATTGTTTTTGCTATTCTGGGTCGTTTATTTTTCCATATGAATTTCATGATTGCTTTCTCTATTTCTACAAGAAATGCCGTTGGGATTTTGATTGGCATTGCATTAAACCTATAGAGAACTTTTGGTAATATCACCATTTTGATGATGTTAGTTCTGCCTATCCATGAACAGGGTATATTTTTCCATCTTGTAAGATCTTCTTCTATTTCTCTCTTTAGGGTTCTGTAGTTTTCATTGTATAAGTCTTTCACCTCTTTTGTTAGGTTGATTCCCAAGTATTTTATTTTTTTTGAAGATATTGTGAATGGAGTGGTTGTCCTCATTTCCATTTCAGAGGATTTGTCGCTGATATACAGGAATGCCTTTGATTTATGCATGTTGATTTTATATCCTGCCACTTTGCTGAATTCATTTATTAGCTCTAATAGTTTCTTTGTAGACCCTTTTGGGTCTGCTAGGTATAGAATCATGTCATCTGCAAATAGTGATAATTTAAGTTCTTCTTTTCCTATTTTGATGCCTTTAATTTCTTTCGTCTGTCTAATTGCTCTGGCCAGTGTTTCGAGAACTATGTTGAACAGAAGTGGAGAGAGAGGGCATCCCTGTCTTGTTCCAGATTTTAGAGGGAATGCCTTCAGTTTTTCTCCATTCAGAATGATGCTAGCCTGAGGCTTAGCATAGATTGCTTTTACAATATTGAGGTATGTTCCTGTTATCCCTAGTTTTTCTAGAGTTTTGAACATAAAGGGATGCTGTACTTTGTCGAATGCTTTTTCCGCATCTATCGAGATGATCATATGGTTGTTATTTTTAAGTCTATTGATGTGGTGAATAACATTTATTGATTTCCGTATATTGAACCAGCCTTGCATCCCAGGGATGAATCCTACTTGATCATGGTGCACAATTTTTTTGATATGTTTTTGTATCCGATTCGCCAGAATTTTATTGAGGATTTTTGCATCTAGGTTCATTAGAGATATTGGTCTGTAGTTTTCTTTCTTTGAAGTGTCTTTGTCTGGTTTAGGTATCAGGGTGATGTTGGCCTCGTAGAATGAATTTGGAAGTTCTCCCTCTTTTTCTATTTCCTGAAGTAGCTTGAAAAGTATTGGTATTAGTTCCTCTTTAAAGGTTTTGTAAAACTCTGCTGTATACCCATCCGGTCCTGGGCTTTTCTTAGTTGGTAGTCTTTTGATGGTTTCTTCTATTTCCTCAATTGATATTGGTCAATTGACTGGGCTGACTCAATCTGGGCAGATCATATGACTTAAGAAATTTATCGATGCCTTCACTATCTTCTAATTTATTGGAGTATAAGGATTCAAAATAATTTTTGATTATCTTCTGTATATCTGAGGTGTCTGTTGTGATATTGCCTTTTTCATCCCGTATGCTAGTAATTTGAGTTCTCTCTCTTCTTCTCTTCGCTAGCATGGCTAAGGGTCTGTCGATTTTTTTTTATTTTTTCAAAGAACCAACTTTTAGTTTTGTCAATTTTTTCAATTGTTTCTTTTGTTTCGATTTCATTAATTTCAGCTCTGATTTTAATTATTTCTTGCCTTCTACTTCTTTTGCTGTTGTTTTGCTCTTCTTTTTCTAGGATTTTGAGATGAAGTATGAGATCATTTATTTGTTGGTTTTTTCTTTTTTTAAGGAATGAACTCCAATTAATGAATTTTCCTCTTAGAACTGCTTTCAATGTGTCCCATAGATTCCGATATGTTGTGTCTGTGTTTTCATTAATCTCTAAGAATTTTTTAATTTCCTCCTTGATGTCTTCTATAACCCATTGATCATTCAATAACCTATTGTTCATTCTCCAAGTGATGTATGCTTTTTCCTTCCTTCTTTTATCGTTGATTTTCAGTTCCATTCCATTATGATCAGATAGGATGCATGGTATTATCTCTACTCCTTTATATTGTCTAAGAGTTGCCCTGTGACATAATATATGATCTATTTTTGAGAAGGATCCATGTGCTGCTGAGAAAAAAGTGTAACTGCTTGATGTTGGGTGGTATATTCTATATATGTCAATTAAGTCTAGGTTATTAATTGTGTTATTGAGTTCTATAGTTTCCTTATTCAACTTTTGTTTGGAAGATCTGTCCAGTGGCGAGAGAGGTGTGTTGAAGTCTCCCATGATTATTGTATGGTGGTCTATTAGACTCTTGAACTTGAGAAGAGTTTGTTTGATGAACATAGCTGCACCATTGTTTGGGGCATATATATTTATGATTGTTATGTCTTGTTGGTGTATGGTTCCCTTAAGCAGTATGTAGTGTCCCTCTTTATCCCTTTTGATTAACTTGGGTTTGAAATCTATTTTATTTGATATGAGTATGGACACTCCTGCTTGTTTCCGAAGTCCATATGAGTGATATGATTTTTCCCAACCTTTCACCTTCAGCCTATGTATGTCTTTTCCTATCAAATGTGTCTCCTGTAGGCAGCATATTGTTGGGTCTTGTTTTGTGATCCATTCTACTAGCCTGTGTCTCTTGATTGGTGAGTTTAAGCCATTAACATTTAGGGTTATTATTGAGATATGGGTTGTTCTTCCAGCCATATTTGTTTATTTATGTTACTAAACATGGTTTGTTTTCCTCTTTGATTATTTCCCCCTTTACTGTCCTACCTCCCACTGTTGGTTTTCATTGTTATTTTCCATTTCCTCTTCCTGTAATGTTTTGCCAAGGATGTTTTGAAGAGATGGTTTTCTAGCTGCAAATTCTTTTAACTTTTGTTTATCGTGGAAGGTTTTAATTTCATCTTCCATCCTGAAGCTTAATTTCGCTGGAAACACAATTCTTGGTTGGAACCCATATTCTTTCAGTGTTTGAAATATGTTATTCCAGGATCTTCTAGCTTTCAGAGTCTGTGTTGAAAGATCAGCTGTTATCCTGATTGGCTTACCCCTAAATGTGATCTGCTTCCTTTCTCTTGTAGCTTTTAAAATTCTCTCCTTATTCTGTATGTTGGGCATCTTCATTATAATGTGTCTAGGTGTGGGTCTCTTATGATTTTGCACATTCGGCATCCTGTAGGCTTCTAGGATTTGGGATTCTGTCTCATTCTTCAAGTCTGGGAAGTTTTCTCGTATTATTTCATTGAATCGATTGCTCATTCCTTTGGTTTGAAACTCTGTCCCTTCCTGTATCCCAATGACTCTTAAATTTGGTCTCTTGATGTTATCCCATATTTCTTGGATGTTCTGCTCATGGTTTCTTAACAGTCTTGCTGAGCTGTCTATGTTCTTTTCAAGTTGAAATACTTTATCTTCATTGTCTGATGTTCTATCTTCTAAGTGTTCTACTCTGCTGGTAGTATTATCCATTGAGTTTTTAAGTTGGTTTATTGCTTCCTGCATTTCTAGGATTTCTGTTTGTTTGTTTTTTATAACCTCTATCTCCCTGTATAGTTGATCTTTTGCTTCTTGGGTTTGTTTATGTAATTCATTGTTGATGTGATCTTTCATTGTCTGATTTTGCTGTCTGATGTCTTCCTTGAGACTCCAGATCATCTGAAGCATGTATATCCTGAATTCTTTATCTGACATTCCATCTGCTGCAGCTATTACCTCTTCTAACGTTGAGTTGACCTGCATTGCTTGTGGTCCTTTCTTTCCTTGTCTCTTCATACTGTTCGCGTTCCTTTCTACTTGGCGAAACTGTTGTGCTATTGAATTTTCCCCCTATATATTTATATTGGTCTTGTATAGTTGCAAAGTCTCCCTCGCAGGCGCGGGCGGCGGCTCTGCCCCTCCTGCAATTGGGGCAATGTGCCTACCACGCCGGCAGGCCGCTGGGCCTGCTCTGCCGGTCGGTAGCAGGTCCGCCTACCTTGCAGGCGCGGGCGGCGGCTCTGTCCCTCTGCGGGCCGCTAGGCTTGTTCTGTCGGTGGTCGCAGTTCTACCTACTTTGCAGGCGCAGGCAGCGGCACTGCCCCTCTGCAGGCCTCTGGGGCTGTTCTGCCAGTGGGTCGCAGGTCCGCCTACCTTGCAGGCGCGGGGGTGGGGGGGCGGCTCTACCCTTCCTCAGGCCACTGGGCCTGTTCTGTCTGTCGGTTGCAGGTCTGGCCTGTTCTGTTGGTGATCACAGTTCCGTCTACCTTGCAGGCTACATTAATGTGGCTGTGTCAATGTAGTATGCTGATTTTATGTCCTTTGGGCATATACAGTACAGTCAAAAAACTGGGTAAAATTGTGGTTCCATTTCTTTAACAATATCCATAGAGGTTATTATGTTTCACTTAGACCTCCATACAGCTGGAAAAATTGGAATTCATCTATACCATTTCCTGGCTCTCAGGGTTCTCAGCGTTCTCCCTGTGGTTTGTTTTCAGATTCTGCATAGCACAGACACCTGGGCTCCGGATCCAGAACAGAAGCCTACAAAAAGATTTTTTCCACAGGAAATTTTAATGCTTCCAAATCCAAAGGAATATATATAAGCACAGGCAACCTAATGTCCTCAATGCAGAGTCTCTTTGTGAGTCACCCCCAAACTCTTGTCCTGAATCTCTTTGACCTATCTTGGGTCAGTGCCCACCACTGTGAGTTTTGCCAGGCCTGAGTCACAGGGTAAGGAGGACAATGGAGTTAGACAAACTCACTAATATAACTGAGTGAGTGAAGTGGGTTGATCCCCCAACTCATTCACAGGTGGAGGAGGTGACTGTCTTCCACTGTGCAGACCAGTGGGGAGTGAGGAGAGTGCCTTCTGGAAGGGTCTTTCAGAACTTCCATTGTAATCACAGGAAGCCAGTCAGATGCTCAGGTGGGACCAGCCTGCTGCTCTTTCTTCTAAGACAAGGTCCTCTGAAAAGGTGAGGGTCCCTCAGAGGACAAGGCAGGGTGGGCAGGAGTAGTAAAAGGCTTGGGGAATTGAGCCGCGTTGGCGAAATCTGTGTTGGATTTAGTTTGGGCTGTTTAGATGGAAATATCTGCTGCAGTCTGAGTCATTTTTGTATCCGCGACTCAGGAAGGTGGAAGAGGGCCCAGCAAGAGCCAGGATCTGCAAATAAAGCCTCCATCAGGTGAACCGCGTCCTAACAGCATCTTAATGAGAGAACGTGGCACTGTGGTCACTATGGGGCTCTGGATTTGCCAATCCCTGCTGGTTGCTTTACCATGGCATATGTTGGCTCACGCAGACTGACAATGTGACTCAGCAGGTCTCCGAGATACCTATAGAGGCTGTCCTCCTTCTGAGCCTTCTTAGTAGCATGGCCGCCTGTCCCCCTTGCTACTCACTTTGTAACAGGATGTCACCAAAGACTCAGCTTTGCTCTGTGGACATGTAGGGACCTTCTCAGGGAGATCTGAGACCACCTCCACGCCCCAGGCCTCATCTAGATGGCCCAGTGGAGAGGGTCCTCGCCTTACTTTCCAGGGGGAGCTCAGTGATTCTGACTTCCTCCAGTGAGAAGGTAAGAGGGTGTGTCACACCATGACCCTGAGTCCAAACCCAGGAATGGTTATTGAGCATCAGTCCGAGTGCCAGAGGGGAGTGTTAACTACATTTTATGGAGGTTGTTTGATTATTTTGTTAAAATTTTTAGCCGATGGATGGGGCAAGAGCCCAGAGCTTCTAGGTCTCAGCCATTCTTTTCCTCTATTACTTCATCTCCTTGATGACTGTCTCTGATTGAAGTGAGAGGGTAAAACAAGACAAATGTGAAACTATAGGAAGATTATGGGGCTGGAGGATGTGCCCCTTTTTAGTTTAAATAGGTAGATCTTCTTGGGCTTCTTTGTCATTTGTAGAGTTAGAATATCAAATTCACAAGGCACACGAATGTTCTTCCATTTGTGATTTTTCTTTGTACCTTTTTTCTGAAGAGCTGCTAAAAGGGGTTATGAAAAAGAAGTAGCCTAGGTCTTGAGGTATGTCCTGGTCACATTGCTAAAGGAGGTATAAATGATCCAAAATTTTATTCTAGAAAATTCCAGATGGTAATTCTCAGGCTCCTTGGAGGCAATTTTGATCAAATCTTTGGAGCAATGTTTATCATGCAGCGATGCCCACCCTGAAATGGGCTTTCTTGTAAAGTAGCGTGCGCCTTGTTGATAGAAATGGTTAAGCAGAGGTTGAAGGGTGAGCAGACAGGGAATCATGGAGGAGATTCCTGCATGAGGACAAGTTCTAAGCCCTTGTGCAATTCCATGAGTCTATGACTCAGCATAATGAAACTCCCACAGGCCCAAGATCCACCGGGCTCCATCACTGTGTTTCTCTGTGGTCCTGCTCTGGCTTGGAAGCTGTGGAGGAGCCTCTGGAAGTGTGGGCCCCGGGCCAGGCCAGGCCCTTGTAGGACATGTACACCTGCTGGACGTCCTCTCAGGTCTCCATCACAACTGCTGGATGAACCTCCAGGATGCCCAGCCTCCTCTTCTCCTCCCACTTCTTTGTGTTACTTTTTCCACCTCCACCTCCAAGTCCACAGAGTTATTTTATTTTTAACCTCAGAAAAGAAATGTAGGAGGAGAAAGGCTTTGATGTTCTCCTGAGGGTCTGCTGGGAGGATTCTTGTGAATGGTCAAGTTGGAGAAAGGAGATTTCTCTCTGGGTCCTATTATTTGTCTTACCAGAGTGAACATGAATAAGCAGAGAAGGGGAGACCGGGGACTCATGCCTGCGTACCTTGCCCCATTCTAGAGCAGAGCCAAGAACAGTCAAAATCAGCTGTCTTGCATGGCTCCTAAGGCCACCAGATAAGAGATAAGAGAATGTGGAACTGAGCTCTCTGCCACTGCACCCGGGTTATTCACCCTCAGGACTGTGTCCATTCCTAACTCCAGGGTAAACTTGTGCATTGAATGCTGGTCTGTTGGGGCTGGCAGTAGATTTGGAGAGTCATGAGCCTAAGGACCTTGTTGGTTAGAGGACAGAAATCAGGCCCAGAGAGTCCCACAGGGATTGGTGGCAGACTGGGTCAGCCTCCAGCCTCTCGGGTCAGTCTCCCAAAAGATGGTGTTTCTTTTAAAAAAAATCTTTATTTTATTTATTTATTTATTTTTATGTGGTGCTGAGGATCAAACCCAGTGCCTTACGCACATGAGGCAAGCGCTGTACCACTGAGCTACAGCTCCAGACCCCAAGATCGTGTTCCTTTTACCACAACAAGCTAGCAAGATATTCCTGCTGTTACCTGGGCTGTGTGAACAGATCCCTAAATGTCTGTGCTTACCTGCTTAACCAACTTACCTGCCTCTTACTTCATTATACAGTTAAGGAACATTAGACTCAGAGAAATACAATGTTCCAAATGATGAAGTAACTTGCTTTATATACATACGGGCACTAAAGGTAGCCGTGAGTGACCTGACCCCCAACTTCTCCTCATACCAGTTTGGAAGACAGCTTTTCCCAGAGCCCAAATTCGAGATTTATATAATGCTTAATACGACTATTGCTTTCACAGTACTTTCCATTTTTCAAAGCACTTTTTATAAACTCTATCTCATTTTATCCTCACCTACTTCTCCCAGAAGTGAAAGCTCATAACAACAGTGATTAAGACTTCTTATTCTTGTGGGACACCACGCATGCACAAGCCGTTAAGACTGCTCTGTGCCAGCCACCAGGAGTGTTTGCACACCTGGAGAGCTGGAGGGACTCCTCTACAGTGGCCTGGGGCATTGTGGAGCCAGCTTGGGCATTTGTCTATCTTCTGTGTCACTCAGCAGTTGATTGGCAGAGTTTTCAATCCATCTCCCTGGAGAACAGGCTCATGGGTCTTGAACTATGGAAATCCTGAATGACATTGCAAATCAGTGGAGACTTCCTGGTAGCCCAAAGAGAGTGTTTTCTGCTGAGTCAGAGGTTTCTGATACCAGATGTTTGTAGGCTCCTTAGAGTGTAGGCTGTGACCTTGGACAGGTGTCAGGCTGGGTGGGGTGGAGAGGACAGGTGCAGCACACCCACACAGCATTTCATCATCCTCAGTTATTGAAAAAGCATAATCAGAACACCAGGCCTCCACATTCTCTGGCTTATCCCTGCTGAGGGCCCAAGAGTTAAAGAGGCTTAGTGCCCACTCATGGCCCTGGCATGCTGTCTACATTTAGGACTCCAACAGTGCTGCGTGTTGATACCCAGCCTCCTCCTGCAGACAACATGAAGCCCCTTGTCTGCCCCTCCAGGATTCATTTACTCTCTGCTGCCCACATCAGCCTATGCATCCTGTGTCCAGGTGTCCACTCAGGACCTTATATAAATCCCCCTGGACACACAGACGGCCACCCCAACTGCAGGACGGCAGCTCCCAGCCTTTCCCTGGCACCTGTCCCATCACTTCTCCTACACACAGGGCCAGGAAATTCTTTGTTGCTGCCCAAATCCCACTGGCTGATTAAAAGTGTTTCTCTGTCCTCCAGGTCCCCTTTCTAACACACTCGGGTGGGTGGCTGCCTCTGGGAGCGAAGTCAAGTGGAAGAGATCTAACCTGGTGGTGGTCCTCACTGCCATCTCTGCTCGCCCTGCCTTCAAGATGCTCTCCTTTGTCTCCACCTACAAAACTCTTTCCCACCCACCAGCTCATTTGGTTTTATTGAAGAGGGTTGAGCTGGAATTCTTAAGGTGAAGATGGCAATTCAGTGAGAGCACTGTGTTTGCAAAGGTTAAGTCACAAAGCCAGTCAGGAGCAGGTTGGGTGGGTCACGCTCTCTCCCTGGCAGCATCTACTCCTGGAGGCCTTCTGTAGTCCTGCACCTTCACGGATGCCTTTAGTTTCCATCCATGTCCCCTTTCTCTTTCTGAGTGGGACACCCCAGAGCAACATTGACACATCAGTGTCAATGACTACAGTGTAGTAGGATGCTCAGGCCCTCACACACACAGGCTGAGCATGAGAGGTAAACAATGTTATGAGGAAAAGAGTGGCCAAGAGAAAGATATGAGTACGGACTCACAGAGGATGAACAGAAGAGAGAGATGAGTAGCAGAAAAGAGCACAGGTGACCACGAGGGAGAAGAAGGGTTAGAGTTGTGGAGTAGGGAGACTGGGTCCTAAACCCAGATCCCCCACTCAACATCTGAGCCCCTTGAGGGATTCACAACCTCTCCAAACCCCATTTTCCTATCTGTAAGCTGGGCATTGTTTATTGAATAAATATTCATTCCAGTGTTACTTATTAGGTGCCTGGATACATTGATGAATGAAATAGTTTTCGATAATCCTGCTTTCTTGTGGGTAGAGACGGAAAATAAAAATAAATATAATAAGTAAAGGGTGTAGTCTATTAGAAGATAGAAACCACAGGGAGTCAGTCTTGGAGGGAGTCAGATCAGGATTGAATGTGCAAAGGTCATTATAGAAAGTGCCTGTGTGAGGGGAAGTAAGGAAGCTGCCAGAGAAGGCTTTGGGGAGCCCTGGGCCACCATGTAAGTGTGAACCTGCGTGAAGAAAGAGAGAGATAAGTTTGGGTGGAGGCATCCTGGTTTGGCAAAGCCACCAGGAAGTCCGTCCTCAAGCTAAGCCGGACCCCGGGAGTCCCACGTGTTCTTGACATACCCAGTCATTGCCTGGGAGTGGTAAGTAGAGGTGTGGCATCAGCTCAGACCCAGGGATGGATTTCGAAGCGAGCAGCTTGGCCAACTCTGCTGCCAGGAGTTGGAGGGCTGCAGGGGGCATTCTCACGGCTGCTACCTGTAAGCAAAGAAAAACCTAAAAAATGGAGCAGGTAGGGTAGGGAGTATTGGGATGTGAGCAGATTGCAACTTTATTAGGGTGGTCTGGGAGGTCTCATTGAGAGGGTGATATGTGAGCCAAGATTTAGAGGGGGTGAGGGAGACAGTGGGCAGGTCATAGTACCGTTGCTGTTGACATCATCGTGCTACCAGGCTTGCAGGAGGTGGTGACCCTGGTGTGAATTCATGCAGGGGAAGCACTTTGTAATGATATAGAATTAGCTGCCTGAGAACAAACAAGGCCATTTGTCCTGGCATCTTGGGATGACATATCCCCAAGGGAGGAGATGCTGGCCTCTATCCCACACCATGTGAGACCCCTCGGCAGGGAGAAGCAACCTGGAGACAGCATTGGGACAACAAGGCATTCTGTTCCAGACAGGCTGCCCCTGGGAGTCCAGAGCTCTGAAGGGCCAAGACAAATATCCCCCAAGGTCCCCAGAGGATGGGATCTTATTTTCATCTCAACAATAGGATATAAAACAAAATCTTTTCTCAGACAACTAGATGAATATGTTATTCTCCCTGACAACTGGAGTTAACAATAGCTCCTGATAAGAGACAGTTTTTGTCTCTGTGGCATCTTGGCCGACAGAGTTTCATCAGGAAAGCCCAAGAGCAAGAAGGAAGGGGTTGGCAGTTTCCAAGTATTCATTGCATGCCAGGCTCTGTGCCAGGTGAGGTAGCTTAGTTGATTTTCATGAGTTTCTGAGTGTTCAATCCTCTTTGCAAAAATAGGAGACTGATGTGAAGCCCACAGGCTTTACAAGGGGGAGTGAGGGGTCTCTATGTTCCCAAAGCCCATGTTCCTCCTCTTGCTCCTTATTCTATCACGTTCTTCTTCCTCATTTCACACACTTATTACACCTCTAACGTACAATTGCATTTTAGTTACTTGTCTGATTATCTGTCTCCTCCGCCTTGTCTCCCATCTCCAGATCCCCTGTCCCTGGAGGAGTAGGGCAACCATTTTGCATCTGCTTGACCCATGCATGTGTCTTAAACTTTCCTCAAGGAGGCTCTCAGGCTGGGGAACGTATGGCCAAGTCACCCTCAGCCAGCTGCCTGCACCTTCTGGCATTCTTTGGAACTAGGGTTCTTAAATAAGACTTAATCAGTCATATCCAAGAAAGATTGGTAAAACAGATTCCCAGGTCCTGCCACTGGGAATTCTGATTTTGTAGGCTCAAAATGGGCCCAAGAATCTGCATTTTAGTAAATGCCATCAGTCTGTGATAACGGAGCTAGGTGTTATGCTTTGTATCTTGATTGTCTCCAAAGGCTCATGTGCTAAGGTTTTGGTGTCCAACTGATACCACTTTGGAACTGGTGGACCTTTTCTTTGGTACTTGGGATTGAACTCAGGGGCACTCGACCACTGAGCTACATCCTCAGCTCTATTTTGTATTTTGTTTAGAGACAGGGTCTTACTAAGTTGCTTAGCTCCTCACCGTTGCTGAGGCTGGCTTTGTTCTCGTGATCCTCCAGCCTCAGCCTCCCAAGCTGCTGGGATTACAGGCATGTGCCACTGCACCCAGCCTGGTGGACCTTTAAGAAGTGGCGCTTGGTAGAGGGAAGTAGGTCACAAGGAGTGGGGTGTAAACTTGAAGGAAAAATACTGGGACCCACCCACCCACCCCCTCTGCCCAAAACACTATTTCCCAGATTCTACAGGGTTTGCCACTTTGGTCTGTCACATATGCTCTGCCATGATGCTGTGTCTTGCCATAGGCCCAAAGCAACCATGTGCCAGAACCTCTGAAACTATGGGCCAAAACAAATCTTTTCTCTTTATCAGTTGTTTATCTTAGGTGTTTTATTATAGTAATGGAAAGCTGACTAGCACATGGGGAGACCCTCAGGCTAGGTTACAATCCATTTTGTGTTATTTCTAAGGGAAATGGTACTCTTGTTCTCTGGGAAAGGTTGAAGAAGAGACTCTACTGGTCCTGTGAAATGCCAGATGATCCCTCCCCAGCTCTAATCATAGAATGAGAACTAGATCAAAGCAGAGGGGAACCTGGAGATCTGGGGTTCCCATGCATGTTCTTTATGGGGTCAAGCTTGCTCTACTTGCTCAGAAGTGCCCTATAATCTTTAAAAAAATTTTTTTTGTACTTGTAGATGGACAGCATGCTTTTATTTTATCTACTTTTATATGAGATGCTAAGGATTGAACCCAGTGCCTTACACAGGCTAGGCAGGTGCTCTGCTACTGAGCCACAGTCCCAGCTTCCTATAATCTCTTAGAAAAAATGGGTGAACTTGTTTTGGAGCTGTACTGTGTTAAACCTCAGGGCCCTTTCCATCCCTTTCCCTTGGTTGGTGTGTGGACTGGAGAGTGGTTGGTGGTCAGATGCCTAATGACTCCCAAGTCAGACGAGGAGTCTGCCTCCCTATTCTCCTCTCCACCCTTGCTCTCTTCTCTTTGAACTCATAGAATGGGCTGCTCTCATACTCAGCATCCAGCATGGGCCAGCAGGCCTGCTAACTCTGAAGACATGAGGGGATGTCTTGGGCCGGGCGAGGAAGACCTCTGGGAGTGTACATGCCCAGTTGCCAAATCCTCAATGTGCAGCAGGGCCTAAAGTAACGCTGGTCCACTCGCTGTCTCCATACTCAATTCTGATGTCTTCCTCCATTTCCTGCTAATGAATTAGAGCCCACCCTGGGTTTATGGTTTTGAAGTTAGATGGCTATAGGATATGGCATGACTTTAGATGCCAACAGGAAAACACTTTAATATGTAAAACATATTGCTTATTATATGCCAGGCTCTAAGGACTCCAGATGTATTAACTCATAAAAATTCTCACCGTTATCTCATGGAGTGGATGCCATTATCATCTCCATTTCATAATGAGGAAACTGAGGCACAGGGCAGTTCAGTGACTTGCCTGAGGCCATGGAGTAGTGCATGGGGTAGAAGCGGGTTTGGAGGCCAAGCTCCCTGAGCCTGTGCACCATCTATGTTCTAGTAAGACTTGGATTTCAGTGTTTGTTAGAAAATAATAAAAAGTTCAAAAGGCCACCTGGGAGAATCAGACTCCAGCTCAACCTGCTATTGGATCTTGATTAAGACATACTTTTTTTTTTCTCAAGAAGAGCTTGAAAAAATTATAAAATTATGAAACCTGCATACTCTAGGTGAGGAAACCACGGTTTCAGAGTTGAAATGCCTTCCCCAGTTCTGTGCTGTGGCCAGGCTGGAGTTGTCACCCAGTACTCCTGTCACCCAGTATCCCCTGAATGTTCATTCTCATGTTTTGACTGAAGTCACATCTTTCACAATTTAAATCACCGGATCTTCACACAAATTGTTTGGAATCAAGAATACACCATGGTTTGTGTTCCATAAGAACATTTAAAATTATGTGGGTTTGTCTCTGTGTCTTCTATTCTGTACCATTGGTCTACATGTCTATTTTGATGCCAATTCCATGCCATTTTTGTTACTTCTCAAAATCGTTTGGCCAACAACATAGTTCAGAATCTGTTGTTTAAAACACCATCTAAATGCCTCAGTCGAGACAGAGTTGAGTTATAAAGCACTCTGATAAGTACTTATCTTTAAGCATTGCCAGCATTTTCTTCTCATGCCCATCACCTCTCCTTCTTAGGAGCTCTTCTTCCCCTGCCCAGCATACTCACGCTCTGGAGCATGGGCTGACAGTCCCACTTAGAGTCCCCTTTCTCCTGAGCTTACCTTCCCTTTCCTGAGACTTCCATCTCAGGTTCACATGAACCTCCTTCTTTTTACCTACAGCCTCATCTTATGCCCTGAATAGCAGAGAGCTGGGATTGATAATACCTCAGTTCTTGTATTTGTTTGGTTTTTGGTGCTTTCTACTCTGGAATTGCTTTCTGAGCCACAATGACCCTTCTCTTTGTAGGGCCTGAGTTTCCACATCTGTAAAATGTCGATTGGATTTGATGGTCACTAATAACCTATCATTAACCCGAGAGTGTTAGCGCTGCTGAAATATTGTTTACTTGCTTTACCCCTCAATTGATTTCCTCTCCTCCCCTGACTCAGCTGTGATAAGCAAGCAATGCAATTTCCCATTCCCCAGGAAGTCTTCAAATAAAGCTTGTTTTTCAGTGGGGGTAGGGGGAACTGTACATTATTCTTTTTCAAAATAGTGACAGGAGAAGAAAAAGAACCCCAAACACAAAAAACTAGAAAAACAAACAAACAAAAAAATCTGAAGCAAATCAAAACAGGAAAACCCACCCCTTGCAGGAGGAGGTGAGGAGGAAGGTCAGTACCCAACGCATTCCGAGGAGCCTGCGGCCCTTGCCTTGCAGATTTGTATGTCATTGGAGGACTCACTACAAATAAGTGAAGAGGAAAAGCTGGAGTGCTGACAATTCTAGTGGAAAGTCACTTCTGCCCAACAAAGGCCCCATCTAAAAATATCTGGCCAGGACCTCACCATTTCCATAAACAGATGGACACTGCAGGCCTGGCGGAGGGGCCGAGGCAGTGGGAGGAAATTGTATCTGACAATGATAAAAATCTGGCATCTCCCAGAACTTCACATTCTGGAGAGTCCGGCGGGCTGTCCAGATCCCCACTTGTATAAGTGAGGCAGCCGTAAATAGAATTCTCCCAAGTTCCCAGCATGTGCACCTGCTTGGAGGCCTACAGAGCCTCTTTCCTACCTCTCTCCCCATCCACCAAGAGGAGGCAGATGAGATATGAAAGCTGTGGAGGGGTGGAGGAAATGAGGGGTCCCCAGAGACACATGGCTTCCTTCAGTTGTCATCTGTGTGGGTGCTTCTACACATGACTTTCAGAAAGTCTTGCTTAACCTCTCTGCAGATCTACAACAGGGAGGGACACAATATTTGAAGCAGTATGCTCAGTTCTCAGAGACAGTTGAAATAAAACAACAACCAAGTAGCAAGGTCAAGTGGGTCCAGATATGGGGATATTCTGGGAAATGGATCCATGTTGATGGACTTTCCCATGATTTGCTCTATGTGGTTGCAGACAGCAGAAAGAGAATCAGGAGGTGAAAGCCCAAAAGTAAATGGTGTCATCCTACAGAAGAATGCTTTCCTCATCAGAGTTTCCCAGGTCCAGAGGAGAGACCAGGGTAGGTTCCTTCTATGTAGGTGTAGCAATAGAGGTCGGGAAACGGGGTCCAGTTGGGAACTTGTTTTTCTCCTTCATGAAATTTGCCACCAGGATGGCTGAAGAAATATGAGGACGTTCAGCACCATTTAGAGGGAATTCACCTGGTGAGAAGTTACTGAATACTTGCTTGATGTAGAGGAGAGACAGACCCACATGACTTGGGAATATTTACAGGAAAAAGAATGTATTGAGGGGAATTGGTTAGCAGATGAGGGAATTTAGAAATGGAACAGAGCTAGGGAGACAAGATTAGCAAGAGGAAGGAGTTTGGTTGCCTTAGGCTGCAGAACAAAGGGAGAAAGGCTGAGGGCAGCCATAGACAGGTCTGGTCTGAATCACGGGAGCTGGAGCCTTCAAGGAGAATCAGTAGCTGTTGGAGATGCTTCCTTAGGAATCAGAGAGATGGGGAGTAAGACTTGACTTCTCTCCTTCATGCCTTGCCCTCTAACAAGGTTTCACCTGGCATAAGCTGGAGAACTGTGCTGTTTCCAAGCAGAGACAGAAATGAAGTTCTTTGACGATCAGGACAAGAACCAGGGTCTGAACACCAGAGTTTTGGGAGCTTCAAGACACCTGTCCTCCTGGGCATGGGGAGTTTCAGCTTTCTGACTTTGGGTGAAGTGATTGGGCTTAGACATTGACCATCTAAGAGACCATGTCCTTCACTGTGTCCTGAGCACCATTTAGGCAGCGTCTCCAAACATGACTGAGATTGAATAAAGCGATGAGGACTGTGGCACTGTATTACACTTGACTTGTACAAGAAAAGCGATCCTTGCTATAAGAGTTACCAATGTTTTCACACCCTGTCTTCACAGCCCGATTTTCTGGTCTGATTGAACCCAAATTCCAGATCTCCAGCCCCAATACCAATGAGAGTACAGCTCCAGGATCACCTTAGCTGGCTCCAGACCCCACTGTACATTTGCATTTGGATAATTCAGACATTGTACTCCACCTGGGAAGTTTGTAATTTCTGTTCTGCTGTGCAGAGTAATGCAGAGAAGAAAGTGGAAGAAGAAGGGTAGGCTTCTGCAGTCCCTATCCCAACGCTTAAGAAGGTCTTCTTTTCTGCCTCCCTAAGAAGGAGACTTTGGTGGACAGCACCCCTGAGGCTTGTCTCTGTTGGAAGTTCATATCCACCTCTTCCTACAGAGATGGGGCCCTCATGTGATCAGACAAATTCAATCCAATGTAACTAAACAAGGATTGATGAACATTTATTTTGCATCAGCCTTATGCTAGGCTTTGTGGTAGCATGAGATGAACCACGGAATGTTCCTGCTCCCTGAGTGGACACTGTTGGAATTAGAAATCCAACCAACTCCTAAGAAAGTGCTCAGCTCTTCCCTGGCAGAGGAGGCAACTTCTGCACCCAGAGCTGATGCCTCTTTAGCCTTTCTGCAGTGAGTTCAGAGACCTCTCCCTACCACGGAGTTTCATATTGTCAAGCTTTATCTCTTCTATATTCTGCAGGGAAAAGCTTGCTTAGATATGGAGTGGCTCACCATCACACACCCAGAAGGACTTTTGCTGGAGACTGTGGAGCTCCCCTAAATAAGAGGGAAGCTATTTCCCTTCAGTGTCTTAGATGCAGGGGGGTGCACAAGATGACCTCCTAGCTTTTAGCACATCTGTCCCTTTGAGGTGATACTATTTTCCTGGTCTGGTTCAGTGGAGGCTGTTTCTAGACTGTTGCTTCTCACCCTGATTTACCAGTGGTGAAATGGAGCAGAGAAAGAGACCACCCTTCCTTCCTGTTCTCACATGACTCTGCTCCATGCAGACCCATCTGGAGAGTAAAGACTGTCCGAGTCCCCATCACCAGCAGTGTTTCCAGCAGGAGGTCAGTCAGTCTGTGGTCTCAGGAGCCCGATGCAGCAGTGACCGCAGCAAGAGCACATGCTAAGGAAGGCAAAAGCAGCCCAGTGAAACGGATGTCCCCTTCATCCTCCTGACCCCCTCCTTCCCCTCCGCACAGCCTTGCGCTGGAGGCCTTTGCCAGTGAGACTAGAAGTGTAGACCTTACCCGTGGGGGAGCAGGTGGAGTAGATAGTGGTGGTAACAGTCTCCAGATGCTGAGTTGTGCATGGACCTGGTGGAACAGACCCTTGACTGTTGAGAGCAGCAGTGTGAGTCAGGGTCAGGGCTTTGCCAGGGATGTTGGGACTTTGCATCTCGTCCTGTAAACCTCTCTGACCGAGCTGGCTTCCGGAGCTCCTGCAGATTTGAGTTCAGTCTTTCGTTTACCTGCCCATTTAAACATCCTAAAGACAAGGATGTGTGCCATCTCTTAAGGCTAATTAATTCTCCCTTTCTCTGCCACCTATTTACCAGTTGAGAATCTTTGGGCAAATGAACCTCTTTGAGCCGCATTCTTATCACCTGCGTGAAGTTGTTACCATTAGTGCCTACCTGAAAAGAAAAATACGAATGCTTATGGATAGTGCCTAGCACCACTTTTTCACATTGTAGGTATTTTTTGGGGGGAGGGGGTAGTGCTAGGGATTGAACCCAGGGCCTTGTGCATGAGAGGCAAGCACTCTACCAACTGAGCGATATCCCCAGCCCCACATTGTAGGTACTTAATAAACACTAGATCCTATACCAATCAGACTTCCTGCAGGAAACATATATCCTGTCTCATATAGGGCTCCTCCAGAAGCTGACCCTAAGACCAGGTTTTGAGTGCAAGAACTTAATTTGGGAGTGATCTCAAGGAGCACTAGTAGGGGAGCAGGGATGTGAGGCAGAGGAGAGAGAGAGAAGGTATATTAATGAGCAAGATACCACTGTGGGAAAATATGGCTCAACCCTGCCAGGGACCTCTGGGTGATGGCAGAGAGAACACTTCAGAGTTGTCCTGAAGGACCAGGAAGCTGCTCACTTAACCAGCTTGGGAGTGAGGACCATCAGAACCCTCATGCTGTCCAAGACATCCCAGGCTCCAGAGAGAGCAAGAGATGGTCACAGATATTGCTGCCAGAGGACACCAGTGAGAATGGGATGTGCCCAGGGTGTGCTTACTGGGCATCACCTGCCTTTGGAACAGAGGGAGGACTCAGAGCAACAGAAGGCAGTTGGATGAAGGGGTTATTTACTTTGCTATGGGCGGGTTAAGGGAAACTAGTGAGGGATGCTGCAGCACCTGGGCCTGCAGGTAAGAAGCAGCTGTCGCCCCTCGTCCCCTGGTTCCAGGCAGCATCTGATGGCTGGGCTTCACTGAGATGGGGGCTATAGGAGAAGGGCTTCCAAGGAGCAGCCACATCCTCAGGTAGCAAAATGCAGCCACTGCACAGGAAAAACAGGAACTGGGGAATGACTTTTTAGACCTTTGGCTCTTCTTGCCTTTGAATTTCTTACTGTCAACTCCAAATTATTGATCCCAAGGAAGCCAGAGGAGGCAAGCTGGGTCGTGCGTCCCTGAGACATCACCCTCTAGGGGCACAGAGCAAAAGGTGGAGAGGAGCCCTGGGAGAGCAAGAAGAAAAGATTAGCATAGATCCCCTTTCTTCCCTCCTGCCGGATTTCACCAATCCAGTCTCCACGAAGGCATTGTAAGATCCCGAAGGGCTGGAACTGTGTCTCATTTCATATTCTTCCTTTGCTAGGACAGTATCTTGCACGTGTTGGAGACCCAAGTACTGACTGATCGATTGGGAATTGTGGGGGCTCATGGCTGTGAAAGAGAAGTGGGCGACTCTGGGAGGGAGTGGTCTCCCATGCCTGAGCTAAGGAATGTGGTTGGAATTGGTCTCCAGGAACCTCTGTCCGTCTGTCTGGGCTCTGGAAGTTACCCAAGGAATCAAGAATGTCATGTGGGCATGGTTCTGTCTAGGACATCTTGCATCTGCACCACTGTTGAGAAAATTCCTTGCTCTTCTCAACCCATGGCTGGAGAGACACTAGGCTTCTAGAACTCTCCTTCATGGAGCCAGGGCTTTCTCCCCCATGCTGTTCTACCTCTGCTCATTCCTCGATGGCTGCACTTCTCCCTTGTTAAATTTCAGCACACTTATCTCAGCTATTATTGTCACGGAGGTTATTATTTATGGGGTGCTGACAGAGGGCTTGGCAGCATTGCAGAGAGAGATGCTGTGGTACGTGCCTTCCAGCTGTTGTGACTGCCACCATTCCTCCTTTTGTCCTAGAGGGTTTTGAAAGACTTCTTGCCCTGTTGGTCCTGGATGAGAGATAACAGGGCGGTATTTCTCAAACAGAAGAGCAGGCACCACTTGCGATAGAGGCAGTTGAGGAGCTGAGAAAAGGCAGATTCTGGATGTCCTCTACTGAGTCATGATCCAACAAGCTTCTTAGGTCCAACAGGTTTTCAGAAATCCTGCTCTGGGAAGGCTTTGAGGTGAAAGAGAAAAAATGAGGAAACAGATAGGATATAAAACACAGTGTTTGCTGGAAGTTCACAGACAAATTCACAGACAGATACTAGTAAGAAAGTTTAGTGAAGTATACTGTCCATCTTTGTTTGAAGCCACTGGTCCATGAGGTCTGATCTAGAAAGCTGTGCTCGGAGTTGTCTTGTTCTAGAGTCCAAACCATTATTTAAAAAGGTGTGTATGTGAAAGAGGTCTTGGAATTAAAATCTTGTAAATAATCTTTATGAAGTTGACAGTAGCACCTACTGTTTCGTAAGTGTATACTGTTGGCTGGTCATTCTTCTACGTGACTCACGTGCATAAAGCTCGTTTAATGCACACCATGCTCCCTGGAAACCTGTATTAAGATGCTTCTATTCGTAGTTGAGGAACTGAAGTAGGAAGAGATGAAATCAATTGCTCAAAATGAGAAAGCTGGTAGTGGAGTCAGGATTCAAAGCCAGGGATTCTGCCCCTCTGAAGGTATACTGTGTTGACTTCTTATGTGATAAAATGAAGATGTGTTTATGAAATTGTTTTCACACTGTTGCATCCAGTATTCATTCAAGGAATTCCAAGTTGCCTGTGTTCTTCTATGGAATCTTTTTACCCTGTCCTTTTACAGCCTCAGGTATTTCGCCATAATAACAGAAAATAGACTAATATAGGTAGAGAATATAGGATTGGGGATAGGTTTAGGGAAGAAAAAAATATTTAGATTGAATCATGTTACATTTAAATGACCAAGATATTAGAGTAGAGGACATATGAGAGAGACCTTTCCATGAAAGTAAACCTTATCTAAATAAGGTTTACTTTCATGGAAAAATACAGTTTTCCTGACAGTTCTTCTTGAAATTTTTGTGGACCCCTCTGACCCTCTACATTCAACTGAAGAAATGTTTTGTTCTATTTTTAAAGGGACACATTTGTACTTCACTATCTGATAAAGAATATATGCACCAGGTAAAAACATTATTCAAGTCAGTTGTTTAGAAATGCATTTTTTCTTTTAAATTAAACTCAGTTGCCATTTTTGCTGCTGGTTTAAACTGTATTCCTGTTCCTCAAAGTGACTTGAGCCACTTCTGCTTTAAAACTTGGTCAAACTCATGTTACTCTTTTTTGAAACAGAACTTTGCATTTTTTAAAATCTTTTTTGTCCTTTTCTTCTCCCCTCGTGGCATCTGAGCCAAAGTAAGCCCATGCAGCATCATGGAGGTAGGGACCCTATTTAACACGGTCTAGGAAGTTTATTCACTTCTCTCCTAGTATGGGAAAACATTTTGCGTTGTCACTTTCCATGCGTTTTAATCTGTATTTGTTCTCCTGCAGTTTCAAGGCGGCGGTTTATAAATGACCAGAAGTAGGGCATTCCTCATGGATCCCAGACTCTGAAGACAGAGTCTGCCTGGCTGTATGGCTTAGGATAAGGTCTTTAGCCTCTTAGTATGTGACTTTCCTTGCCTGTGAAACAGGATTGCAGCAGGATTTACCTTATAAAGTTTTGTGAGAATTAAACGAGCTGAGAATGGTGGCTGGCACCTAAAGGAGCTACCTAAGTTTTAAATTTTATTAATTAATTAATTAAATTTTATTAATTCCTTGCCTTGCACAAGGATGGGATATAGAAGCTGCATTGAAATCCAACGCTATCTGTCTTTTGTAAAAGCTTAAAGCTACCAGGAGACTTAGGTGTCCTAACAATGAAGGAGAGGAGAGGGAGGCAAATGCACGACAGCCCTGGTGGTACCGGGGGAAAGGAGGCTGGTCTTGGAGGACATGGTGGTGTGGGGACAAAGGGAGGCTGGACTCAGAGCAAAGTGATCACTGACCCTGAAGGGACTGTGCAGGTTGGCATAAGGGGCAGCCTAACGGGTACTGGGTGGACTCATGACAGGTGATCAGGAGAGCCTCCTCAGTGAACCTGCGCAGTTCTCAGGGAGAAGGCTTCCACGACAATGGGAGCTTGATCTCCTGGTTCAGTTAGGGACTTGAAGTGAGCTATAAATCGGGACAAAAAGTGAGCTACTTTAGAGAAAATGCAAAGTTAAGCCACTGCTTGCACAGGTGAGTTAACAGGGGCACAGTCAGTTTCAGGTAGGAGCAGGGGATGGGAGGAGGAGCACACACATGTTGCCTGTATACGCTTTGTTTTTAATTAAAGAAAAATGCTCTTCCCCTTCCTCCCCTAGGAGAAATAGAAGCAAAGTCCTCAGGCTCTGAGTTTAACCAGGACCTCCCTAGAGCAGCAGCCAGGCAGGAAGATTTAGCCCCCTTCCCCCACTTCCCTCATACCTCTCCCTGAGACTGGCTGCCCTTTTGTGTTCCACTTCCTGTCCTTCTCTTAAGGGCTCCCCTGTGCAGCTGCTCCACAGCTGGTGGCCCTCCAGTCACCTCCTGCCCCCATCACTTCCCTGTTGAAGGGGGCCTGGGGAGAGTGGAAGGTGCTACATCAATATGAGACATTTCCTCCCCTGCCCCTCAGCTGTGCAGTTCAGCTGTGTGTCCTCTGGCACCCACAAAATCAAACACCTGCCTTCCAGATGTTTGCACCTAAAGACCAGCAAAGCTGACGGCAACCAGTCCCTGAGAACAGAGACAGGTATTTAGTTGGGAGCAACATTAAATGCAATTCTTGACCTGAAAAAAGACCTGGAGAAGGGCTATTCTCCCCTTCCCCTACCTCTACCTTCTGGAAGCATGAAGCTGAACAATTAAATTCCTTATGCATTAAAGATATCTAATGGAAGAGTCGACTACTTCCCTTGGGTTCATTGTCAGAGGTTTCTTTTTATGACCAACAATATTTCTTTCTTGTTTTAAGGGAGACAGACTTATGTTCTACAGAGCTTATGCATAATTATCACTCCTTCTTTTACCCCAGGGCAAATTTTTAGGCGGAAAGGAAGTGTGGTGGTGTGCAGTGAGCACTGTCTTTGGGGTCATACCAGCCTGTGTTCCAATCTAGGCCTCGCCCCATCCTAGCTATGACCTGCTTTAACCTGCATGTGGCAATTTTGTCCTCTTTAAAATCTGGATAGTAGCCCTGTTTGAAAGAGTTTTTGGGACTAAATGGACAATGCCTGTGCATACCCAGCACTGTTACTGCCTCAGAGTTTGACCTCAGCAAATCATAGTTGTAGTTCCTATTGTCCTAGGTAGCCTGCTTCTTAATTCATGAAAAAAAAAAAAAAAAAGGAAAAGAAAAATGTCCAGCTTGAATACCATCAGTTCACTTATGGGTGTCAGATGATGAAAGTGTTGAAGAAAACATGAAAACTCTTTAACACAATAGTCCAGAATTAGTTTTTTTTTATTATTGATTTTTTTAAAAATGTCAGCGGAATGCATTACAAGTCTTATTACACATATACAGCACAATTTCATATCTCTGGTTGTATATAAACTATGTTGACACCAATTCGTGTCTTCATACATGTACTTTGGATAATGATGTCCATCACATCCCACCATCCTTGCTAATCCCCTGCCCCTTTTCTTCCCCTTCCACCCCTCTGCCCTAACTAGAGTTCATCTATTCCTCCCACTATGAGTCAGACTCCTTATATCAGAGAAAACATTCAGCATTTGTTTTTTGGGATTGGTTAACTTCACTTAGCATTGGCTTCTCCAACACCATCCATTTACCTGCAAATGTCATGATTTTATTCTCTTTTATTGCTGAATACTATTCTATTGTGTAATATATGCCACATTTTTTTTTTATCCATTCATCCACTGAAGGGCATCTAGGTTGGCTCCACAGTTTAGCTATTGTGAATTGTGCTGCTATAAACATTGATGTGGCTGTGTCCCTGTAGCAGAATTGTTAAAAGTGCACTTGGGGGCACTTGTTGAAACTGCAGAATCTTGTGTCCTATCATGTCGATTGATTCAGAATCTGGTGGCTGGGCCGGAGAACTAGCATTTGACCAAGCACCCCAAATAATTCTAATCACCTTAAAGTTTGAGAACTAATCTGTAGGGCATGTTTGTAAGGTCAGGTAGCTCTTAGGTCAAAGCAGGGATGCCACTGGATACTCCCTGGTGCTCAGGGCAGGAACTTTGCTGTTTCTTTGTCCTTCCCAAGACCTGATATTTAGCTGGTGCTCACCTTCCTGGGATCTACCTATCTCAGGATATTAGCATTTTCGGCAACCTGTGGGGTTCCCTAGGGACTGGGGGAGTTGGGCTAAGAGAAAAAGGGCAAGAGGAAGGGAAAGGTTTGGCCTTGGTCTGGAGCAGCTGGCAGTGTTCATGGGATGCTGGTGGCAAGGAGAACCCAGTGCTGGCTGTGGTGGCGAGAGACAGAGAAAGGAGCAGGTAGGACTTTGCAGTGTCCCCAGTATCTGGAGGGAAGCTGAGAAATCTAGTTAGTCATTCCAGTGTTTCCACAGGAGCAGATATTGGATGCCAGATTTTTGAGAGGTTCGGGGTCCCTTTTGAGAATAAAGTGAGGATCAAGGAAGACCAATAGAAATAGATAGGAAGCAAAGAGAAAAATAAAACCCAACAAGACATAGGCCAGTATGGATCATTAAATTCATGAATGAATGTATATGGCCCTTCTGGGTGAAAAGCCCTGGAGATACAAAGAGCCATCAAACCTGAGCACGGCTGCCAAGCCCAGCAGAGCAAGAGGAAGAGGAGGCACTGGAGCAAGACTCAAGCGGGACTCTTGAGCCCTTACTGAGCCTCAGATTTCCCATCCTACTTATGGTGTAAATAAGAACTCCTTTTCTGGTTGTGGTGAGAAACTAAATTGCATAACTCCTTTTCTGGTTGTGGTGAGAAACTAAATGCATAATTGCATTGTGAAAAGTCCCTAGCACAATGCCTGCACATGAAAGTACTTAGCAAGTGTCACAGTTCCCTTAGGGGTAAGAAAAGGTAACTCCTACCTAACACCAGATGCAAGTGGCACCATTAGTACCCAGTTAAAGCTGGTTTTGATTTCCAAGGACAGAGTGGACTTGGCTCCTGAATTTTGGAGCCCAGGTTCAGTTCACTGTAATTTATTCAACTAATAAACACTCATGCATCCAAGAATAGCATTGTTTTTTAGATTTTTGAATTTTTTCTTAGTGTTTATCTGGAGCCCAAATAATCTTGGGTCATGCCACTGGAGACAGAAATGGAGAAATTACCCATCCCTCTGAAGGACAAATCTAGGTAAGGCAACTGTTTTAGCTATTTTATTTTATTATTATTTTTTTTAAATTAGAAAATATGGGGTGTGTGTGTGTGTGTGTGTGTGTATATATATATATATATATATATATATATATATATATATGTTTATTTATTTATTTAAAAACATGACTGAGGAAGTTTCTGGTTCAGAGTAAGTAGGTGCAAGTAAGTAGGTCTCTCCCTCTGAAGGCAAAGTCAGGACATAATGCACAGGGCAGCTAGCTATTTGAGGGCTCTTGAAAGTAAATGGTAGATTGGGATATGAAAAAAAAAATGTTCCAAGAGTCCCAAAGAAGTAAGTAGGAGGGGATTAGAGAAACAAAAAAAGAGAAGAAACAAAGAGAAAATAAAGAGTGACATGGCAAACCTAAATCCAAGCATATCAATAATTGCATTACAAGAAAAAAACTTAGAATGATGAACAGTCTTATGCTGCATAACAACATTTGGTCAATAGCCACTTGTATGATGGTGGTCCTATAAGATTAAAATGGACTGTTCAGTTCCTTAGCCCATTTATTGATTGGGTTATTTGTTTGTTTGTTTGGTGTTAAGTTTTTTTTTGTTTCTTTATATATCCTGGAGATTAGTGCTCTGCGGTGCATGTGGTAAAGATTTCCTCCCATTCTGTAGGCTCTCTTTTCATGTTCTTGATTGTTTCCTTTGCTAGAAGATGTTTTTTAGTTTGAATCCATTCCATTTATTGATTCTTGATTTTACTGCTTGTGCTTTCAGAGTCTTATTAAGGAAGTCAGTTCCTAAGCCTGCATAGTGAAGATTTGGACCTACTTTTTCTTCTATTAGGTGCAGGGTCTCTGTTCTAGTGCCTAAGTCTTTGATCCACTCTGATTGAGTTTTGTGCAGGGTAAGATATAGGGGTTTAATTTCATTTTGCTACATATGGATTTCCAGTTTTCCCAATACCATTTGTTGAATGGGCTAAGGAACTGAACAGACACTTCACAGAAGAAGAAACACAGTCAATCAACAAATATATAAAAAAATGTTCAACATCTCTAGAAATTAGAGAAATGCAAGTCAAAACTACTCTAAGATTCTATGTTACTCCAGGCAGAATGGCAATTATCAAGAATGCAACAACAATAAGTGTTGGCGAGGATATGGGGGAAAAGGTACACTCATACATTACTAGCAGGACTGCAAATTGGGGTGACCATTATGAAAAGCAGTATGGAGATTCCTCAGAAAACTTGGAATGGAACCACCATTTGACCCACCTATCCCACTCCTTGATTTATACCCAAAGGACTTAAAATCAGCATACTACAGTGATGCAGCCACATAAATGTTTATAGAAGCTCAATTTACAATAGCTAAACTATGGAACCAACCTAGATGCTCTTCAACAGAAGAATGGATAAAGAAACTATGGTACATATACACAGTGAAATATTACTCAGCCTTAAAGGAGAATAAAATTATGGCATTTGCAGGTAATTGGATGGAACTGGAGACTATCAGGCTAAGCAAAATAAGCCAATCCCCCCAAACCAAAAGCTGAATGTTTTCTCTGATAAGTGGATGACAATCCATAATGTTGGGAGGCATGCTGGGAAGAATGAAGGAACTTTGGATTGGTCAGAGGGGAGTGAGGGGAGGGGAGGGGATGTGGGGGTGGGAAGGATGGTGGAATGAGATGGACATTATTACTCTAGGTACATGTATGACTGCATGACCAGTGTGACTGCATCATGCAATAAGCTAGAGGATTGAGAAGTTGTGCTCCTTTTGTGTACAATGTGTCAACATGCATTCTGCTGACACGTATAACCAATTAGAACAAATTTTAAAAAGATTATAAAGGACTGAAAAATTCTCGCTACCTAGTGACTCTGCATCCACCATACTCTCGTGCACCTTGCATTCCTCGTATGTGTGACGATGCTGGTATGAACAAACTTACTGTTCTGCCAGTTGTGGAAATGCATAGTACATGCGCTCGATAATGGCAACAAATGACTCTGCTTTTTATCATTTTTTCCACAGTGTACTCCTTCTACTTCTAAAAAGAGTTTACTGTGGTACAGTGTGCCATGTCATGCTGGCAGCGACCTCATACATCTGTGTTTAGTGTCTCTGGATCCCATCATTTCCTCCTGTGCTTCCTTTAATCTCATGTTGTTGATACTGCATGGCCTAAGTATGTAATAAGTATGCCATCGTGGCTTGGGTGACCCTGAGCTTTGCACAACAAATTATGTAGCCACTTGTTTGTTAGAACACTTCCATGTTCTTAAGCAAAGCATGACTGTGCAAATCAAAGAATGGAAGATGACTTATTAAGCAAACACTCACCACAGGAAAGCTGTAGCAGTTATATTAACGTAAGACAAAGGAGACTTCACAGCCAAAAAAAAAAAAGATAGTAAATTCACAAAGAAAACATGCCTGCCCTAAATGGTTTACTTCTAATGTCAGAGCAACAAAATATATGAAGGAAAAACTAATATAACTGAAAGGAGAAATAGACAAATTCACAATTATAGTTGGAGACTTCAAATGTCCTTTCTCACTATTTGATGGAATAAGAGAAAATCAGCAAAGATGTAGAAGAACTGAACAGCACTCTCCACAGAACTTACCTATTTCTTAAAGAGTACTCTACTCTCAGTACCAGTGAAGTGCACATTCTTTTCCTGAACAAGGCAGACCATATCCTGGATCCTAAAACAAATAGACTTGAAAGAATTGAAATCATACAAAGCATATTCTCTGACCATAATGGAATTAAACTAGAAACTAGAGCAATTTCTTGAGAAAAACCAAAACCATTGTGACTTTGGAATCTGGGAAGTTTTCTTAGAAACAAAACCAAAGCATGATCCATAAAAGAACAAACTGATGAATATGACGTCCTCAGAATTGAAAACTTCTACTCTTTGAGAGGTACTAGTAAGTGAATGAAATATTAAGCCATAGGCTAGAAGAAAATATTTGCAAATAACTTATCTGATAAAGGACTTGAGTATATAATATAAAGAACTTTTTAACTCAATAATAATAAAACTAAAAATGTGCAAAGAATTTGAACGGATACTTTATCAAAGAAGATAAACAAATGGAACGTAAAAGGATGTTCAACATCAGTAGTCACCAGGGGAATGCAAGTTAAGCCACAGTGTCACTCCATTTCTACAGGAATGGATATTGTTAGTAAGGGCTGAGCACAGCTGGAGTTCAGACAACTGTGGGTGGGGAGAGCACAGGGGCCATGATGCTGGTGCAATCAGATCATGGTGGGCCCAAGATTGTATTCTCACAACTTCTGAGTTTCTATGATTTGGTAGAGGAGGGCCAGATTCAGAGCTGTGAAATCTTATGTTTCATTTTCAGACCCTCACCTTCTTCTCTTAGATATTTCCTACCCTTGAGGACAGGGAGATAAAAGACTCTGACACTCTTGCTTCAGAGACCACAGCACATGGGCCCTTCTTTTAAGGACTTGCTATCTTCTCCTTTGATTTTTAGCCCAGTCCCACACATCCTTGATCTGCCTTTAAAATAATTCACTCCTACTTTGGATGCACAGATTTCTTCCTCTACCTTATTCCCAATTCTGGAAGCTTTGAATAGATCCCCAATCCTGGTGGTAGTTAGACTTTGTGAATTATTCTCCCTTCCTGCTTTGATTTCTGCACCCAATGTCTCTGAGTGAAATTCCTAGAACCTTTGAATACTCAATAATTACTATGTAAGAGGGTGGATAGAGAGTAAAGAGAAAAGGCAGCATGCGGAGTTCATACAGAAGGTATGAGGAAAGAGTGAAATAGTGTCTTCACAGTACATTTATTCAGTCAGTCAATGTCTGTTGAGTACCTACCACATTCCCAGCAGGTTGAAGTTTAGTCATAAACTACAAAGGAGATTCCATTCTAGCCAGATAAGAGACACAGTAAACAAATCGATAACTAGATAATTTGTCAAATGGTCAAAAGCATCGTGAAGACAATGAGAGCAGGGGAAGGGAGCAGAGTGACAGGCTCAAAGGATGGGGCTGTGTTGGGTGGCTGGGGACTTCAGCATGGCAGGGTGTCTGATAGGTGACATTTAGGAGACCTGAAGGCAGTGAGAGCATGAGTTGAGGAGAAACCTAGGAGAAGAACTTTCCTGAGAAATGGAAAGGAAAGTGGAAAGACCCCAGAGGCAGGATTCTTCCTGGAGCATTAGTGTCACAGCCAGGAGCTGAGTCTGCTGAGGGAAGGCCGGGTCCAGGCAGGAAACGGAATTTACCTTAGAAGGTCCAAATACAGAGGCTGTAGTGAAGGTGCTGCTTCAGAAAGCAAGGCAGAGTGTCAAGGGAACAAACAAGGAGTGTGGAAGCACCCAAACCTAGGGTTGAGGGGACAAGGCTTGGGGGAGAGGGTGGTGGGAGCCCTTTGATAGCTGAGTTAGAAGGGAGGGACTTCTCTGTGGAAGCTGTGGTGGGGAAGGGTGCAATCATTTTGGAGCCATGTTGAAGCAGGGAAGTAGTCGGGGAGAACATTTCTATTTTTCTCTCCTGTTCTCTGCTCTTCTACCAGTGCCCTCCACTGCCAAATCTAACCACATGCCAGGTGGAAATGCCATCTTCAAATTCAGAAGGGCAGAATGGATGTGGGGGATGGAGTGAGTGATCGGAGACTTACACCAAGAACAAAAAGAGGAATGGCCAGCTGGTATAAAGAGGAAGAACAAGCAAGTTTTAGTTCAAAGGCGTTGGTCCAAATGCCCGCCAGGTAATCTAGCTGGAAGTCAATCCTCTTAACTTTCAATGAGCAATTTGGACAGTGGTCTCTGCTGGGAAGGCTGAGTGGCCTTGTTTGTGAAGTGAATTGACCATTGATAAGCTCACCAGAACCACGCTCCTGTTCCACCCCGACATCCCATTTGGCTGTGTAGACTGAATTTTTTTAGTTTCTGATAACACCATTTTCTATCTTCTCCCAGTTCTCAATCTCTCACTCAAGAATGAGGTAGAGTTTTTCTCATACCTGGGACTGCTTTTCTATATGTGGTTCTTTGAGAAGAACATGATTCAGTTTAGATCAAGATAGTTTGGGATTTATTCTTAAATTTAGACAAGCTTGCTTTTGAGGACAGGAGCTCTTAACAGATTAGGTTTTCGGGACAGTAGGCAGTGCTTCTCCATGCCAGAGCATGAAAGGGACACTTTTCAGAAGTCTCCATCCACCCAAAGAGGTGGCAGCTCCAAGAGCGGTTCAATTTCCAGCCAAAGTTTTGCCTGACAATTCCTCCAAATACAGTGTCTCTTTAGAAGGTGGAGCTGGAGATTAAGGGGCCACGTCCTGTCCTTGGCAGCTGACTCCTAAGATCTCTGGAGACACTCTGGCAGGTCTCCAGGAAGCCTCTGACTCCAGACTTCACCCCTGCACTGCCAGTACATTCTGTAGGTCCCAGGTGGCCCACCTCCCTCTTGGTCTGGTACATAGAGGGCTAGAGTGGTCATGGAGGGAAGGAAGTCTCAATGGCTCTGAAATTTGCAATATTTGGTTGTAGGGGAAGGACTGAATTGATCACTGGAAAGGAGAGAGGGCAAAAAAGGAAAGAGATAAAGTGAAATACTCCAAGACTTCTCTCTTAAGGAGGAAAGCAAGTGGGTGGCCTCTCTTCAAGGAAGGTGGGCCATGGTGCTCATGGATAGCAACTGAGAAGGTTTGGGTCCTGTGAGGCAGTTTGGCTGTGAATTCAGCAATCCTCATGGAGACAACTACGGCTCTTTTAATTATTAAACACTTAGCAAGTTGAAAAATAAAAAATGGTTTAATCCTTTCAATGTTAGTTCTGTTCTGAAAACCTCTCTTTGTAGTAATCTCATGTGACTGGTTCAGGATATTCTAGAGCCGAGATTATCTGTTGAGATTTGATGGGGAGAGTCCATGGTATCAACAGTGTGTAGAAAGATTTACTCTTTATTATTCTTGCAGCTTACTACAAGTGCATGGGTGTGAGATGGAGGATCTGTAAGAAAGTTTCTGCAAATGAGTCTTCAAAGGGTTTAAGGCTCTCAAATTAAAATTTAGAGTGGCTGAATGAAGAAAATGAATTCTGAGTTGTTTTATTCTTTAAGAAATTTCAATTTCACTTTTTCCTATACAGGCTTTGAGACTTTCAGGGGGAAACCTCTACATTTCAGATTCCTCGTGTGAAGTGGGCCGACATTACTATCATAGTGGGTGGTTGTTAGGAATAAATGAGAAAACGGCAACCCAGGGTCCTTAATAAATGCTTATAAAAGAAAACTATGTAGCAATCTTTCAGGATCTCCCTAGTGAGTTGGATATGGAAAAATACAAATAAGAAAATAAGCAAGCTTCTTGGAACAATTTACACTCATCTCTATTTTTCTTCTTAAATCTTTCAAAATAGTGAATTAGAGGTTAAGCTAAAGTGAAAGGGGATAAATGATTATAAAGATTGATGAAAGAAATATTTGCTGGAGAAAATCAGGCAATAAAGTCACTGAAGCAAGGGAGGAAGAGTGACAAACAGTTAGTGGTGGCTTTTACACCTCCCAAAATACTGTGAACAAGAGAATTTCTTGAATTTCATTTTCCTCTATGCAGTGGTCTTTATGAAAACTTCCTTCATGATCAGCCGGGGAGAGCTTGCTCCAATGTGATCTAATAATAAGACATATGTTCCAATAGGTATATTACCCTCTAGGTTGGGAACCTGCTAGTAAGCAACAAGTGATAGGAGTTCTCGAGTGGGATTCTTTGTATTTTAATGTCATTTTTGGATTGAAGTAGTATTGTTTAAATTTTTTCTTACTCTAGAATTCTCCAAATATATGCTAAAGTAAAAAGAATAGCACAAAGATGTATTCTTAGTTTTAACAATTACCAATTCAGGGTCATTCTCGTTTCTTTCCTGTGGGTTCATCTCCCTTCCCATATTATTTGAAGCGACCTCAGACATTACATCATTTCAGTCATAAATATTTCACGTGTATCTAAAAAAAGGACAAAGAGTCCTAAAATTCCTCAATACTATTATTACATAAAAAGTAAAATTATTTTCTTAATATCATCCAATATTCAGTCCTTGTTCAAATCTTCAGTTGTCTCATGAATTTTCTGTTTAATCAGGATCTGGGTTAAGTTCACACATTGCTATTGACCGTGAATAGACTGTTTTGACTAACTTTTTAATTTGAAATAAATATATACTCACAAAAATGTGTAAAAATTATACAGAGAGGTCCTATGTCCCTATCACCCAGCTTTGCCCATGGGTACATTGTGTGTAACCAGAGTACATGATCAAAATCAAGAAATTGATATAGACAAAATGCAATTAGCTAGATAGCAGATTTTACTGGTTTTATGCATTGTTATCTTTCTTGTATGTCTTGTGTATAATTCTACAGTTTTTTTTAAATCCCATATATATTTCATATAACCTCCATCTCAGAAAAGACACAGAACTACTGTCACCTAGGTGGAATCTCCTTGCTAGCTAGGAGGTTGCTCATCTTTACCCCCTGGAAACCACTGATCTGTTCTATATTTCTGAAATCTTAATATTTGAAAATGTTATATAATCTGAATCATATAATAGGCAACTTTTTGATTTCTCTGTATTTCTAATTACTTTTTAAGAGTTTTTAGTCATGTGTGAAAATGCGGAAATGACTCTTAGAACATGAAATGCCTATATATCTATTTTAAGCAGATGAATGTCCATTCATCCAACACTTACATTTTGAGGATTGAAGCTATTCTTGTAGCTCAATGATAGATAAAAACTAATTGCTTTCTTGTGACAGTGTCTGTGTCACGTGTTTTGCTTGGTAAGGTTGTCAGAGCAGTGTCCACGGTCATAAACCATGAGCTCTACAGGAAGCGGATGTTAGGTTTGGCCTGGGTTTTCGTCTTTTCTCCCATCTCCTCCCATGTCTGGGATCTCCCGACTCCACCCATAGGATTAGCCTGTCTTAGTTCATTTAAGCTCCTCCAACAAAATACCATAAACTGGGTGGCTTATAGACAGAAATTTATTTCTCACAGCTCTGGAGACTCTGGGGACACTGGCAAGTCTGGTGTCTGTGAGAGCCTGCTGTGGATCCATCATTGATGTCTTCCCACTGGGTCTTCATGTGGTGGAAGAGGCCAGCCCTCAGGGGCTTTTATAAGGACACCAGTCTCACCCCTGAGGGCTCTGCTCTCTGGACTTAATCATCCCTAGCAGCCAACCTCCCAGTAGAAGGAATTAGGAGTTCAACAAGTGAATTTTAGGGGGATCTAAGCGTTGGGCTCACTGCAGGCCTGTCCCAGGGTTTGGAACTAATCTTCATTGGAAGCAGAAATGACTCTGGCCTAGACCCCCAGTATTTAGAAGACTGTCCTATGTCTGCCACCTTACTTGGACTTTGTGCCCTGGTTCTGATCACAGAGTGACTTGAGTGTGGGCCACCACTCACCCTGAACTTCATTCTATCGAGTAGGTTTCTAGGGTCTGGTCACAGTTTAGCTATTTTCTATCTGTCCAAGTACCTCTGGGGTTATGCTTATGCTTTTCTTTACCAGCAAGGGTCCTGATGCTCACCCCAGGCTGAGGTCACCTTGGTTCCTGCCAGCCCACCTGTCAGTCAGGATGACTTTTCCTTGTTCCTGAATTTACGGTCCCCATGCTCCAGGCTGCCAGTTGCCTCTCAACCCTCCATCCCTGAACAGGTTGCCTTCCTGAACTCCCACTAGTACCTACTGCGGTTTCCTCTGCACTCCAAATTCTTCCTGCCAGATTGAACTTAAATCATATATAGTATTGGCATCAGATCAATATTGGCACCAGATTTGCCATGGTAGGTTAGGAGCCATTTTATCTAGAGGTACCAATTCTGAGACAATGCTTCTTAACTTCCCCTAAGAACAGGTGCCTGCTAAAGGATCCACCCCACCCCAGCCTAGGACCCAGCCCACCACAGTTTAGGAGGCAACTCCTAAGCAGCTTATGAAATTCCTCTTGCAGGCTATAAAGCTGCTCTGTGAATGCCCACAGGCTGCTGCTCTCCTTGGAGGGATAGCTAGTTGATTTGCCTCGCGCTACTGACAATAAATCTCTTGCGTGAGAGTGCTTTGGTCTTTGGACTTGATGTGGACTCTGCGAATGTCCTTTCATATAGTTTGTAAGGTCAGGCAGCAGCGACCAAAAGGAGGCAGATTTTAAAAGGCTGTTGGATGAGGCTTTATTGAGATTTCGCTCCTGGGCGAGACCCTGAGACTGAAAGGATGAGTCTGAGAAGTGCAGGGGGCTGACCGGACTGGAATTTTTATTGGGCTTAGAGCAGAAAGGGAGGACTTGGGACTGGAAAAGGGATTTTTAGAGTCCCTTGTCCCACTGGGGTTGGTTGGGGGAGGTGGCTAAGATCCAGGATTGGCCAGGAGACCCCGCTGATTGACAGGCCATTGTGTCTGCACCTGATTGGTGGTTCTGTCCTGCGTGGGCGCGGGCACCGGTTGCATGGTGCTTTGCTCCTCCACCATCTCCATCACCTAACATAGTTCTAGCTGGCTTTCTCCCTGTCCTTCATAGAGTCCAGTTTCTAGTTTTTGGTTCTGTGGCTTGACCTGACACGACAGGGTCATGATCTGCTATGTCCCAAAGTATTGATACCAAAAGCTCTGTCTGAAATATCACTCGCAGAGTCCATGCAAAGTCCGAGGGCCACACCACACCCGGAATCCCGCGTGGGAGATTTATTGTCAGCAGCATGAAGCAAATCGGTAAGGCTGTCCCTCCGAGGAAAGCAGGAGCCTGTCGGTACTCACCGAGCAGCTCTATAGCCCGCAAGAAGAATCTCACAAGCTACTTAGGGGTTACACCATGGCTGGGGTGGGGTCGACCCTTTAGCAGGCACCTGTTCTTACAGGAGGGTAAGCAGCCTTGCCTCAGGATCTCTAGATAAAATGGCTCCCGACCTAAAATGGCAGATCTGGTGCCAATATTGATCTGATGCTGATACCGTCCTGGTCCCCAATGCCAATCCAATGACGAGGACATGGTTTTGAGAAAAAGGAAAAAGTTTTATTTCTTTGCTAACAAAGGAGAAACACAGGGGACTCCTGTCCCAGAGGCTGTGATTCTGCCCATCAGCAGACTCATGAGGCTTTTAAAGAGGTGATTCAAAGGCTGTATATATTCCGCAGTTCTAGGTGGGTGTTGTAATTCACTTGTTAATTTGGGAGATAATAATTTCTGAGATATTCTGGTGCCATCCCCAAAGTCTGGATTACTGGTTCCTATGGTGGGTGTGTGCTCAAGGACTGATAAATCTGCCTAAAATGGGGAAGGTAATCCTGTTTCTCCTGAGATTAGGGAGGAGTGAGGAGAGAGGAAGAGAAAGAAACATGTCCATTTTTAAAATAAGTTGCAGTGGCTGAGCAGCAAGGGCTGTCTTCAAAGCATAAAGTGGACACTGTTACAGTAAGGCATGGTTGTTTTGGTCTTTGTAAATATCTGTTTGTGAGCTGAAGAACAGCAGGAGGAAACCAGGTTATATCAACTCCTTCCTGAGTAGAAGTGATAGGATACAGAAAAAGTGGCAAGAGAATGGCCTTGTGGGATGACAACTATTTGAGGACATCACAAAACCCAGGATGTAGTCTTAACTCTGTCACCAGCTAGCTGGTGACTCTGGAAGAATACATCCTCTTGAGACCTTCAAGTCTCTAGAACAAGGCAACTGTTCTCAAGGTGATCCCTATGTGTTTGAATAAATGTCTCACAATAGAGTCTACTGTCATGTAAACTGAAAAGAACAAATTAAAAAAAAAAGATGATCCCTAAGTTTTCCTCTGGTTCTGGTTCCAGGTGGTATTATAACCTAAACTTTAATCTCCTGGGTAACTCTGGACCCCTCTCGATTACCCTAGGTTGACCTACCATTTTCTTTTATTGCACTACTGAGAGCTTATATTCTCCCCACCCCAGCAGAATTGCTGACACTGTAGATCCCTAGCACTCCTCCTGCCATTGACCTCAGAGTGAAATCTAAATTTCTAAAAGGATCTTCCATGCTCTGCCTTATTTGGTGCCTGCCTATCTTCTTTGACATTAGCCCCTCCTCAATGTCACAATCTGCACCTCAGCTACCCCAGGTTGTTTCAATTCCCAGTGGGCTCTGCCCATCTGGTTGCAATTTGTTATTTTAACTTCCTGTCTTCCCTATAAGAGCAGGATGTCCCATGTTCCCTGCTTTATTTTCTATGCTGGCCACAGTGCATGGTGCAACTAGTATTTATGTAAGAAACAGATGGGTTGTATTAATTGGGGCTACTCATTCATTCACTTATTTACCTTTTATTAATTCATTCATCCTCCAACAAATAAATGGTGGTTTTATTTGAAAGACACATAAACCCAACTCTAAGAGCTTAAATATTAAAAAGTGTGTGGGGGCCATATTTGGAGGTGTAATAGAAAGTCCTTGGATTCATGGATCTCATGGAGGGATACAGTCACACCTAGAAGCAGGTGAGATGAGGCAAAGGGACAGTCACTGTAGATAATGAATGACTGGATCAGGAATATGGGGGCTGATTCAAAGGAAACAAAATGCTAATACCTCCAGAGCACCTCCCCCTCCTCCAACCAGTTGCCAAGGTCACCTGCCTCCAGGGAACTGTGCCTCTCAGTAAGGAGTTGTTAATGAAAACCCCCTGGATGGCTCTCTTCCTGGCCTTTTGGTTTTCAGGTAAGGAGGGCAGGAGGAGGGAGCCTGAGAAAAAAAGAGACCTAACATCTATATAAGGGGCAGGACACCCCTCTCCCTGGGATACCAGTTCTGGATCCCCTCCTTTCTGAAGGATTCTCTCTCTCTGTCTGTTCTATCCTTTAAATAAACTTTTTGCTCTTGCCTTGGTGTATCTCGGGTGTTCAATCTTCAGTACCCAGGGAACAGGACCAGATCCTGGTTTTCAAGACTAGTTTCACAGGGGTGCAAGCAATCTCTTCATTCTGTCCTTCACGTGCCCTCACCTCCTGCTCCCTTGCCTTGTGTTGGTCTGAATTGTCTCCTACAAGGGTTAGGCCTCCCCTCCCCTCCTTCAGTTCTTCCAGAATCCACATGCCTCCTGGTCCATCCCTCTAAAGGCAAAGAACTTCTCTTCCAACTTCCAGTGTCAAAACCCTGGGGATGGTTCCTCTCCCACCATCTTGTCATGTGTCCACAATGCAAAGGTCACTTTAACCAGGGAGATTTTGTCCTACAAGTGACAATGTCAAAACCAATGCCCAGCCCGTGGCCAGAATAGGGTGGACTTAACACAGAGGCAACCTTAGGTAGGATCAGGAGCCAAACTCTGAACTCTGGGGTTCAAATTCCAACTCTGCCTCTTATTGAGAGAACTTTAGCCAGTTACTTAATTTTTCCATGCCTCAGTTTCCTCATCTTTAAAGTGGAAGTAACAGTATTTGCTTAACAGGATTATTGTGAGGATTAAATGAGTTAATGTATGTAAAGGGCATAGAACAGTGCTAAGGTACATCATAAGCATCATGTGACTGTTTGTGGATAAAAATAACCAAACAATGCAATTGAGTCACATCTTCCAAAGAAATAACTACTTTACTCATATTTATTAAGCATCTACTAGGTTCAAGGTATGGTTCCTAGTCACTAAGATATGCCAGGGAAAAAGACAAAATGTCTTCCTTTATTATATCCCTAAGTGTTATACCCAGAATGTAGAAGGAACCCACTGTGTCCTTGGAGACTTCACCTTTTAAAGAAATTATCTAGATGTTATAGGATTGAGACCTCAGTGGTATTTTCAGTTTCTTTAGTATGAATGTAGCCTGATGACAAAGAGCCGCTGCCTAGCCAGGTGATAAACTGTTGCCTGCTGGAGTGGAGCATGCTCGCAGGGTGCCCCATGGTGATCTGTGCTCTCTGAAGTGACTGGTTACTCTTTGAACCAAGTTTTGCTTTGTTTTTCTTTTTGGTGTCCCCACTTTCTTTCCAGGGGAGCCAGTGTGGGTGGCAATGGGTGGGAGTTGGGAACAGGAGAGTGTAGATCTGGAAATCTGAGGTCAGTCTTTCTGTAATTTGTGGGCCAAATTAAAAGATATTCTTAACTTCCAAAAGGCAGCATCTTGTTCAATAATGCTATATCATACTATAATAAAACTACATACTATAGTCGTAATCTTCACTATAGAAGGTAGAAACGTATGTTGAATTTTTTTAAAAACAAGATTGGCTTTTATTATTGTATCCTGAATACCTCTATCTTATCAAGAGAGTGCAGAAATCATGCTGTTTTGTTAAATGTAGCTCTATGAATGCTATACATAAGTGTTATATTGAAAAGATTTCACAACAGTCATTTATTGTCTAACATGCCTTGATTTTTATTTTGGTGAGAGATGATGGCACAGCATAAGCTGTGTAATGACATATAGCTTGACATATGATCAAACTGACTGAGTGATGTTTTCCATAGTTGGATCATATTTCTCTCTTAGTCTCTTCCCATTGTCTATAGGATTAGGGGAATAATTAGTGGCCATTGGATGGAATCCACTAGATTTCATTCTCAACAATGTTTGCTTTGTTCACTTCTGTACCTTCACCATCTGCTAATTTTAATTGAGTGCATGGTATATATGAGTACCTTTCTAAACACTTGGTGTTATTTGACTCAATCTCCTCACCAACTCCAGAGTATGCATTTAATGGTTTCTTCGATCTTGCAAGTGAAGGTCCTGAGGATGAGCTGTCCCTTCCCTCAGGCTGTGCATCTATGAGATGGTAGGTTCAGATTCAAGCTCAGGATATCTGAGAGGTCAAGCTCGCGCATTGTGCCGGGTAGGCTGCACAGCACTGGCAGATGGACAGAGGAAAGACTCAGATCTTTAAACGCAGTGTCCAGGGCTCTGGATCCTCATTGGCTGAACTATTCAAGACAGAGCTCCAGACTCAGAAAGATGACTTCTAATACCAATCTTTGGCTGTGATAGTTTAAGAAGCAACCCTTCAGAGGCCTTCATTGTGGAGCACCTGTGTAGATCTGGAAAGTGGGACGGTGGTCATTGATGTCATTGATGCCACGATATGCCCTGTTCATTGCCCTGTTCACTCTCACAGGGATCTGGGAATGGAGATGAAAAAGATGTTCTTTGACTTGTCGATGCTGGGGTATGGCCCTGGGACACAGGAAGTAACTTGGCATTTATTATTTTTCAACAGCGAATGGTCCCTCTCTTGAACTATCAGAGAACTTTCTTTGCTTCTCTCCTATTTATTCATCTTGCTTTGCCTTATATGCTACTATTTGGGGCTCTCTTGTTTTCCCTACTGGAGTGTGCTTTTGGAGAGCAAGGTTGGCCTCTGGCTTGTATTAGATACGGAAAGAAATAAAGGCAATTAACTAATGCATGTATTAATATAATTTAAAATAAAATTTTATTTTAGTGTGGCTTTAGATGTAGAAAAATAGAAAATAGTACATAAGAGTTCCTGAATGAGCCACAGAATTTCCTCTATTGTTGACATCAAATATTACGGAACCTTTGTTATAGCTAATGAATCAAACTTGACACATAGTTTTAACTAATCTCCTCAATTTATTTAGACTTTATTATTTTTCTTCAAATATCCTTTTTTTCTGTACTAGGATCCTATCTAAAACACAATATATTTAGTCATTGTATCCCCTGAGGATATTCTTGGATGTGACAGTTTTACAGACTTTGTTTGATTGTGATGACCCTGGCAATGTTGAAGAATACTGCTCATATAATTTGTAGAAAGGCCCCGAATTTGAGTTTTGCTCCTGTTTTTGTCATGGTTAGACTGGAACTATGGTTTTTTTGAGATGAACAGAGAGGAGACACCATCCCCAATAAGAGTATGTGCCATCAATCTCACTTGATGCTGCGGTTGACCCACTCTAGTTGCTCTCTGGCTCACATAAGATACCTAATATGCGACTTCTTTATTTCACCCTTTTTATAAGCTTTGTATGCAAGACAGTAAGTATAGCCCACATTTAAGGGGTTGGGGACTATGCTTCACTCTTAGAGAGGGGAGACTATTTAGTATTATTCTGTTTGAGAGATTTTTTTCTACTCTCTCTCATTATTTATTTATTCAATCCTTCAATCCTTCATTTGAGTCAGTATGATTTTATGGATATTTATTTCATATTTTGGGTTACTTAATACAATACTACATTATACTTTTTATTGTTGTTTTTCAAATTATTTGTTTGGGCCATTGGTAGTTCTTTAAGTTGGCATCCATGTTTTTTTGACATACCTCTATTTTTTGAATTTAAAAACAATTTGTATGTATGTATACCATGTATATGTACATGTATATAACACAACTAATTATTTTCACATATAGCCGTCAGTATTTATATCAAGCTGAGCAAATTCCCACTGATATTTCTATTAAAGTTTAATACCACATGGTTCATTCCAGCCTTACCCCCATCTTTATTTGTAACAGTGAAAAATCTGGCTTCACCACCTATCACCCAGTTACTGATTTGTACACATGGTTTCAGAGTTGTTAACCTGCACTGCCATGAGAAGCAACTTCCTCAGCTAGAGGACAGTATTCTGCTTATGTATAGTTCTACTATATGAATTTTAAGATCAACATTTTTTTTTTCTCCAAGAACGATTCCACTCAATTCTAGACACAGAATGACTCTTTGTTAACAATTTGTTTTGATGTGAATATACTTAGTGCCTGTGACCTGTACACTTAAAATACTTAATATGTTAGATTTTATATTATGTATATTTCACTACAATAAAAATATTGTCTCCCCTTCTTTTAGATATCCCAATAAATATATTTCCAATACTGAATGATTATCAAAATCAACGTCTTTGTTGTATAAACCCAGAATCTATATTTTTCAACAAATTTCCCAGCGGTCCCTGACTAGAATGGACCTTTTCTAAAAGAAAATAAAAAATACACCTGGATGATCTTGGGATCTGGATCTCCAGCTGCAATTGCAGCATCATGGAAAACTCGAGGGTGCTCTGGGACCTGTCAGCAGTGCTGGGTGTCCCATCTGGGTGAGGGGCAGAGGTGTGGCTGGCCTGAGGACGTTTTGCTAAGCCTTGCTCCTGGTCCCAGCCCAGCCCTTCTGTGGGTCTGACTTTGCAGCTCCTGGGCATCACCCACAAAGGTTATGCTGAATTGCCAAAAATTCAGAGCTGTGCCTCCTCCACCTTCGGCAGGATCTAAGCATGTCAGAGTGGCCACATGAAAGAAAGCTGCTTGTTTCTCAGAGCAGGTTGCCAATTGGATAACCAAATATCATCTTCCCGGCCCATAATAAAACCTCCATTAAAATCTTTATTGCATTTCCCAGTCTGTGGAGCAGGCTTGCCTTGGACTATGGACAGTTGAAGGAGGTGCCATCATGGGTCCCCAGCCTGTTCCCTCAGGCTGTCTTCTCTGACACGCTGAGGGCAGTCAACTGCCTGACAGTGAGCGAGGCTTTCATTTGCCTGTGTAGTTAGATGCTCTGGCCAGACCCTAGCTCATGACTGAGTCACCAGAGCAGGGTGCAGTTACTAGGTTCTGGGAAACCTAGAAACTATGTGCCAATCCATTTCCTGGGGGTGCGAACTTATGTCTACAAGGAAAACCATAGCAACTGTCTGGATCATTTCAGGTCCTCCCCAAATTGCTTTTGCTGATAAAATACAAATGGAAAGTAAGGGGACTTTATTTTTTGCCTGTATGAATGGGTGAAATATGACTGCTTTATATGCTGTTTAGTGCTTATGAATGTAGGGTAAGTGAAGGAAAGACTATAATCTAGACAACTGACATGTCATAGAGATGAGGATGTATGCGCAACATCATGGACAAATCTATGTGCTCTTACCTTCCAAAGGTCAAGACAGCCACTGTCAGATGGTTGGGAGAGAAGTTGGGGTCAGAAGACAGTGTAGCCTTTTATATGGCTCAAGTATCTTGAGAAAGACAGGTATACTCTGGTTTTTGCTTTATTTGAAAAAAAAATAAAAGGTGTATAAGCATAGAGTGATAATAAAAGCATTTTATAAACTGTGGTCAGTTTGGCCAAAGTGCTATTAGACTGGAAGTAAGATCGTAGATCATATCTTCTCTAAATGCTCCAGGCTTGCCCTGATCCTGCCCTCCCCTGGGAAACTGCTCTGAGTGGTCTTCCTTGTTCACTGCCTAGGGTACAAGTCATTCCCAGACCCTTCCTCTACCATGACCTTGAGAATTATCTGTCTTTAAAGGTACACTGTTGGCTTTACTTAGTTGTACCTCAGTAACTAATTCTCTCAGGAACTCATTCATACTCTCTACTCTGGTGAAGCTTTCTTCTTACCCACTCCATTAGGCTGTTCCTGTGCCTCTTCCCTCAGAGCACTCTGTCCCCTTGGGTTCCCCCTGGAAAACCACACTCTTGTTTCAGAACCCTCTTGACCATAACAAAGATCATTCCTGCCCTCGCTGAATTCTCCTTTAAGTGTAGCTCTTGGGCCACACTATTGTCTTCTGTTAATGAATGTTGATTTGTGAATCGTTCACATAAGCAATCACTACATAAAATTCCACATAGATGCTCCTGGGAATGAATGGGGCAGACTGTAGGAAAGTTCTGAACCAAGTCCAATGCTCTCCCTTTCTCTGGAGTGGAACATCTGGAATCCACTCTCCCATGGTCATGTTGATAATTTTCCCCTATTGTTTTTGCCCCTCTGCAACTCTGGGATTTGAGTTAATTGTTTAATCTAAGTCTCTGTTTCTCCTGGCGGGTAATGGAGGCTAATTTCTCTCCAGAGGTTAAGTAATATTAACCATATACCATACACAGTAAATGCTCAATAAATGCTAGCTATTACTACTATTACCTAATAAGTTTTATTTTTTTTCACTTTACAAACTACCAAATGCCCTTAAAGATACTGCCTTAGCTGTTTCTCTCTTAGGCCATTCCTCAATTTTCCTTCTTCCCTCCTTGACAAACTTTTGGAAGATACCATTGTGTCTTCATTTCATTGTCCCCCAATCCTCACCTTTATAGATTGGCTTCTATTTTCATCATTCACAGAGGCTGAAAATTTTAGCACATTTGGTAACACTGAAGCTCAAGTTCACCAGAGGCCTTTCTTCAGACTTCTTTCTTCTTATAAAATCTAGTGTGGTTAAAGGCCCTCCTCCTCCCCTCCTTGACTTACATGACCCTTAATATCCCCCAGTTCTCACTCTTGGATTCTTCTTTGACTCCTTCTCCTTTGACAACATTTCTTCAGTCGGCTCTCGGCTTTCGTCCGTCCTCTCCCCTTCTTAGTCCCTCTCTCTCCCTGGGCATCTCACGCCAGAGCTTGCAGTAGGTACTGCTCACTGCACAGACAGGCTCATGTTGTGTAGCTCTCTACAGGGTCAAGTGCATGTTGAACAGGTAAGTGTGTGTGTGTGTGTGTGTGTGTGTGTGTGTGTGAGAGAGAGAGAGAGAGAGAGAGAGAGAGAGAGAGAGAGAGAGAGAATGAATGAATTTAGACTCCTAAGTGGTGGTGGTCTGACCACCCTTCCCCTCAGTGAACAGGTCATGCTCTTCTGGTGTTTTTCTTCAACAGGCCCCAAACACAACTCTGCTGCTGCTTTTGTTGCTGAGATGGCGCCTCAATCTCTGTAGGCATCACAGGCCTGCCTGCTTGAGGCAGTGTGACTGGATCTTATTGTTGAGTGTAACCTCTTGAAGGGACTTTCTTGAAAGGCCTCTGCTCGACATTGACCTTGAACTAACTAACTGTGCACTGACCTCCAGTCCAGATCCCTGACTCACTTTTGGAGAGTCTTTTTTCCCGGGCTCAAGACCTTTATATTCTGCCATGGCAGGCTCAACTTGTTTAGAAATAATTTTATTTATATTTCACTCTCCTAATACTGTGCCTTCTGTGTTCTTTTATTGTCACGTTCTGGAAAACCTTGAAACCATCTTTTTAAAAAATATTGATTCACACATAATGGTTATGCATGTTTGTAGGGTACAATGACTTTTTGGTACGTATATATATTGTGTAATAATAAAATCAGATTAGCACATCAGTCACCTTAAACATTTATCATTTCTTGGAGGTAAAACATTCAAAATCTTCTCTCCTAGCTATTTTGATACGTACAATACATTATTGTCGGCTGGTGCAACAGAACACCAGAGCTTATTCCTTCTATATAATATTGTACTCATAGAAAAACCTCTCCCCACCTCTCCCTGCCTTCTCAGGCTTTCCCCAGCCTCCTCAGCCTCTGCTGCACCCCACTCCTCCCAGCCACTTCTTAGCCTCCCCAGCCTCCTTAGCCTCTCTAGCCTCTGTTGAACACTGAGCCATATTATACTTCTAGGAGATCTTTTTTTTTTAGATTCCACATGTAAGTGAGATCATATAGTGTTTGCCTTTTATTTTTTGATCTTTGCAATATCAACACTTCTTCCCTTAGAATTCTGGTGAATTCTCTTCTGAATTGATAGTAGTTTTTCAAGAGTTCTCCTCCCTTGGTAATTCTACCTCCTAGTCTACTCCCCATCCTGGCTAGAAAACTCTATCTAAATATCAGGACCAATCCTACCACCCCATATGCTTAAACAAGTTTCTTGACTCTGCATTGAATAAAGAATGAAGTCCCAAACCATCAACTTATTCCTTGAATAGAATGCTACTATCCTGTTTTCAGAGTTTTGCTCTACACTGAGCTCAGAATACATTTTCTCTTCTGAAAGTTGAAGTCCTAATCATTAGTCCCCTTTCAGATGGTGTCTCCTTTGTAAAGCCTTCTCTGATCCCTGAAGAATTGCTGACTTCTGCTTGGGCTCTGAGTGCTTTTTGTTTGTATATTTGTAGCAACAGCAGAGCCTGGCTGCTAGTCAACATAGAAGAGTCTGTTGTCCCTCCAAAGTGGAGGGTAGGGTCCCAGATTTTGTGCCTTCCTTAACTCTCCCTAGGTCCTGTCCAATGGTCTGCATCCAGAGGGTTTTCCATTAATGCTGGCTATTGCAATGGGTTTGTTTTTGGTGCTGTTGGACTGAAAGATTTTTAAATGGCAAGTGGGATTCTTTTGAAGAGGACTTCTACATCCTTGTCCTATTCCAAGGCAGCTTGGGCTTTGGGAGAGATGCAGACTCCAGCTGACTGAGGTGTGACACATTCCCCTCTGGGGTCAGTTGCTCAAGACTAACTGGATCCTCAGTTCATCCCCTCTGAACCCAGGCCACTCAGGACTTGGATAAATGTTGGCTTACATCTAGCAGAGAGAAGTTGTGTAAGATGCCCAGGGCCACACAGCAAACCACCAGGTGGAATGGATGAGCCCTGTGCTTCTCAGCAGGCGTACAATAGATGCCAAAAATTTAAAAAATGACTTTGCAAGCCACATGTATTCTTTCCTCTAAGTGGCCATTTTCTCTGCTCTGACTGACCCCTGCTGTGCTTTTGGGAACACAGAGGAGGTAAAAAGAACAAAAGCCTCATTTCTTCAGAAGTCTGCTTGGCTCAAATGATCATTCTCTCACTTCCCTCCCATCAGCCCTTGGTGGCTCTCGTTCCTTCCTTCTCGGTCTCCACTTCTGGTGCTTTGTCCTCTGCCCATCCTGGAGCCAATGGTGTCCCCAGGGTTTGCTCTTCTTGCTCCTTTATGCACGTCCCTGGCTCCAGTTTGCATGTCCACGCTGAGGACTCCCCGAGTCTGACTCTGGTTCTGATGCTCTAATTCCTGCCTTTCCAGATCTACCCGCTCCCTCCATTCCATCATCTAGTGTTTCTTGCCTCCTATGGCCACTAAGGTGAGTTGGACCAAGGATTTCTTGTCTCCATTTTACAAATGCAAACACTTAATCTTAGTGTCAAAGGGCAGACTCCGAGTCCCATACCAGGGCAGCCACACTGGCAGCGCTCCTTCTCCACGTGCAGGGCTGTCGTCCCTTAGCCATGACCAAGGGTGTTGACCTCCTCAGGGTCAGGAGCTCCACTTCTGATCAAAACACCATGTGCTGAGTGGCTGGCTGGCCCTTCAGATAAGATGGAGAGCTCTGCACCTGTACTCCCTTCTCTTCTGGCTTCATAAAATTGTTTCTCCTCAACCTTTTTTTTTAACCATATGAAATCTATTTATGCAAGGGAAACTCAGATTAAGGCCACATCTGTTTTTTTTTCTTTCTGCTCCAGCACACACCCCCTCCCCACCCCCACATACACACACACACACACACACACACACACACACATCTATCTATCTATCTAGAGAGGGCAGACCTTGAACCTGTGTCCCTTGTCCCCAGCTCTACTGGTTCACACCCTTGTGCTAGACCTAAGTGGGGACTCTCTGTCTTCTCAGTGCCTCTTCCCCATTGTTCAGAGCCCTCAGGAGGGGGCAGGGCACAAACCCTGTCCCAGCACCACCTCATCCTGTGGAATGTGTTCCACCCTCAGCCCTGGTGAAGCAGCCTCTTCCTGCTGGAAACTCAGCTGAACACCTCCCTTATTCCTTTGGCTTCTCCTTGACCATCCCCCAGGGTCCCCTGATGGCAGCGTTCTCATAGGCTGTGCTGATTGATGGGCACATGGGCGAGGACCTCAGAAGGTCACAGGAGAGTTAGGTGATGTGTAGATAGCTCAGGTCCAGCTTCTTCAGCTCACAGGTGAGGGGACTCTGACTCGATCCTGAAGGGGCCACATATCCAGTTATTTGGCAGAGAGGGAACTCAACTCAGGTATCATGACCCTGTCATAGTGGTGTTATCCTCAGGGGTGTGACCAGACAAGGAAGCAGTGATAGGAATTAAGTGCAAGAGGAACATACACAGGATTAAGCTCTTGGCTCTTGAGCCCTTTGGTAATACTAGTCCTTGGCCACCTGTGCGGGAGCCCCATCAGAGGTTCACTTGGGACACAGCCTTGGGTGAAGGCACAGCTTCATGTTTTCCTGCAACTGGTCATTCTCTTGTCCTCCCAGGTGTATGAGTCCCATCCTTTTTTTCTCAGTACCTGAGCTATGGCTGTCTTCCTCCTGGACAGCAGCTCCCATCCCATCCTCTTCTCCTCGTGGACAAGTGGTTTGGAAACCTTTTGGCTTACCCAGACCTCTGAAAGCAGAGCTTCTATCTTCCTCCTCCTCCTTCTCCGGCCTCCCCTGTCTCCTGAATTCCCCTCCCCATCTTCTCTATCGACTCTCCTTGTTTCCTCCAGCTCTTTCCTCTGTCTTCTGCCTTCTTTTTCCTCTCCCTCTTCACCTTGGAATATACAGAAGGGGTTTTAACCCTACCCTGAACCTACACACACAAAGACCTAGGACCCTTTCTAGAAGATGAAGGGAAAAAGTTAAGATTATTATTATATTTTTTGGTGAACTCACCAGCAAAAAGATGCAAGACCAGATGTGAACTGGCATCTCTACATCCCTCTTGATCATTTGAAGTTTTCCATGAATACAGAATAGGACAGTAGTCATAGATTTGGACCTTCAGTCACTGTAGAAAGAGGCTAAATGCAGTAGGAGAGGGCACAGGAAGGGGGCCACTCAGGTCTTTTTCTGCTGGTTTTATTAATTTACATCACTAACCATAGTAGTCTGCTTGACTACTGTAGCAAAACAAACCAACCAACACACAAAACCCCTGCAGGTTAGGTGAATTATACAATAGAAATTCATTTTCTCATGGTTCTGGACGAGGAGTCTGTGATCAAGGTGTTGGTGGGGCTGGTTTCTTCTGAGGTTATTCTCTTTGGACCACAGATGGCTGCCTGTTGTCCTCATGTGGTCTTTCCTCTATGGATGTGCATCCCTTGTGTCTCTCTGTGTGTCCAAAGTTCTTGTAAGGACAGCAGTCAGATTGGACAAAAACCCACCCTAAAGACCTCAGTTTATCCTGGTCACCTGTTTGAAAATCTTATCTCCAAATACGTTCACATTCTGAGGTATTGGGGATTAGGACTGCAACACAGTGAGTTTTGGTAGGGCAGGGGACACAATTCAGCCCATAATACTAACTAACCTAAGTTCCCAAGTCAGAGAATTACCCAAGGGCCTAGAAAGCATTGGCTTGAAGGGTCCTTGGCAGTTCTTTCAAGAAGTTAAGGTGTCTGCCACAGAGGCACCACACAAAATCACCAAACTCCAGGTATGCAAAATTTTGAATTTATCAAATGAACTTCATTGTTCCCACAGATGGACAGGATACTGAGTCAATGTTAAAAGCCAGAACTTATTATGGAATTGGTCTGCTGTTTTAACTGTTGGGATTACTCACAAAGCCACATGTCTAGAAGCCATTGGAGAAGGTGGTCAGATAACTCCCAACTCGAGCAATTTAGGATCCTTCCTGGGCTGACTCTACAACTCAAAGAGCCTCAGCCCTTCCTATAGCGGGTCTGCCCTCCCTGAGCCTCCTGGCATCATGGCAAGGTAGTAAGAAAGTGAGGTGAAGCCCGCTCCTCTCCCAGGGACTCAGGGTCAGTAAGAGTGACCAGGAAGGGCCTCTGGTGGGAAGCCTGTGAGAGAACAGGGCCACTCCTGTTGTTCCCCGGTCTCCTGAGCAGCCCAGGTAAGCTGCCCTTTCATCTTAATGGGCAGTCGATGTGTGCATGACTCCTTTCTCGCAGAGTTAGGGCTTTTCTTTAAAGAAATAATTAGCAGGTACTTTTAAACCTCTCCAGTGACTCATCCTTCTTTGAAATATTAACCTGGGGTTGTCTCCTTCAGAGAATAAGATAATGATGATGGCAATTTATTTCATAGCCAGAGCCAGACCAATTAGCACATGCCCTATTCCCAGAACTTAAAAAAAGACCTCTAAGGTCTCTTTCCACTCTAACATGTTCTGAGATTCCATTACCAGGACTTTCCCTTCAAATGCTTTACTTTCTTTTTTTTATTAATTATTATTATTTTAATTATACGTACCTATGGGGTACTGTGAGATAATTTGAGGTCTGTATAATACCATACATAATGATCAAATCAGCATAGTTAGCATAAAGTCTCTCTTTAGACTTTTTTTTTAATGTACATGCAATAGTTGTACCTATTTATGAGTACAGTGTGTTAGGGTTCCCCTAGCGGAGGGTTCCAGTGGGAGGGATCAGAGGTGGACGCCTCATAGGCGGAAGCTCAAAGGACTTGTGTGTTCTGAACTCTTGTCTATCTGGCAGACAGGAACAGTGGTCGGGCTTGTGAATGGAGGAGCCATCTTCAAAGAGGGCAGAGAGGTTTCCTTATCACGGAATGTGTGTTTCATCTGTCTTCACGACATTTCAAGGATCTAGGAAGGATGTGTGGCTTATTGAGGACACACAGTCCCTTGTACTTGTGCAACATAAATTCCCATCGATTTTCCTTAGAGTTCATTTCAGGGCCCACACTTTCCCCTGCTCTCTTTGTTTTTTGGTGATCTGTTTCCCTCGGCAGCTGCTCTGAGGTATACAAGATTCAGATGGGAGGAATGGAGGAATCTGGGAGATCAGCTGTACCCAATCCTCTCATTTGACAGACGAGAAAATGGAGGTCCAGAGGGTGAGTTTGGGAGGAATTAAGGGCTGGGGAGATGACCCAGGTAGGTTGGGAGGAGTTAAGAATACACCCAGTGTCTCCTGATTTCTCTGCCTTTTCCAATGTCACAGCTTCAGCTGTCAAGATGTCGATGTGACCACAGGTTTGGATGAAATATATTTCTAAATCATCAAAAAAAAAAAAAAAAAGATGTTGATGTGTTTATAGGAATGCAGGACAGATTTGATAAAGCTTGTGATCTTGACAATATACTTTAAAGCTGAGTTCAATTCTACAGTAACTTGGGTCCAAATCCCCCATTTCTGTCTTCTTTAGAAGTGAAGGTGGACAACTTTTCAGTTCGAATACCACTGGGGTACCTTGTTCCTGGGACATATTTACCACTGTGGCTCCTTTTCTTGATATCCTTTTTCTCTTCAAATGCAGGGTAACACAGGACCCCAGGAGTCTACAGAAAGGTGAGTCTTAAGTCTTTGGTCAAATGCTCTCATGTCTAAAAGGAGATGCTGAGCTATTGGTGAGTGGAAGATCAGACAATGTTGTTTAGTTGTTCATGACAAAGGACAGGTGATATGGGAGTGAAGCTTTACTTCCTGAGGCTTGCCACCAGAGGTCACCTCCTCAAGCCACCTCAGCATTGACCTTCTAACAATTTTATCTATCTAGGTTCTGGTCTGTGATATGCTAAGCTTGAAAGATTTGCTTAAACTTACTCGTGCAAAAATGAGCTTCAATTTTGTGGATGCAGAATGGGAATTAAAATAACACCCACCACTTAGTGTTGTTCAAAGGAATAAATGAGGTATTGCATGTGTAGCATCAGGCACAAAGTAAACAATCCATAAGAATAATCTTTATTGCTATTATTTATTGACAAGAAGTTGGAGTAAACTCTCCTTCATTCTTTTAAAGATTAACCCATGACCCATGTGGGGGGCTTGATGGTGTGTGAGCTGGAATGGAGTACGGAGGCCGAGAGTCTGTGCTCCATACCTTTCTCTAATGTCTACTAACCAGGGTTCTAGAGCTTTCCCCTGGGTCGTTTTGTCTGCACTTTCTGTGTGAAGGACAGCCAGATTTGACTTCTCTCAGATAGACAAGGACACCAGGCCAATCTTTCTTCATGGCTGAGCCAGAAGAAATCCAGCAGGAGGGATTTACTACTTCAGCTTGTAAATGAGTAGCTCTCTTCCTTCACCCCTCACCCCGGGCTAAGTTATTCTGAGGCTATAAAAAGATCCCTGTCCACTTCAAAGGGCTTTTTATCAGCTTATCCATGCAGATCCTATTCAACTCTTCTCATTTTCAAAGGCAGAACAAAACCTCTTGGCTGAACCCCCAGCTAGGCTCTTACCTTCCTTAAAATATCTTTAACTTCAATTAAACTGATCCCTCTTGGCTCCTCTTAACAAATAGGTTGTCTTCACAAAGAGTTCCCTGACATTATCTCCCCATCCACCCCCAACCTCATTATTGACATGTCATTTTGATCTACAGGGAAATTTGTACAGAGTTAAGCAATGTGTCTTGGGCCAGGCCCTGGTACTGCGGCACCTTTTTAAAGTACTCTTGTTTCAAAACATAGTAAGCTCTAAACCACTCTGTGCCTGTAGAGAGGGGCAGTAAATTAAGCATTGACTTGGAAATTAACATCTTAGGTTTTCTATGTGTTTTTTTGCCACAGACCCTCTAAGCAAATTTGTTAAGTCTAGGTTTCATTTTCCTATAAATAAAGTGAGGGAGGTAAGTATAATCATTCACAATGATCTTTGCAACAATTACTTATAATAGCCTGTCTAAGTCTGTCTCTCCAGTAGAGTGTGTTCCTTGAAAGCAGGAAATTTGTCTCATCTCTGTATCCAGTGTCTTGGGAAACATTTATTGAATAAAGGTGCCTGAGCTTTTCTCTGGTATACCTTTCCCTCTTACCCCCTCATAGCCAGATAGGGTTTTTGTACTTCCTTGGCTTTGCTCAGCTTTACTTTCTCCCAGACACTTAGTTGCCTATCTCTACCAGGGTGACAAGTTCAAGGTGAGCTGACATAATTCTACCGTAGAAGGCAGAGCAACTGAATTCTGCACTTTGACTCTTCCCACTTCTTCCAAGTTGGAGGCAGTGTCACCTTTCTGGTTGGAAGTCTGGCTTCCTCAGTGACGTTTGAAGGGCAAGATGATGGAACCCAGAAGAGGAGGACTGAGAACTCCTCCAGGGTGAACTTTAGCCAGTGGAAACGAGGAAATGGGAGGGTGTCTGCAGATATATCCTGTTTTCTTTTTCCATGGGTCTATTTTTTTTTCCTATACATCACATGTGGAGATGTCCAGTATGATGGAGTGACTCTTTGAGCGTCTTTGCAGTATATTAAAGTATTGCCAGCTGGGTAAGGTGTTCCTTTTGCTTCTCATTCTTCCTTGTCTCATGTCCTATTCCCCTTACCCTTCCTTACCCTTACCCTTAATTAGTAAGTATGGACTTGTGAATTCCTACTTCACAGTGTAGGAATGGGAGCATGGACAGGAAAGAAGAAGCAGTGGTGGTGGCTCTTCAGCTAGGGAGGGTTCTGCAGAGTGGTGGCAGCGTCTGAATGGAACCTGTTCTCATCTGGTCCTTGGGTTGATGATTCAGTAATAGAGGTCCATGTAGGCAAATCAGGACAAAATGTATTTTGCCTGAAGAGAATCCATCTGCTTTTGATCAGGAAAACAGAGACTCCACCCCAGATGCAAGTGAGAGTCCAGGAATTTGCTCTATCCAGGGTCTTTGGGAGCAATGCAAACTTAACTGGTATCTTTGCTTTCTTATTTGGACTCAACGGCCACCCTGCTTTTAATCAGGGCTGCACAAGCTCCTTAGAAGAGCCCTTCAGAGCTAACAAGTGAGTCTTTGTGCACAGCACCAGCTGAGCTCCTTCCTCTTTTTCCCAGGGATGAGGGTTTATCCACATGGCTGTTGTCTGTTTTTAGGATTAGAAGAGCAGAGAGAACAAGGAGCTCATAGAAACTCCTTGGAAGGAGCCTTGGGATGCATGTAGTTAACCCATCTTACTTTATGCAGATGAAGAAACCAAAGACCCCAAGGTCATGTGACCAGCCCACAGGCAGCTGATTAAGATGGATCTGGATTCTAAAAATAGTTTAATTTCTTAATTGAGAGAGGGAATTTGGGGAAAAAAATTGTTTCCAGAGGCTGGCTTGGGAAAGAATCAGAAAATATCTCTCAATCCTTTTTTTCCCCCCATCCTAGGATGGAAATTAAAGACACAGTCCTGTGTGGCTGCTCCATGTACCACCTTCCCCTTCACATGGAGTTGTAGAATACTCTGTGTCTCAAACTCCATGACTCTGCCTCTTCCTCTCCTCCCTGAGCTGTGATAGAGAGGAAGAATAATCTGAAGGGAATGTTAAAATGTTATGGTGAGGTAAACATGGGGCCTAGCCAATGACCAGGACCATCTTTGCTAACCAAGAATGAGGGAGTCACGTGACATTTCTGAACCTCTGTTTCCTTATATCTAAAGTGGGCATAAGAACATCTGATTCCCATGGTGGTAGAAGGGAAAAGAGGGAGGCTGGGGATAGAGGTCAGTTGGTCGAGTGCTTGTCTCGCATGCACAGGGTCCTGGGTTCTAGCACCACACACACACACACACACACACAAAATAAATAAATAAAAGGAAATAAAATGTCCAAAAGTATGTATTTGGATCCTAGAGGAAACCAAATTAGGATAATTTAAGGAAATATACTCAAATTAGGATAATTCAAAGAGGGCTACCTAGAGGACTCTTTACAAAGGTGTGGCAGAGTTTAGAGATGGCTCACAGATCAACAGGATCCTGGCATTAGTAATAGGGAGGGGAGACCGACCTGCGTAGATCCTAATTAGAAGAGTAAGAAGAGGGAGTAGTTGGCAGAACATGGAAGAAAACAATCAGTGGTCTGTGCAGAGGGCTTTGGATAGGAGCTTTGACCTTCAAATGGAGGGAGATCCAACCCAAGGTGACCTTGCACAGAGAGAACCAAGAGAACAAGCACTCTGACCTCACTCTCCTCCCTTCTGTGATCTCCTGCCAGGGATTGATTGGCCAAACCCCAGTGGGAGTTGGAGGGCATAGGAGCCTGCTGATGTCATTTTACAGGTCAGCCTCCCAGAGCAGAAGGCCCAGGGGAGAAAGGTAGAGAGTGGATCTGGAAGGGCCAAAGGGAGATATCTGCACAGAACATGTTTGTTAAATGATGGGCTCATTAACATAGTGGATTCTATACTGGGCCATCCAGAACCACCAACTGAAGTGTGATTCCCCCCCCCCCCCCCCATTTGTAACCAGTGTATAAAATGACTTTCACGGGACACTCTTTATCCTGGAGAATGGCCTGATGCTCAGGTGTTCAAGCTGTGACCAGGTGACCTTCTCACAGGAAACTTGTTTATGCTGGAGGACACCATTTTGGCTTTCGTCTGATCTGTGTCCAGTTTATTCCTACCAACATAGCCACTGTCTAGGAGAGCACTGACCAGGGAGTTTGGGTGTTTCAGTCAGGTAAGACACAGAGGAGGTGGCACAACAAGACACATGAAATAACAGAAGCAGTTTTATTGCAGATTCCAGAGAGAAGAGGGCGGTGCATCTTGCAGGGCCAAGGGGAAGGTGGGAGCTGTCTGGGACACATGAACTCAACCAGCATGGGGGAGCTAGAGAGAGGAAGAGAGAGAAAGATCACCTGTGGGCCAATACCTTTATTGGGGGTGTCCAGGGCATTATTCAAACAGGCTTCTCATGAAGAATTTTAACAGTGGATTTATAGCAAGTGGACATGTGTTCCATGGATTGGCAGTTTGATTGAGAGGTGGTTCCTGTGTCATATTTGCACAGTCCACACAGGTGTAGGGATCCGTGGGGTGAATCAGTTTGTATATAGCTGTCCCATAGGGAGGTGGTCTCTAGGGGGCACTTGTATAGCACAGCTAGCTGCCTTGATTACTTTAGGAATTGGGAGAAGGTGGAGAACAGAACACTGGGTCTAAGGCTGATTGATCCCTGCTTCTGGTATGAGGAAGTTCAACCTATATTCAAAATAAACACTGAGGCATCATGAAATCATAAGAATTCACTATGGTAGTTCAGTGATTAGGGTGTTTGCCTCACACGTATCAGAAGCACTGAATTTGATCCTCAGCACCACATAAAAATAAATAAATAAAATAAAGGCATTGTGTCCACCTACAACTAAAAATATTAAAAAAAAAAAGAATTCACTATAACCCATCTCAATGATTGGTCTATATAGGGTGTATAGGGATCTGGCCTTTCCAAATTCTAGACAGATAAGCAACGTCCCAGCCACAGGATGGGCAGAGGGGTTTATTGCAACTATTCTGTGGTCCAATTTCCCCTTCTGTCCAGATTTCCTTTCTTCCCTCCCTAATAGGTATTGATCTTGGGAGTGTTTCCCTCAATTCAGGTCTTCAGCTCTGAGTCACCTTCCTGGGGAACCTGGCCTGTGACACCTAGTGTCGTACCATTACAACTGACATATAGATTTTGAGCAACTCCTGCAAGCTCAGCTTTACATTTTGGGTACAGTTGTGCAGTTTGTATAGGTGGTATGCGCGCATCCAGGTAAGTAATTAAATGAGGGTTGAAACTTGCTCTTCCTGGAGAAGGACTGCCTTTTTCTAATTTACATAGTTTCCGTGTGGGCTCCTGCCATCCTTGTCTCAGGTCCTTTATTTTCAATGAAGCATCCCCATGGATGAGACAGAAAGGGCGAAAAATCTTGGATGAAGCTGCAACATGCTCTGGAAAATTAGGAACAGGTTGTTTCTTCTTATAGACTCTTGGAGAAGGTCTTGAGGATGAGACAAACTTCCCCAATCAGACTCAAAGGCTTGTGTTTCTTCTTTCAGCTAGGCTGGTCTAATTCACAGGAGTGTGACCAGCTAGAAGGTCATGTACAGCAGGGTGGGATTTCCATTTAATTCCAAATATAATTCTCTTGCTTAAGAGACTTTGGTTTTCCTCTTGAAATTGAAAAACCTACTCTGCTATTTTCTGTGGTCACTATGGTTCTTAAGAACACTGTTCATTCATTTCTTACTCTTTCATTTTTTTGAGGAAAAGAATACGGGGGAGAGGAGTGTCCTTCTCCACGCCCCGTAGCTCTCTAGTTGTAGACTGTAGGTCAGTTGCCTGAACCACCTGTCCAGTGCTTGTATGTGAGACTCTTCCAGGTTTCAGCTGCACTGAAGTACCTGGATCTTATCTGGATGGTGAAGAAGCTCCAGGAAGGGAAGGTGGGGAGGCTGTGGCGGATCCCCCAGCCGGCCCTGCTCTGCCTCCTGATAGGAGAACCACTAGCAGTGGTTTCCTTCTTTCTCTCCTTGGCTCCTAGCAAACTGCTGTGCCCCCAGGGCAGGCTCTGCAGAGGACCCAGGGGGCAGACAGAGCTGTGTCTTTGATGTAGCTCCAGAGAGAGGCCACTCTCCTTGACCAGAGGCTGGGGTTCTGTTTCACAAAGACATTTCCCATCTTTCCTTTTCTTAAAACATTGCTGCGGGAGATAAAGTATTGCACGTTTACAGTTTTGACTTGCCAAGAACATCCCACCAGCTCATCTCATAAATCACGCCAGGCCTCCCTCCAGCAGCAAGTCAAGGCCAGGCCTGCCAGGCCTGGGCCAGGCAGGAGTCACTGATGGGCCAGCCCATGGCCATTGGGAGACCTCTGCATCCTCGGGAGTGTGTCTCCCTGTGCTTCCTGGTCTCTGAGCTTTGAGTCACAATATTCCCACAGACAGTCAGCTATTACCTCCAGAGATAATTTATACTCATTCTCTCCCTCCCTCTCCCCACCCCACCTACCATTCCACTCTGCTTTGTCATTCTAAATTTACATTAGATACAAGCTCTTTCTAGTCACTGGCCTGGCTCATGCCTCACTCAAATCACAGTACTTAACATCTGTAGTTGAAAGCTTGTCTTCTTGGTGAACCATGAGCCTTGGACAGATATTTCATTTCCTCCATAGCTACCTGGCTATCCCAGTCTGCCTTGCAGAAAGATGGGTGACTGGAACCCAGGGCAGGTGTGAGGACAGGAAGGAAGTTCCATCTTCTCTCTTTTGCTAGCCCTGGGCTCCCTATAAAGTTGTCTCTGGTTTTCTCTAGATGCAAGTTCAACCAACACAATCTATTTCTTTGATTCCAAAATATATTCTTTGGTTGCTCCTTTGTTTCTGTCTTCCAGGTGCTCTTCTTTATGCTGTCTGTCGAATATTTCTCTCATTAGTCTGAAGCCCCATCTCCCTCCCTGTGTGCCCCCTCCTTCTGCCCTTCTCTGCACATCCTTCCAATCTCCCCAGCTCACAGGACAGCAGGGAGTTACTCTAAAGTTCAAGCCAAATACTCTCAGGTCACAGGAGAAGGATCTGAGGCTAGCTGGTGAGGTGTTCTGGTTACTGTTGTCCAGGTCCTAGACGCCAAAGCTACAAATAAAATCTGCAGCTTCTCCCTAACCAGGGCTCTTTCTGTGATAACTCATTGCTTCAATTTTCCCTTTGTTTTCAGGAATTTCTGCTTCATCCTGCTTTTTGCTTAAACTTCTTTCTTGGCTCTTTTCAGCTGCTGCTGCTATTCCAATCCTGGTGACCCTGATGGGAGAGGGAATGGAGAAATCCAAGGACACAAGCCTTGATGGCTAAGTTGGTCAGGTTGGGCGCTTAGCTCCAAAGCCAGGTTACATTTCTGATGTGAGATACCGCAGATGTGGGTCCCAGGCTGTATCAGACATCTGGGAAGGTAATTGGTGATGAAACAGCCTTATCTGCCTGATACTTGAATGGAATGAGTGTGAGACATGTTCTCAGGATCAAGGAGAAAACAGACATTCTGTTCTTTTCTGAGCAAACCAAGGAGCAGTTACCTGGAAAATTTTCTCTTAGAAAAGGTAGAGAGATAGGGCGGGCAGCAAATCAGAGACTTCCAAGTAACCAAAGGATTCATTTTTTTTCTCTGGGAATGAAGCATGCCTGGTACCTCCCCCTTTCTTCTCAAGAAACAATGTGTGAATTCTGGGAACTGCCATGCAGCATGCTCTCCTTTTAGGGACTCTAGAGATGAGAGAGGGAAGACCCAGAGAGAGAGAGACAAAGAGAAGACTGTTATTGCCTAAGGACACAGGAGGTCAGCTGAGAGGATTCATGTTTAATGACCCAGTGGGCAGGACTGGGATAACTCCCAGCAGGTCAAATGCTCCCATGAGATAAGAACTGGTTGGTTGGTTTGGGGATGTCCTATGTCTTTTTCATGTCACTCTTTGGGCCTTACCCATGCAGGCCATTTCACTCCAGGTGCTGAATATCACATTCTCTAGGGTTGAGGGACCAACAAGCCTTTGGAGATCAATATCTCCTGGGAATATTGCCAACTTTTGAGGGTCCTGCATTTTAGAGCAATCTCAGCAAGCAGGCCCATTCTTTGAAAAGTAAAGTTATTTCAGTAGTATATAAGGATATGTTTTAGTCAACTTTTGCCTTGCTGTGACCATATGACATGACAAGAACAATTAAAGGAGAAAAAGTTTATTTTGGCTCATGATTTTAGAGGTTCAGTCCATGGTTGGCCAACTTTATAACTCTAGGCCTTAAGTGGGGCAGATCATCATGGAAGATGGAAATGGTGGAAGAAAGCAGCTCAGGACGTGGCAACCAGGAAGGAGGGGCAGGGAATGAGCTCAACTCACTAAGGGAAAAATATAAACCCCAAATGCACATCTCCAGTGACCAACTTTCTCCAGCCATACCCTACCTATTTATAATTACAGCCCAGTTAATCCATATTGGTAGGATTAACCTATTGATTAGGTTACACCTCTCATAATTTAATCACTTCACCTCTGAAAATTCTTACATTGTCTACCACATGAGCTTTTGGGAGACATCTCATATCTAAACCATAATAGGACACAACGCAGTCAGCCTTGGAGTCTGCACAAGATAGCAAGAAAATGATGACTTTTGAGTCACACTGACCTTCATCATCAGAATCCCAGATTTCTTTCCTATAATCACATATTGTCTCTGTGGTTTGGGGCAAGTTATGACCAGGCATGGTCTCCTCCTCCTGATAGGAGGCTATCAGGAGCCACAATAGGGCTGTGAGTGCCTCCTGTTCTGCTTTTACCCTAAGTGGTCAGATAATTTCAGTTACTACTTTCTTAATACTCCTCCTTTTTTTTCCCAATTCCACTTTAGCTCTTCTTCTGCCCAAAACATCTAAAAAAATAACTGAGTGTACCTGGAACCCCACAAACTCAAACCCTTTAGCAACTTTGGTTATTGCCTATGACTTTTAGAAGAGTGAGAAGTAAAGGAATCAAAACCAGATCATAACCTTTAAGGACCACCTTAGGTATATAGGATTTGGTAAGGATTTAAGATCCTCTCTTCTCCTCTGTAGCTCTGTGACTCCCTCATTTCTAGATAATTTGTGACTCAGAGTTCCCCAGAGAATCACTTAATTCCACCCCCCCCCCAAAAAAAAGTTTGATGGAGTTTGAACTACTGTCCTGAACAAAATTGCAAAGTAGAACCATACTTTTAAGAAAAGATTTATAAATAGTTAGACCCAGGTAAATATCCAAAAAACCCCAAGCAACATTTCAGAGTATTTCTTCTTGGTGAAATTGGGTGACTCGTCTATTTTGTGTTAATTTGATGAATCTTTATGGATCTAGTGAGCAAACAATGCAATAAAGTTGGCAAAATACAATCATTCCAATGACTCTCTTCTCTCCCCCAATCCTCTCTGAGGCCCTGTTATCTGACTTCTGCCTTCCCCCACCTGCTGCTCTCTCTGCTCTTGATCCTATCCACTGCCTCTTCCTTTAAAAAAAAATTGTTCTAATTAGTTAGACATGACAATAGAATGCATTTTGACACATTATACATAAATGGAGTAGAACTTCTCATTCTTCTAGTTGTACATGATATAGAATCACATGGGTCGTGTAGTCATTTATGCACACAGTGTAATAATGTCCAATTCTTTCTACTGTCTTTACTATCTCCATTCCCCTTCCCTTCCCTTCACTCCCCTCTGCCTAATCCAAAGTACCTCTATTTTCCTTATTGTGAAATAGCATTCATATGTCAGAGAAGACATTCAGCCTTTGGTATTTTGGGATTGGCTTATTTTGCTTAGCATGATATTTTCCTGTTCCATTCATTTATCAGAAAAATAATTTCTTTCTTCTTTATGGAGAAGTAATATTCCATTGTGTATATATATTACATTTTCTTTATCCATTCATCTGTTGAAGGGCATCTGGATTGGTTTCATAGTTTGGCTATTGTGAATTGAGCTGCTAAAAATATTGATGTGGTTTCATCATTATAGTATGCTGATTTTAAGTCCATTGGGTATAAACCGAGGAGTGGGATAGCTGGGCCAAATGGTGGTTCCATTCCAAGTTTTCTGAGGAATCTCCATACTGCTTTCCATAATAGTTGTCCCAATTTATAGTCCCACCAGCAATGTATGAGTGTATCTTTTCCCCACATCCTCACCATCAGTTATTGTTGCTTGTATTCTTGATAATTGCCATTCTGACTGGAGTGAGATGAAATCTCAGAGTAGTTTTAATTTGCATTTCTCTAATTGCTAGAGATATTGAACATTTTTTCATCTATTTGTTGATCGATTGTATTTCTTCTTCTGTGAAGTGTCTGTTCAGTTCCTTAGCCCATTCCAGGAAATATAAAGAACTCAAAAAAGTCAACATCAAAAAAGCAAATAACCCAATCAATAAATGGGCTAAGAAACTGAACAGGCCCTCTTCCTTTTAATTCTTTGATTAGTGCTCCTCTCTTCTCCCCCAGAGCATAGAATTCCCTCCTCTGACTTCCCCTGATAACTTTTATTCATTCTTAAGAATTCACCTTTGCTATCTCCAGAAAGTTCTCCCCAATCTTTCAGACCCTTCAGGGTCATCTGTTTCACACTCTCATTGCCAAGTGTATGCAACAATGATGTTCAGCTTGCTCATGTGCTCAGTTATTGAATGTCCATCTTCCTTTCTTGAGATTTACCTCCATGGCAGTACTCCTTGTCTTAGCTATCCTGAACACCCCAGCATTCACCTAAGTGCTTTGCTGTCTCAGGTAATTAATGGCACTTATTATATGAATCAATGAATATGAAAGGTTGAATTTTACTGCAAAAAGCCAAATTAGGGCATTAGACCATACCAGGTACGAGGTAGTGTCTGACCAGCTGGACCCATAATGATGCAGAGAGTTTGCGGATGTCACTGATTGCAAACCAGGAAGGCTCCTGGCTACAGATCAGAAGCGGGTGTGGCCCTTTCATTCCTCTCACATTCTAATTCTTCAGAGTTTAGATCTGCAGATGACCCTGCCCACATTCTTAGGATGTTTCCATGGGCCAGACTACCAATAGAAGCAAGCGAGGCCACTATCACACTCTTCACCCAGATTTGGTGGTGAATTGGCCAGAATTTGTTCCTCTCTTATCATGGCAAGGTCGCAGAACATGCCCCTGGGACTGTTTTCCAGTACATTCTTAGGGTCATACTTTGGATGGTGTTAATCCTTTTTTACTAATTTATAACGGGCAGCTAGTAGTTGTTGCCATGTTAGCAACATCATACTTCTGGAATAATCCAAAATGCACAGGGATCACTCTCTTCAGTGTTTTGGTATCAGAAGATGAGCTTTGAGCACTGCTACCTCCAGTGGGCAGGACTGGGACCTATAAGGGCCAGGGTCATATGAATGGAAGGGCAGATAGGACCCCTGTCTGCAAAAAGAACAACCTAAAATAGGAGCAACATCTGAGAAATTCTAGAAGATCACTTTGCCATCACTGTATGTTTCCAGTGTTCCTAGTGCTATTCAGTGAATGATGAACAACAAATATTTTTGTTGCTAATTACTCTCTTAACTTCATGAAAACTAACATGGCGACTACTCTGTGCATTCTTTTCTTTTTAAAATTGAAGTGTAATTGACATAATGAATTACACAAGTTTAAAGTTACAAATGGACGTATCACCTTTGGCAAATATCTGAACCCACAATGGCTGAATCATATGCTTAATTTCTTAAGAAACTGCTCAATTGCTTTCCAAGGTGATTGTATCATTTTGCATTTCCAGTGTATGAAAATTCCAGTTGTTCCCTGTCTTCACCTTCACTTCAAATGCTCAGTCTAATGTTAACCACTCTGGGCTGGCTCTGTTGCTTGCTGGTCAACATATCTGTGATTTAATCCACTCCCGTATGTGTGTAGTAGAACCTCTCTGTGGTCTTAATTTGCACCCCCAATGACTATTGATGCTAAGCCTCTTTTCATGTACCTGTTTGCCATCTGTTTATCATCTTTGGTGAAATGTGTTTCATATCTTTTGCCTACTTAAAAATTTTTTTTTTTTATTTTTTGAAGTCTGAGAGTTCTTTCTATAGACTGTATACAATTCCTTTACCAGTTATATGAATTGAACATCACCACCCCCACCTGCTGCATACCACAGCTTGTCTCTGTATTCTCTCTGCAGTATCTTTCAGAGAGGAGGAGGAGTTTTGAATTTCAATGTAGTCTAATTTGTAAATTTTCTTCTTTATGGGTCATGCTTTTAATGATATATCTAAGAAATCTTTGTTTAACCCAAGTTCACAAAGACTTTTTTGTATAATTTCTTCTAAAAGCTTTGTCATTTTACATTTATGTCTGTAGTCCACTTTAAACTAATTTTTGTATATTGTGTAAGGTTTAAACCAAAGTGTTTTCTCCTCTCCCCACCTTCCCTGTGGTACTAGGGATTAAACTCAGAGATACTCTATTGCTAAACTATATCTTGAGAATGTTTTATTTTGTTTTTTAAAATTTTTAGGTTTTTTGGCATTGGAGATTGAGCCCAGGGGCACTTTACCACTGAGCTACACCCCCAGATCTTTTATTTATTTATTTAGAGACAGGGTCTCTCTGAGTTGCTGAGGCTGACCTTAAACTTGTGATCCTTCTGCCTCAGCCTCCTGAATTGCAGGTTTTACAGGTGTGTACCACCATTCCCCATTAGTTCTTTAATTTCTGAGACAGGGTTTCATTAAGTTGCTCAGGCTGGCCTCAAACATGTGATCCTCCTGCTTTAACCACTTGTGTATCTGGGATTATATGTGTGTGCCACCTTGCCCAGCTAAAATTTCCTTCCTTTCTTCTTTTCTTCCCATATGGATATCCAATGAGTTCAGCACTATTTATTGAAAGATATTTTTCTGATCAAATTGGTTTTGAACCTTGTTAGAAATCAGTGGTGTGTGTGTGTGTGTATATCTACTTTTAGACTGTCTTCTGTTTTATTGATCTGTGTCTATTTTTATGTCAATACCATACCATATTGATTAGCTTAACTTTATAATCCTTATAGTCAGGTAGTGTTAGATTGCCAACTTAGTTTTTCTTTTTATTTTCTAAAATAGCCAAAACATTTATTTTTGTATTTTTCATATGAATGTTAGAATAATCTTGCCAATTTTCATCAAAAAATTCTTCCAAAACTTTGGTTAGGAACATAATGAATCTGACTGTACAATTTGAATATACAGGAATGGTAATTTTGTATATTGACATTGTCTCCTGAATCTTTGCTGAACTAATTAGTGTACTACCTTTTTTGGAGGGGAGATTTTAGGGGAACTTTCTACACAAGTGATCATATTTTCTGTCAATAAAGACAGATTTTTATTTCTTCTTTTACAATACAGATGCAATCTATATGCTTTTAACTTCTTTTTCTTACTTTATTGCAGTGGCTATCACTTCTAATGACATTTTGAGACCTAAGGGGCAAAGATTAGTTATTACCATTAAGTAATAGGGTCTTAGTCTGGTTTTGATATTTGGGTAGTACTAGGCCCATTAAATAAATTGCAAAGTATTCCCTCCTCTGTAATTTTCTGCAAGACTTTGAGTAGGATTGATACTGTTTCATACTTAAATGTTTGGTAGATTTCACAAGTGAAGCCATTTATGTCTAGAGTTGTATAGTTGTGTGTGTGTTTGACAGGGAGAGAGAGAGAGAGAGAGAGAGAGAGAGAGAGAGAGAGAGAGAATTTTAACCACAAATATGTTTCCTTTGTATATAGAGCTATTATGTGGGTCAGCTATTTCTTCTTTGTTCTTCAATGAGTTTTGATAGTTTTTGTCTTTCAAAGAATTTGTCTTTATTTGCTTAATTTGTCAAAGTCATAGGACTATAATTGTTATATTTTTTCTTTCAATATCCTTAGAATCTAAATTAATGTCACTTTCCTTACCTTTATTCCTGATAAAGGTAATTGTTTACATCTTTAGATAGAAGTACATATATTTTATTAACTTTCTCTAAAGACTAACTTTGATTTCATTATTTTTCCTCTGTTTTTTTTTAAATTATCAATTACTGTTCTGTTTTTATTTTTTTTCTTCTGATTATTTTGAGCTTAATTTGCTCTTTTTATTTCTTAAGGTAAAATCTGGAGTTCTGTCAATAAAAATTTTACTTGTAGTTCTGTCAATAAAAATTTTAGGGGCAAAACTTATAAGATTGTACAAGTTCTAGTTTAATTGACCCATTTATTATTATGAAATGAGATTCTTTGTCCCTGGTCACATTCTTTGCTCTGAAATGTATTATGCCTTAATATATCAATATCTGATTAATATCAAACTTATATTTCATATTAAAAGAATTATTCCAGGTTTCTTTTCACTAATGTTAGCATGATATAACTCTTCCCTCTTTCATTTTCACAAATCAGTGTTTGTCTTTATAGTTAACATGTTGATTGTTGGCAGCAAATAGTTGAGTTGTGTTTTACTAGTCAATCTGAAAATATTTGGCTTTAATTGGAGTGGTTCAATTTTTTACATTAAATGTGATATTTGTGATTGTTGGTTAAGTCTTCAGTATTATTTTTTGGTCCCATTTTTTCATTTTTTTGGTTACTAAATAATATTCATGATTCTATTTTACTTCTTTTGTTTTCTTATAGATATAGTTGTTTTATTTTAGTTGCTTCATTTTCATGGATACACACACACACACACACACACACACACACACATAATTTAACCTTACCATAGTTTGCTTTCAAGTGAAATAATTCCTATTCATTTGCCAAGTATGGACACTTTGGCGTTCCAGAGGACATTTGATAATGTCTGGAGAAATTTTATTTGTCACAACTTGAGTGGTATCATCTATTAAGGATTGAGATCAGGAAAGAATGTTTCCAATCTACCAATTACAAAACAGTCCTCACAGGACAAAGAACCATCTATCCCAAAATTCAGTAATATAGATTTTGAGGACTCCTGATTCAGTATAACATCTTTACAATATTATGTTCCAGTTTCTCCTAATTTTTTTGCTATTGTTATACATTTTCCTTTCATACATAGCATAAGGCTTATGTTTTAAAATTCAATTATTTTAAAAGTGGATTTAAGTACCAAGAAAAAAACTTACATAATTACTATGTAGTTCCCGTTTTTGTGTTTTTTATTACCTTGTGTAGATCCTTATTTCCCTACATAGATCGAGTTTTATACAACCAGTCACATTGGTCGTAACTGCCATTTTGCCCACCAGATAAACCTGGCATGCATTTTAAACCCTGTAGGATAAATAAAGTCATCCAGTAGTCAGTGGAGAAATTTATGCTGGTAATTGATGCATGGACTGTTTCTTAACTGATATCTGACATATATATATAGGTCATTTTTGGAAAGCTCAGGTATACTCCAGTTTACTTATGACCATCTTTGTATAGTTTAGCTTGTAAGCACATGCATACTGCCTTGGAATATGGGGATGCTACTATCTTTCTGCCACTTAAGATACACTTTTGTCCATGAGCCCCTAATAAATTGTACTATGTACAATTTTGGAGTTGTCTGCCTTTTTCTTTGGTCTCAGAAGTGGTGGTACCTTCCACTTTTGGCAGCTGGTCCCTGTATGCTGTTTTTTTTTTTTAATATATCATGTGCTATACTTTTTCTTTTGCTTAAAGAAATTCCTTTTAGATTTTGTGTAGTGTAGATCTGCTTATGATGAATTCTTTTAGCTTTTGTATTTTTGAAAAATAATCTTTCAATTTACAATGGGTTTATCAGGAGGAAATCCCACTATAAGGACAGAGCATCTGTACCATAAAGATGTTATTCCACTGTCTTATTATTGGCATTGTTCTAATAAGATGTCTGTTGTTATCCTTCATTCTCCTGAGTGATGAGATTTCTGGTATGTTTGGAGGGAAAAGACTGTTCCGAGTACTGTAAATTTCAGACACTGTTCTTTCTAGTCCTTTTAGGTGACTCTTTCACTGGCTGTCCTTAATTTCCTTGTACATTTACTGATAATTACTCTGTAGGATGCTTGAGAAAAATCTCTGTCCAACTCTTGGCTTTTCTCTCTGTGTAGGCATCTCCTCGGTATTCTGACCTATGAACTCTAGCTACTTCAGTCTCTGTGGACTATCAGTGCTATTGCCTCAACTCAGAAAATCTGGACTCTACGTTAGTTCCTCTTGCCTGGTGTACAGTGTCTTTGTATTTTTTTTTTTTTTTTTTTTTTTGGTACCAGGGATTGAACCCAGGAGCACTTAACCACTGAGCCACATCCTCAGCTCTTTTTAATATTTTATTTAGAGACAGGATCTTGCTAAGTTGTTTAGGGTCTTGCTAAGTTATTGAGGCTGGCTGTGAACTCCTATCCTTCTGCCTCAGCCTCCTCAGCTGCTGGGATTACAGGCCTATAGCACTACTGCACCCAGTTGGTGTATAGTGTCTTGAAAACTATTGTTTCACATATTTTTTTCTGTAGTTTAAAAAATTTTGGATCAGATAATAAACATGTTATTTATTACATATGTGTTAGTCATATTCCCATTACTATATCAAGTACCTGGGAAAATAAACTTGTAAGAAAAAAAGGTTTATTTTGGCTCATGGTGTCAGGTTTTAGTCCATGTTTGCTTGGCCCCATTGCCTTTGGGCAAATGGTGAGGCAGCAAGCACATTATCCTAGGAACGTGTGGTAGAGCAAGCTGCTTACCTCATGGCACCTGGGAAGCAAAGAGAGAGGAAATGGAGGGGCTTGTCTCAATATCCCCTTCAAGGGCACACCTCTAGTGGCCAGAAACCTCCTGGTAGGTCCCATCTCATCAAGATTTCACTGTCTCCCTACAGTGCCATAGGTTGAGGACCAAGCCTTTGTAAAACACATGGGCCTTTAGGAGGTATTCATTCCAATCATAGCAGATTCGTCTTGGCCAGAAGCACAAGCCTGACTTTTCTGTATATTGAGTATGGTTGTTCTTCATGATGGTACCTGTTTTTCAAAACTACTAAAACTTTGAACTTAGAAAGGATGTATTTTACTGTATGAAATTTATAACACAACTCAAAAGAAGATTTAAAAACTTTTTAAGTTATAGTTAAGTTGAAAGATTATACACTTATTAGTCTGAAGTCCTAGAGGGTCACTCATCTACAAATAAGCTGTGTGAATTCTAGCAAATCACTTCATCCTTACTAGGTTGGTGTTTTCATCTTTTAACTGAGGTTTCTGGTGCTTTGCTATTCTGTAGGAGTATGGAGGGATTGATGTTAGGTAATGAATGCACAGGTCTTTGTGAAATTGCTTTGAGATTCTCTTGCATTGCCTATCTGGCTTTGCTTTCATGATTTTGTGGTTCCATCTGTCTTTGGTAGATTACGATACATCAGGGCAGGGATCATATATTTTCACATATATATGTGTGTGTGTGTGTTTGTACAGATACTCATGGACATATATTTGAATTATGGATTAAATGGATATTTGAATATTGAAAGTTAAGTGCTATGAGTTAAAAAATATATATATATTCACACATATATGTATATGTATACGTATACATGTATATATATATGTGTATATATATACATACACACATATATACACATACACACACATATTTATATATAAAATCAAAGTTCCTCTTCAAAAAACTGAGCAACTCATGAAACTCAGTGGATTATGGTTTACCTTTTTCATTTTCCTTTTGCTTCAGGTTAACCGATTTCTCTGCATGGGAGAGCAAAGCTTTAGGATTCTCTACAGTGGAAGGGGATTATGTTTCTACATGTGGACTTATCATCTTACGATTTTTTTAAAATTTGAAATAATTTTTGATTCATAAAAGAAGAGGCATAATATAGCAGAGTTCCAGGGCTGGGGTTGTGGCTCAGTGGTACAGCCCTTGTCTAGCATGTGTAAGGCACTACATATAAATAAATAAAATAAAGATAGCAGAATTCCTGTATACTCTTTGCTTAGCTGTCTTCACTGTTAAGATTTACATAGTCATGGAACAATCATCAGAACTAAAGATTTAACACTGCTGTAACAATCCTAACTGAACTGTGGCCTCTGTTTGAATGCTGTTGGTGATTTTCATGAGTGCCTTTGTCTGCTCCACACTTCAGTCCAGGACACCACTGAAGATGTCTCTTCAGTCTCTTCTAATCTGTAACAGTTTCTCTGAATCTTTCCTTGGTTTTCATCACTTTGAAGAGTACTGGTCAGGTGTCTTGGTTGAATAGTCTTCAATTTGGATTTATCTGGTATTTTCTCAGGATGAAGGCTAGGAATTTGGGAATGCCACAGAAGAATGTATCTTCATCACATCATGTGAGTGCCTATGTGGTATCAACATAACTAATTACCAGTGATATTAACCTTGATCACTTGGTTAAAGCATTATCTTCCAGATGACCATTTTCTCCTGTATCTTAACCTATTTCCTAGAAAGCAATCACTAAGTACCATGGATACTCCAGAAGAATGGAATTAAACTCCAGTTCCTAGAGATAGGAGTGTCAAAGAATTTGTGAGCATTAAAACCACCACACTAATCAAAAATATATGGAGGGCATATACCTTGAGACTGCATAAACACATTGGCTTTTAAAGTTTCTCATCTCTTTGCCATGGATATTGCCTGTAGCAGCTATTACTCTGGTGTTCTGATGGTGATTTTCTACTTCTCTGATTCCTTCTACATTTAATATTTGGAATTTTTCTGTTAGATTCTCTTCCTCACTTATTTATTCAGTAAATTGTTTGTAGCAATGTGAACTCATGGATATAATCCTATGTTAGATTAATCTACTTCGTTCTAGTTTTGGCCACTAAGAGCTTTTCCACGTTGACTCTCTCTCTCTCTATATATATATTTTTGATATGCCCACCACTGGTTGATTCCTGAATTCATCATATAGCATTCTGGGAACAGCCAACAGTGAATATAAAATCCATTTTTCTCTTTTTACTTCTACTTTTACTTTATATTCCAAAGGTCAAGTTTCCTGTTTCTATCTCAATGACTTCCCCAGGATAGATATCCGGTCTCTGTCGCATGTTGATACAAACCTCTGAAGTCAACCAATCTTCATTGTGCTTTTAGGGCAGTGCAGGTGGTAGTAGAATTTGAAGGCAGGGAAATAGAGAAAGAGTGTTTTCACCTGAACAGCAAAATGAACTAACTACTTTATCATATGTGAACTTGTGATTGAAAATAGTGCATATATTGTTTTTTTGGTTAGATGAGACTTACTAGTGTTTTTCAAAGAAAAAATAAGGTAGAGAGAAAAAATAAAAGAAGATTCAACTCAGTCTCTATATAAAGCCGATTTCCATTTGACACCTCTCTGTGTCAAGTGTGACACCTCTCAAGTGTCAACTTTGATGGCTGGGCTTTCTCTTACCTGGTCAATGGGCGAGTGCTTGGAGATAATCAGTTCCTGAGCACCTCTCTCCAGGTAGGCCTTCTAGATCCTGAGAACACTATGAGAAAATGAAAACCATGGCCCATTGTCTAGTGGCATTGCCTGCTTGAATTCATAACTGCTTGGACTGAGATTCTTTATCAAGTTGCCTGAATTATTCACTAGTCCCTCTGAGCTAACAGTACCTTTAGCACCTACTAGGCCCCGTTGATGTCCTTAATGGTTGTACATTTATGCAGCAAGAGGGGAGCAAACAGGGCAATCTGGACTTCTGAATGGTCCCATTCATTCTACAAAAGCTCTGCCTCCTGCCTCACTGCCTTCCAAATCCCTTTCTGTTTCCTCCCTGATTCTCCACGGCTGTGTGAGTTTAGCCTTCCATTCCCCTGCCATGTGGCTCATTTCCAGTGCGAGTTTATTTAGGCACAGTCTCCACACATATATGTTGGATTTTTCAATGCATCCAGCATCCTCTCCTCACCAGCTGCCTTTTTCTACAAATGATAGCTTTTGGACTCAAACAGAAAAGAAATAAGGCCTCTTCCGCTCTTGGGGAAGCCACCTGCATTCCACCTCCAGATCAATTCTGCTCCATTCTGTTGATCTTGGGTAAACTGTGGAGCTGGAAATGGTAGAAGAAAATTTCAGAATTTCATTTACCTGAACTGTTTATATTTTTTGGACCTCAACCAGGCAGCTCGTTGTATCTCGAGTAAGTTTCAAGTAATTTTTTTTCTGACCTCTGGTGGCTCATAAATTTCAACTTCTGTGTGAAGCTTAATGTGTCCATATTTCTTGATTTGCCTTGACTCACACCAGGAGGGTAGTTTTAGGCTGATAAAAGTGACCCATTAAAGCAACTGTTTTGAGTATTTAAAAATATATGTACACATTTACATATGCACACACATACTATGAAACTTTTCTTTTAGTATTGATAAAACAGAGAAGCACATATCATGAGCTGATACTTCTAAATCATTCATTTGTTCAACCAAAAGCTGTTGCCAGGGAAACATGTTTAGATAACTAATATTATGTCTATAAAGCCGGTGCCGTACATAATTTATGAAATCGATCATTCAACAAACATCAACTGATCATCAATTATGTGCCTGACTCTATTCTAATATATGAGGATGAACAAGAAAGGACAAAGTCCTTGCCCTTGAAAACTCACATTTTAGTATGTTCATGAAAAGTCAAAAGCATTGAAGGGAAGCAGGCTAACACTTTTGTTGGGTGCTTTGTACATGGTGCTCAACTCATTATATTCTCACGATCATCCTAGAAAATATTACTGATGCTATATGTCCCCGTCTCAAGACCCTCTGGTTCCTCCACAGGGTCTCTTTCTCATACCTTTATCCATAACAAAGTTCACGTGGATAAGACAGACATGCAGTAGATTATTATGCAGTGAAATATGTGATAGATGTCAAGACTCTAAGGGTGGCAGAAGAGGCAGGCTTCAGTGTCCAGACAGGTAAGGCTCTTGAAACTTTCTGAAGAATGACCTTGGAAGCTTGTTTAAAGTGTTGATGTCTGGGCTTCAGCCTGAGAGATTCTGATTCAGTTGGTGCAGGTCCAGAGAACCAGGAATCTACATTTTGACAAATGCTCCAAGTTCTTCGAATGGAGTTGGTCTTCAAACTATTTGACAAACAGAGGTCTAGGAGAAGGTAGACTCCTAGATCATGTAGGTAGTTCCTTCCGGAGTCCAATGTGGCTAAATTTATTTCTTGATAATATTCTAATCTATAAAAAAATCTATAAAAATTATTTACCCATTTATTGATTTAAAAATCACCATTGTTTAACATCTTAGTGTGAATCACATCATTAGCTGCTCTGATCCCTGACAGGAAGGGCAGAGGTAACCTAAAGCACAAGGTGCAAAAGCTGAAGAGCAGGAGAGAGCAAAGACTGTATTTCAAGGGCAAGTTGGGAGCCAGGGGCCAGGCTTTGCTTGAGATTCTCTTGAGTCACTGCTTCATGGATACATCCAAAGAGGTGATGTCCATGGTGACGAGCTCAATGCCTCCTGACTTTATTTTGCTGAGATGAATCTCATGTATATCCTATTCCCTTCTGAACTGTTCTCTCCTAAGCTGTTTCTTTCCCCTCCTGTCAGGTGCCTCTCAGAGTTCTCTCTGGAGCCTTCCCAGATTTCCAGGCATAGCCTTACCTCTTTGGATAATCCTAAGAAATTTTCAGGCCTTTTGTGTGTAGGGCTGACCATGTACTCCTGGGTATGCTATTGATGATAGGCACGACTCTTAGCCCATGCACTAGAGTATGCAGGAAATGTTGTATTTTTTTTTTTTTTTTTGTCAGTATAAACACAACTTTTGATTCCTAATTGCTCCTGGTTGCTGGGAAATTCAAGCTCCAGAATTCAGGGTCCCAGGATCTTAAGAGCACCAGAGCTTTGGAGAGGGGCCCCTTCTGGTCATAGGAAATGATCGGCTCTGGTTAGGGCTGCCCATCATTCCTTCATGGGGTTACTTGATAGTGTTACAGAGCCCAGTGACTCTTTTAATAAGACATATTTTGTATCGCTGAGGATATGGGGATTTCTGAGGAGGCTGGATACCCATGGTACACCCAGGGTCTAAATCTCCCTGGTGTGTCCACACAGGGATCCCTCTTGAGTTGTTTTCACAGACCTGCACACAGTGCAAGGGCACTGACCTTCCTCACGGTGAAAGCTAGAATAATCCATTTGACTCGGTTAGGCTTTGTTCTGAGATAAGTTGAAACTGAAAGTCAATGTTTCTTTGTCTTTCACATAAGTCACTGAGAGAAGAAATATTAAGACTTGGGTATTTGTTTGCAATTAGAAATGAGGGAAATAATTCATTTTTTGACCTCTTGGGAAAAAATACTGATATTGAAAACTTGCTATATATCAGGACTTGGATTATGTTATTCTATTTAATCCTCATGCATTTAATGAAATAATAACTTTCAAATTTTATAATCACAGGGGAAGAAGCAGAATAAAAGAAGGCAAGGAATTTGTATAATAAAAAAATAATTTAGGTATAGAAAGGTGAAGTGACTTGCCAACGGTGGAGTCAACTGGGTCTCTTGATTCCAAGAACAAGGTTTAATTAGCACATCATTATGGGCTTGTCTACCATTGCTACATATTTGACTAAAAGGATTATTCCCCTAAAACCTCTTTTCTTTAGGGAACAGTACACATTTATATTGTTAAACTATTTGTCCATTTATAATGAGAGCTATAAAAACACTTTAATATTAGGAAAGTCAAATTTTAACAGAGGTCTGTTTTTTCATTGAAAGGTTTCCTTCATTATTGCTTATAGATGAAAGGGAAATCAAATAACATACAAGAGAGATGAACTTCTGAATCCTAGATTGCCACACTATTGATTTCAATTCCTGCCATTCCTTGACTCCTCTTCCTGAAACGGAATGTGTAACTAATTATAAAAGAGACAAAACTTACTGTCATATACAAAACAACACCTAGGTTTTGATGGAAATCCTGTGATGTCCAAAGTGACTCTGGGAGAGCCGGGTCATGTTCTAGTGTTCCTTCTGTCCTCAAAGTGACCTATGGCAACATCAACCCAAACTAATGTTGGCCTTATTCAACTTCAGATTCTCCAGGGGGAAGACATACTTGATCTTTCCTTCTTCCATAACTTCCCTACCCTTTGTCTTAATCTTGTTTTTCTACCTATGCAACTTGTATCTTGCCTGCTATGAATCCAGCAGTTTTTCCTCTTGTTAAATCTTCAGAAAGGATAGAGAACAGCTGGCTTCCTCTCTGCATATAATAATCCCTCTGAGATTTGAATACTGCTATTCATTTCCTTACCTTTAGTGGGAGAAATTTTTGTTGAACATTTTGGAAGGCCTACCGGATGCAACTTTTAATAAAATATACATAATCTGGAATAAAGCCACCAGATAGGAGGTGACTGCTGTTCAAATCAAAGCATTATCAAGACCATAAAATTTGAAGGCAGACCCAATGTGGAGGGGTGCATGTGGGTGGGGTGCATATTAGAGGGACGGCCACTTTTTTAAAAGTTTTTTTTTTAAACAAATCAGGGTTTTATTCTAATATACATGGTTAGAACTACTAGCTAATGACAAAATATTGGCATTATTTGCATTTGTTTTCAAATAATTAACTTAAACTCCAAGGGTAATAATTTAGATATGAAGAAATCCTAGCAAGGAGAATAACAAAAGATATAGGAGGCAATATGATTTGTATTCTTATAACTTTCATATTCAATCATCTTATAATAATTTACTGAGAGTCACCCTATCCCAGGCACTATTCTAGATACCAAGGCCACATTAATGACAGGAAAGAAGTCATTGGAATTATCAATATCAAATTGCCTCAAACAAATCTTGGTAGCCACAGTTCCTGTACCTTAAGAATTTTTAGACTGGCCTTTGGAAACACTGATATAATCCATTCAAAGAAGGTAGAAAAAAAGCAAACATATGAAAAAAATGTTAGCTGCGTAGTCTTTGAAGATTGGAATAATAGACTTTTGCAATCATAGAGCACTCAAGGCAACTTCAAGAGTGAAAACCCTGAGGTCTTGGTGTATTCAAGGAGAGCAAGGAGGGGGACATGCAAGGAACATCCTCAGGAAGGAGAATGGTAGAAGACAGGCCAGCAAGGGTCAGAGACTGGGCCATGGAGGGTCTTGCAGACCAAGGCACAAATTCGGTAGGCTGCACCTGAGAAGAGTCCTGGATGCTGTCAAGGCAGGGATTTGGAGAAAGTGTGCAGACCACAAAGGCTGTGCTTACTCTGAGTCGGGCAAGTTAAATAATCCCCCTGAGCTTTGACTTCTTCATTAGTAAATTTGGAGCAATAAACTTCAGAGAGTTGTTTTGACCATTGAAAAGACAAAGATGGAAAGTGGATGGTATTTAGAGCACAGCAGACTCTGAATAAATGGAGTTGTTGTTACTCTCTGCTGTTAAGCCAGTGTTGATAGCTTGTCGCACTCAGAGCATCTGGCACACGAGACAGTCTTCCTTCCATTTCCTGGAAACTGCATAGTTAAGGATAAGTGGCAAGTATCACTAATAAGTAGTGAAAGCAAGATTCAAATCTGGACTTGTCTGACTCCTGAACCCTCCATTTTCTTCGGTATTTTTTGATAATTCTAAGGCTGACATTCTCGTGGGCTGGCAGACTTTAAGCCCTAAAAATAATTTGGAGTCAGAATGGAAGCAAAAATTGAAAACTTGAATCTTGCACTGGCATTGGGCTTATGCAGTGGTCCCAGGGCATGTCAGGGGACAAAGCATCAGGATAGAGTAGGACAGAAAAGATGGGATCTCAGGGGATACCTGAAGCGAGAATATAGGGGCATATATCTTGGTTGCTTTAGACACATAAATGTTGAAAGCAGGAGATCAAGCAAGCTGGCATCTCGGCCTCATCATGCTGTTTTCTGGGTTTAGGAAAATGAGCACAAAGCTTATAGAAAGATTAGACATGCTAGCATTTACTTGCTAGTGCTTGCTCAAAATCCATGGACCTTCAACTTGCATGTTCTCAGCCTCACAAGAATCCTTAGCTGACTGTCAGACATATCCCTCTACTAGTGTGATATAGAAAGAGGAAGACTACAGGATAACTTTAGGATAGCCACTGGGAATTAGCAGATGTAGGAGAGAGTAAGCAATGGTGTATGGATTTTGTGATAACAGATTTGGTATTCAGGCCAGGCTCCTTCAAGGACAGCCTCTACCCAGTAGGAGAAACCTTAAGGCTAAGTCAAGCACAGTTTCATGGGAGGGTCCTCAGGATGGGTAACTGACTGGAACTCTTTATTACCCAGAAGTCTATGGTGTGGATTTCTGTGAGGCTCCAAAAATGGCAAGCCTAGTGTCTGCCCAGGGCTAAGAGGTTCTGTGATCTGTTTTTGTTTTTGTTTTTGGTATTGGGGATTGAACTCTGGGGCACTCAACCACTGAGCCACATCCCCAGCCCTATTTTGTATTTTATTTAGAGGCAGGGTCTCACTGAGTTGCTTAGTGCCTGGCCATTGCTGAGGCTGGCTTTGAACTCGTGATCCTCCTTCCTCAGGCTCCTGATCTGCTGGGGAGACAGGCGTGCACCACCACACTCAGCCTGTCATCTGTTTTGAGACTAGAAATGTTATGGGGGTTTTTACATCAGAATAGTGACCAAATCTCCGGATATAGACTGCAAACAATATGGCAGCCAGGGTCCCAATAAACAGCAGAGTTGTGATTCTTACAACACAAAACTTGTACAGAGCAATGCTTAGCACAGGGATGATCATATATATGAACTCAAATGCACGAAAGAGGGGAAATTCTTTGTAAGGCAGGGCCTTAGTTTGAGCCTGTAGTGACCTCAGGCTATCATAATCCTTCTTGTCCTATTCACATCTCTTAGGAAAGTTTAATTATTCTGGTTTACCTCTTAGGTTATCTAGAAAGGGCTAAGGTCCCTTGGGGATAAACTGGCTCTGTTCAGGGGATCTGAAGAGGGAATTGGAGATGATATGAATAATGACAACATGATTTCATGATGCTCTTCTTTTAAGTTTTATTAACTGATTATCTAGAATGTGTTAGGGACATTACATACTACTGCATTTAACCCCCAATATTTAATAGTCTTCTTGCATCGAATGAACAAGAAAAAGAGTCTCAGGCAGTTATATAAGCTGTCTATTGTTGGGGAAGACCTGGAACTCTGACCTAGCCTTTCTGATTTAGAAGCCCAGGTGAGGATGGTACAGGGAGGCTGTGGGGTGGGACATGGGAGGTGTTTGGTCACTGATATAAATGTGGAATGCAAAGATCTTTTGCAAAACAGCACTAGATATCACCTAGGTGGAGCCATATGTAAGGTCTTGTGGATGTCTGGGCTTTGGGTGTCACCTTAGGTCCTTTTCCAATCAACATTCTCAAGCTATCTTGGGTGGATTGCTCATAACCTCATTCAGATTAGACTGTTTGGACAGGACAGGAGAGGAAAGTATAAAAAGGCTGGATAGAAAATTAATGATTTGGGTTCTCCCCCCCACCCCACCCCCAGGGAGAAGAGGTAGGAGAGAAACTGTTTTAGATAAACTAACACCTTATTTTTTTGAAATATCTGTTGGGGCTTGAGTTTTATTTTAACCCTAACACATCCCAGGGCTCTCACAGCTGAAGTAGTAGCAGGGAATAACTTAGCAGCCCTTGAACAAAGTTATGCAGTGTGATGGGGGAAGTGTCTCTGTTTCCTTGTTTTCAGTTCCAGAAGAATCAAGCCTTCTGTGTAGGCTGCCTGACATAGGCCATGGCCTTGTCGGTGGCTCCTTAATTAACAAAGAGGTTTTTATTTATCCAGCGCAAAGCTTTTCTTACCTCCTTCCCCTGTCCACTCAACCAGCCATGCAAATCAGCACGTACTGAGACCTCAAAGAAATCCAACAGTGGACTTGAAAGAATCCGAGCAGCCGGCTGAAGGGGAGTTTAATAAGCTTGGTCTCTCCTTTTCTTCTGTTTGGATTCAATTTTTACAAGACTCTTGATGTGTTTGCTGCAGTAAAATTCTAGGTCTCTGGGAGGCCAAAGAGATGGAAGACAGTCAGGGAGCTGGGGATGGTGAGGGGTGCATTGGGAAGGTAACGGAAGTGTGGCTTGGACCACAGCCAAGGGGCTGGGCCATTCAGGATTGCCAGAGCTTCACGCTCATGGAGAAAACTTGGCCAAGTCACAGCCTGAAATATAGACCTACCTTTTTATTCCCTCGGGCTTTAAATTGCATGTTTCTTCCCCCTAGATGCCTCAAGCTAGCTTTATTTTCTCTCTTTCAGAAAATTAGAAGCTGGTCACAAGGAACTGGACTTTCACCTGCAGGCTGTGGCCTCTCTGAACAGTGACAAAGGTCTCCGAGGTTGTCAAACTGATGGGAGTTGTCCCCAGTCCTGACAGACAGGGCTGAAGCTAGAAAGAGAATTTAGGTTGTAACTGGCTGTCTCTATACTTTCCAGAGACTGAGGGGGGCCTGAGTTTTCCAGAGAAACTGAGATGAGAGGGGCGCTGGGTTTCCTGTGGTCTTTGACTCTCAGCTGAGTTAGTGGGAAGAGAACCAGCCACAGAGATACCAGAAAGATTGTATCAGCAACCACTCTGAAAGTTATTCTCCATCTGAAAAAAGGAGAAAATGTGAATAATCAGCAAAGGAGAAAATGGTTCCCAGGGATCCCTAGGCCCCTGTGTTTGTGAATCTTATCTAAAAGCTTGCCTTAGCACCCTCCCCTGAAAGCATCAAAGGAGAGAGGGCGTGGGACACAATCTCTGGCACTCAGTGTGGTGAGACGGCAGAATCCCCATCTGCTGAGTTTCCTAGAGTGGGGGAGACAGTGCTCATGGGATATTCCCATGCTCCTTTTGCAGTTGAACTGGAGCCATATGATCACTTCTGTCCAATGGCTTGATCATAAATGGTGTGTGCACTTTAGTGTCCAGGTAGTGAAGAGCCACTGTGCTACAGCCATCTCTCTTTACCTTGCTGGGCCAACCATGACAGGCACATGCTGAGGTGGAAAAGACAGCTAGACGCTAGTCACTAGTTGGAGAACTCCTTACAGGTCACATTGGATTTTGAATGAGTGAGAATTAAGCTTTCACTGTGCTAAAACATGGAGATTAAGAGCTTTCCCATGCCAACCACTATCAATAATCATCATGACTAATAGGATAGTGTTGGGCTGGTGGTTTCTGGAGACACCCTCCAAGCACATGAGCACTTCTCCAGAATAAGCTGATGGAGTTCTATCTCCATCCAGTCTTGTCAACCCTCCACAATGTTTTGTGAGGTTATTCTGTGGAAGTCTGAGTACTAACCAATCCTAAAAGGTCATCTGTGGATTGTTGAGATCTCTGCAACTTGCCAATGGGAAAGCACTTCCTATATATCCAGATGGCTCTTACCAATGTCAATCTACCAACATTCTAAATACTCCAGCCAAAAAAAAAAAAAAAAGATGTGATCGCATTGATTTATTCAACGAATATGTATTGAGTGTCTACAAAAGTCCAGACAGTTTTCTGGGTTTGAGGATGCAATGGAATTTGACTTGCTTCATGGCTCTTTCTCCATCCTTACAAGATGGTGATTATATAATATGGCAGAAGGCACCATGCCCAGAAGCTGAGCTAGGTGCAGACACATATCAATGATCTCCTCTCAACTTCCCAAGAACCCCATTAGGTAAGAATTCTTTCTCTGCTTTTTCTTATAGATAAGGAGACTAATAGCTAGAGAGACTCCAGGTCACAAGGCCAGAAAGTGCAGTCTTCTCAGCTCCCTAATTCCACAGCCTCTCTACTCTGTTTGCTAGATGCGGGCATTCCAAGATTCCTTCTCAGATTAACCACGATGAGATTCTGAGATGTTCTCTCTGTGGTCAGCTTTACTCAGTGAACAGAGACCTTTCCTGGTCCCAAGTCTACTGATTAGGATCTACAGACAAGAAAAGATATTGCCAAAGAATCATGAAGTAAAATTTTCTAAAGACAAAAAATCATGAAGTAAAAATTTCTTAGACAAAGTTTGGAGGGATCTTCAGATGGGTGGTTTTCTGGTCTGGACTTCTGATTTCTTCAGGAACCCTAACCCATTTCCTTGGTTGACCTCTCCTCCCCATTGGTGGGTTTGTTGAGGAGGAGATAGATGTCTTTGGTGGTCTGCTTTCTACAATCTTCTCCATGTGAGCTGGCAGGAGATTTTGTTCTTTATTCTAAGTGCATTTCTTTTGATTTAGACTTAAGTAAAATAGGAGAGTAACCATGAAGGAATCCATCAAAGCATGCTGTGAAATAGGTCTGTGGCCCTGGTGTGAAGTTTTAATAATAATGATTACTGGATCAGGTATGGGGAGAAAGGTGGGAATTAAAAGAAGTTGTCCAAGGTCAAGATGCATTCCTTAAGCCAGAATAGGAGAGAAAGGAGCAGACACAAGATGCAGGACAAGGAGTCATCTTGTTGCAGAGCCAAAGAAATTGTCAACTCAGTAAAATATTGCCTTTGATGCTTTTGCTCCAGGGACTTTCTTTTTAATGGTGCGTAATTAATTACCATCATCCACTCTTACTTACTAATAATCTTTTACAAGCGCTTGGGCATTCCAAATGCATGCCATTGTCTAATAGCCAGGCTACAGGGAAGTGGTTCTTGGGTGGATGAAAACTGCATCCCTGGAGAGCTTCTGCCTTGGGGCACATTCTCCCCAAGACTTTGTGACTCACTAGCTGTGTGGAGCTCTGGGAGCTAGACCTTCTCAGTAAGCCTGTGGAATCCTGCACACATGCATGCAGGACAATGGTCTCAGCAAGTGATACAAAGTGAATACAGCCCACTTCTTCCTTGGGGGACAGAAGAACCTTTGAAAATTCTGGTCGTCCCTGAAGAATAGCCCATGATTACCTCACTTCGGTCGCTGCTCAACACGAACCGCTGTGGGCCAATCATTTACCTTAGTTTGCAGCTCTCCAACCTGAGCTGGGCATAAAAGGTGCTTTTGCTTTTGACCTCACTCAACTGCTCCTGAAGTGACTGAAGTCATCCAGCTGAAAGGAGTCGAGCTCTTCAAGACAGGTGCAAAATAAAAATCACCTATTAAGGTTGACTTCATAGTGATTATGTGCCTTGAACTAGTGTTGCAGCAACTTGTCCTCTGCCTGTGGCTTTTCTCTGGCTGTTTTGGGGCTGAGAGGACGTGAAGGTAGGTGGTGAGAAGGGAAAGGGAAGAGAGAGTTAACAGAGAATGCCCTCTGCTCAGGTGCTCTGCTAAGGCATCTAGACCCTATTATTTAATTTTCACCATGACTTTTTAAAGTGGCATAGCTAGTTTTTCAGAGAAAGTGAGGCTTAAAGAAGTTGTGAGCAGTCAAGAGAAGTTAAGCCAAATCCCAGTGCCAGAGGGGTCCTGAGGCTCTGTCCACTCTGAGAAACCCCTTCTTAGGTTGAAAGGTAAGGTGAGAGCCGGGTAAAGTCAGGGGGAAATATCAGAGCATTCATTCCTGTACTGCCCTCTTGTTCTCTTCATTCCACTTCTCTCTCAGGCCAGCCCCCAAATTGAGCCCATCCTGAGAAATCAGAAATGACAAAAACATAAGGCTGACGCCTCCGACCCCCTCCCCCTGCATTCTTGAATACAACACCCTCTTTTCACCACCCCCCCCCCCCCACTGCTGCTAGCAGAGATGCCTGCTCAGCTCCCTCCTCCAGGGCTCCAGGGCGGGGACACACTCCTCCCAACTCACTCTGCTGCCCCACCCAGAGCCTCTCTTGGGTTCCTAGAGTTACCAAACTCCTAGTGACAGGGAAATCAGAGGAGGAACATAGGCTGCCAGACCGTGTCAGGTACCCAAGACTTGTCTGGGAAGATAAATGGAGTAGTGCCCTGCCCTTTCTGAGTTTCCTGGACCACAGAGAAGAAGGAATTCCAGAGATAGAGTTCCTTCTCTCCACACCACTGGTTCTTCCTTACTGATGAAGCCTGCTGATTTCGGTCTTTGGAAGAGAGAGGGGCCCTTCGGGATGGTAGTGCTGTGGATGTGGTGACTCTGTGCTCTGCAGGGCAGCCTAGCAGCCACTCCCATGGTGCTTATTCTGAGAGCCACCTCTTCTCCCTGCCCCCTCCTCTCTCTGCCGTTCACGACATTTCCCCACACAAAATGCAAGAAGAGAAATGGTAACTAAGGCACAGTACTGAATAGAAAGAGAATAGTTTAATTCTAAGAGGTTGATTATCCCTATTTCAGCATCTGTAAAGATGAAACTGGAATGAGAAATGTGGGAGAGTGTGTGTGAGAGAGGAAGAGGGAGAGAATGAGACAGTGAGAGAGCAGAGATCCTGCTGCAGTTGGGCATGTAGAACTTCCACCTGGGAGCTGTGATAGATACTGGGGTTAGAGAGCGAAGACAAGCAAAGATCAGGAGACAGCTCCAAAGACAAGAAGGTACTTACTCAGAAGGTGTCTTCTGGACCAAATGGCCTAATGTGAGATGCAGTGAGGTACAGGGCCACAGCTGGGACTCCAGATCTTGAAGTCATCATCTGGAGCAGAGTACATTCTGGACTTTGCATCGATATTTTTAATTACAATACCACTGCCATCATCTAAACAGGTGAGCTGTTTCAATTTCCAGAGCATGGAGATAAATTCATATACAATATGGCTATTTTCTGACATAAGGCTAAAATGCCACTTTAACCCTTTACATTCACATCATTAAACACTAATCCAGAAGACTTAGCAGTTTTTTCACACACACACACAAAAACCCAACCAACCAACCAACAAATGAAAAAAACACTTTACAAGCCCTGTGTCCACGGGCATGTACCACGAAGAACAATGCTGGTGGCATATATAGTCACTGCTTTTGATTTCAATCCATTCCCTAAAGGGCCTTCCACAGTTAAGGGTTGCTCAAGCATATTCCCATCACCACAACAAGAATCCCATTTGCAGAAGAAGCTAAAGAGTTTAAGCAGCTGCCCAAGTGCAGAGGAACTCTGTGAAGCATTCCAGGACACAAACCTGAGCATCCCAGGTGAAGACTCAAGAGGGAGTGTCCCAGTGAACAGAGTAGTTGCATGGCTTTGTAAAACCCATCTTTAGCCATTATCAAGCCTTGTTCTTCTGATGTCATAAAGCTACTCACATTTAAAGGGAGGGGATATGGACCTGTCAACTCAATAGAAACTATCAATGAATTGTGGCCATGTTTTAAACCCATTATATGTGTTAAAATTCTGTATCAGTTAAACACGCACAAAAAAAATCCTGATAAATGCAAAGGGCAAATATTTTTTTTTTTTTTTTTTTTTTAAATAGCTAAATTGAAAACATCAAGATGGACACAGTTTGGATCTTTATTTGGTAGAAGCCATCAAAGGTAGGTAGCAGCCCAGGACAGAAGAGCTGGCAGACACCACCCAGCAATGGACTATTGCCTGCAAGGGAACCAAAGAGCCCTGTTACCTTGGATGTCATTCAGAGTTGGAATCTGACCACCTAGTCCATCACTTTCATTTTGTAGTTGAGCAATCTGAGTCCCAAAGAGGAGAAAAGATTTGCCCAGAGCTGTGTTGTCCAATATGATAGCCAATAGCCCCATGTGGCTATTTAAATTGAAACAAGCTAACATGAAAAGTTCAGGTCCCATACTTAAGCACTAGCCATGTTTAAATGCTGAATAGCCACACGTGGCTACTGTATCAGACAGTGCAGGTGGAGAGCATATCTAGAACTGCTGTCAGTCAGCATAAGAGGTACTGTTCTAGGGCTGGGGATATAATTCAGTAGATAGAAAGTGTTTGCCTCACATGCACAAGGCCCTGGGTTCAATCCCCAGCAACACACACACACACACACACACACACACACACGAGATACTGTTCTAGAGTCACACAACCAACACAGCTAGTCTAGGAAGGAACCCTAATTCTCCAGTACTTTATCCTCTGTTGACCAGGCTCAAAATTTGCCCTAGAGAGGCTACAGGAAGCTGGGGCTGTTGGCAGTCTCAAAGCCTCTCACACCCAGAACCTGTCTATTTTTTTGCCTGGGCAAGTTAGTCTGGATATCTCTGATCAACTAGGTGACCATTTCTGCTGAATGAATCTAAGAGCTTGAATGGGTGACCCCGAGACTCCTGCCTGGGGATAAGGAGGACCCCAAAGAGAGAAGTCTTTGGTAGTACCATGATGGGCAGCTCCCGAGTGGGGATGATCCCCCACTAGGAGAGGGAGCTCCTCAAGCTCTCACATGGCGCAGAGGCGGGTTCATCATCGCTCTGTGGGCGACAGTCCTGGCCTCTCAGGAGAACACTTCTTGCTTCAGCCTGGAGGCTCTCTGTTGTGGCTTCTTGTTCGACAGGTGTCCAAAGCCAGCTTCCCTCCCTTCGCAGGCCTCTGGATCTGCCTGACCCCAACATGACCCCTTCTCACTGTCATCTGCTTATCTGCAGTGGCAGGGAGGCAGCCATCAGCACCCTCCTCCTTCCACTGCCAGGCGCCATCAAGGCCTCTCTGGCCTGGTGCCTACTCACAAGCAGAATGGCCGAGGCTTGAGTCCTGGCTTCTGGCCCCAGCTCCACCTATATGTGGTTTTAGCCAAGTTGGTTTGTATTTTTGGATTTCAGTTTCTCATCTGCAAAGTGAAGAGTGTGTTGGGGGGTAAAGTCAGTGCTTCTCCAACTTCACTGTGCACACGTATTTCCCAGGGGTCTTGTCAAAATGCAGACTGTGATTCCATAGGTCTGAGTGTGACCTGGGAGTCTGCATTTCTGTAAGCTTCTAGGGCATCCTCTGCTGCTGTTCTGAAGTAGTAAGGATTTGACACTGTCCTATGGAACTTTATGCAGTGGTAGAAATGTCCTATATTTGTGCTCTGGAGTATGGTGGTCACAAGTGGCTATTGAGCACTTGAAATGTGGCTAGTGAGTCCATGAAACTGATTTTTTTTTAAAATGACAGAATTTTTATTTGAAAAATGAAAAGTGTTAACAAACGATAATACAAATCTGTTACTGTGTACCATATGATAAATTGCAACAAAGCTTGTCAACGATCTTCCCTCTGAGCCTGACAGCAGGACTAGTCAACCTGTTTTCCAGAAATATTCTATCATCAAACCTATCATTTACCCAATTTTCCAATGACCTTGATGTCAGGTGTTCTTCTTTTTTCAACAGTATTAACAATTAACTTAAATATATGATTTTAAGTTTTATTTAATTTTAATTAATTTGTGTGGCAAGTGGCCACCATATTGGATGACACAGGCTAAGCCTTCACTAAGATCTGCCACTGACAAGCTATGAGGCTTTCTTTTCTTTAGTTTTATTGTCTTCTGAAGGAAGATTCAGACAGGTTATTTAATTTCTCAGAAACTCATCTTTACCATTCGTAAATTAAACGAAAACATGAGATATCTCTTCCTGTCTAAAAGATATGTGTTATATAGTAATGATGTTATCATTATTATATAGTGGAATGACAGGAAGTCAAACAAACTGGGTTCAAATTCCTTTTCCATCACTTCTCTCTGTTTTTGGCTTCTGATCTTCCATTTTATCATCTCTAAATTGTGAGTGAAAATAATAGTCTCACAGGACTGTTGGGAAAATTATCTGGGTCCTAGTAGGATTCAGTAGGTGCTCAGCAAATATTCATATGGCACAGTGGAACCATCCTGAGAGGCTGGGTTTCAAACCCTTACTAACTGTGTGTCCTTGAGTTGATTATTTAATCTCTTTTCCTTAGTTTCATGATCTTCTGAAGAAAGATCATAATACTTACCAAAATAGTTCAATTAGTCATTAGTTGCATCATTGAACAAACACTGTATTTTGGCTCTATATAATCTGTGCGAGGTGCTTGACATATAGTGACTAGTAAAACCAGAAACCTACCCTGGTCCTCTGATTCCATATGATTTATTATGTGCTAAGTCAAGCATCCTGACATAGCGTATACATGATGCTGCCAGGGCTGTTATTGGAGGCCAGGGAAGGCCATGTGGGGAACAAACATTGCAAGGCAATGAACACAGCATTGCCAACGGGATATTGGAAAGGAGACATGGAAGAGTCTGGACTGGGGATATAATCTGTGAGTTGTTTACACATAGAGTTGCTGAGGAGCAAAGGAGAGGACATGTGAAAGGAGTCAAGCACAGTATCCCTGGGAGGGCTCAGGACCTGGCTGTCCCCTTCCCCTCTGCAGCTGTGGAGTGGCACCTCGTGTTGGCTGAGAGGAGGCAAGTCCTGCCTCTGGACTGGAACCCCTAGTCCTTGTTACAACATGGATCCACTGAATTGGGAAAATTCCCTTTCCTGGTTGAACTGATACATCATGTAATCTGGAGGTGCCATACTTAGTCCTCTGATGAACCAAATACCAATACATTCAACCGAGGAGGGGAATGAGATCTAGGTGCATTCGCTTCCCTGTTGATGCAATGGCTGTTACTGGTCTGTCTGTAGCTCCTTTGAACTTCTTTGGTAATTGTAATCTGTATTCATCATTTCCTGCCACCACATACACACGGTATCTTGCATTGGTGAAGCTTGGTAGTTTTGATGTATCCTTCACAAGGAGGGGGCTTGGAGTCAGGAACTTACCCTGTACCTCTGCCTCTGCACAATCACCCAGTATGCAGTTCACATATGATGTGAAACTTCAGAAATGCTGGTTATCCAAGTGACTCTGTTCCCCAAGATCTGCCACCAAGGTTTAAGCCCTGGTCCTGAAATTTCCTCTCTTTCCAGATTTCAAATATTCTTAAGACTGAGTCAATTTCCTGAAAAGCATTTATTAGAAAGCCAATTTGCAAAATAATCAATTTACCTATTGACTAATATGCCAAGTAATACCAAAATTGGATATTTTATAACATTTGATCATTTAGCCACTTTACCAAGAAATATTTTAACAAATAACATGAATGTCTCATTTTATTACTAAATAATATGACATGAAGAAACATTTTATTGCTGGTCACAGTGGTGCACACCTGTAATCCCAGTAGCTCAGGAGGCTGAGGCAGGAGGATAGTGAGTTCAAAGCCAGCCTAGCAAAAGCCAGGCACTAAGTGACTCAATGAGATCCTGTCTCTAAATAAAATACAAAATAGGGCTGCGGATATGGCTCAGTGGTTGAATGCCCCTGAGTTCAATCCCTGGAACCCCCTACCCTCAACAGAAACATTTTATCATCAGTACCAAACTTCTGGCATTTCACTTGATAACTTTTCAATCGATGCTAATATGTATATAGAACTTTTGGGGCTGATGGCTACCTCCGAATTTCTTTGTGTGTTCTGGAATATAAATCCTAATTCATTCTAATAAAAAACTGATTGAGTTTGTTTTCTAATTTAAATATAAATGACTGATTTTTCTATGTGTTCAAGATTTACTTTAAATTGAAATTTAATTTGAAATTCTGATATATTTTCAATGTTTTTGTATATAAAAGTAAAATTAAGTTTAAATATTGAATTGCCAGGAATGCATAATTGAGGCGGATATGCTGTTTGAGGAATTGGCAAACACAACTAAAAAAGGTTTAATGTTTTAAAAGATGGCAAGTGGTATTTCAATATGATAAGAAACAGAAGTGGCTAAAAATTCTCATTACTTAAAAATGTTGAAGCATTGTATTTGTAAAAGAGCGACTGGAATCTACTGAGTTGGGAGATGGTAACATAAAAATCCACATTTTGCAGTAAAGGTGAAATTGTCCCTTTTTGATAAATCAGCTCAGCAACTAGAAATCCTTTCTTAAATGTCACCTTTGTTTTTTTGCTGATCTTTTTGCATTTTTAGCTTTCTGTTTGGATAGTCAATCTACTTTGGCTCATAATTTCCAGCCATTAGTAGCCGCACTTTCAAATGTGATGTTGTCCGTGTAGTTTCTAAATTGATCCTTTCCTGACCTGTGTGGGGAATCTCATCTGAACATCTTCAAGTCCTTTTCATTTGGACCTTTCTGCAAGCTTCTGAGAAGTTGATGTAAATTTCCAATTAACTTTAAATCAAAACTAAAATAAGTTAACTTAAAAAAACCAATTGAAATAAAGCAGAATTGTAAAATAACATTATTTTAAAGTGTAATTTAAATTTTAATTCCAGTTCAAAACCATCCAAAAGAAATCAGAATTAGTTAGAAGAAAATTCTGTTAAAAAGTAGACTATGCCAAAGAGCTTTCCATTACATGCACAAATCAAGTGGATAAATGTTTCCATTAAACATCCCAACATATTAACTTAGTGAATTTAGTGAATTGGGCACTTAGCAAATTGATCTAAGCACTGGTTTCCTGGGTATTAGCTTTTAGCAAATTGGCCTTTCAGGGAATTCACTTTTACCAATTGGACATTCATTGCAGTGATTTTTCATTAAACTGGCCAGATTGTACCCATTTTCACCCTCTTCTTTTGAGTTCTGTAGAGTCCACTGTGCCCAGTTCCCCAGGACCCTGTGACTCGGTAGCTAGCTGCGAAGGTGTAGGTTCATACTGAGAGCACGAGATTGGCAGGTATTCAGGAAGTAGAGGCAAGATACAGGTAATTTCTTTGGGGTTTTTTGCATGACAAGACAAAGGGTTTTTAAAGGGGTTATCTCGACGTGGGTATGACATCCTCGTCCCCTCCCTGCCTCTCCTTGAGAAACACTGGGTAATGGAATTGAACTCCATCTATGCAGCAAGAGGGAAAAATTAAGGCCTTTCATTTCATTCTGAAAAGATCTTACAATCACTTTTGCAATTTCTCAATATCAAGACTGTTGACCTATTGGGTCACATGATTCTTTATTGTGGGAGACTGTCCTACACCTGGTAGAATGTTTAGCAGTATCTTTGCTCTGTCCACTAGATACCAACATCACTCTCTCATTCATGACCATTCATGGCCATCAGAAGTGTGTCCAGACATTGTTCTACGGGGGAACCATCCTTGGTTGAGAACCACTTTCCCATCCCATCTAGAACTTTCCTTTACACTGTATACCCTCTATCCTCTGAATGCTCCAGGACATGAAAACTTACCTTTTCACTCAGGTTTTCCTGGGAGGCAGACTGTTTGGTATCATACTGCCTTGAGTTTGGATCCTGATTCTGTTTCTCATCAGATGTGTCCTTGGGCAGATCTTGGAACCCATTTCAGCCTGTTTCCTACTGTGTCTTGGTCCCTTCTTTATACCTTTACTGAAAGGACTAACCAGGCACACATATGTGGTGTTTAGCCCTTTGGTGTGCTTGATAACTGTATTCATTATATTTAGCCCAATTATCTATTTTCAGCTGCGCTCCTTGGTTGTACACCCCCACACCATCCAGACTGTCTCGTCTTTGGGTCTCATGACAGCTCTGGCTCAGCTCTTGAAGGTTATCATCCCATTCTCAATCCTTATCAGCAGACAAAGCCCTCAAACCTTGATTCCTTCTCAGACAGTTCAGAGAGGACAACACATCACAGTTTAAGGGCACCTTAGTTGTTAAGCCAATGTGAAGTGGGGCAGAAATGAGACTCAGAGCTGGCACTGTGATGGGATAGGGGACTCCTAACAGGCCTTGAAGCTCTGCTCCTTCAGAGGCTGTGACAGCTACTGCAGAAAGCCTTGGTTTTCCTCAGCCTGTGTCTAGAAGAAGTGGCAAATGAACAACCTAAAAAGAAACCAACGCTCAGGAGCATGATTTTCTGCATGAAACCTAGTGCTGGGCAGCCCTGGAGGGCCAGGCTAGAAGACTGAGATGTGCTGCCCTTGGTGTCCTTCCACACCCGTTGCCCACTTGGAGTTAGCTCCGGACACTTTCCAGGAAGTATACATGAGACACCAAGCCTCGATCCTGGAGATCTGATTTGCCACCTGATCCCTCAGAGCAGCCAGCATCTGCTGGTCAGTTTAAAAAAGAGTCTTGGTATCAGGGACCCAGTAGATGTCCCTATGAGGGGACTTTCTAAACTCCTCCTCCTCATAGTGGTCAAGGGCTGAGCTTATCTCGTTTGCCCCATATGTAATTGGACTTGATACAGCTTAACTGCTCTTGTTAATTTTATGCCTAGACAGTACAGGCCCCAAGGACTGCCACCTTGTGTTGGGGGAGGAATTATGAGTCAGAGTGCTGGAGATCCACCTAGCCACTGCCAGAAGAGTCCCCCAGTCAGAGATGGCAGGCCCTGAAGGATAGCAAGGGACCCAGGGTCTTTTCTTCCATTGATTTTTATATATTTGAGAACATTTTCATGAGTGCCCAAGCTGGCTCTTGATTCTCCTTGGGATGTAGAGAGGAAATTAGATTGAAATGGCTCTAATTTGAGAGAGTGGTCTCCCAATGTCCAACTAGAAATGGACTGAAGTCATGAGTAATGTTGGGACCTGCTCATGGGGCAGCCCTGCGGGCCATTCCTGGGCAGGAGGGCCTGTTAGCCAAGGGGATCAGTGGGATTGTTTAAACATGGGGCTTCTGTTGTGCAATTTAATTTAGACAATCTCTTGATTGATGGCTCTAAATCATACTGAGCTCTACTATTATGATCTGGATGTGAAGTGTCTCCCAAAAGCTCATGTGTGAGAGAATGAAAAAAGGTTTGGAGGAGAAAGGATTGGGTTATAGCCTTAACCTAACCAGTGGATTAATCCCTGGTGGGATTAACTGAATGGTATCTGGAGGCAGGTGGGCTGTGGCTGGAGGAAGTGGCTCATTGGGGGCATGGCATGGGGTATACAGTTTGTATCTGGAGAGTGGAGTCTCTTTCTGCTTCCTAATCATCATGTGAGCTGCTTCCCTCTGCCACACTCTTCCGACATGTTATTCCTGCCTCACCTGAGCCCTGAGGAATGGAGCCGGCCTTCTATGGACTGAGACCTCTGAAACTGTGAGCCCTCAAATAAACTTTTCCTCCTCTACAGTTGTTCTGGTGGGTGTTTTAGTCACAGCAGCAAAAAGCTTGAGTGAAACAACCACTGTGTATCACCAGTGCCTGCCCCTTGCTGGGTTTTGAAGATATCAACTCCAAAATGGGAGGCTTCCTTGAGTCTGGGGAAGAAGAGCAGGACTATATTTCCCAAATCTGTGACCAGACTTTCTGGACATCTCTGGGAAGGGTGGACCTTGGAATATAGGAGGAGGAGGAGAGAGGTATTTCTAAGGTCTCTTCTTCTCTCGGAGGTGATTCGCAATCCTGTTGCAATTTGGAGCTACCACATCTAGATAACTTCTACTTTCTATAGAAGGTCATTGCTGTACTGGCCCCTCTTAAAACAAATATGACTTCCATCCTTCCAGAAGTATTGAGTCTTGGCTGGAAAGGTGTTTATCTGGGTTCTTTAGTTGAGTGTTCTGCCCAGACTTCAGGAACATAATCAAACTTTTAATGTAGAGCCATTGGGGTTGGAGGATCTTTAGACATTGTCAACTTCTATATTGTGACATCAGAGAAAGCCCAAGAGCTAAAGAAACTCTAAGGCCAGTCATCCGGGTGAGGCTATCCTAAAGTTAAAATACACCTCAGCTTGGAGGAGTGATGTGTTGCCTACACATTAATTAACGTCAGAGTCTGGGCCAATCCGATGTCTTGCCTCCTAGTCTTGAGCCACTTCAAAGAATCTCACCATTGTCTCTGGTTCCACTGGGCCTTTGTTTGCTTGGGATGTTTAATTGCTTTTGCAGGTTTTTCCTCTTCTAAACAGTTATCTCTACCCTTGACAAGATCAAGAGCCATGAAGACTGGTATCATCTATATGTTATTTTTCCTTAATAGTGCTTATTGAATTATTCATCATCAGTAACTTTTATTACACTATATATATTGAATTTTTCACTCAACAAGAGTCACTGAATATTCATTGAGCCCTGTCTATGTACAGGGATGGTCCTCAGAGCTCTATGTGTGTTATCACATTTAATCCCCAGAGTCACTCTAAGGAGTAGCTACTCCTAATATCGCTAGTTAATAAATAAGGACATGGAATCTTAAAGAAGTGATCTAACTTCCCAGGTCTGCACAGTTAGGCTTGGATTTGAGTCTTATTTCTGCCACTTTCTTCCTGGCACTGGAGTTGATGATATTAAAGATGACGTCGTACTACATATGCTTTTCTACTTTGGTTCAAACTAGCTCAAGCTCTAGTTCAAATTAGTCATCAGTGAGCATAAGTACTTCTACAGGCTGACCATTTGCAGGCTGACTTTCATGGTTTTTCATTGCCTCTTTCTGTAGGAAACTTCCTTCTCTTTCTACCCTACATGGAGAGGAACATTCCAATCTTCAACTGAGCCTGTCAGTATTTCTTTAAGACTGGAAAATATTTTGGACCTCACTGAAGCTATCAGAATAATCCACTCAGAGGTTAGATGAGGCCTAGTAAGCATACTGTATCCAAAGATGAAATATTTGTGTCGTTTTTATCTTCTAATTCAAAGAAACACTTTTAAAAGCTATAAATTTCAATGTATCAAATATTACCAGGCTGGTGCTAACTGATGAGTGCTCTAGATACCAAACCTGGTGACCTCAGAGAATAGCAGAGGCCAGAAAGGTGGCTCATTGTCACAAGTTTGACATTCCAAATATTCCTCAATGTGGCCCCCCACTTACCCCTCTGATGACTGTATGTCCTCCCACCCCCTTACTCTCATGCTCCATTATAGTGCAGCCTAGCCACTTAACTATTCCTAAAAGATTGTCCCTGGACATATTTGTATTTCTATGGCTCCTTCAGGGCTCTGAAACCCGCCTTCCCTATGGAACCCTGCCTGGGTCTCTCTGGCTGGCAGGAATCTCCCCTTCCACTTCCTTAGGAGGGGGTCCCTCCTCTAACTTCTTATCACATTTGACACCCATTTGGCATCAAAATGTCTTAGCTTAGCAGGCTTTAGAAATGAGAAAATGAAAAATGATCGTAAGCACGAGAATAGAGGCTCAGATTCACATTTGTATGTTGTTCTGTTTTCCCAGGCACTCAGGACCACCAGGGACAGCTGGGAAGATTCAGAAGGACCCTCTTGGACTTGCGGTGAGTCTGGCTTGGTAGATGAGGAGTTTCTGCAGTGCTCTGGGGTTCTCAGAAAGTAGTGCTAGTCTGTTCTTTCCAGCCTCTGGCATCCAGGTCCTTTCTCCAAGTTGAGCTCAGCACAACTTCCTCTTTCCTCTGACATCCCACCTTCTGTGTGTGTGTGTGTGTGTGTGTGTGTGTGTGTGTGTTTATGGGTTTGTGCTGATCTGCCGTTATTGTCACCATTGCAGCCAGTATTCCGGATGCAGATGCTGAGAGATAGAAAGCCTATGAGTGACAGAGAGAGTTTTCAATGAATAGTGTTGGAGATTGGATACTGATAAAGGAAGTCTATCTCTGCTTGGCTTCCTGAATGTCAAAGTGGTGGGAGCCCAGGAGCAGGTGACTGAGGGGGCAGACTCATCTTCTGACCTTGGGAAAATCTCCCTACCCACTCAATACTTGTGTCTGTTTATAGTAGGCAAGAGTCATTTTGATGTAAAGTGAGGGCACTGCCAAGATGACCTCTGGAAGACCCTTCTGGAATGCATCATCTGTGACATTGTCTCTTCAGCCCCTATGGGTAGAGTATGTATTATTATTTTAGCCACATGAAAACTGAGAACACTGCCTAGATGCACATGATTGAACAAGAGCTGTTACTGCGACCTTACGTGTTTTTATATTTCCCCTTGCAATTACCCTGCTCTCTCCCCATTTTGGCTTATTTAAAACTATGCTGTCTGCCAGGAGGGAGATATTTCATAGAGTGGGAGTTAATCTGGAGGCAGGACTCTGAGCTGGGAAGGAGGTGGGAGCAGTGGGCTTCTCCCTGAGCTTGGTGAGTACTGCGAGTTTGAGAGGGAACATTCTGACCTTGTAAAAGAAACCCAACACGGTCGCACGGCAGCTCCCAGCTGAGCCCCCATCCCTTAGAGGGCTGCAACTCAAATTAACAGAGACCTCAGTTCTCTTTAAAACAGCTTGGGAAGCAGGTTTATATTTACATTTTGCCAAGACTCAGTTAACACGGGGCTTGTTTTCTTTGGGATTCTGAGGCCTGAGTTAAAAGAATATGAAATGGAACAACAAAGATGGAAAGAAAGGGAAGAGTCTAAATGCACTGAAATATCCATGGAAAGACAGACATTCTTTAAAGAAAATTGGCATCCAGAGAAGTTAAATGACTTGTCCAAGTCCACATGTGGCATTAGTGGCAACAGTGACCAGGAAGCCAAAAGACCTAACTCTAATAAGATTTTCTTAGTAATTCTAAAAATTGTTTTTTTTTTTTGCAATCAAAACAGTCAAGAATTCCCTGAATCAATAAAGACTTCAGATTCTTTCTCTCTCTCTCTCTCTCTCACTTATGTATATGTGTATTTCTAGATAAATATACACACATACATGCACATACAGGCTTACCTACAATATAACTTAATACTCTAAACTTCAAATGACATCATTCCCCATTCAACAACTTCAAAGTTGTAGCTGCAGCAAAGAATAAGGTAGAAGACTGTGGAAAGCAGGAAAGGGGTATGAAAGCCTCACAGTGGTAAAAACCACAGATTAAAAAAGACCCCCCCCCAGAAAAAGAAGTTCACATCTGAATTAAAAATAACCACACTCTGGGGCCAGGTAGCTTGAGAGCCCTGTTCTGATGAATTGGATGGACAGGCTCATGGTGCATGGGGCCGGGCTGGCAGCCTGGGGAAGGCACCATGTCTGCAAAAGTGGATGCCATTTTGCAGAGACAGTTGGAGGTTTGTTAGCAAAGGGAGATAACCAAGTAAGGGTGTCCTGCCAAACAAAAACGAATCAAAAATCAGATGCTGCACCAACCCCTATCCCCAGGGGCCATCAACTGAAGAAACTACAGTTTCCTATGCCAACAGAAGAGGGCGCTCTTGAATCGAGAAATGCTGTCAGTCACCCAAACAACCAGAATGGGGGGACCTATGGACAAGTAAATAATGTAAACCTTAAAAAATGAACAGAAAATGGCAGACGGCATCCATCCTAGGCCACAAAGAAAACAAAACAGGCAAATTAAAACATTTCAGTAGATGAAAATGCTCCTTCCCAAATTAAACACAAAGCAGAAGAGCACAATACTCCAACTGAATTAAATAGCCCCAAACAAGCATTTTAAAATGTGAAACAAAAACCTTAAATCAGAAGTTCTAAGGTTTAGAACAAAAATAGTTCCTCTCCAACATTAATCCCCAGAAAATGTGAAATAAGAATTGAGTGAACTCAGAAAAGCAAAAATCACCTTAAAAATACAGGCTAATTTACAAAGCATTCAAATCAAGAGATTTGACTGAAAATATTGACCACATTCGGGAAAGTCATGAAAGTCAAACAAATGAAGATAAAATAGACAACACAGTAGAGAAGATTAGAAAATAATTGATAGAAGGAAGCCTTAGAAAAGCCTAGAAAAGGAAACATTATAATGTCCATTAACTAGTATTTAAAATGGTAGACTAAGACAGAGTTTCTAAAATTATAAGATTATTTGAATCTGCATCTTTAAAAGACACACAGTGTAGCTGGGAAGAGAAGCCTAGAATAGTAAAGTCCAAGACAGACTGGAAACATATTGGGTTTTAATGAGAATGAAAGAAATTCTCTAGATCTCCAGACAAAAAGACCAGGTAGCTTACAGTGGAGAGAAACTCAGACTTCTGTAAATCAGGATAACAGTGCAGTTACATTTTAAGGAAAACAAAGGAAGTGTGATACAAATATTTCTTATCCAGATGATACTGTGAGAAGACCCCAGAGGACGCTGCTCTCATTACCCATCCCTAAGGGAGGATGTCAGGATGAGCATATTGAAAACAGACAGGACCAAGACCTGGAATATGAACACTGCATGTATTTAAATGTAAATCTGTAAATAAACAAGGCTGGGGACAAGGGCAGAAGGACAGTATGTATACTGTTATATGTTCTGAGAAAACAAATAATGTATTGCTGCATAGGTTATGGCTGGGAGTGAAGGATATTGTTTAAAACAAACAAAACAGTAAGTAGCAGAATAAATAAGAACAGACTAAGGGTATTATAAGAAGTGTTAGTTAAAAAAAGTAAGAACTAGAGTAACATTTTAGCTTTCCTAAATACAAAAAGAAGTATAAAATGGAGCAGAGGAGGCAAAGCACATTGAAAAAGAAATGACACAGAGTCAATTTTATACAAAATATGAGTTGAGATCAAGCACATAAATCATTTATAAATTATATCTATTATTATTCTAACTGTAATTCTTATTAATATATTATGTATTCTCCTACTTAAATGTTTTCAAATTGACTCAAATGGCAAAACTCAATTCTATGAGATACATGAGACAAACCTATAATGAAGAAAAGCTAAGAATAAAGAGACAACAAATTAAAAAATAATAAAGTTGTTAAAAAAAGAAAGAAAAAAAGAGAAAATTAACAAAGGCATTCTGGACAAATGGAAACAATGAAACAATTAAGGACATAAAGATCTAATAAATATAATCAATAAGGTAGGAATTATGGATATATATCAAACCTTAGACCTTGATAATATACCCTCTTCTTAAGCACAAATAGAATGTTCACCAAAGTTGACTTCTTTGTTGACCCAAAGTTGGATCTCGATCTCAGTCTGCTTGGGCTGCTATACCAACAAAGTCAACAAAGACCAGACTGGATGGATTACAAAAACCCAACATTAATTTCTCATAGTTCTGGAGGCTGGGAAGTTCAAGATCAAGATGCCAGAGACTCAGTGTCTGGTCAGAACCCTCTTTCTGGTTCACAGATGGTTCCTTCCTGCTGTTTACTTACCTGATGACAGGTACTGGCTGTCCCTCTAGGGGTCTCATAAAGGCAGAGCACTCACAACCTAATCATCTCCTAAAGCTCCACCCCTAGGGCCATGGCCTGGAGGTTAGGAGATTGACCTGTGAACTTCATGGAACTTGAGGATACAGAAGGTGCCCTGCATTAGCACTCACGAGGAAACCTTGGAATGTCCTTGCATCTGGAACTGAACACTAATACCATCTAATACTCTCTCTCCACTGACAACCGTTGGGTGAAAGGGGTGTATAAACTGAAATGGCAGAGTTTCTGAGAGTATGGACACCACAATTTATTATGTTATGCAATTAAAGCAGTGACCTGAGGAAAATTCATGGCCTTAAATGATTAAACCAATAAAAAATAATTAAACTAATTTTCAACTCAAATATCTAGAAAAATTACCAAAAAAAATACAAAGAAAATAATGAAGATAAAAGAAGAGATTAATGTAGTAGAACTAATAAAGAATCACAGTGCTGAATTTTTAGAGGGAAAAAACAAAACAAAAACAAAACACCAGGAAATAACCTAATCACAAAAAAAGGGGGGAGGGGGATTACAAATATGCAAAATGAGTAAAAACTAGAAGGAAATAGTCACTGTGAAAAGGAAAATAAGGCATAAATAGGCTACTTTGCAAAACTCTATGCAAGTATAGTTGGAAACTATGGAATTGATTACACTGTACGAAAATAAAATTTACCAACACAGACTCCATTTAAAATAAAAGCTTAATCAGACCCTTTTCAAGAGTGGAAATAAGATGGAGAAAGTTATTAACAAGTGATTCCACATTGAAGTGCTGGACCTCCAAGGTTCACAGGGAAATTCTACAAACTTACAAAGATCTGATAATCCCAAAGCTCCATAAATTGTTGCATAAGCTGTTCAAAGTATAAAAAATGGAGGAAAACTTTGAAATTATTTCTAAGAAGCAAATATAACGATACCTAAACCTAATAAGGATTAATTATGATAAGCATTATTATTATTATTATTATTATTATTATTATTATTTTAAGAATATACTCTAAAAATATGGATGCAAAAATTAAATAAAACACTAGCAGAACGATACCAGCACTACATAGTAAAAGAAAACATCAGTAGCAAATTCTAGGAATGCAAGGAGTTAATTAAGTTAATTAATTAATTATTTTTTTGATGTAGAAAATTGAACCCAGGGCCTTGTGCAAGTACTGTCCACTGAGCTACATACCAAGCTCCTGTAAGGAGTTTAAATAAAAAATTCATTAACATAATTTATCTTATTATTAAATAAGGAGAAAAGCCATATGATTATGTCCAGGAAAAGACCTCCAAGATTAGTCAATATCCATTCTTGAAAAATGTACTTAGTAAGAATTGAGAGATTTCTTTATACAATTTGTGTATATGTACAGGTACATATATATATAGTTAAGGTATATTTCTGACCTAAATTTAGCATCTTATTTAATTGAGAAACATGGAAGCATTTCTGTTAATGCCAAAAATGACAGAAGGATGCCATCTTCATTGTATCATCAATACAATTAGCTAAAAGTGTAAGGACTTGCAAAAAAAGTAGCTCTATATACAGATGAAATAACAGTTAAGTTTGACAATTCACAAGAACTAGTGATCAAACTAATTTAAATTAGATAAAGAATTCAGTAAGATAGTAGGATATAAATTAACTTATAAAAATCAATAGCCTTCATATATTCAAGGAAATAACCAATGTCAAGATATAATGGAAGATAAAAAGGCTCATTTATAATTGCAGCAAATAAAAGTTGAAACTTAAAACAAGTACATAAAATGTAAATGAGGAAAAAATTATGCAAAGAATAATACTATACTTTTATCATTGATAAAATTGGGAAAAAAATTACAAAATATCCTTAAAGACATTAGGTAAAAAGACATGAGTTGTTCTTGGATAGGAAATACTCAACATGGTACGGGTATCGATTCTTCTCTAATTAGCATTGAATTTAACTCAATTACAAGAAAAAATGTCTATAAGTTTTTGTTTTATTTTCTGGAGATGAGGAAATTAATTTTAAAGTCATGTAGAGAAATAAATATCCAAGAAGAGATTGGATAACCCTGAGCAGGGGCAAATGGAAAAGAAATGAAGGGAATGATCTCACTAGATACAAAGTGTGCGCTAACCATTGATGATGAATGCAGTTGCTACTGGCACACAACGAGAGACCAGAGGGACAGAAGAGAGTGTAGAAATAGATTCTAGTAACATGAAAATTTATTACTTGATAAATGTTGGCATTTCAAATTGCCAGGAAGAAGATGGACTTTTTAGTCTGTAATGTTGGGACAGTTGGATACCCATATGGAAAAAGGGAAACTGGATCCACACCTCATACCATATGCTATGAATATTACAAGAATGAAAAGCCTAAAATGTAAAAATACAAAAGAAATCAACTATATAAAGTGTTAGAAGAAAACGTGGAAACATGGATGAGCTTCTTGTAAATTATATTTAGGAAAGTTTTTCTAGATCTGACCCAAAATTCATGTGCAATAAAGAAAAAGATCAATAGATTCTACTACATGAAATTAAGAAAGAATTGTGCAACAAAGAATAAAATCAAATGAATAATGAGTGATTCACTGAGAGAAAATATTTGTAACATGTGTGAGAGATCAGTGGTTATCTCTCTAAAATAGAACACATTTTTAAAAATTGAGAAAAGGACCAAACTCATGAATCCCACACAAGTACAGGCAAGATAATCCTCAAATGTGGAAATATACTCAGTTATATTCAAAAAACTTACAAAGAATAATACTGTACTTTTATCATTGATAAACTTGGAAAAATTCATAATAGGTTGTATTATTTTTCTAGGGCTACTGTAACAAAATCACCCAGATTGAGGAGTTAAATAACCTATAGTTATTCTCACTGTTCTGGATTCTAGAAGTTCAAGATCAACTTAATCATTTCTCTTAAAGATCCTATCTCCAAATATAGTCATATCCTGAAGTCCTGGAAAGTACCTGAGGTTATGGCTTCAACACAGGATTTTGTTCTTTTTTCCTGGGGGTGGGCATGTATTAGGAATTGAACCCAGGGATACTTTACCATGTATCTACATCCCCAGCTTTTTCATTTTTTATTTTAAGACAATCTCTCTAAGTTGCTGAGGCTGACCTTGAACTTGTGATCTTCTTGCCTCAGTCTTTTGAATGTCTGGGTTTATGGGCATGTTCCATCTATGCTCAGCAGAACACATGAATTTTGAGGGAGCATAATTCTTGTCATAACACAGACACATATATTGCTTTTGGAGATTTAAATGGTGTTTTAAACATTTGGAGGTAAATATGGCAATCTCTAAAAATTATATATACAACATTTATCCTTTTACTCAGCAATCTGACTCCTATAACCTTTTCCTGAAGCTAAAACTTTAAACATTCAAACCAGCATAAAGCAAACAAAAACATATGCACAGGGAATAATCATCAAATCATGACCTGTAGTAGTAAAATAACAGAAACCACCCTAATACCAGCATATAAAATATTGGATGTATCAATTATGGTACCTATGGTACCTCCACACATCAAAGTAACTATTCAACAATCAAAACAAGGGAAAAACTTGGGCTGGGGTTGTGGCTCAGCGGTAGAGCGCTTGCCTTGCACATGGGAGGCCCTGGGTTACCACCACATAAAAATAAATAAGTGAACTAAAGGTATTATGTCCAACTACAACTAAAAAATAAATATTTTTAAAAACACAAGGGAAGAATTCTATTAATTAGTGTTATTTCTAGGATATGTTTTAAGTAAAAAAAAATCCCAATGCAAAGAGGTACATATATTAAATTACTTTTTCATGTAAGAAAAGAAGAGAAATAAAAAAGAAGAACACAGACACACACAATTTTTGCAAAAACTGAACATGGGAAGAATAGACCAGATGCTGATGAAATGGTTGCCTGCATGATGGGTGTAGGGTAGGAATGAGAACAGGAAAGAGGAATGAGGAAGGGGTGGATTTCTGCCTTTTTATATAGCTTTGACTTTTGAATAATGATAAAGTTATTCATATTTCAAAAGCAAAGTGAAGCAACATAAAGGACGATAGGACAAAAGGCCCTAATTTGAACGCAGAAATAGACAAACCCTATTACACAGCAAATCAATAATAGAAGCCAATTGACAGACACACCGAAAGCAAAAATGAACTCACTTTGACACAGTGCTCTCACTGTGTATGCTTAGTGGGCTAAATACTATTGCAAAGAAATTTAAACTTTACCCTGTTTGTTGTCCATTGTGGTATTGGTATAGTAGTTCACACAGTATTTTGTGCAAATTGTAGGCTAGAGCAATGAGTCAATATTGGATGTTTGTAGCCACCATGAGAGAAGATGAAGAGTCCTTTGTCTTGCACTTGGAGTTATCAGAGCGAATTTATGGTCTCAACACATGAATTTCTTAGCTCTGTTCATGGAAAAAAAAATCCCAGGTAGGAGGAAAGAAAAGCAATATTTGAAGGGAATATGGTATTGTTCCAGAAAACTAGAAAGTGTTCAAGAACTACCAGCCAAATTAGGGACAAATTGAGCATCAAAAAGAACAATGATCATAATACCTTTCAGCACTTTGAATTAAAAAATAATGTTATTTAAAAACCAAATGAGTGAGCAAATCCAACTCAGGTGGAAGGGTGAGAGTTCTTTCTTTTAGAAAAGTACTTTACTAGCAGGATGCAGGCAAAGGAAGGATGGAATCAGAAACAACCATTGTGTCATCCTTGACCTGGTGATGATTAGGTAAGCTTCACAGAGGTTGCTGAAGTGATGAGGTGAAAGCTGTCGGATGTCAAGGTACTCATACAGTTCACCCTCACACATTGTTTGCTAATTGCAAATGAAAAGGCAATCCACATTGGAAGCACCTTCTGGATCCCATTTTAAGCAGTAATCTACAGCTTTATCAGAAATGAGATTATTTGATCTGCCTCCTGATGTGATGCACTGAGGGAGACACAGAAAAACTTATATTGTATGCTTGCTGAATGTATTCAATCATAATGCAGATATGAGAAAGCTATACAACCATTATGAAAAACAGTATGGAATTTTCTAAAAAAATTAAAATCAGAAATGCGTCATATGACCTAGCAATCATTTCCACAGGAAATGATATTAACACGTCAAAGAGACATCTGCATCCTCATGTTTGCTGCAGTATTGGTTCACAGTATTCAAGAAATGGAAGCAACCTCAGTGTCCATCAACAGATGAATGGATAAAGAAAATGTGATATAGACACGGAAGGAAATATTATTCACCCTTAAAAACAAGGCAATCCTATCTCTTGTAACAACACAGTTGAACCTGGCGTGCATTCTTTCAAGTGAAATGGCCCAGGCACAGAAAAGACACGCTGAATGAGAACCTTTATATGTGGACTCAGAGCTGGGCACAGTGGCGCATGCTTGTAATCCCAGGGAGGGTTGGGAGCCTGAAACAGGAAGTTTCAAAAACAGCAAGTTCAAAATCAGCCTCAACAACTTAGCTAGGCTCTCAGCAACTTAGTGAGACTGTGTCTCGAAATAAAATATAAAACAAAGGGCTAGGGATGCACTGGTTAAGCACCCCTGAGTTCAATCCCTGATATGAAAAAAAAAAAAAAAGCTGGTCTCAGAAAAATAGAAAGTAGGATGTCAGCCAAGGCCATGCAGGTTTGGGGACATTGGTCAAAGCATACCTAATGTTGATTAGATAGGAGGAATAAGTTCAAGAGCTTTATTATACAATAGGGTGAACGTAGTAAATAGAATGCAACGTTGTCTTGAAAATTGCCTTGAATAGATTTGAAGTGTTATCACTACATTTGAGATAAAGCATTTGCTAATTAGTTCAATTTAGCCATTCCACAATGGATACATATTTCAAAAAAACACACTATACATGATAAATATGGACAATACTTATCTGTCAACAAAAATAAAGAAATTTGAGAGGATAATGAGAAAAATCAAAATTTGTGGGAGTGGCCTGGATATTATGAAATTCTCACACTATTTTAAGACAAAAAAGTGAGGAAAGTGTTAATTAAGAGTGAAGAGACATGAAAAATAACTGTAATCCATGATATTAGATTTGATATTTAATTTTTAGAAATTCATAATTGAGAAAAGTTTAATATTTTTTGGCTATTAGATAATATTTTTGTCAATTTTTCTGAGTGGTAATGATATTGTGGATATATAGGAAAATGTCCTTGTTCATAGAAGATAAATTATAAAATGTTTAGAAATGCAGTGTCGTGATGTCTATAACTTTGATCCCAATGGTTCAGCAGAAAAATTAATCCAAACATACAAAGGGAAAAAAGATGCTAAAAATAGATGAGTAAGATAGGCCTAAGGAATTAATCCAGAGACCACATGTGGAGTGATCCATAGAGAAGTATCCCACAGTTGTTCACAATAGCCTTCCCAGAATTACGGTTGGCTATCCTTCATTGCATATATTTCACTCCAGATGAAAATGGAAACACTATGAGGGGTTTTCATGGGGAAATGGCATAATAATGAGTCAATGAACAACAAATCCACTAACACAATTTCTTGCTACATATATTTCCTTGGAAAACTATGAAGATTTGTATCTTAGTGAAGAACCTTTGGATTCAGTGAAAACTCTTAGGATCTTGCTGTCATTATTTTCAGGATCAGTTTTTTTTTTTTTTTTTGTCTAGAACTGTTTATTCATTTATCCATTTAGTCATCCCTATGCATACACTATTTACCTATATCAGGTAAAAAAAATGTTGTCTGAATCTGAACATTCAAATATGACCCAGAGTGTCTGCTTTAACATCTACAGGGACAGACATGATAGAATATTAATTAAATTCAGTGCTGTGGGAGTCCAGAGGAGAAGAACTAGCCTTAGCCTGGGGGATTTCAGTGGGCTTCAGAGAAAACCTGATATAGCACCCTATAATTTTCCTTCCTGGTACTTATTCACAATTATGGCTATGGAGTGATTGAAGAGATTATTGAGTTAACATATTATTTCCCCACTGGACATCACGCATGGTAGGAGCAGACACCAGGTCTGTTTGGTTCACCATTTTACACCCAACACACTGCTTGGGCCATTCTGTATTTTCAATAATGATTTGTTACCAGGTGCAGTGGAGCATACCTATAATCCCAGTGGCTCACGGGAGGCAGAGACAGGAGGATTGTGAGTTCAAAGCCAGCCTTAGCAATGGTGAGGCACTAAGCAACTCAGTGAGACCCTGTCTCTAACTAAAATACAAATATGGCTGGGGATGTGGCTCAGTGGTGAAGTTCCCTGAGTTCAATCCCTGGTACCTCCGTGACTCAGAAAATAATGATTGTTGAATGAGTAAGTGGAATTGTTTCAGATCCCCAGGGTGAATTATTCATCAGATTAATAAGCAATATTGAAGCTTTTATACTCAGAAGCAATGGTAAATACAAAATGAAGGAATGAAAGAGAAGAAAGTGTTCATGAATGGAGAATTGCATCTGTGAAGGTGAGTGAACGGCAGGGCAGTTCAGGCTTATTAAAAAGGGAGGGTCAGGAAGAGATTCATGAAGAGGAGCAATGTGACCAAATTGGCTTCTCTCAAAGATGGCAGAAACGTGGAGAAGGTCTCAGGCAAAGAGGAAACCGGTCGAAAAGAGGATTTCTAGAAGTCTGAACGTAATGTTAAGAGCAGGGGAATTGAAAGACCTATTTCTCACAAGTATCCCTGAAGTTTAAGGAGAATTTGAAGTACATTTGGACAATGAGTCCATGAACTTGAAGACACTGTTGAGGTGTCTAATTTGAGTAAATGAAGAAACACTGGTGCCATTCACTAAAATAGAGAAGAGTGTTCCTACTTATTTACTAGACGTTCCTGGGGAAACCTTAATCACATCATTGGAAAGCTTTGTATAGAACTTAGGAATCCATTTAGTGACAAAATCCTGAGGTGAGTAGTCTTAGGTACGAAGGTGATAGCTGAAGCCATTGTGGGAGATGATGTTTCCCAAGGGTAGAGAGTGAGATGACAGCAGGGTTGAGAACGTGCTGTTAGAAAGAACCAATAATCTTGAGAATCCTGTTGTCATGATCTGGAGCTCATTCTACATCATCAGAGTTCAAAACACATGGCTTCACTCTCAACTGGGAAAATTGGGATTGCCCATGCATCAGTCAGGATTCCAACAGGAAGCAGTACTCATGGAGGTGGTTTGTGACCTTAACGAAGGGACTACTTCGTTCAGTGGTGTCAACAGGAGTAAGAACTGAGGGCACCCAGAGAATAGCACCAGTGGGAAACCTACTTCTAGACCAACAGACAAGGAGACCAAGTAATGTTACTGGAGCCTGGGAGAACTGGGCTGTGGAGAAGAGATTGCCAAGTAGGAAATGAAGAGAAAGAAGAATAAGCTTGAGGCCTCAATGAAAAGTGAGTTGGGGGAGAAGGAGCCCTTCCACCTCTATCGCCTCCACACTTAAAAGCATATGAGACATGAAATCTATCATTTTCAAGTTTACAACTCAGTGGTTTTTTGTCTGCTCCCAGGGATGTGCAGCCATCACGATTATCCAATTCCAGAACATTTTCATCATCCCCAGAGTCAGCCTGCGACAGCACTAAAGGGTTTGGAATGTGTTTTGTGGGCAAGGAGGAGTTAAGGGAAGGTTTGTGCGGGAGCAAATGTGATCAAATAGGTTTCTTAAAAAGAAGGGAGAAAGGTGGAGAATATCTTGTACAAAGAAGAACCCCCCTACCTTTTAGCAGGCATGGCTCATTGTCCTCTTTCCCTAGCTTTTGTAAACTACCAATCTACTTTCTGCCTCTCTGGACAAAAATAATGCATTATTCTTGATATTCCATAGGAATAGATCGCACACTATGTATCTTTCTCCTTTCAATTAGCATGACATTTTCAAGTTCATCCATTCATGTTGTAGTGCCTATCAGTAGTTTGTTCCTTTCAAGGAAAAAAAAATATTCCATTGTATTGACATACCACATTTATTTATCCCTTCATTCATTGAAGAATCTGATAAATTTCTTCTTGGATTGTTTCCACTTATTTCTTGCCTGCACAGAGCCTCAAGTTCAGCCAGGGCCTTCTCAGGTCTTTCCTGAGCATGCACACAGCCCTATGTACAGGTGTGGACTTACAGACTTCCAGGAACGCTAGAGCTTTTCCAAGGCCCTGTAGATAGCTCATTGTCCAAATTATTCTTTAAAATTTTTTCTCTTTCACTAAGTGTTATACTTTGCTTCAGGCAGCATCTATATTGAAACTCTTGCAGGTAAGTATTTTTGACAAATGCCTCCACTCCCAGAGGATCTTGGCACTGTGCAAGTTCTGAGACGGGTTGAACTTTAATGTGGACTGCAAATTTATCAGGCACAGAAACACAATCCTTAACATACCACTTATCCAGGCCCTTTAATAGACCAGTGCTCTAGAAGAATTCCCATTGCCTCTTCTCTTCATCCTGAATAGGCCGACGTAAAGGACAATACTCCTTTTTTTAGGTAGTGAGATTCAACCAGCCACTTTGTGACTGATCTAAGGTTTCTGAATGGGAACTCTAGTTCTCTGTATTTTCCACAAAAGACTAGTAAAAAGACTTCTTGATGAGGACTGGGAATGTTGTTTGGAGTGTGGAGGCCTAGAACTTGAGTGAGGTGCCTGGACCATCCAACCACCACCATTCACCACCATCCACCCATTTATTCTTCTCCTGCCTTGTACAGTGCTGTGAGGAGCCTCACGAAGTAACTAAGCTCCAGGCAGAGTAGCAGAACATGCAGTTTCAACATTCTGAGAGGTAATATCTGAGTGACTCAAACATAAATAAATGGTGGCAGGCTTTGATTATTTCCTGGATCCCAGAAGAAACTGATAAATTTCTTCTTATGCAGAAATTCTCATCTCCTCTGCCATTTCCTCTCCTTTGGCTCCCTACTCTCATTTAGTACCCTGCCCTCATGGAGTCTCAACAATTAGTGCCCACTTGAGTTTATTTTCTAACCTACCATGTTCCAATTTTCCCCTTTCCTTGTAGTTATTAAAATCTACCTTTCTTGTATCCCTATCATGTGAGAAAGCTATGCTCCACACTGTTGTACACTGAGATGGTAACCACTGAAAGAGGGTACTGTTATTTCTTCCAGGTAATAAATTTTGAAGGAGCAATGAATAAAAATTGTAGGAAAAACAGAAAGGTTTGTGAAGTAGATATTTAATAGTTATCAATTTTTAATTTTCTACTCTGTCACTTTTACACTAGGTACTTTCAATTTTTATGATGATGCTATGAAGAAAGTATTTATTTTCCTATTTTGTAGGTGACACATCTTGTTGATTTGACAAATCTTGTCGATCAGAAAGATGAGGAGATATAGGAAGTAAAAGGTAGAGCTATCTTTGGAACCCAGGTCCAAAGCTTTTATTTCAAAGCCTTAAATAGCCCTCCTAAGAGAGCCCTCCTGGAAGCAATTCAGGATGGAGGCTCCTGTTCAGGATGCTGTAGGAGGAATTCACATTCTTGAGTTCACCACATCCCTTTTTTTTTGGGGGGGGGGTACCAGGGATTGAACTCAGGGGCACTAGACCACTGAGCCACGTCCCCAGTCCTACTTTGTATTTTATTTAGAGACAGGGTCTCACTGAGTTGCTTAGCACCTCACTTTTGCTGAGGCTGGCTTTGAACTCATGATACTCCTGCCTCAGCCCCCCGAGCCTCTATGATTATAGGCACCACTGCACCCTGCCTATCCCTTTTAATTCTGGTCAGATAGGATAGAATTTTCTTCCAAGCCAGCAATTTTCTTCTTTAATTTTCATTTTGCTTTTTGGATTTCAATGATCATTTTTTTTTTCTTCCAGTTTTTGGAAATCAACAAGAGAAACCTCTGACCTTTCTCTTTAGGTGGCCCAAATTGCACAGAGAACAGGCAGAATTAATAAAAGGCACTGTTCCACTAGCAATAGTACTTTTGTGAGTTTCTAAATAATGAATGCTTAATAGTCAGGTAGCCCAGAGGAGGGTCCTGGATGAAGAGGCATAAATAACAGAGCGTCTCAATGGCAATGTGGCCAAGCACCCTCGTGCCCTTCTTTTCTCCTTCATCTGTTGTTGTGGGATTCTCGAGGAAAGACAGATTGTGCCTTCAGGGCAGGGGGAATGTGAGTGCAGAGACCTTTGTGAGTGCTCTGATTTTAATGAAGCTCCAGGTTGGAACTGTGGTAGGCACCAGTCAGGAAATTCTCAGCCCTGGCTCGAGCTGCAGGGAAAGCAGCTGGCTCCTGATTACTTGTGGGTGGGTTACCTGTTACCCGACTGCTTTTCTACCATTTATCCAGTTGGGCAAGAAACCAGGGGAGAGTGGACTATAAGTAAATTGTCCTCTGCCTCTGTCTATCATATATTGGTGAGATTCAAGCCCAGGAGAGAAAGATTGATGTTTGAATTTGCCCAGGATTGTTAAAGAGAAATAAAAAAGCAAATTTTGTGTATTAATTTCTGGCATCTTAGTTGTGACGGTTTCATCTTCTGCTGACTGGTATAGACAATTGAGGTGGCCAAGTGTGATGTCCATTTTCACATGAAGTTTGAGGTAGTCTGAAGATACACCTTGGTGTGTGCCTATGGATTGTGCAAACTTGGGTCATGTTCTGCATATTCATATCATTCATGGCATTGATGTCTAAGTTATAATGCTCTCTGCCTTTACAGGATTCTCTTTCCTAATCTTTTTTCTCTTTTCATTCCTTCTTTGCTACCCTTTACAAATGAACAGTGTCTCCTCCACACTTAGACTGTCACGGAGGGAAGGGGAGGGAGGGGCTCACAGCCGGGGAGGACAAGCACGTATTTGGAGCAGTCCATATTTGTTGACTTTTCACAAAACAGTGGTCCCTGAACCTCACGTTATTGGCCAGAACTAAACAAGAGTCATGATAAATGTGTCTGAGCAAAGTTAGAATTTGTTGTCTGTGGTGAAATATGAGGGCAAAATCAAACTCCCATCTTGTTCCCCTTACCGAAGCCACTAAAAATAGTTCCTCATTGTGGTCTCTGAGATTAAAAGAAAAGACAGCTCTCAGTGGTTTATTACACTGGGTTCTGAAGGCTCACAGACATCCAACAGTTAACACTCAGTTGGATTGTGATGGGTTAAGTTTAAGTGAATCAGGCCCAGAAGGATTGAATTTCCTTTCCAATACACATACGTTTTAAATGAAGGGGGAAAGGTGCATGGGGCACAATACATTTATTTGCCAAACCCCAAACATTCAAAAAATAATTCAAGATGTCTCAGTAAATCCAGCCAGCCGCCCCATCTTCCCTCTCTCTGGAAATGATTGTCCTCATATGCATTCTGATAGGTGCATGGAGAGTGGTGGCTGATCCTCTGGTATCCAAGTTTTAGATCTTCTAGTCTCTGGTACAGATTACTCTGAATTCCCAGATGGTCTGTTGATAGGATTTTAGTAGCTTTTCCCCAAAGTATGATGCAAAGATTTCTCAATCCACCCAACCTCGCCCAGTGTCTGCTGAAATACACACGAGGTGAAGATTTTTATTTACCGAGAATGTATGTCTCAAATATTTAGGTCAAAAGCATTTATATTGTCTCCAGCTTCCATGTGATAACATATTAATGACTATTTATTGAATTGGGGTGAGACAAAAAAATGGTGAAAACATGGATTAATTTTTTTTCTGGAATCTAAGTAAGTTAGAATATGGAGGCTAAAAACAGAGGAAGAGAGGAGAACAGGAATGTTAAATTAGGAAGTTGCAGGAGGGGGCAGGAAGAAATGGGAGCAATGGGCTATAGAGTTAGAGGGAAGATATAATCCTGAGAAAATTTGGCTGAGTCCACACGTCTTGTGGACCACCAAATGTGAGCAAATGGTTCCACTAACCTCATTTATTTTGGCCAATTTAGGTGGTGAAAAGTAAGGGTGGGAATGTATTGTTCTGTTTTGTCTTAGGGTATTCATGGTGTATTACAAAACCATGCTGATCACATATGAATCTGCTGTGGTCATTCTCTCCCCCCCGCCCCACAGTGTGGACAGGTTTTAGGTATGGAGAGGAGATGGAGTGAAGATTAGAGAAGATATAGTTCTGATATACTATATAGTTCAGATATCTTTCAAGATATAGTTCTGCTCCTGGGTAGATTGAGGAGTCATTGCTGGAACTGGAGAAGGAGATAAGGGGAGACTGACTTAAATGGTGTCTTAAAGAACAACAAAACCACAGATGTAGTTTGGAGTTGTATGCATATTGGTGCTCATTTAAAAACTGCTGTTGACCAAATTATAGTGTTATATTGTGTGCTTGTACATATATGAAAGAACAGATCCCATCATTGTGTACAACTACAATGTATCAATAAAAAATGTGGGGGAAAACCTGCTATCATTTTAATATTATAAATAGGTGAAGCTGTCCTATATCCCTAGTTCACTTTCTAAGAAAAAGGGTGTCCATAGACGCCCTTTCTATGATTTGTGTAGTGCTGATAAAACCACAGAAAGTGAATTTTTATTTGACATAATATTTGTACATATTTATGGGGTACAGTAAAATAATTTGATACATGCATATAATAGTCAGTGATCAAACTGGAATAATTAAGATTTTTGTCTTCTCAGACATTTATCATTTCTATGCGTTGGGAAACTTCAGACTCTTATTTTATAGTTATTTTGAAGTATATCATAAATTATGATGGACTACAGCTACCCTATTGAGTTTCAAAACACAAAACAGTTCCCCCTGTCTGTATTTTCAGGAATCATTTTTCTATGCTCTTTCTCATCTTCTCCTCCTCTTTATATTCCTAATGACCACTCCTCTACCCTGTCCTTCTATGAGGTCAACTTGATTAACTTCCACAGTGATTGAGAACATGTGGCATTCGTCTTTGTGTGCCTGGCTTATTTCATGTAACATGATGTCTTCCATCCATGTTGCTGCAGATAACAGGATTTCATCTCTTTTTATGACTGAATAATATTCCTTTGTGTATGTATGCACCACATTTATTCATTCATCTGCTTATGGACACCTTAGGTAATATCATATCAGGTATTACAATAACTAAGAGAGTGCAGGCCTCTCTTGGATACAACAATTTCATTTCCCTTGGATATGCACCCAGGGAAGGCATTGCTAGATCATGTGATAGCTCTAATTTTAATTTTTTGAGAGAGTTCCATACTATTTTCCATAATAATTCTACTCATTTACACCAACAATGTATCAGAATTTTTCTTTTTCCACATCCTTCCCAGCATTGTTATTTTTTATCTTTTGTATATTAATCTCCTAATTGTTGTGAAATGATATCTTACTGTGGTTTAGATTTGCATTTTCCTTATGATTAGTGATAGTGAGCTTTTTTAACATATTTATTGGCCATTTGTGTGTGTGTATGTGTGTGTGTATACATATATATTTAAAAACAATGTCTATCTAGACCAATTCCTTGCTTTTTAATGAGATTACTTTCTTATTTGTTTATTTTTGCTGTTGAGTTGTGCCTGGATATTAATCCTATGTTGAACAAATAGATTGCAAATAGCATCTCCTACCCATAGGTTGTCTCTTAACTCTGTTGATTGTATCCTTTGCTGTGCAGAAGTTTATTAATTTTATATAATCCCATTTGTCTATTTTTGCTTTTGTTGCCAGTGCTTTTGGGGGCTTTGCCTATACTAATGTCTTGAAGTGTTTATCCTATGCTTTCGTCTAGAAGTTTCACAGTATCAGGCCTTACATTTAGGTTTTTGATCCATTTTGAGTTTGATTCTTGTATATGGTAGGAGGTAGAGGTCTAATTTCATTCTTCTGCACGTGGATATCCAGTTTCCCCAGCACCATTTATCAAAGACAGTGTCCTTTCTTGAATGTATGTTCTTGGAGCCTTTGTTGAAAATCAGTTGGCTCTAATAAGTATGGGGATTAATTTCTGGAATCTCCATTCTATCCAATTTCTCTATGTGTGGAGTTGGTTTTTATAAGGGTACCATGTTGTTTTGGTTATTGCAGTTTTATATGATGTTTTAAAATCAGATAATGTTCCTTTTACTCAGGAAACAAGTTGTACTTTTAAGGTCTCCTCCGCCTCTGACTTCCTGCCTCTGTTGGTTCTTATTTCTGTTTCTTGGGATTTCCTCTGCTGTGCAGAAGCTTTTTATTTTATATAATCCCAATTTATGTAATCCCTAGTCACAATTTTCCTTTATTATCTATGCTGCTTTATTTAATTTTAATAATAATTATCAAATATTTATGTTAATCATCTTCTACCCTGAATTTCCATAAATTTTCTAACATATAAAGAATGAGGCTATTTCTGTGTTCTCAACATTCAGATCTAAGCTTTACTTTACCAGCCAAAGACTCAGGCACAGTTTTAAACTCTAATCAAATTTACTTAAATAGGACTCATTGTCCCCAAAGTTTGGTAACGTGAGTTTAAAATGCCTCCTTTTCCCTGGAGCATTTATTCTTTAATAGCTGACTTTTGTAAGTGGAGGTTAAAGATTAAAAAACAGATAAATCAATGGACTTTTAAAATTCCAGTTTTACTACTATGTGGAATTCACTACAATGGAGTTGAGGAGATGGTTTCAAGAGAAGATGAAATAATTGGAGTAAGACCAACTGGATCAAGCCTAAGTCTGGATAAGAAGCTCATGGGGGAGCCCAGGAGTCTGCTGAGAGCACCTGCAAACCGACATTTGGGTGGAATCTGCTTCACTGTACCACTGGCTGCTCCTCATGAATCTCCGCCTGGTGTACTCCTCATCTGCTTGGGCCTCCACACCCAGCTGCTCATTTCAACTAAAAGGAGCTGGTACCTTCAGGTAGACCAGCTCTAGTTGCTGATGGGGCTACTTACTGTTTGTTTATTCTCTGCAAGTTACTTTGATTCTCTCAGCTTTAGTTTTTCTTGTCAAATGGGACTTGTTTTGAAGTTCAGTCAAGTGATTTTTGAAAAGCACCCAACGGTCCTAGTCCTGTCATCTGCAAGGGAGTGACTAAAAGAACAACTCTGAGGACAGACAGCCTGATGATTGGCGAAGTGAATGTGAGCAGGTTACTTCACCTTCCTAGGCCTCAGTTTCCTCATTTGCAACTTGTGACTAATAAAGATACTATCCCTTGGAGTTGTCGTCAAGATTAAATGTGTCAAAATATGTGAAATGCTGGGGACATAGCTCAGTTGGTAGAGTGCTTGCCTTGCATGCACAAGGCCCTGGGTTCTAATACCCAGCACCACCACCAAAAAAAAAAAAAAAAAAAAAAAAAAGTCAATATGTGTGAAGTGGCAAAAAATCTACTTGGTAAGTGGTATAAAAGTGCCCTTTCTCATTGCTAAGCTGATGGGGTTTGCTCTGGTTAGTTTTCACTCAGCTTAGCCTTCACTGAACCTGCTAAGGGCAAAGTCCATTTTGTTCAATTCGGGCAACACAAAGATAAGCAATGACCTAGCAATTTGGGGTCTCCTGGGGTCTCCACATACGGACAGAAGCCAAGGGAAAAGGTTCTTTCCCTCCATGAGACTGCGTTGTCCTCCTTGTACCAGAGGCACAGGGAGGGAAGCTCTGGGGTACCCTCCCCACTGGTTTGCTGTTTGCTTCTTGAATGCACATGTTAATTGAAATTACAGCTCTGAGGGGGGTTCACAGCTCTGAGGGGGGTTCACAGCCCCAGGTGCATCCCTAAATCTCTGGCTAGCAAGTGGGAGGCCTGAGCCGGGAGGACCTGCATCTAGTCTGCTAGTCAATGGCTTGGAGACACCAACTCCTCGAGGGGCTTGTGGTCTGAAGCACACAGACCCCCAGGAGCTAAATACCCCAGGAGTGAGTGGCTCATAGTATGAGTAGGGGTGAGAGGCAGAAGAAACCGCAGTGACACATTGAAAGATTCCTTGCTGACCTCAGGTTGTCACACAAGATGAAGCAGCGCTGCAGGCTTTCCACCAGGTGTGGTGGCAGTGTGTGCTGGTGTACGCACACGCATGTGTACACTCGTGCTATAATGACCTCCACGGAAACCTCCTCTGCCATCCTTCCCATCCACACAGTTGGAGCAATTAGGTAGGACTTGGGTGGAATGATTCATGCTTCAATAAATTCAATTTCAACAAAACATAATTATGGTGAGTCACCTAATCGCAGCTGTAATCATGGCCCACCCCTCCAGAAGTCAAAACAGTTGAGGGCATTCAGCAAGGACAGCTGAGCCCTCAGGATGACTGAAGCCTCCACCTTTTGCCAAGCAGCCATTTTTGGGACTCCAATTTCTTTCTAATTTTTCAAATTACAGAATATTTCAGGCATACATAAGGGTGCAATGAATAGTCTGGCGAGTGCTGTGTATACACTAACTGCCGTAGAAATAAACATTGCAAATATGGTTCCCATTTCCCAGTTTCTCAAGAGACACAGCAGTATTTGATTTTGGTATTTATCATTCTCACAACTGCCTTTATAGGGCTACTCTCTCTTCTGCATCCTTAAATGTAGATAGCAATGTTTTCAGACATTTAGTGTTAAATGGTATTATTTGTGTATCCTTCTGCAACATGATTTCTTAACTTTTAAAGATTATTTCTATTGAACATATTTCTTTAGTTTTTATTGCATGAACTTGCTTTTGGAATTCCCATGTGTAAATAAGTCACAGCTTTCTCATTCTCCCCTTGATGGGTGTTTAGTTTGTTTCCGACATTGTCCATTACAAACAGTGCCACCATGAATATCCTTAGAAATGTTCCCTGTGCAGTTTGAGTTTCCCCAGGCACACGCCTGGGAGTTGGTTGGCTGGGTTGCTGAATATCTCCCTTTTACTACTTATGCCATTAGTATTGGAATTAGTAACACAGATGAATTTAGGCCTACTATTTGATTAAATTACTGTTTTTTATTCCTTTGTTCTTCTCCTGCCTTATATTGGAATACTTGAATAGTTCTGTTATTTTGTTTTAATTTATATTGGATTAAAGCAACATGTTATTATCTCTGTTTTAGTGGTTGATTTCTATATATATATGTATGTATGTGTATATCTATCTATTTATTTTACTTTCATAGTCTACTAAGACCTAATGGTACCACTCACAATTCTAAATATTTGTTTACTCCATATTTACCATCTTTCATATTACAGTTGTCATATATATAACATTTACATATACTGACAATGTCACTAATAATAGCATTTTTAATGTAAGCAATTATAGATATTTTAAAGAGTTTAAGAGGAAAGACAGAATTGTTTCGTATTGTCCCAGATGTGATGGTCATTTGGATGTGTCAACTTGGCTAACCTGTAAAAGTCCCATTCTTTGACCAAACACTGACTTAGGTGCTTCTGTGCAGAAATTCAATAGAGCAATACTCTGTTATTGCTATTTACTTTAACTTAATCAGAGGGGAGCGTATCCTGTGTTGGACTTTGAACAGAGAGGGGTAAGATTTTCCCTGAGCTCAGAGACTCCCAACCTGTGGGGTTCTGGCCTACTCATTTTCTTCTGTTATTGGTCATCTGCCCTAACCATATTTATATAAGCAAAATCATTGGTAACAACCCATTCTTTCTCTCAAATAAGATATATACAGAGAAATAAATAAATATGTAATATACATAAATATACATAATTACAGAGTCATAACTGTGATTTAAACATCAGATGTTTACTGGTTTTGATAATTTATTTTTTCTTGGAGAAACTCTAGTATCTTGTTCTTTTAGTCTGAAGAAATTCTTTTGGCAATTTTTATAGTGCAGGGTTGCTAGCAGTAAGGTCTTAATAGACTTTCTTTATCTGAAAAAGATTTTTTTGCCTACATTCCTGAAGAATATTTTGCTGGTATAAAATTCTGGATTAATAATTTTTCTCTTCATAGAACTTTAAAGCTATTGTTCTACTATCCCTCCACCTCCATGAATCCTGATGAGATTTCATCATCATTTGCATATATTTTCTCTCCAAGTAATATGTCATTTTCTTTACTGTTCTCAAGATTTATTCTTTGTTCATAATTTTAAGCAGTTTGATTATAATTTTGCTAGTCAGGGTTTCTTTGAATTCATCAAATTTTTAGATTTTCTAAATCTGTAACAATAAATAAGTAAATATGTAATATTTACAAAAACAATTTAAAAGCAATGACTTTAATTTGAATTTGTTTTTCACCAAATTAGGAAAGCTTTTTGTTGTTATTTCTACAAAAAAATCTTTTGGCCTTATATCTTTCTCCTTTTTTCTGGAACTTTGATTGTATACATTTAGACCTTTGATGTTCATTTTCTCTTACTTCTTAATTTTTAGACACACACACACACACACACACACATTCTGGATAATAATCTTTTGATAGTTATATGTTTATAAATTTATTCTGCTGATCTTTTGCTTATTTTTTTACTTTTTATAATACCTTTTGTTTTATGTATTTTGTGTTTATTTTAATGTAAGTAATTTTAATTACTCTTTATTGTTGCTTTCAAATTTTCTTTTCCATATAGATTTAAAAATTATTTCCTACTCCAATGATTTAGAGATGATAGGGTATGATTTCTTCTAAAAGATTTTATTTTTTTTTCATATCTATATATTCAGTCCTCATGAAATACAGTTTTGTGTAAAGGGAAATGTCGAAATTTTTTGGATATTAATAACTAATTATCTCATCACATTCTTTTCTCCAGTGATCTGCAATGTTATCCCTATTTTGCATTATGTTTTCAAATATGGAATTCCTTTTATTTCCTTAGAAAATCTTCACCATCAAAGGAAAGAAATTCTCCACCAAGAAGTCTTTATGGTGTCCAGAAAAATTCAAAAAGTCAACAGTACAATTTTATTAAGACTATTGGTTATTAAATTGGCCCTTCCAGACATTCTTTGAATTTATTTCTAATTTTCTAAAGGAGGAAGTTTGGGGAGACAGTCAACTGGTAAATGCACTTTCTCCATGTGGTGAGCTTTGGGAGAATGGACATTGACCATTTTGTTTTGTAGCACCATCAACACTACCAAGCTTATGAAAAAGAAGTTGATCATGAGAAACATCTCTTGGGCCAGTCTTTCCTTGCCACTTTCCAACTAGCAAGGCCACTCTCCATGTGAACACAGTTTTGAGTGTCTTCTTGGTGGAATTTGAGGGATTTAACTTCCAAATTTCTACTAAACTTAAATATCTCTAGCTCAAATCCTGTCTCTACTTTTTTTTTTTTTTGAATATTTTTAGTTATAGATGGACACAATATCTTTATTTTATTTATTTATTTTTGTGTGGTGCTGAGGATCGAACCCAGAGCCTCACACGTACTAGGCAAGGGCTCTACCATTGAGCCCCAGCCCCAGCCCCAGATGACTCTGCTCTGAAGAAGAAAGTTCCTTCTCCAGCCTTCCCTGTCTGAATAGAGAACTGCAGGAAAGAAACTGGAAGGCCTCTGTTAGCTACTTTCCCCTCTGTTGAGCCACATTCACAGCCAGAAGCTGTTTCAAAGGCCCAGTCTACACTTAGAAACAAGTGGTGGTTGCGGATAATGCACTTTGTTCTCCAGCTGTCTTGACCACATAATAGCCAGCCTAGTCGGAGTCTGAACTGACTTCAGCCGTCAGGTACTCTGGGCCTGTGAATGTTGTCTTGGTATTTAACCTACTTTTGTTTCTTTCTTATTGCCAGAAAGGGCTAACACAGAATTCTCACTCCACCCACTCACCACTGCCTCTTCAGGGACTCAAAGAACATTTTAGATTCTGTCGACACAGTACCAAAGAACTAGTTTTAGCAACTTTTTGAAGAATGTTCTTAAGGGAAGAACAGTAGAATGAATCTGACCTAACTTTCCTATGTACATATATGGACGTGCTACAATGAATCTCACCATCATGTATATCTATAAGAGACTAATTTAAAAAATACTATAAGTAAATAGAAAGATCAGTAGAGTAGAGGGAAGGAAATGGGGCTGGGGAGAGGAGAGAGAAAGAGGAAATTCTGGTGACTGAACAAGAGCAAATTATATTGCATACTTTTATAATTATGTCAAATTGAACCTAACATTATATATAACTAAAAAGAACCAATAAAATAAAAATAAAGAATATTCTATTTAACTTTTCTGTTTACCAAATTGACCTTTAATCTTAGTAGCCTCTTATAAATGTACAACACCATTGAAATCTTGGTTTTTAATTTTCTTGACAGGAAAAATTTCCCCATATTCCCTTCTTGTTTTCTGAAAGTTCCCTCTTTGCCTTCTCTACAGACTATATTCCAGAGTCAAAAATTCTATCAGAGGCACCAAGAACCACATATCAAATCTCTCTCTCTCTCTCTCTCTCTCTCTCTCTCTCACACACACACACACACACACACACACACACACCTACCTGAACACAAAGATGCGCCTGTGTCTTGGAAACTTCCCATGGAAATCTTCCTTTGCTGTTACTGTGCCAGCCAATTGCTTCCTTTGTATTCTAGAGGGAATAGCTCCAGCAGCACCCTGCAGAGTCGGCTCAGGACTACATAAAGCCATAGGACCGATGGACATTATAGGCTTTGATTTTGATGCCACCTCTCCACCTTATATAATTTCCTTCTTTGGCAGCCCCAGGTCTGCAAAGCCAGAGGCTGAAGACCACAGGACCAGGAGGCATGAGCCCAGGGCCAGCTGGGCATCTCAAATAGATTTTTCCATCAGGAAGGATGGGGGATCACAAACTTAGAAGCCAAAGGAACTAGTCATTTAGGGTAAATAAGCTAAATGGATCTGGCAGATCCTGAGATACACTTGGGAATTTATTGTTCCCCTACAGTGCCAACCCTAAAAGAAGCATTTAGTTAAGATCGTTGCCAAGGGAACGAGGACCCCAGTTTCTAGGTCTTCTGAGTTTTCTAGAGACACCAACTACATGCATTTTTTTTAAAGGAGCTATCTCAATATCTTGGTATTGGCAACTAATAAAAACTCAGAAATTAAACTTTCTGTGTTCCTAGTAAAATATGTCCCAATCCCTGGGTCACCAGTTGTAACCTCTAGACTAAATGGTATTTAAAGCCTCTTTCAGCACTGAAATGCTATACTTTAACTATCCAAATGTTCTAAATTGAAGAAAGAACTGGTGTTTGAATATGAGGAAAGTTTTCCTGGCACCCAGTTCTTGTATTTTCAAACAGGTGACCAACGTGAATTGTGAAATGCCCTTCAAGCGATCTTGAAGAATAAAAGACACCTCCTCCTGTCTGCAATTAGTTATAAGTAGTGTTAGCGGGTGAGGGGGGAGATGTTCCCTTGTAATTCTTCTCAGTTGTGATATTGTGAAAATGGTATTTTATGAGTTTTGTTTCAAATGTCCTCAGATTCTTTCAAGAGAAAAAAGAGGTGGTAGTAGGTTTCTAATTCCCAGGACCTCTCCCCACTCAATTCCTGGAACCATCCTAGGGGACTCTGTAAACTGAAATTTAAAGTTTCAGTTTGTAGCTTCCCCTCTAAGGTTTAGATTAGGTTTCATAACTTGGAACTGAATTCAGGCAGTAGTTGGAGTGCAGCTGAAAATGTCCATAGCTCTGGTTGTCAGCATGCTAATGAAAACCAGAGAGGGCAGTAAATAAAGGTGGAGATGAGTGATAGCAAAGATAGGAGACTTTTAACCTCGATTCGTTTTCACTATAATTCTTTCCTTAAGAAAATTGATCACAATGACCCTGATTCATTTTCTTATGGATTAAAAACACCTAGAAAACCCACAAACATCTTTTATACATGATGTGTGCTCAAGCCCCGAGTCAGCAGTTCAACAAGCAGAGAAAATTTAGTGTAGTTACTGATTGTATCAGGATAAATACAAAGTCTCTTATTCCAAAGTAACCGCAGTAAAGTAAACACACCACCACCCTTACAAAGACACAGAAGATAGAGGCAAGAAAACAAAATAGAACACAGATGTATTGGGTTATTAATGAAACCCATTGCAACAGCACTGTGAATATTCATGGAGGAAAAGGGGGTGGACTGAAGCTCAGAGAAGCCAAGCTGGGCAAGTTATCCACTTTCATGTTTAAATGAATAATGTGGGTCATTGATAGTGAGCCCAAATGGTTTTGATGGCCAAATAGGAAGACAGGGCTGTCTGAGATTGTATTTTTCTCCAGTACCTTTATTATCACTCAAACTTTAAGTGCTAATCCATATACCTCTTAAAAGGGATAAGGCACAGAAAGATCTAATTGAATACTGTACATGACAGTCATGGTTTAGATATTATGAAGTGTCCCCCAAAAGCTCAAGTGTGAGACAATGCAAGAATGTTCAGAGGGGAAATAATTGGGTTATGAGAACCTTAACCTAATCAGTGACTAATCCACTTATGGACTAACTGAGTGGTAACTATAGGCAGGTAGGTTGTGGCTGGAGAAAGTCAGTCACTGGGGTTCTGTCTTTGGGTTTGTATTTTGTCCTTGGTGAGCAGACCTCTCTCTCTGCTGGCTGGTGGTCATGTTCTAAGCTGCTTTCCTCCTCCACTCCCTTTGGTTATGATGTTCTGCCTCATCTTGGGCACAAAGCAATGGAGCTGGCTGGCTGTGGACTGAGACCTCTGAAACTGTGAGCCCCAAATAAACTTTTCCTCCTCTAGAACTGTTCTTGTCAAGTCTTTTGGTTGCAGCAAAAAAACAAAACAAAACAAAAAAAAACAACTGATGAAAACACCATGTGTTGTCTTGCCTTTCTAGCATCCAATTCTTGTTTCTTGTAATACTGCCTTGAGTTTTCTTTGGGGCACAGCCCCTCCAACACTGTGTGCAGTGCGCCTCTCCATCAGCTGGCTACATGACCAAAGCCTGGACCTAAAGAGAGACAAGACCTGCTCTCTGAAGAATTTGAATCTTGAGAGAAGTGAGGAGAAGTCCACAGATCATCCCAAAAGTGACAGTGGGTATGTCCCCTAATGCTGTTCTGGGCCCTGCCCTTTTCTGAGGTCTCCTAGTTCATCTTCTGTGACTTATAGAACTGTCCCAAAGCCTTCAAATAGACATCACTTTACATAGAGTTAACCAGAGTCACCTCTGTTGCTTGCAATCCAAGAAACTTAAAAAAGTATTCCAGACATCCTTATGATTTTACCAGCTGAAAGCTGATGGTGAAAGACAGACCGAGAAGCCATAAAAAAATTATCAGAATTAACTAGTTAGTTTGGTGAGGTTGCTGTATACAAATTCAATATACAAAAATCAGTTGTATTTCTATACATCAGCAATAAATAATTGAAAATAAAATTTAAAAATATACCATTTATCAGAGCATCAAAGATGTCAAATACTTGGGATGAATCCACTAGTGAATCTATGTGTATATAATCTACATAGATATCTATAAAATATTATGGAAACAACTTAAAAGAAGACCCAAATAAGATTATTGTTTTATGTCATTAAATTTGAGGGCAGCAATAGGTTTCTGAATAAAATCTCAGGGCTGATGATCAAGTAGTACCAGCTCATTTGCAAATATGGAAGTGAGACTAGTAGGATAAAACAGGCTATTCGGGTTAGTAGAGAAAGACCTCGGGAAGCCTTTTACTACCAGTCTAAGCATCCTTGTGGTTGGGGTAGACCTGCACTTCTTATCTCCCAGGGCCAATGTCTGTACAATACTTGCCTTTAACTGACACTTACATTTTCTCAGAGTATTTTACTACCATGGAAGATCAACTATCTTCTGTGAGATTCTCTGCCTGAATTAAACATGTAACTCCATGTTGATTTCTGAGGTTGGTAATCTGCTCTATCTCTGATTTTGAAAGCAGCAGTCTTTGCTGGGAGACTCCTTCATTACCCCCAACTCAAGGGACCACATGCAAACAAAGGGCATCTTTTTGTTGCATTTTCCCGGTGTCTGGTCATAGACATGTGTAAACTCCACTTCTTTTCCTTCTAGAATAACCAGACTTTAGTAACCAAGCTCAGACAGAGAACTGCAAAATTCTACCCTACCCCCACACTTGATTTTCTCTCTGCTCTTTTTTCCTCTCTTCCTGGGTTATTCTTTCCAACTTGGGAGACAAGGAGAATGTGTATCCCAGGTAAAGTGAGGCGGGGAAGGGGGAGGAGCTATGGCACAGACACATCAAAAGATCCCTTTGTGCTCAGGGCACATTATTCCTGGAATCCAATCAAGTGCCCCAAAACCCAACCAAGCTTTTCAGACAGCACAGAAACCAGTCATGCAGGCCTCTTGGGCTCTGCTTTTTTAAAGCTTTATAGGGTACACTGAATTATTTGGTTGGGTCTTTTCAACTGTGTGACATTTGGGTTTTCAATGGCACAAATGGAGTTGATCATTAATTATTTGGATGCTTTAATTAAAAAAAAAACTCACTGTGGATTTATGAGGGTCTGCTGGGGGGCAAGGACAAGGAGGCCTTCAGTGATTCTCTCATTTGAATGAGAGTGAGGGTTGTGAGGGTCTAGAAAGGGAGGGAATCATCTTCCAGGAAGGTCTTAAACCCAAGTTAGGTTTTATTTGATGGAGGAGGGGCTTACGATGGAGAAAATGGAAAGGGACACAAGAGAACAGAATTCTGGGACCTGCCAAATGCACTAGGGGGTAGGGCATTAAATAAAAATCAATGGTGTAGCAGGGAGCCATCAGGAGTTCCGGAATCAATACCTTTCACGTCAAACTAGTAAGTCCTCTGGGTTGGGATGGGGGAAGGATTGGCTTGAGGAACATTGAATTATTTGAAACCAGAGAGGATCCCTGGGGAGGGGAGTCTGTGAGTGGAATGTCGAAAGCCCAGCGGGAAGGATGGATGTCTTCCTATTGCAGAAGAGTGAGCTTGGGAAGGTATAGCATCCATGTTCTTCCTTTCTGGGGGCATTTTTCAGGCTCAGCCTTCTTCTGTAACTTGGATGTATATCTCTCTTAATTCACAAACTCTCTACTTCCTGACATCCTGAAAAACTCTCCTACTCCCAGAGTTCACCTCTCCACAAAGGTCAATCTCAATGACAAGTGATCTTGGGTGGGAAAGTCTGGGAAAGGAAGGGAGCTCTTCTCTAAGACATGGGGCATTACCATCTAGGTAGCTTCTGGAACCCAGGAATCTTAGGAAAAAAGTCTCAACACATTTAAAGAATAGGGATGAAAATCACTTAACCTTGATATCAAAATGCATAGCCCTGCCATATGCCAAGAAAACAAAGCAAAGCAAAACAAAAACAAACATAGTGATTTGTGTGCACAGTTTTGCTGATTTGCCCACTTGGGTTTAAACAACAACAACAACAACAACAACAACCTTGCTTCTAGTTAGAATAATTCAATATGGAAAATAAAAATAACATAGCCGGGTGCAATGGCTCATGCCTGTAATCCCAGGCTTGGGAGGTTGAGGCTGGAGGATTGTGAGTTCAAAGCCAGCCTCAGCAATGGCTAGACACTAAGCACCTTGGTGAGACCCTGTCTCTAAATAAAATACAAAATAGGGTTGGGGAACGGGCTCAGTGGTCAAGCGCCCCTAAATTCAATCCCTGGTAAATGCTCCCCCACTCCACAAATAAACGGAAAAATAACACAAAAATTTGGATGTCCCTATTGTCTGCCCTAAAATGGCACAAAACTATTTTAGGAATTGTTTCTATGGTGCCAATTGACAAGCCACTACTATTCACAAGGGAAAGAAACTGAGTCTGAAGGAACTGAGACAGCATGCTCAGAAATTCAGCCACCTGGAAAATAAAACAAAACCAAACATTTCCCATAAAAGATCTCACAAACTTATCCACGGGGTCATAGCATGAGCCTCCTCAGATGCTGCTCCAGGAGAAGAGCACTCACAAGAGAGTGATTGTTCTTCCTTAGAGCCACTTTCCTTCAAAGACCAGCCTGTCTGCCTCCAATTTAGAGATGAGAAAAATGAAATTCACCCCTGCATTTGTAACAAGTCCCTCTGGGATATTTGGTAGTGTTTGCTTTGTCCAAAGTTAAGGGCTGGAGAGGTCAAGGAAAACTCTGGGGGTGAACCTGGCTCCAATGATCGGACACAGGAATCATGGAGTTAGAGACTGGGAACTGTGAAGTGGTGGATTTGATGAACATGAAAGCATCAGCAAGCTTGTGGGTCCCCTCCCAGCCTCAGGATAGGAGGTTTTGAAGGTGGGAGTTCAAAGCCCAATGGGAAGAGGTGGATTACAGCTTTAGCAGAGAGGCCAGTGAGTCATTATCTCCGGAAGTCCTGCTCCTCAGGACTGCTATCTCCCTCCATCAGTCTGAGAAGACACAGGGGACCCCACCAGGGGTTTTAGCAGTAAAAGTACACCATTGTATATAGGCTCACCCTGATTTTCTCTATAATAAGAAGCGAGGGCCCTATTTTGGTGTGAAGTTGTAGGGAAAGAAGGTGGGTGCCAGTTTTCATTCCAACATATATGGATAACAGCTAGTCATGTGCTTATATTTGGACCTAAACTCAAGATGCTTCAGTATGATAAAGTTTTATCATCTTACTTTTAATTTAGGACTTACAGATTTCAACAGATTTTAGGGCTGTCTGCTGATAAAAGAAAATATGCAATTTAGACAGCCCTAAAATCTGTTGAAATCTGTAAGTCCTAAATTGGGGACCAAACACTGAACCAGAGCAGATTCATTTATGTTCCTTTACCTGGGACCTTCTTTCCCCTCATATTTACCTAACAGGCTTGTGTTCTTCATTCCTATTTTTGCTCAGTTCTTTAGAGATGCCTTCCTGTACTCCCCAGTCTAAACTAGGTCTTTACGTAAGATGGGGCAAAACATTCTCTATTTTTCCTTTACAACACTTATTACATGAAAAAATAATTATAAATGGTGATCAGCTATTTAATCCTTCTTTCTTTCACTGGATAGTGAGGCCTTGAAGATAAGGACCATGCTCACATCTGATTTCCAGTGACAGACAATAGCTATTGAATGCATAGCCTTGACAGGAAGGCCCTGTCTTAGATTGGGTTCTTTGGCTAACTGCCTAGTGCCCTAGCTCAGTTCCATCATCTGTTGAACAATGAGGGGTTGGAATGGATGATCTCTAACATCACTCACAGCGCATTGTGACCCACTTGTAGTTCAAACTCCTTTGGCAGCTCCCTCAACTCCTGATTTCACCCCTCAAATAATCATGACCCTCCAGCACATTAATGATAAGAAGATGTTTTATTATTGATTCCTTTGGACAAAATTGTAGCTGGCAACCTTGAAAACTTCACTTCTCAAATTCCCATTTGTCATTTCTTCCCTTCTATCCTTTTTTTTGGCTCTCTGTTGCTTCCTCTTTCCCCTGGGACGCTCTCCTCTTTGCAGCTTCCAAATGTTCTCTATTTTAGTGAGAACAATTTAGGGCTTTCACAAATATCCTTCCCTATTCAGCTGCCTCAGGGTGTAGGTTTGTTGCCGGGTAGACATCCAGTGAGCTGACCATATCAGCTCAAATTCATTGTGAATCTCTCTCTGAGGGGCCACTACCAGTAACATCATGTTGGTAGCTTGAAACTAGCTGTGGCAAAAATATTTACACCATGGAAATTGGCAAATGTTACATATCAGAATATTTGTCTCTTAGAGAAATAATTGTTGACATTTACCAACACATCACAGTCTAAGCTCCTCCCTCAGCCAGGATTTGACCTAGATTAGGAAGCGGTTGAACCCAATGACCTGTCTTCATAAAACATCATCAGGCAGACTGGTCAGAGCCACAAAAGGTACATAAAAAAATGACAGTTGTTCAACTTTTCAACCAGTTGAACAGAACCAATGCCAGGTAAGTGAGGAAACTTCATAAGAAACTTGTAGGTATTAAAAGAGCTAGGGGGGCACTTGGGTGAGGTGAGTCATACATAGGTCATCAGGAAGCCTCTATTCCCTCTAAGGCTGGAGTGGCCAACAGAGGAGGTGGTATCACCAGAGTTTAAAAACTGGGACTGCAGAGGGACAAACTTCCTAGTAGGAGTGGAACCCTAGAAGAGTAAGCTGCTGCCGCCATGTCTCCAGCAACATATGGAATGAGAGGAATACAGGGATTTTTTATTCCTTCCTCCAGTGTTATGCTGAAGACTCCCATCGGCCAGACTTACATCAGAAGCCAAACAGAACAGGCATTTAGGAAATGTAAGCTGGCAGGGGTCAGCCCCTTTGATGCAGACCAGCCCAGAACAAGGGCTGCCACCAAGTCTGACAACAGACAGTAAGTCACCATCTTAAAACTGGACATCCGATACCTTCAAGGCTATCACCAATCATGTTGATTTCCTAAGTCCCAGAGTCAGGCTTTACTATGTGCACCTAAATAATTCCTCTGAGTCTGACTCCCAGATTCATTCTACAATCAAGAGTGATTGAGTTTAAAAAATTAAGAAATTGACAATTTTGCTATAGTTTCATAAAGTTGATCCCAAGAAGAGGGGACCATCTTGTTTTGTAGACATATAGACAATTTTCCATCATTTATTCATGGGACAAAAATAGGAATGGTTAGACATATTCTTTCTTTTTGCTTGTCTTTGTCTTCTCTTTATTCATGTGTTTATTATTTTCTGAGAACTCAGTAGATTGCCAAAGATGTTTTAGGATTTGCTATCAGAGAGCTTACCAGTAGAATGGGAAGCAGCTGATCATAATGCAGTCAGGCAGGCATAAGCAATGCAGGATTCACAGACTAACCTTAGAGGAATAAAAATGCTCCTTCTTGGCTTGCTTCTATCTAGGCTTGCCGCGGAGGCAGATAAGAGCAACCGGGGTTCTCTAGCAGCTTCTGTGGTCCCCTGGCACTTGGACACTTTCAGGGTTAATCATGTCCTTACTCACAAAAGGTCCATATTCCCCTGGGGATATCCCCACAAGTGACTTTCACTGAATACAGATGTCCCTTAGATCTGCAGGGGTTTTGTTCCAGGAATTCCCATGGATACCCAAATCTGTAGATGCTCAATATATTTGCATATAATCTGTGCATATTCTCCAGCATACTTTAAATCATCTCTGGATTACTTATAATACCTAATACAAGTGCTCTGTAAATAGTTATTATATGTATTGTTTAGGGAATCATGATAAAGAAAACCAGTCTATACGTGTTCAGTACAGAGGCAATTAAACAGAAATTCCCATCCACTGTCGCTTGAACTCGTGGATATGAAGCCCGTGGTTGTGGAAGGCTGGCTGCACCTGCCTATTTTGCTCATCTTCCCATAGGGGGTTAGTTTTAGCATTTTGTAATAAAACTTCAGTGTCTTATAAATTCAGCAGATGTCAGAAGATTTATTCCTTGTCTGGAATGTGAATCTCCATTTCAGGTCTAGTGGACCTAGCAATAGAGCATGGTATGTTTACACCCACACTCAATAGGACACTGGGGCCCTCTGTGTGTTGTTACAGCTTCTCAAGGGTTCCAGAATTACTCTGCACTTTCCCTTCACCTCAAATCTTCAGTGTATACCCTTCTAGAGAATCCAACATGGAGAGCAATGTAATAATGAGCATATGGATGGTATGTGACGAGGATCTGCAGGAGGCATGGAAGAGAATCAGGGAGAGACAGTATAGAGAGGGAGGAAGGGGAAAACTGGGGTGGAGGAAGGAGAGAGAAAGACAGAGAAAAAGAGGCTCAGTCTTGCTGCCATAAGCAGCAGTGGCACATATCACCAAGGAGATAGCTAAGAAGGGTTCTGAGTCAGCCCCTCTTCGTGCTGCTCTGGGACCACCCTTGTGCTGGGTAATAGCTGTGCTGTTGTTCAACTTTGAACAACCTGTGAAGTCAGCTTTGTGATTTGGGAATACTTTGACTTGTAGAGATGGGATTCCAAAAGACCCAACTCAGGTTACAGAGAATCTGTGTTCCAACAGAATTGAATTATTTGAAGTTCAATTTATGAGTAGTCATGAGTCCCTACAGAAGTAGCATGCATGCAAGTATAGACAGAAAGAAGCCTGCAGGTAGGACAGAGACCTGGGGCTGCTCCTGGCTTGGTGGCTTTTTTCTATGTTCATTTGAGTAATGGAGACTCATTGTCTGATAGCCACAGTTTCCTCATCTTCCTGCAGTAATGATGATGATCCTGCCAGCTACAGGGGTTTATTGTAAGACTCACTTGAGCTCTGTCTGGTGAAAGCATTTTATAAATTATAATGTGTTACAACCATGCAAGGAAATATTATTTAAAAGACATTTCTTGGTAGGATTCAGCTGCTTCCCACAAAGTGAGGGTCAGCTTACTAGTGCTACCCTGATTGATGAAATGGTCCCAACTTGCATGTTTTAGTTTTTCTTTTACTAAATTGGAAACTAAACCCTCTTTGCTTACAAGTGAACATTGTTAAAAGGTGTATCTAACTTAGAAATGCCTAAAGTATTCCATTCAACTTGGTTTAAATTGTCCACGTGTAGAGGGGGAAGCCATAAAGGGCTTCTCCAGAAGGAAGTGTGTGCCCCAGGCCTTGAGTGCCACAGGCTCCAGGCTGCCAGACTTTCCAAAGAACAGCAGGAAAGGGGCTCTTTAGGTTTCCAAGGGTGTGTTCTGCAGCCCTTTGGTTGAGCATTTGTGCATACGTGTGTCTCCGTGTGCTGGTGCGTTTATTAGAGGATGTGGTGGTGGCTGAGAGCAGGTGGTTTCCGATGCCAACGCACTGCTTGCTTTTTAGAAAGAGTGGAGTTTTGCTTGGCTCCACAGCCAGCTGCTTTATCTGTTTTCATTTTAAAGACGTGTTTCCAAAGCAACATTTCCTGAAATCTCTTGGCTGCATCCAGGTATGAGATTCATAGTTGCAAGTCCAGGGAGAAGGTGAGCTGCCAGGGAGAAGTTTACAGTTGGGTGGGCCATCCAAAGGAATGCCGGTTGAGGTCTTGCCAGGAAGTGGAGAAGAAGCCAGAAGCAAGGACCCTCCATAGGAAAAGTTCTTGCTCCAGCTCTGACTGTAAATTCATGTTCTAAGAATTTAGTTTGAACAATCAGACTGGATTCTTCTAATGGAGGAGAAGTTCAAATTTAACAGACCAATAATAGTTGAAAACAGTCCTTTCACAGAGGAGCTTTTTCTTAACTGTTTGTAATACCCACCCCCCGCTTTTGTTTAGTGGCACCATGTCTCCTCTCAATCTTTTCTTATTGTACTTCTGTTCATTTGGGTAAATATCTTGCATACCTAGCCAGAATTTGAGCTCTGAGCTCATGTCAAATTTATCCCTAAACTCTCCAGTGTCTTACAGTGCTAGCCCACAGCTGGCACTTAATAATTGTTGGTTGCATAAATAATCAAATGGTGAAAACAGAGAGATTAACCCTAAAGATAACTTTTCCTTCCCCCACTTTATATATCCTCAGCTGTTGAGAACTTCTTGGCTCTGCCTAGCTCCTAGTCTTATAATTCTCACATTTATAATTTCATTTCCCCACTCAAGGTCTGTCCTAGGTTTGGGGACTTACCTTGCTGAACTCCGGTCATTTCTCTCTAGGGCTCTCCCATTGGACAGTTCTCTATTTGTTTCCCCTTGTGTGGCCTCAGAAGACTTAACTAGGCTTTGTATTACAGAGAGACAATTCTTCTAACAGAGCTGCCTAACAATGAATCAGATTCAACAAGTAATGAATTCCCTGCTACTGGAGATTCTCAAGGACTGATGGGACCAACTTGGTGGGTTGTGGAAGGGCCTTCTAACAGAGAGAGTACCACACTGCTATGATCCTTCAGAATTTGATGTGAACCATGGTCCGTGACAGGGGTCCTAGGAATCCAGCATCTTGTTAGCTATTTATGTCATCTCCCCCCAAATATCAGAGGAGCTCTGTATCTCTTTTCTAGCAGGTCTGAATTTGCAAAGTATAACCTAATGGATAGCAGAAAGGCTCAACCTTCTTGCTCACAGATCAATGATGGAGGCTCAAGGGGCTGTGTTGACAGGGCTGGTAGCCTGTTTCTTCCATACTTACTGTCCACGATCATCTTAGTTCTTTTTCTTCCTGCATAACCTAAACAGAAGATATTTTGCTTCAGTTTTTCCTCTTACTGTGATTCCCACCAATCTTCTCTTTTTTGTTCTTTCCTCATGGTTCTAGAATATGGCTTCCTTCTCTTCTATGAAATAGACTTTTCTAGGGCCATGTTTTTTTTTTTTTTTTTTTGTAATATGGAACATTGGGACTTAAGTAGTGAGGCAGAAGTCTCTGGGGAGTCTCTTTTCCCTTCATTTCTTTTAGCAACTGGACTAATGAAATCCCAGAGGTTCTTATTCAAAAGTGTATACTACCCCACCCCCAACCAGGAGACAATGACCCAAAATAAATAACAATTCCCTCCTTCAAAAGGATGCTTTTGAATCTTTACCTCTGGAGGGCAAATCATATATTATACACATTCTCTGACCCTTATCTTCAACATTTTTACTCGTGGAATATCCAGCAGCTACATTCTGATTGTCAGATATCTATGCTAAGATATGTCTGGGTATGGAAGCCAGGTAGAAAAAGGGAGGAGTCAGGGTCTCACCACAGGGCAGAGAAGGGAGCTGTGTGTGGTAGGGCGGGAGGCACAGATTGCTCTAGTTGGAAGGGGCCTTGTAGGTCTAGTCTCAAAGGCCCCAAGAGAGGAATAGACATAACCAAAACCCTAGGTGTGAAAATACACTTCCATCCTTCCTCAATTTTCCTCTAGGAGTCTCTAAGTGTTTTTGTATAGGGCTTTTCTGGGATGGAATGGATTTCCCCAAGTTGGAAAATTAGGAAAGATGATGACCACTGCTGTTTTGCAAAAAGAAAGAAAACCACAGAGCTGTACCTCATCCACTGCAGCCAAGTCAGGACTAATTAGTGCCCCTTTGTGGTTTGTATATTTTGGGAAAAATGAATAGCAATTTCCTCCTTCAAAAGGATACTTTTGGGTCTCTACCTCTGGAGGGCAAATCAATATATTACACACATTCTCTGACCCTTATCTTCAACATTTTTACCCATGAGATATCCAACATAAGGTAGGTATCCCCAGATGCTTGCATCCAAGGAGGGTGAAATTTCACCTATTCCATTTGTGGGGTGTTTGTATACATCTCATAATAGGATTTCACAGACAAATGACAAATGTTGGGATCATTTACTATCCTTTCCAAGGGTTTGGTAAAACAGTAGCTAGGTGTCTTTCTCTGGGGTTAAGGTCCTGAACAGCCATATTACTACTGAGTAGCACAGAGGCACAAAATGGTGCTGTAATCCCTTTCTCCTATGAGGGAGATTGTCAATGTATTTTTTTTTTTCAACACTTTCAAATCCCAATTGTTTATAGTAAATGGAGATGGCAGAACCTGGCTGAAGTGGGAAGGCTGAGTTTTATCTAACCTTTAATTTACTTCTCCTCTCAAGTTTGTCCAAGTTCCTGAGACGCCTTTCCCATGTAAGTTAAACCAGTTTGTCAAGGGAAATATAAATTAAGAGCTCTGTTTCTGAGTTAAATGGAAACTTGGGCTAGGGAAGCAGATTTTTGCTATGCTCCTCAGATCTCCAATATAATATAGGAATTGGAGTCAGCTCGGGACTTAGACATGATGGATTCTGGAGGAATACAAAACTCTAAGAATGTGGGAGTATGTAAAGCCAGAAGCCCAGACTGACTGATCAGCGCTCTTAATAATCAGGTTGGAAATTCCATTGAAAGAGGAAAGTTTCTTCACTTTTAGACAAAATGGGTTGTGAAACCATCCATATTCTCTAATTGGATTCCCAGATGGACGAGCCAAAGACCATGCCCAAACTAACAGCAGTGACGCCATGGTCATCCCCATGTTTATTGTAGAAAGGCAGCTAAGCTTCTAGTGCTGCATGAGCTGTCCAATTATGGATCTCTGGATTGTATGACTTGGAAGACATACAATTAAGGAATAACTCTGGCAAAACTGGGTTTGTAAAACTGGTGTGGAGCCAGTAAGAAGTAACACAAATCTCTTTCTATTTCTCTTTGCTGGCCTAGAAATAATGATTGCAGGCTTAAAGCCTTTAGTGTGAAAGACAAAGGCAATTGGAAATCCTGTTCTTTAACAGATACTCACAAGGCACTAAATACTGCCTTTGGTATCTCCCGAGTCTGAAGACCATTAAACCAGTATTTTTCACAGACATTCATAATGGTTACCTCATATACCTCACAAAACATTGAAAATTTTGATAAGAAAAGATAAAACAATGTAACAGCCTGAAAACTGGAGCCCTATTTAGTTAAATTATGAAGAGCCCCTACAGTAAATAGGCAGATAATTCAAGGAAGAACCAATGAGAGAATGTTTCTCAAGAATAGCTAAGACTATTTTAAATAGATGATTACTATTTAAAAGCACACTGGAGATTAAAATGCAGATTCTAGGATTGTGCTTTCCAAATCCACTGGATCAGAGTTGCTGGGGGTGGGTCCCTGTGGTCTGCATTTTAAGCAAACTCTTATTGTAGATTGGATGGTGTCATTTGCACCTGTATGTATTATGATTTTTAAATATGCTAGGTACTGTTTGGAATTGATAATTATTGATAACCCTCTTACTCAAGAGGATTCTGAATTGTAGAGCTTTGAGTTCTGATATAGTCTCTCAATCACAAGATAGTTTATGAAATTTCTTGGTTTTAAGAAATGGTATTCACATTTCTTAGAAACTAAGTTGGGAAGCCATGATCTAAAACAAATAACTGTTTAAGGTGTAAATTGCTGATAGAATCTTTCTGAAATCATAGATGGATTCAGCTTTAACAGACATTTAATGGGGCCTCCCCTGCATGGAATATTGAGCTTCTCAGAATTGTCCAGCTATTGACAGGGCCTGGTCTGAAGACTCCAAGTCCAACTTCTTCTCACCTACATATTTTCTGGAAGAGATGAGACCAGAAGTATTCTGACCTTGTGGGGAGGAGGGATGCCAGGAAAGGACCAGGGAAAGGACTCCAGAAGTAGGAGACTTGAGCTGGAGACATTTAGATTGAAAGTGTATGAATGTTTTATAAAGACTTGCTCTGCCTGTGGGTATATTCTGCATATTATGAGAGGAGTCCTGGGTTGCTCTGGAGCTAATGGGGTTGGAGGAAGCCTGGGGCTGGCAGAAGCAGTTAGCTTGAGTGATCTGGGGCCTGGAGGATTGTGACTTAGGGATGAGGTAGAAGTTGGCCCCTTGTTGTTTTGTGAGGCCACTCTGACTTGTGTCTTTCCCTGTCTGGGTGCCAAGTTGTGAGATTAGCCATTCTGGGGTGGAACTTGCTCTTTGGAAACTGGCAACTCTCTGGTATCACAATGCCACCACACCCTGCTCCTTTTGCTCTTGATGTTGACCACCCAGCCTGAGCACGTTACCTTCTACTCCTGGGACAGTGACGTGGCTTGACCCCCACAGTGGAGGGCTGGGAATTCCTTGTGAGCAGTCCTCCTGAGATCACTTGCAGGGTAGGTCTCTTCAGTCCTGGGTTCCAGGGCCTCATGAGCGAATCTGGGCCCTCTAGCTCTACTGCTATTCCAGTTTAGGGAATGCATAGATGTGTCACAGATTCAGCAGGAACAAGTTTGGAGAAACAAAGCTTTTACATTAAGATTAATTTTCTCATTATTCTCTAGGAGCTGAAAAATTACAGTTGTCTATAGTTGTCTTCTCAATACTAGGAGTGTCAGAAGCATCTCAGCTTCTTTTTGTATATTTATAAACCTAGTAGAAGAGATTGAAGATATTAACTGATTTTTTCCTCTAATAGTTTCTCTACCTCTAGCACCAATGTGTGTGTGAGTGGGTGTGTACCCCCCACCCCATCAGTGTTCTCAGGACAGAGTAGGGCTCAGGTCATGCCAGAGAATAGAAATGAAAGGCTTTGTAGCTTTGATCTTTAAAGCCCACAACATGTGAGAGCTAGAAAGGACTCAAAACAAGGGGGAAAAAGAAAGCTCAGCCAAAAAGAAGCTGGAAGACCACCCTAGAAAATAACCCTCAGATAGAAGTGGAGAAGGAAACGAACAGGGAAAGGACGAGACTTTACCCTTGGTGGGTACTAGAAAGAGGGTCCCTGCTCTCTATGTCATCTACTGAGGCTCCTACGCCTTCGGCAAGGTGCAGACATCAAAATGGAATGGAAACCCTGAGCCTAGATAGGCAGGTGGCAGGAGCTAAAGATGACGAGTAGCAACTTGCTTGGATTGATGGCCGCTAATGACCAGTTGCTCCAAGGGAGCTCAGTGGACTGGCTTCCTAGCCTGAGGTCCAGATGGGTTTTGGTCCTCTGAGTTGGGGAAGATGAAGGATTCTTGAAAGAATTGAGTTCTGATTCCATCAGCAATAGCATCTTAAACTATGAATTTAGTCGGCACTACTTTCCTCTTCCCCTTGTACCACCTGCCCCCAAAGTTATTTCCTGCACATTCTGGTGATTATTTGCAGGCTGGCACATGCAGCAATAGGAAAGTTCCCTGAGTTGTAGCGACCTGGTGGCCACAGTCACTCCATCCATCTGTAATAGGCACCTTGGATGGCAAAGGAGCACCCTCTAGACATGGACTGACCTGCATGGTCACTTGGGGGGCCTTCGGTCCCTCATTATTCTGCAACTTTTAGAGCTAGGGTCAAGGAAAGGGTATGCTAATGCTCTCTGAGCCACAGTATTTCCTCTTGAATCTATGTGATTTGGGAAAATGTGAGTCAGGACAGATGAGAAAGAGAGAAATATAATATCTGAATATTTCTAGGCTCACTCATTCTGGAGTAAAATACTCAGACCCAAATGAACATTTACTTTAATCCCTTTGTCTTTAATTTGATTCCTCCACTACGTTCCCTCTGAAACTCTTTCAAAGGTGGGGAAGGGGAATAAATTTATGCCTTCATAGGGCGGACATCCTCCTCAGAAGTCTAGGAAATCTCTTGCAGATTTCAAAGGCATCTTAGCCTTTTCTGACATTTAAAAGCAAACAGCATCTCTGCCAGATAAAAGTGAGCTGAAAACAACCGTCAAGTTGATGTCCAGCTGGATGGAGCCCGGTTCCTCCAAATTCCTTCCCGTTTGCACACTGCATTATGAAATGGCACCACAAAAACTGATGCCTCACACACACACTCACACTCTCACACACACACTCACACACACACACTCTCACACTCACACTCTCACACACACACACACTCACACACACACACTCTCACACTCACATACAAACACACACTCACACACTGACACACACACACTGACACACACATTCACACTCACACATGGTTGCTGGATCGTTATGTATAAAATGAGCTCAGGGCAAATTATCAACAGAACATGGTTCAGATAATATCCTATGCCTTTCTCTATCATTAAGGTTTTAAGGGTGGGTTTCAAAACTGGAAGGATTAGAGCTGAGCTGTTAGGAAATACACAGTTGAGCACAGACTCTCTCCCTCTTGCTCTCATTGACTCTCTCTCTCTCTCTCTCTGTCTCTCTCTGTCTCTCTCCCCCCTCCCTTTCCTTCTCTTTAACAAGTTAGCAGCATGTGGCTGGCCCTCGTTCCAGCAGTGATTATTAAAATAAAAAACACCTTTGGCCATAAACACAAGTGAAAATTGAAACACGCTCATGAAATTTTATTATTTTTCACTTCAATAACTTCACCCTACATGGAGAACTTTATTGGCCTCAGGAGGTCTTTGGGTTAGGTAATGAAAAAGCGTAGGGGTGGGTGATCCCAAGTGATCGGGGTTGGGAGGCAGCTGGGGTTGCTCTGTGTGCATCTTGGCCTGGGGCCTACGAGCTGCTGTAGTGTGCAGGTTTGCACACATGCACTGCTGGAGGCCAGCTCCCACCCCCACCTCTTGATGCGGCTCTGCCTTTAGGTTGTAATAAGGGAGTTGGGTATTGAGCTGGTTTAAAGCCAGCCCCCCTCTGCTGGCTTGTTGGACCCATGTTCAGGTCATTTGGCTGATTCTATGGACTTCCTGGAGCTTCGTTTCAACTTAAGGCACTTTTTGCCCCCACCTGGAATCTCCTACATCCCCCAACTCAGATGGAGGAGGGGAGGGGTGGCAGGGCAGATCTTAAGGAGCCAAAGAGAAGATAGTGGGGAGAGGAGGCCTACAGTCACAGAGGGCTGGCCCAACTGAAGTCATTTACTTCTGAAAAGAGAGAATGGACCGTGTCATCTGAGGGTGGTCATTATTCATAGACAAAGAAAAAAAAAAAAGACTTGAAAGACAAAACTTGGAGCTTTGTGTAAGAGAAATAAATTTCTGTCCCATTTAAATGACAGTTATATTAGCTTTTTAATTTTTTATCTTTTTGGTCATTTGTAACTGAGGATGGTCCCAAATATATAGTCACCCATTCCAGAGTGTTTGCTGTCTTTCTCAGAATTGAAACACAAGGTTTGGGGACAAGCCTTCCTAGACTGCTGTGATAATTCTGCTCTGGGGCGTTCTTGGTGACCTAGGCTCTGTAGAGATCATTACTGTAGTGACCCTGGAATGTGACTCCCTAAATGATGCTATCTATATTTAAGGGAGCAGGTGGAAAAGGATGATAAAGAAAGGGGAAGGGAGCATGCCATCTGTCTCCAAAGGGAGGGTCCAAGGGGCTGCTGACATGTATATCCCACCAGCAGGAAGTTAGTCCCTTGGCCATACTTATTGCAAAGGAGGCTGGAAATTTCAATCTTTATTATGAATAGAATTCCAGTCAGCTAAAAATGTTATTGTTAAGGAAGAAAGAGAGAGGAGATCTCAAAGGACAATGAGCAGCCTCTGCCACAGCAATTACAGTAGCCCCAACCTTGCCTGTCTTACTAGTCTGTGTTGGTTTAATCACTGTTCTTTTCATTGTTTCATAAACCCCTGTCTTCTCAGGAAATCTGTGCTCAGCATTTCCTGGTTCATTTTATCTCTTTTAGTCAACAGCCTTCCTCAATGCTTTCCCATGGATTCTTGTTGTCTGTCCCATCAAAATTGTCCTTGAATCAACTTTATGCAAAACCTGCCAGCTTCATACTGTAGAGTCAGAACTTGGTTGGAACTAATAAAGAGTGAAAGAGACCAAGTCTATTAACCCCTGTTGAAACTTTATCAGAATTTTTTAAAAATTAAGGATCTGGGCACGCAGGCCTGTGCCATAAGGCTTATCATGTACTTATCAGTGTGACATGAACTCAACTTACTTCCCAAAGCCTTCCTAGGAATGTGTTGGGACCAGATTATACTTGGATGCTAATGGCTCAGTAACTGTGGGTTTCTTTCTCCCTGCAGCCCTGTGTGGTTTTATCCCTCATCCTGAATAGAGTGACTCACATCACATCAGATCTCCCTTTGACTTTCTCTGAGCTGCGTCTCTCCTGAGCCATGTGAGATGTTTCTGGCTGCTCCCTTTCCAGCATAATTAAATCCAGTAGGCCTCCTTGGTGACCTCATGAGTCTGAGTTAAGCCCATTTATGAAATATGAAATGATCCCAAATGCTCATGATACAGCTTTCCCAGGGGGCTGTGGAGGCGGATCATAAGCTAAGAGCTTCCTGCTGGAGATGCTGAAGGGAAGGCAGATGTGGCATCCCTGGAGATCAGCAGCACCTCCTGTGGGTTGGGCTCTAGCCTCAAGGGGTGGTCACGATCCTCAGCCTTCCCTGAGAGGCTTATTTCTATCATCTCCCTGCCTCACTTCTCTCTCCACTTAAGGGTACTGGCTCTTTTTTGGAGCTAGCGACAAAAACAAAGATAATGCCATTTTTCAATGGGTTGATGCTTTGTATTGACTCTTCATGGTGATTGGAGGCCTGGAGCAGAACTGAATTAACTGATCCATTTATTCACAAATGCATGATTGAATGCCTAAGTTATAGGACTGGGTTTCTTCTATCCATCATTTATACAAGAGTGGAATGAAGAAGAGCATGAATGAATAAAGGCAAATCAGCTCCACTGGAGAAACATAGAGCTCGCTGCTCTATGGGTAGTTAGTAGGGACAGTCATGGAGCATATCAGACAACACTCACCATCCCACCTTTCATGCTTCTGTATAGGAGAAAGGACTTCTATCCCTTCTATCCCTCATCAGGGTATAGGATCAGAGGTCTACTTCTGGTTTCTCTCTCCTCCTCTCACCTATTTAGACTCCCACCCCTCCAGCCCACCAAGCAAAGAGAAGAAATAGCACATTTTATAAATGAGACCATGTCCAAGGTCACCACTTTGGTGGGCCTTTTCTTACAGTAAGTAGCTCAGAATTTGCTGTGCCTTTCCCAAGATGGGCACTTAAATCCAAATATAGGAGTGGGAGGAGGCAGAGAGGATGGTAAAGAGGAGCTTTCCTATAGTCTTTCTGAAACAAGAAGCCTTAAATCACATCCTCACATAGTAAAACCAGAGCCCCTGTATTTGGGGGCCGGGGAACGTAGCCAGTGCTTACTTTGATCCTCATCTAAGTCCTGTTTTCAATTTTGTAAGATCTGGGTATGAGATTGGGGAAAGAAGCGTGCCATGAGTTGGTTCTGTGCCTGGTCCCTCCTGTCTTGCTCACTCCTACAAACCTTCTCAGCACTTACCTCCTTGAACACCAGTGCTTCCCTGCATCTCCAGTCATCTTCCTGTTCATTCCAGGTTCATTATACCACGCTCTATTGTACTTACAACAGGTGTGGAGGACAGAAGGGGAAATAGTAAGATGGAGAGAGGTAATGCACCATAGGCTGAGAATGTCCTGTGTGACCAAAAGGTGAAATGCTAAAATGCACAGGCATGTTGAGGATGTTGGACGCTTCTTCTGTGCTCTGTCTATCCCAGACTTAAAGCCCAGTTCCATATCTTTCTAGCCATGTGGATCTTGAATAATTTCCCTATTTAAATTCAACTGTACTGCCTACTCCATAGGATTGTTTTGAAGATTAAGTAAGTTTTCATAAAACACCAAGCACATAAGTGACAATTAGTTGTCACCCTCACCAAGGCTGCCTCCTCCTCATCATCATAAATGTAGAGTTCCCAGATATAAGCTCACATCAGTCCTAACTTAGGTGGTAGAGAAAATTCAGATCTTATTTATGCTTTGAGGGGAATTGTTGATATACAAGAAATGTTCTGGATTGAGAAGTGCCATATTTGCATTCTGGTCTCAGCTGAGTGTGGCTTTGGAAGCTCTTCCCTCTCTGAGTTTTAGTTTACACAGATAAAACGCAGAGGGTTTGGTTTTCAGTGTCTTCCACGTGGGATGACCACATGAGATAAACCTTGGTACTTATTATAAAATCAGATTTCTTTCTCCTCCCAACACCTCCCAGATATTTGATAGGCCTGAGATGGTTCAGGAGCATGTGTTAATTCAAGTTTAAGCTTTGTTTTTCATGTGCTTCCCATATTTCCATCTGGGATACAACCAGAACTTGGACATCAGGACCCTGGGTCATCTTTGAGATCCTAAAATACCCTGCTTGTGTAGCAATGGTGTGGGAAGAGATGGAAGGAGGAAAAGATCTGAATCACAAAAATCAGAATAAGAATGGCAGAAATTTCCTGAAGGTTCACCTTTTGCCATTTTTCTTATTAAAAAAAGAAAACCAAGCATTTTATACCTAATGTGTAACAGGCTTCAACTCTCAGTTGATGAGAGAGCTTTCTGATGAGCGAGCATGGCCCCTTCTGCTCTATCATGAGACACAGAGTCAGGCTCTGGGAAAAGAACTGTCCCAGATAAACTGGAGGAATCTTCCTCTCAGAGCCGGTTCCCAATACCTCCATTTCCTTTGGAACAAATGCTCACTTGATTAACCAGAATTTTTGGCAACCAAGAGCAAAAAGGAGAATCCATCTTGTTGCTCTAACGTGGGGTGTGGCCGTTCTCAAACCTTCCCATCTGAGTCTCTTTCCTTGGCAAACAGGATGGCTTTGTTGTGATCTCACAGCATTTCTCTCTTTAATCCAAAGAATGAAACAGAAAAACAAAAACAACAACAAAAAAAATGGTTCCCTCCACCAATAAACTGGAAGTCCTTTCATCCATTGAATGACATGGTTTCTCGCTTCTTCCCTTCACCATGGGGACAGGGTGGAGTCCACATTCCCTCAAGGAACCCAAGGTCATGACATTCATGGTGAACAAACTGCAGCCTCTAGAAAGCATTTCCAATTAACACACACAAAGCGTTTCCTACTGTCTCTTAAATTATGCTTCTATATTTATCGCTGCCAGCCAGCCCCTCCCTCTCTGCCCAGCTCCCCCTATGCATGATCCCTGCTCCCCATTTAATCATTGACAGAACTGTTGCCATTCTTCTTTCTTCAATCTTCCATTTTTAGAACCACTTTATTTATAAGAAGAATGTAATTATTGCTTCCATTTTGATAACCCTGCCCACTAACATATATATGACTCCGAGGTTTTGTGATAAAATTCATCATTTACGTCCAAGATTTCTGTTGATGGGCATTTAATCTGTGCAGAATTTCATTACCCTCTGATTTACTGTGGCTTCAACACAAGCAAAGACTTTTCAAGTGTCAACTTTTTCCTCTTTCCCTTCCTCTCTCCTGTTTCCCTGTTGTCCTTCTAAACACACACACACAGATGTGCCTCTGCTAGCTTTCTCTCTCTCCCCCTCTCTTGTCTTCCTCTCCTCTCTCCTCTGCTTCTCTGTCTCTGTCTGTCTCTCCTCATCTTCCATCTTCCCCTGGTTTTGAGTTCAGTGTTCACATCCAATGGGTTGGCATTCTGATTTTTCCTCTCCTAGGACACAGTTCTCTTAAGAGAGCTTGGAGAGCACTGACCCCTGGGAGGTGAGGGAGCTCCTTGTGTTGAAAGAGTTGTATTGAAAACCTGCAGAATGGCCTCAAAGTCCTCTTGAACAACTCACAGGGGCTGAGCCTGAGCCTTCTGAAAGATGGAATCGTACTTCAGCTTCCTAAGGGGCCAGGCTGTGCAATCTAAAGGATGTGATTTTTGCAGAACACTTGCATAATAAGATGCCTAAGTTGTGTGTGTGTGTGAGAGAGGGGCGGGGGAGGGAGGGAGAGAGAGAGAAAGAGAGAGAGATGGAGAAATATTCATGTGATCAGTGGTGAGACTCTTCTTCCTTTGTGCTACTTGTTCTCATCTCTTTGCTGACACATCAGTCCCTTGGAAGGCGAATGCCCTCAAAAGGTAGGTATCAGTTGATCTTCAAAGGTGGAGAATACAGCACCTTAATCCCACCCAAAAAGAACTGTGGCCACCCATGTGCAGTATCAGGGCTCTTCCCCTTTCACCTATTCTACTTATATGCATCCCTCACCTTTTTAGTGACCTTTTCGCTTCCCTCTATCTCCCCGCTCCCACACTCCATGTCTTCCTCTCCTCTTCCCCTCATACATACAATGCTTATCCTGTAGCCTTGCCCTACCTCCGCACTTTAAAAACCCCATCGCTTCTATGTTGCCTAGGCATCCTGTATCTCCAGAGTCAGTCCAGTGTTTTGTTAGTGTGACTCGAGGGCTAAGAGGCTAATGTGATGCCTTTGCATACAAGGCAGACAAGAGATGTTTTGCTTTTTCCAGAAGAAGAATGCTATGTGGCAGGAAATCTAGGTACTTAAGAAAACTCACCAGGAAAATATGAACAATCAGAAAACGGGTTCCCCTTGAGTTACAATTTGCCTGCAAAATTCAGAGAGCACCTCACTTTGCTTTGGCAGCAGAATACAACAGACACTAGTATGGCAGTATGTTTAAACGTGGCTGTATAACCAATGTGATCCTGCAATCTGTACACGGGGAAAAATAAGAATTCATACCCCATTTGAATCAAATGTATGATATGTCAAGATCATTGTAATGTTCTGAGCAACTAATAAAAAAAAGTGGGAGAGAAAGGTCATTTTTGTGTTCATAGACTTCCAATAAGTAGTCAGAGAAGGTGGGACCCATCCAGCATCCCCTGGTAGGTTATTAGGAAACCATCTTGCCATAGAACCTTCAGATTCTTACTCCATTTGTGAGTATCTGTGCTAGTTTTCCCTCATCGAAAGGGTTACTAGCTAGCTGTTTGACTTCTTATTCTGATGGACTTAACAGAATTCTCAGCTTTAGGAAGCTGAAACATTAGCAGACTCTATTTTTGTTTTCAATTCTTGAGTCACCCCAGTCTTACAGGATCTGGGGTGAGTTGGGTGACTAAGGAATTCCAAAACCCAAGAGAATTACAAGTGGTTTTCCTCTATTGGAAGCTCCAACATTTACATTTCCACTCAAGAGCTGCTCAGGATTTAGTTGGGAGAACCCCTGAAATCAGCTTTGAAAATTTACCTACTATGGTGTTTTTTATAATATGTCTTCAAATTCTTGGCAGTCCTCCATCAAAATTTGGATTCCCCTGCCCTTTCAGATGGCTGAGGCTTTATGACTGCTTGACAGCTTTCAGTACCAACAGTGTCAGGAGCATGGCCTTCTGTGGATGTGGCATATACTATGCTCTATGCATCAAGAGCTTGATCAGACAGACTATTTAGCTGGTTCCTGGTTCTCTCTTATGAGAACCAAGACGCCATATTCTTAGTGGGGACATGGAGAGGACACAAAGTCCTGTGGCTCTGGCCACAGGTCCATCTAGCTGCTGGCCAGCATCAAGAGTCAGCAAAGCTTTAGATGAGCCTCTTTTCCAGTTGCCCCCGCTGAAGCTGATTGGACCAAAGATGAGCTGTTTCCCCTGGGACCTGTTCACATTTCAGATTCATGGGGAAAAGAAGTGTTGTGATTTCAAGCTGTCCAATTTTGGGGTGTTGTCACACACCAGTAACTGGAACACAGATCTCTTTTGTGTCATTCTTCCCAACAGGTATAAGTACTGTCACAATTTTTGAAATGCCTGATATTGATCTAAGACCCTCATTCCTAAGAACTCCAGTTCTAAAATGGCATGCCTCTGTGAATGGACTCTAAGGACTAGGACCCCATATGCAAGGGAGTTCACCTGTTTCTATCAGTCAGTAACTTTGCAAGAGCACTGATAACCCTGGACTCATTTTCCTTAAATGTAAAATGATGGGGTGGAGCTATGTAATCCCCAAGGTGTTTTCCCAGCTCAACTTATATCTCCTTTTCTATGGGTCTGCTCTGACTTTCAGAGTGAGTTTACTTTCTAGAGTTCAGCTTCAAATGACTGAGCTGGCTTTGTATCATAGGACCTCTCTTTGTAAGTATTATTGGTCATTTAGCAGTGGCTTTCAGTGTCTTCCTCCAATGGAACCAGTGATGGGGGTGGCCAGAGACTGCAGCAGTCTCAGGGAAAGTCTGTATTTGTAGATGGAAGAGATGAGCCCTGATCTGACAGCTGCCAGGTATTTGGGAGTAAGCTAGTCACTGACTCCCCACTTCCTTATGTGATAAGTGAATTAAAGTGATTCCTGCCTGAACACAGAAGGCCATGCTCCTGACACTGTTGGTACTGAAAGCTGTCTGATGGTTCTCCATTCTGTGATAGCATGGATCTCTGAAATCCCCCCCCCCCCCCCAGAATTCTGGACCTCTTTCTGGTCCCATTCAAAGTGAAGGCCTGAGTGATATTTCTCCTCTTACTGCAGAAGCCTGAGAGAACTTGTTACTGAGTGAGTATGGAAACCCCATGAGAAGAACTCATATTCAGAGAGGATTTCTTCTAGGTCAGTTTCTCCTGAGAAACAATGAATTGGCTCAAAGAGAGGGGGAACAGGCCAAAATATGTTGGGAAACCAAAAGCAAAAGGAGAATAAAATAGGATGGAAAAAATAATAAAAAGGGTTGGAACTCTTATAAAAGCCCAAACCAACAGTGGTAATTCTCAAAGTGCAGGATTTGATGACATAGATTTGTAAAAAGTTCAGTCCTGAGCATGGCCTGCTAACAACACATCTCCTCCCTCCTCAGTTCAGCCAGGTGGAGGATTATCCATAGAGGCTACTGGGCACTTCTGGTGCTGCTTTCAATCTAGAGTCTTTCTCTCACAGTAATGACAGAGAAGGCTGTGGCTGGTCTTCATTTTCTAATCCTGAGTGCCAGATTCTGATGCTCATTTTATAGGGTTCCTTTATTGAGTTCCTTGATCCACTGCTCTTTCTTGACATGAATACCCTTGACAACTCCAGGTGTACCTTGTCTCTTCTCTGGGGACTTTGATTCTTCAACCCACAGAAGTGTCTGAGTTCCTCAAGTTCTTCTAACCTGTCTTTATTCTCTGCATAGAGAAAATAGGATGGCCATCTAAGTCTTTGGTGGCTGCTTATGCTTTGTTCCAGGTGACAGAACCACATCAACCTTTTTGAGTGTCATTGTGGGGTCTCATGGTACACCCCCAAGATCTGTTCTAAGACTGGAGGCTTCTGTGACCCCTTTATTTTCTTCTTGCTTTGGCCACTGCTATGAGCCCTCTGTGTCTGAGGACATTTTCCCTATCTCATTGCCAAAACCTACTTCCTGTCTCCTGTGAAACACTCTTTGATCTTTGGGATCCACATCATCTACCACCTTTCAATGAGGGCTTTCTTGTGTGAAAAGAAATAAATGTAGAGAAATGTTCAAAGAAAAAGTAAGTGGGGTTCTTCCCAACCAGCCCCACTCTTCAGATGTAAACATTCAGAGTTACTTCCATTTTTAAAACTTCTGCTGGTTATCTCCATATGTGTAAAAAAAAAACCCATGTTTTTAACCTCCATTTCATTTTTTTAAAAAATAGCACTATTTTACACTTTTTTTTTTGGTACTGGGAATTGAACCCGGGAACGCTTAACCACTGAGCCCCATCCCCAGCCCATTTTGGTTTTTGAGATAGGTTCTAGTTAAATTGCTTAGGACCTTGCTAAATTGCTGAGGCTGTCTTTGAATTTGAGATCCTCCTGCCTCAGCCTTCCAAATCACTGGATTACAGACATGCATCACGGTACCAGCCTATTTTATGCTATTACAGATGAGAAATTTAGATTATTACTAGCATCCCTTCCATTGGTTTATTTATTATTTTAAATAATATATTAAAAACTCTATTTATTGAAAAAAAATTTGAAAAAGTCTTCATTTCTCCAGTATTTAAGAATGGATTCAGTATCCAATAACTTCTTTCTACCTTTTCTCTGACCCATCCTCCTTTCAAGTAATGAATATTCTTTTGAAATTTGCAAGTGTATAGCATTTACATGTAATTTTGTAGCCTTAAAGTCTTTCTTTTAACTTTTAAATGGCAATATAAATATTGAAAATCAATAAATGGTATTTGAAAAATATTACTTCCTCCAAATGTGTTAGCATATTTGGACATGAAAAGGAAGGGTAGAGGTTGCATGTTGTCACTTAAAAGAAAATACTTAAAGGTCACAATCAAATAAATGCTCCTTATAAATTTCACTGATTATTTAAAATTATAGCACAGATGATAATAAAAAAGGGGAAAACACAAGGAATCCTGTCTTATCTCTGAGTTGATTAACAAGGATAGGAGGAGTATATAATATAGAGAATCAACTAGCATAAAGGCCTCCCATGTTCACACTTCAGGGGATCATGGGGAAAATAATGAAGACGGAGGAAGATGGGATGGTGTGTAGGATCAAGCATGTAAGAAGCATCTGAAATAACTACTTAAAATGGAGTTTGAAGACTGGGAAACATCTCATTTACCTCTTGGAGGGGCTCAACCGAAAATAACCAGCTTACTATTGGCCACATCAAAGTAAAATTGATGGGCCCCATAGTTTGGGGAATGGAAGGCATTAATTTTTTTTTTCTCTTGAGCTGCCTGGGTTCCTGTGAAATTTTGGCAGGATGTAGACCTAGTGATGAGAAGTTGGCCAGAGGCTGAGGGGCAGTAGGAGAGGACTTCTGAGCAGGAATAAAGAGCATTATATTCTGGAATGGATCACCTAGGCTAGAGCCTTCAGATGACTCAGTCCTGAGCATCATCCACAATGATGGTGGCAAGACTGGGTCAAACACTGGAGGTTACTGGGCTACAGCAAACCAAAAGAGAGATTAGACCTTGAATTATGTCGCCCAAGTACCTCAATAGCCAATGTCAGGTTAGCCCAGAGAGAATCACTTTCCTAAATGGTCCTACCCCACAGCATTGATCAGAGAGTGCCATGAGGCTCCTCCCCTGGGCTTTGAGGACACTTCAAGCTGTCTTCATATTGTTACAAACCATAATGGAAAAGGAAACAATGGGAGAGTGATAAAGTCTGAGAATGTGAGCATTTTACCTAAAAGCACTGTTGAAATTATTGTACTTGACTGAAATGGGTTTGAATTTATCTTTTGCTTCTCCTATCACATGTGAGCATCTGGGGAGGATCACTTACAGAAGTGTGAAGAAATCACACTTTTTCTGCACATCTGGATATAGTGAGTGTCCAAACCTAAGAGGCCTGGGCTGTTATTGGATACCATCTTTTGTAACCACCCAGAGTAGAAATATCTGGCAAACATCCTCTGGCCTAAGAAAGCTTGCACTGTCCTATAAAAAATTTGGGATTATTCACAGTCATGGGGGACAGGGAGAGGCTGGATCCTTGAAACTTCTCACAATAATTCAAAAATCTCATTTTTGTTGAGAGTTGATCATTGACCAAAATATGCTGACAGGTTGCCAAATGGACTGATTTGAACTGTATCTTATTGTCCCTATCAGGGGAGTGAGGAAACTGAAATAATTAAACATGGTTTTAGCTCCCTTTGGTTGCTGGTGCTGGGCAAGGGGTGGAAGTTGAGAATGGAGGTTGGGGATGAAGCTGGGGTGAGTCTTGAAGTCACCCTAGTTTTGCCCTAGGAGTGTATCTCAGGGTATCCATGACTTTCTGCTGAGCTTTTCAATGCCTTACTTCCAAGAGGACCTAGAAGAAAATCAAAGTTCCTCTCTAGGTGGCCAGGGTTGATCACACTGGCTTCTGCCTTTCTTTCTAACATCTTTGTGTCATTATTTTCTTCCCCATTCAGTAAGCATCAGAAGCTTTGTTTTATGTCAATGCTAGTTAAAATTTAAAAAAAAATGTTTCTGCTTGCATATTTTTCTTTATTGGGGAGCTTTTGTCCTTATAAAAAATCAATGCAAAATTTTTTAGAAATATTTTATTTTAGACTCACCTTTTTTTTCAATTTGTTCTTTTTTAGAATAGTATACATGACCATAGAGTGTATTTTGACATATTGTACATATGTGGAGTTATTACTTATTCTAATTAGGGTCCATTGTATATAATGTGAAGTTTCACTTGTCATCTATGAACATAGGAAAGATATGTTGTTACACAATTTTTAGAAAACACTAAACTCTTTTTTTTGTTCCTTTAAGACATGATCCACTTTTCTTCTCCAAGTCCTTTTCCCCCCTTTCTTTGCATAGCTTGCCAACCTCAATGTCCCATTTTAATTGTCTTCTCTATGGAAGGGACTATCCTGATCTTCCATGACCCCCTGTGACTCTTACCCATTTTTATCTTTCATGACACCCTAGTTCTTGTCTTCTTAGACATTTATCACAAGTTGTGACAATTTCATTTATTGACTTGCTCATTTGTTGTCTTTCCCCCTGGAACATAAGCTCTCAAAGGATTCTACCTGTCTTTTTGATCATTGTGTCTCCATTAAATAGCACAGTGCCTGCTATGTACTTTCTCTTAATAGATGGTTGGGGGATGAATCAAGTAGGCAGATATCATTTCATACTTTGAACTCAGTTCAGACACATTGTAGCCAAGGGATAAAAGGAAGGACAAATCACCTCACCTACTCTATAAACTGGAAAATGTCCATTACGTAGACTGTGCCTTGGTTGTCCCCGGGGAGATGAATTAAATTAGGTGGATGTGGCAAGATGTCTCATGGCAGAAAGAGGGTTAAAACTGAACAGAGAAAGAAAAGACAACTGAAGTTGGTTCACAGCAAAACAGATGTTTCACCTCAAATCCACTTTGTTTCCATCAGGAAAGGGGGGAGTGGGAGCGCTGGGGAGAGATGATAATGATTATTTGCCTGGACTTTGATTCCTCTGAGTTGCCCAGTCACTGGCGACCTGGGGCTCTGAGCTCCCTCCTCCCCTTGACCCCTTTCTGCCTCACCAAATGAGTCATGGCCAAGCTTTGTGGAAAGTGCTAGCAAGTGGCAAAGGGGAGGGGGCTGGAGAAAACCTGAGAGAGCCGGCTACTGAGAAGTTCTGAAGTGATTTCAAGCCCCAGAAGACAAGTGTGGTGTCTTCTGGGCCCCAAAGTAAACATCATGCTTGCATGCTGATGTGCTGGGCCCCAGACAGTGGGACCCTGTGGGAACCAAGACCAGTTCTCTGAGTGGTAAGGTTTCCAGGAAACTGGGGCCGAGAAGAGGGAGAGAGTGAGCTCTCCTCCTCAACTCAGGTGAACAGCAACTCCACCTTGCTTTTGGCAGCATGATTGATTTGGGGCAGTGCAGGATGTTACAGGGTGTCATGCTGGAGTGCCATTCAAACACCCTGACACTGCTGCTCATATGCAGTACTCAATAGTTGTTAGGCACCTACATATTTTTATTATTGAAAAATCAACATAGTGGACAAACAGTGGAGTTTGGGCTCACTAGAGCACACAGTCTAGTGGGCTAATGATTTGTATGGGTTCATGTCATATGTCCTTACATGTTAGGGACATCCCAGTGTGAAGAGTAAAGCTGCCCTGTTTGGAGGCTCTTTAAAAAATATGAGATTGGTTGCATTCAATAACTAGAGTGACTGGGGCCATCAGACTTAAGATCCTAAGAGGCAAAGCAAAAAAGATTTTCACAGGGCAAATAGATACTCAACTCCATCATGATAGGCAGGGGCTTCAAAGTTCCCGAGGCCAGAATGAGAAAGGTCCTTGGGGCTTAGAGAGCCCCTCAGCAGGGAGGAAGCAGTTCCTGGTTCTCACTCTTACTTCCAAGCCATTTACAGTTCTGCCACATTTTCTCCTCACATCTCCTCCTTGGAGGTGCAGACATTCAATCCTTCCAGCTCCTTTCCCTCCAAGCTCCTCCATCTGGGCAGGCTGTCCCTGCTGGCTGTGCTCCTTTGTTCTCTGCACATCTGCCACTTCTTTATTAATGTTCTAGATGGGATTTGTTGGGTAAGGCAGAAAGGGGGCCTCTAGGGGATGCTCAGAAATTACCCAAGTCAAGATAAGTTATCATTACTTTCTTCTTTTTCCTAGCTGCTGGTTAGCAATCCTCTGTCAAGGCTACACACAGGTGTTCTCATCTCCCCAAACTGCCCAAACCTTCCTCTGATATTGGAACCTCCTGTTCCCCTTGTTGACCACTCTCACCTCCCATGACTGTCCCTCCTCTGCTTGAGCAATACCTCTGAAGTCATCACTTTCCTTTTATCCCCCAAGGACATTTGCATTTAACCAATCACCCTCAATCCAGCTTTGCTTCTCTCATACTCAGCATAGATCTTGAGTTAAAGCAATTTGGTTTGTTGTTATAAGAGGAGAATAACCTTCACTTAGCTTATGCTAGTGTTTGATATATTTTCTATTACATGAAGCCAAATGCTTGACTAACCAATGCACCAGAATTCCCTGGTCCATTTGATTTCATTATTTATTATTCATTTTTTAATTTATTATTTTATTGAGATACAACATTTCTATATCTTTATGGGTTACCTTATGGTAATTCAATTACATGTACAACAATCAAATAAGGTAATAAGCATTTCCATCTCCTTAAACATTAATCATTTTTATGTGTTGACAATTTCCTACTCTTCTTTTCCAGTCATTATGAAAAATGTCATAGATTATTGTAGCATATAGTTACCCTTCTGTGTTAAAGGAGAACCAAAAGTAATTATTCCACTCTGTGTTTTGGTGTCCTTTATTGAATTTTTTTTCCAATCTTTCTCTTTCCTGCCCTTCCTAGTCTCTAGTGACTACCATTCTGTTGTTCCAAGATTGACTTGTTAGCTTCCACAGATGAGTAGGAATATGTGATATTTATCTTTCTGTGCCTGGCTTATTTCACTTAACATAATGACCTCCAGTTCCATCCATGTTGTGGGAAAAGACAGGATTTCATTATTTTTTTATGATGGAATAAAATTGCAGGATAAGAAAATCAACATACAAAAAATAGTATTTTATGCACAAATAATAAACTCACTGGAAAAGAAATTAAAAAAGCAATCCTATTCAAAATAGATACAAAAAGTAAAAATATTTAGGATTAAATTTAACCAAAGAAATGAAATATCTCTCCAATGAAAATTATAAAATAGCAGTGAAAGAAATGATAGAGAACATGGTTAAATGGAAATACAGCCCATGTTCATGGATGGGAAAAAATAATATGTGCAAATAATCATACTACCCAAAGTCATCTATAGAGTAAATGCAATTCTCATTTAATTTTTAAAAAAATATTTATTTTTTTAGTTGTAGTTGGATACAATATCTTTATTTATTTATTTTTATGTGGTGCTGAGGATCGAAGGGCTTCACATGTGCTAGGCGAGTGCTCTACCACTGAGCCACAACCCCAGCCCCCTCATTTGATTTTTGATGTTGTCATGCTGTACTTGATAATGTTTTCTATATCTCTTTTGATTATACAGCCTCCATAATTTTAAGACTGGTAGTGCTGGAAGAGCCCTTAGATACTAATATCCAGTTCCTTAATTTTGTATATGGGGAAAGTAAAACCCACAGAGGAAAGTAACAGGGAAGTTATTGGTCAGGATTGGAGCTCAGGAATCTTGAAAGTTAGTCCAGCACTCAGTGCCAACCATCTTCCAATCTTCTTGACTAATAATAACAAAGGTTAAGAGTGTGGAATCTCTGCTCTTGCTTTATAGGGCCACTGTGGACACACGCTGAGCATAGCCATGTGCCTTTGAGGCTCTGACAATCATGTGGAAAGGCAGACTCTGAAAACATGGGCAGTCATCACTACCTGGGAGACTGGGGAGACCCAGGGCACATGCTCACTGAGCTTTTCTGTCTAGTTCTCTAACTCACTTTCCTGGAGACAGATTATCAGCCTCTGTCAGTGTCCCAGAGCAGGGTTCAGATGTGAGCTCTGTGGTCACACACTTATAGGCTTTGTGTGCACACACAATCAACTACGAGAGGCATGCATAGGAAACATGCTGCTGGCCAGCTGTGTATTTCTGGTTGTCTTTCTTTCTTAATTTTTACCTCTGTTACGTCCCATTCAAATGTCCAACATGTTACTTTTCTTATCTCCCTTTCTGTCTGTGCATACCGCATCTTAGTCCATCCCTCACTTTGAGTACTGAATCTCTTATTTGTTTCCTTTTTATAAATCTCAGCTCCAGAGATCAGATCGCTGAATGTACTTCTCCCTCTGTACAGGGAGCTCTCCCTCTGGCTGCCTTTTGCCTTTCCTGTCTGAGCACAAACATCAACTCCTCAGAGAGTCCTCTCTCACCAGCTTGTGCTGCGTGTCACCCTCTCGTATGCCACTTCCATCCGTGCTTGGCTTGGACGTCTTATTTTCTTCACAGTGTTGAGTACCAACTCAACAATTGCAGTTGTGTATTTGTTTGTTTCGTTTGCATTCTTTGCATTGGGATGCAAGTATGTCTCCTAGAACAGAAGCATCTATTCTTACGCATCCCAGTGCCAAAACTGTGCTTGGTTTGAAATAGATATTCAAAAATCATTTGTTGAACTAAAGTGAAGTGAAGATGAACTTTTGAAATTAGCTGGTTCTATGTCATGGGTTGTCAGTGATGGGGGTGTAGGGCAGCTACAAGACCCAGGACAAGCCCTCCTGTTGGCTGTCCGTCATAGGTGTCTGGTACAGTGAAGGACACTCATGCAGTGACTCCTTTCTCCTGACATCCTTGTCAGCATTTCTGCTCTCTTGATGTAACTGAGTAATCCTCGGATGTTAAATTAAGCTCATTTATATCCATACCAAGCCAAAGAGTGGTTTTCTTTTTCTAGGATGGGGGAGTTTCCTCTAAAAGGTTTTATCAAAAATGCATGCCTTCACTCACTGGCTGCTAATCCCCCCTCTGCTTAGCTTCTCAGCTTTTCTGGGAAAGCTTCTCTCCTTCCCCTGATCTGCCTGTACTGGAAACCCACAATTATCAGAAAATCTCCTGTGATTCTCCTTGAGAGACTAGAGAGATCACAACTTCTTACATGTCTCCACAGATGCTTGGATGGGTTTCCAACTTGTCTCCCTGGGTCCCTTGTGCTAGATTCAATCTAGTTTTCTTATCTTCTTATCCCTGACCCCACACTGCTTCATTCCCCAGCCCAATCTTACCATGTACTCACTTCCTATTATTTGCAGGCTCTCCTAAAATGTTCCCTGATCCTTGTCTGCATGCCCAAGCCCCCCGTTCATTCAGTCCTTGGCCCACCACCACCCCTAGAGGATGTACCTACTTCTCCTTATTCCAAATTTCTTCCTCATCCACAAATCTTTACTCAAAACAACTACTTGTGAGAGGGCTTTCCTGACTCACTCTCTCTGGTTCTTAGTACCTAATTCCAGACATCCCTTTGATGAATCTGTCTGTCTGCACACAGCTGTATCTATAGGATCCAAATGTGTCCAGATGTGAGTAGGTATCAGATTTGGGGGTCCCATTTAAACTTCATGTTTGGTGGAATTTTCTTCCAGGTAAGAAACTCATTTTTCTGGGTCTTGGGGTGGGCAGGCAATTTGTCTACATTTTATTTAAATAACTTCCTTTTTCTTTTGCGGGCATCAGACTGGAGTATAAATTGGAGGACCATAAATGAGTAACCATCACGATGCCAGGGCTATTTCTCCTTGTCATTCTTGCTGCCCTGGCTCTTGCTTTTCCTCTCCCTAGCCCTTGCCACTTGTCAGGTCAAGAAACGATCCAAGTCAATCAGAAACTCTTCTTTTTGAGGCAGCCCAACCTAGCTTGGAGGAGGAGGCAGAAGAAGGTGGCAGGAGAAAGTAGCTCTGTCCTCAGGGTCTTAGAGCTTATTGGAGAAGGAGAATCAGTAAGCAGACAGAAAGGAAAACACTTAAAAAATGTGGAAGGAAATGGCTTGGAAGCCCAATATTTGGCTTCTGGGTCTTTGTTTCATCCACCATTGACTCTCCTGGCAACTGTCTAGGAATATTTCAGAGTCACTTGGGTAGGGCCCGAGAATGAATCAAACGTCTCTTTTCATAGACCCACCGGGCTGGCCGAGCGCTGTGACGGTCATTCTGCCCATTCCCTTGCCCCTAGGCCAGACCACATCAATTCAGCCTGCCCAGCCAGGGGTATCTCCTGTTTCCAAACCTCACCGGAGACGGATCCTACCCAGCTCTCTGTCTGCTTTTCCTGCCCCAGTGGTTTTAAGCCTCCGTAATGAATGGCTGAGACCGCTGCATTCCTTGGACACCTCTTAGCCCTGCATATTTGTCAAGCACTCCTGGGGAGGGAACTCAAGGAGACTTAGAGGCAAAGGCCTCTGTGTGGCAGCCCAGCCATACTCAGCTTTTTCCACTGGGCTTCTCAACGGCATTCTGTCGGGCTCCAAGGAGGGGAAGTGGTTCCCATTTGCAAGAAGATGAATGCTGGTATTTGACTTACTGCTGTATCAGGGCCCAGAAACCCTGGCAGAGAAGACTTCTCTTTAATTTGGAAAAAAGACTGAATCCCACCTGCCTGTTCAGTCTTGAGCACCTCTTTCTCTTCCACCTCCTTTTCTCTTCTCACCTCTCCATGTGGGATTGCAGCCTGTCAGGACAGGCCTTATGGACAGTCCTGTCTCTGCTTGGGGTCCCACAGTTCTGCTCTCCTGATGGATGGAGTGCTGTCAACTGATATTGTTCTGATCTGTAAACTGGTGCTCTAAAGTGAAGAGGAAGTGGTTTTGGGTGAAGGGGTCATACTAAATGAAAAGAGAGTTGATCAAAGGCTGAGATTTATGTGCTTTTAAAAACAGACACCTCTGACAAGTTTTCTGTGTGTCTTTGCTATGGAAAATTCCATTCCTTCTAGATCTCTTACCTGCTGCTCTAAATGCAGTAAAAAAGAGAGTATGAAAATGGGTGTGATGATTAGTTTTATGAATCACTTTGAATGGGGTCATGAGGTGCCCAGATATTTGGTCAAATATTATTCTGGGAGTTTCTGTGTCAATGTCTCTGGATAAGATTTTAATTGATAGAGTAAACCTACTGACCCGTGGGCCCTAGGTTGAAAAAGCACCAGAGGCCACTACACATTCAATTCTACTAGTCTACAATTGGGTATAGAAGACCCCGTCACAGTCCTTTCTGTGAAGCCATGAAGAGGCTCGAGAGAAGTTCTGCTTGGGTCTGTGGCTTATTTAGAACCTAACATCTTGGGAGATGGAAGATGGCAGAAAGCCCCAGAGCAAAGGCCAAGGTCAAGATTATTTCTGGCTTGGAGATTATTCCTAATATCACATGCAGACGGAAATCCTAAGTGGCCTCTGTGTATATTTAAGTGGCCTCACACAAGATGAACCTGGAAGCCCAAATTCAGAAACACGTGAAGAATAAAGTGAGCACTAATGAAATAAAAAAAAATATATATATATATATATATATATATATATATATATATATATATATATATATGAAAATGAACTTACCTCTGGGGACATTACAATAATAGAGCAACCTGAAAATTTAAAAATAAGTCTATTTAGGATTGTCAAAGACAAACTATAATAAAAGTTAAAAGAAAAATGATGAAATAAAAAATTGTATGCACATAAGAGAATATTTAAAGTAACAATAGTAAATTGTGATACTACAAAATAAAGTCATCAAGAAAAACTGCTAACAGATGAAATAAACTCTTATCTACAGTTTAGAACTAACACATTAAAAAAAAGAAAGAAAATAATGGGTGTGATAATTAACTTTATGTGTTACCTGGGCCACGAGATGCCCAAATATTTGCTCAGATGTTATGCTGGTGATTCTGCGTGGGTATGTTTGGATGAAATTAACATTTTCATTGGTACAGAAAAGCAGATTGCTCTCTACAATGTGAGTGAGCCAATCAGGGTGGATGAAGGCCTGATTGCAACAAGAAGGCCATGCTCTCTCAACTAAGAGGGAATTTTTGGGAAGACTGCCTTCAAACTGCATCTGCATCATTGGATGTCCTAGGCATGCTCAGCCAGACTGCAGACTTGGATTGGACAGTCTCCATCATTGTATGAGACAATGCCTTATAATAAATTTCTTTCGGTCTCCCTGTCTCTCAAGAAGACATATATTTCTTATTGGTCCTATTTCTTTGGAGAATTCTATTACTATAGGATAACAGAACCTAGGCCCATAACAAAATATGAACACAATAGAAATTATACATACATACATACATACATGTAAACATGTGATGGGTAGTTAAGAGTCACAGGGAATGGATTGAGAAGCTTCAGAATGCATCTGATTTAGTTCCAAGAGAAAAAGATACAGAGAATGACATACATTTCCAGTAATGAAGTCATGAGTTCTTAGGTTGAAAGTTCACATCGAGTGCAAATAGAATAAATAAAAAGTAAACCCACATTTATTTATGCTATTGTGATGTATAGAAAATGAATAATAAAAATAAATCTATCAGGAGAAAAAAGTTACTGACAGAAGAATTACATGAGTTAATATCTTGATAGTGCTGAGAAAAAGTCAACCTAGAATTTTATACCCAGCTAAATTATTGTTCAGTTGTGAAAGCAAAGTGAGAACACGTTCAGTTACATAAAGACTAAAGAAATGTACTACTTATGGAGTCTAGTATTTAGTTCTAAAGGAACAAAAGTGAAATTAGAGAAAACAATTGGAAGCAAGGCAGAAATAGTTGTAAAGTATTTCAGTGAAGAGCACTGATAACTGACTAAAATTGTGTGTGTGTGTGTGTGTGTGTGTGTGTGTGTGTGTTAAAAAGAATCAAGCTAAAAGCCTAAGCAGCATCAAAGAACATTGGTGGCAGGGGGTGCTCAGTTTGGTAATTAGAACCAATTCTGCAATCCTTCTAAAGTTTAGGAGGAGGCTCAAGATAATGAATACATTAGGAACTTAGCAGAAATTTTCATATGTGTACATATAATTAAAACTTTGTGAGTAACCATTAAAATAGAAGAAATAATGATTTAGCTTCTAAACCAGAAGCCAAGAGGGAAAAAATTGGTGACAGTGGGGAGAATATTTGGACCTGTATCGATCAAAAAGAAGTCAGGGAAAGAGGAAAACTAGGATTGAGAAAAGAAGTGGGGCTGGGTTGTGGCTCAGTGGTAGAGCACTTGCCTAGCATATCTAAGGCCTTGAGTTCAAACCTTAGTACCACATAAAATAAATGAATAAAAATAAACCAGAGTAGCTGTTATAAAGGCATAAACAAAAAGAAGTATGAAAGGGAAAGCACAAAATAAGGAAAATAAATATTGGTTTAAAACAGCAAGTAGCAGAACCTTACATGCAGTCAATCCTACTTACCTTCAAGTTTACCAAACACACAAAACAATGATGTGTGCCTCTATATAAAAAATGTTACTAAAAAACCAAAAACTTGTATAGAGGGGAAACAATTTTAGAGGAGATGCTACCAAAAAATAGGGAAGGTTGCTAAGGACCTTAAATTGCATCTTTAATGCTTTATTTTGTAAAAGGTCTGAAACATATAGGATAATATTGACATTTTCAAAGTGCCTATGGTGGCACATTATTTTTTTTCATTTTCTCTATAATTTTCCATGTATTAGAAATATTTCATGATGTTTAAGAGAAGAAAAAGAAAATCAAAAACTAAACTGTATAGCTGCAGAAACAGGGATTAAAGCAGGTATAGGTTTATTTCAATGGGGGATTTCCTCAGGCCTGAGAGCCTTAGAAGGATTTCTAGGTCACAGGCAGGTGGAGACAGATGGAGTCTTGGAGATCACACAACGTGGTATCCATGGAGATCTTGCCTTGGTCTATGAACAGCTAGGAAAGCAAAGGTACAAACCATATGGAAACCCAGGGCTAAGTTCTAGAACAAGATGTGGCACAAAGAGAGGGATATTTGATCTCTGAACCAGTAAAGGGCTGTTTAATTTTTTGTTATCAGATGGACTGCAGAATCTTTACCTGGTATTTACTGAGTACTTGTGATTCAGAAGTCTTTCTGCTAAATGTTTGACCTGTGTTATCTGACATAATCACTTCTAGCCCATGAGCACTAGACTTATTGACTATTTCATTAAGAAGCAGTAAAATGCAATGATTGGGGTCATGGACCTTGGAGTTACATCACAGCTTTGCTCTTCACCAGCTGTGTGATAATGGAAGCTCACTTCATTTCTCTGTGCCTCAGTTTCCTCATTTTTAAAATAGGATGATAATATTGACCTCACTGCATTGTTGTGCAGATTAAATGTGTTGATAGTTGCAAAGGCTTAGAAGTCTGGTTGGCATATAACCATCACAATGTAAGAGGTTGCCATTATTTCTATTTGGAATGAGGAAAGGTCTGGAGAGAAAAAGGAGGCTGCAAAAGTTCACAGCTAGTAGATGTTAGAGCAGGACCTCAAATGCAGGGCTAACTCTAAAGTCAGGTATTTAATTGCTACACTATTCTGCCTCCCCAGGAAATGTAAGAGATATAGAGACATAGGAATAAAAAACATTGAGTTACTGGAGACAAGTAGGGTGAGTTAGCAAGACAGAGATAAAGACTTATGGCAGAAGTCTTTCTTGATATTCTTTTACATGGTCGCAGATGGAAGTGGTTCTCCCAGCTCTTTAAATGGAGGAGCTCCCATAAGGACCAAACAAACAGGAATTCAGGGGGGAAGATGACGGTGATCTTGGAGCCCACTCGTCAACCTGTACCCCCTTCCCTCCTTTATGGTAGCTTGCTGAGTTTATTTTGGCATCTGCCTTCCTCTGTGGAGATGCAGGCTTTGGGGAGGATGGAACCACATCTTCAGCCACAGAGGCTACTTCATGACTGATTTGAGCCAGTAAGGGTGGCTTTGCTCTTACTAGAAATTGATTTGGACACAGGCATGTCTCATATTCTAGCTAAAAAAAAAAAGTGAGAAAAGGTCTTATGAGGAGCCTTCTGTGGGAGGCATGTTAATGGGGGGTAGGTGAGGTCACTTTCCTGCTGGACACTGTGGTATCTGGGTGACATAGTTCATTGACTGCAATAACAAAGTACCTACAAACAAGCTTATAAACATCAGAAATTCAAGTACAAGATCAACGCACCTACATTTCAGTGGCTGATGAGGACCTACTTTCTGGTTTATAGATGGCTTCTTACTGCTTCCTCACGTGGTGGAGGGGGCAAGGCTGTTCTTTGGGACTTCTTTTGTAAGGGCTTGGTTTTCATAACCCAATCAGTTCCCAAAGGGTCTGCTTCTTAATGTCATCAGATTGGGGGTTAAATTTCAATATATGAACTTTGGGGGGACTTAAGCATTCATTCTATTATCAACAAGATTGGGTAGCCATCTTATACCAGTGGTCAGCTAGCCTAAGGATGAGCTCCCACAGGGAGGGTGGTGAAACAAACAAATGGAAGGAACACGGGCCTTGGTGATGTCAGTGAACTACAAATTGCTCTACCCATGAACTTTTGTCATGGGAGATAGTATGCTTTCTAAATTATTCCAGTCAGTCGAGAGGTAGAGATTCTGTTACTTGCAGTCCATAGTATCCAAGGCAGTTCAACTACCAAATCAAACTCAGCATCAGGGGAGAGAAAGCAATAGTGCCTGGGATCTTTAGCTTTCTCCACTGAAGGGCAGCCCCAGATCTATGGTTTTGTTCCTGAGAGTCGGGAGCAGGTTGTGGCAGTCCAGGATGACAGCTGGGCTTGGTTCCTTGTACTGGAAAAGGCATACTGTGAACTAGGTCGCGAGCAGCTGGAGGACAGAGTTTCCCCAGCCCTTTAAACTGAGGAGCTCTAGTAACAACCCAACAAGCAGGAATCCAGAGGGGGGAGATGACAATGGTCTTGGAGCTTCTCCCTACTCAGATCGGATGCATGAAGGTAATAAAAACCACCCAAAAGAAACTGTTAAAAAGAGGCCTCAGGAAGCACATCCAAGAGAATGAAAAGAAAGGAGAACAGAAACAAAATCTTCCAGACCAAATGACTCTCCAAAAATAATGAGACCAAAGTTCAAAGAAGTAATTTAAACCAAATAAGGCAGGGAAGGCCCAGCCAGTGAGAGGCAGGCTCACTCTGCAGGGAGCAGGGAGCAGAGGGATGGAGCTGAGCGGAGTTCAGTTTAGGACAGCCCACAGGTCACAGGGAACCCAGAAAGGCTGCTCCTGCACAGGTCAGTGAAGGGGGCAGGGCTAGAGGGTGCATCCTGTTCTCCTCCCCTGCCCCAGTGTGCCTGGGATGCTATTTCCCCCTCACCATTAGCCAGACTACTTGAATTTGCAAACTACAAATCCCATCTGGGTGGGCCTTTGGCTGCTGCAAAAGAGAGCCCCCTAGACCAAGGGAATGAAGGAAACCTTACTCACTTTTAGCCACACTTCTTTTTTGGCCCTAATTTATATCTCATTGCAGCAAAGAATCACAGGACCATCCAATAAGCCGGGATGATGGATGTTAAACTCATTAGCTGCCTGCTTAATTTGTAGACTCAGGCCCTTGATGATCCTATAGAGCAGGTAATTGTCCTGTGGTTAAGAATAAGAACATACATCGGGCTCATCTGTGTCTTCTGCATGTGAATATGTGTATGCATTTACTCGTTTTCAAGAACTACTTACCTTTCTACTCTCCATACGCCCTATTTTAAATGCAAACTCTCTACTATTTACCACAGCACTTTAAATCATAATTGTGTGTATGTACGTGTGTATGCACACGTGTGCATGTGTTTGAATATATATATATATATATATATACCTATGTAAATATGTGTATATATTTATATGTACATATAATATATGTATATATTATATATGTGTATATATATATTTGCATGCTGTCATAGAAATTGAACATTTAAAGAGGCACTGTAATGAACATGGAGATTTAAATCCCCAGATAGAAAGCCTTAGAAGGCTCTCTATTCCATGTTCTTTGCTTGACTATGATCTTTGATAGTTATTCCTATGATAGAGGATGAAACTGAACTGTGTATCATGGTCACTGATTCACTCTGCATTCAGATTCACAAAGAAAATGTGACTTATGTGGAGTTTAAATTTTTTCTATGTCTGATCTATTTAGAGCCCCAATAGCACTAGCTAATGGGATAGCAACCTTGTCAGTCAATGATATCTCAAGTTCTTCCAGTTAAATATTTATATCAAAGGTACTTACTGAGTTATTTGAAAGTCTCTTCCTTCCCCTGCTCTTTCCAAGATGGCACCTGGTGGGGCTAAAAACAATACACGATGAAAGAAAAGAAGGAGGGGCTCTAGCCAATGTTATTCCATGGATTTCCATTGGTTTCCACTGGGGTGGATGTTGGTCCAGTCCCAGGATTATTGACCTCTGGTCCCCAGTGCACTGGAGGCAATGTGATATCTGGGGTCTTCTCAATACCCCCCTTGGCTTCCCTCAGGAGTACTTTGAATTTCTGGGTCCACTGTTCACTAGCAGGTCATGGATGTAAGACATGATGACCCAGACTTGCCTTTCCAGCCTCTTTCTTGCTCTGCTGCTAAGCTGTCACTCAGCCAGGTTGACTATGGCTTTGTGTATGACCCTTCCAAGAGGCTCATAGTTCCTCCAATATGTGGCCAGGGAAGAATGTGCCTGGCCACCTCCCATAAATGTTTTCAGGTTCCTTCCACTTCTATGCAGAACTTTCTACTAGTTTCTTTCTTTCTCTCTCTCTCTCTTTCTTTCTTCTGTTCTTGGGTTTATCTCAGGGATGAGAGAATAAGGATACATAAATCTAAGCTCCTGCTCTTCTGTCTCCTCCTCACAATCCACTTTGGGACACACAGTCTCCCTCCCCCTCTGGTCTGCAGGGCAGAGTGTGTGTGCGATATTCCTCTAGCCTCCTCTACCTGAGATGTGACTTGCCCTTTGCTGTTTCTTGAAGCAGAAAGACAGTGTGTGAGGAATGAGAACTTGTTTTCACAAGTAAATAGACATGACTTTTGAAATATTTTAAAAAATACAGCAATTGCATTACCATATGTAGACCCTCTGGGCTGACTGGGAGTCCTGTACAGAGAGGGAGCTTAATAAAAGCTGCTTCCTGGCTGAGAGGAGAGCGGGAGGAGGAGCCTCAACTGCCTAGGAGTAACATCTCCAAGGTTTCTGCAAATTTCTTTCTTTTCTGAAATGCAAGACTCTTGATTGTTTCTGTTTTCTTTTAATTTAAATAGTACACACCTCTCCATCTGTCCCTCACCCTCCTACAGGGTGTTCCTGGGAGAAACCACAGTAGGTGTCCATCACATAAGCAGGGTGGCTAATGAACAAGATGCCCTCAGGAAATATCCTTCCATGCTCTTTTAATTCAGAAAAGTCAAAAGAATAATATGATAGACATATTAACATATCCTACTCATATTTAAAATTTTGCTTTGTGTCATTGAGGCTTCAGATAGTGTGTATACATAGGCTCTTCCAGTTAAAGTTGAAAACTATTTTGTTACTCTTCAGAATCCCAGTATCTTCTCTTTCTCCCCAGAAAAAAATAACTATCAACTATCTGATTATTTATTCTTGGTCATGATCTTATTAGCTTAATGCAAATTTGTTAAATATTATGTTTGTATTATATATCAGATAATATATATTATTAGTCTGCATATTTAAAACATTTTCCTAAAGGATATGTACTATGGTTTGGTGATGAGGTGTTCTCTGGAAAGTACATGTGTTAAGAAATGCAGGAATGCTCAGAGGTGAAATTAATTAGAGTATGAGAGCTGTCACCTCCTCAGTGGATTAATCCACTTGATGGGTTAATAATTTGAATGAACTATTGTGTGGTAATTATAGGCAAGTGGCTTGTGACTGGAAGAAGTAGGTCACTGGGGGTATGACCTTGGACTATGTCTTGTCCCTGCCTTCTCCCACTCTGTCTCTACTTCCTAAGTTCTCTGGGTTGAGTAGCATCCCTCTTTTATGCTTTTCCATAGTGATTTCTGCCTCACCTCCAAACCAGAGCAATGAAGTCAACTGCCCATGGAATGAACCTCTGAAACTGTGAGCCCAGAGTGACCTTTTCTTCCTCTAAGTTTTTTTTTTTTTTTCCAGGTATTTTTGTCACAGTGATAAAAAGCTGACTAACCTAAAACGATAGTACATGAATTGTTTTGCCACTATTATTTTTAGTCAACAATATGTTTTTGAGATTTCTTTTTGTGTGGGTACATATAGGCCAGTCTATTCATTTTAAGCTGTTTTCAAATACTGTATTCAATTGTGAACATATTACACCTCTTAATTCCCCACTGGAAAAAAAAATCAGATTTTTTTCCCAATATTTTCAGCTGGTATTTTATTTATAAGGTACTGGCTCAACCTAATACTTTAATTTCAGGCCAAATTTTACTGAAAAAACTGTGTTGCTTGTAAAGCAGCTTAATTTCCCAGCTGACTCGGAACTATGTCCAGAGACAACTGAGCATCTCATGTGCCCCACAGAGTTAGAGATTACCTCCCTGGGGCCTCTCTTTGACTCAGTTTCTTTGTCTGGGAAAGTAGGATCATAATTGTTTCTTTCTCCTTGGGCTGTTGTGAAAAAAATAAAGGATTATGGATTCTTATAGTGTCCAGCAGCTAGTAAGCCCTCTGTTAGCTATAGATATATACAGAAATTAATAAAAATGAATGTCTAGTATAGAAATAGAACCCAGAATCCTGACTCCCTGATCAATTTTCTTTCAGAGAGTCTTTTGAACTGGGTTATCTCTGTTGGTAAGATTTTTGTCTTTAAGAGTTTATGGTCTGTGAGGACACAATTCCAACGTGGACTCAAGGAGGCAGAGGCCACAAGCAGAGGCAGTAGCTGTACTGCTGTCAAAGTCACAGGTGCTGCTAGCCAACGCTGTCCTCTGGGTTTTCAGAGCGTGCCTTTGCAAGGCCTGCATGGGCCTGCCAGGATTGAGTGCATTTTGAGAATTGAGAAGTGCAGCTCAGATCCCTTGTGATAGGCCTATTCTTTGCATAGATCTGGCCAATCAGAGCTCTGTTGCTATGTGGCTCTCTCTCCAGCTCTGCTCACAGCCAGCATGTTGTCCAGAGACATCCCTTTGCTATTTCTGTTTGGAGTGATTTTTTTATAAACACCTGATGCACACCTTTTCTCTTCATGTTCCTCTCCTCTAACCCTCCATTTAGCCCCTACCCAAGGCCCTACCCAGACACACAAATACACAGGAATCAGACTCAAACTATTAACAAAGAAAACTTGGTCCAAGACAGAAAACAATCTTTGAAAAGAGCCTTATTTCATGCTAAGCAATGCTGAGAACATCTGCTCTCAAACACTTGGGGACACTAATTAAAATATTCATTCTTTCTTCTCCGCTTCCAAGAGTGGAGAAACCAACAGAAGAGAAGTAATAAGTTTCCAGATATTCTGCTCTCTACCTACTCTTCCCACCTCCCTCACGGACTCAGCCCCAAAGCTAGTGTGACTCTTCACAAGCCATCAGCACGGGGGCGGGGTGGGGGGGGCTCTCTGGCTTTCTCTTCTTTTGGCAGAACATCTGGATTCTGTCTGTTCATCTCCCCTCCTGTACTCTCTGATAAGACACAGGACAAAAGCAAGGCAAGCACATTCTTGAGAGAGAGGGGGCTGTGTGCAGCCAAAGCTCAAGACAGCGCCAGAGCACACAGGGAGGGGAGACATGAAAGAGAGTGATGATTGGCTGACCAAGGTGGTGCGATAAAATGGGATGGATTGGAGGGAAAGTTCTACTGGGGCAGAAAAATCATGGCAGGTCAGGGATTTGGGGACGCTAAAGAACAGAAAATTAGAATTCTAGTTAGTGACCTTGACATGACTTATTGGAATGTTAAAACTTTAAGAAAGATATGTGTACTAGTTGGAACAATTGTGGAGCCATGGTGCTTTGAATGCAGTATTGCTACTGGTTTATTATTCCAATTTTAAAGTAGTTTATCAGAACATACATAAATAAATTGATGACCCTTCAAATAAGGGTCACGATGGTATAGGGCCGGTTGTGCTACAGAGACCAATTTCCTGGAAACCTACCTAATGCTAGTTAATACACTGTGGCTACTGAAAGAAAGGGAGAATTAAATAGAAAGCTGGAGTACCTTGCTTCAAATGAGTTTGCTCCAGAGATCTGATTTTCCTAGTTTCTGCATTAACTTCTCCATCTCTTCCTCCTTACTAGAGGTTGTTCCAGGGGAGCAGGGATTTGTAAGGGCTCCAATATACATAGCAAATATGAAGCAAAAGCTTTGAAACAAGAGTGTAAAGAATCATGAAAACATCTGGGGAGCTCTGATTTTATTTTTGAAGAATATAGCTTAAAAATACATGTGAAATACAAGCTGTGGCCTTAAAAACCAGGGCCTAAAATAAATAAGAGTTAGAAAAATAGTAATCTTAATATAGTATCTTAAGGTTTTAAACAAAAAGATTTCTTTTAAGAACTAATAAATATCTCATGTGGTATTAAAACCTTCTTCTAGTATCAAGAATTCCTTAAGTTCATTATGATCTTTACTTAAATTCAAGAAGACAGCACTCTGGATTTTAAAAAAAGTAAAAAAGAATAAGATCCCATTTTGAAAAATTCTACCTTCCTAACATATTGAGAGATGAGAGGAATGATTCTAATGATTCTTTCCTAAGAGTGATGGAGTATTGGGATGTATTTTAAATGTCTTTTGTACTTTTCGGTTTTGTTTATTTTTATTTTTAATTTTTAAAACAAACACTATTGTTTCCTACTGATATAACATAATTTTCTCTAAAGGAAAAAGCAATTAAACTGTCTTGAGAATTGAGTGCCACACACTTTTCCCTGTGGATCTCAGGAGGCTTCCTGTGTGTATGTGTGTGATTTTTTTTGTGTGTGTACATGTGTGTGTGTGTGTGTGTGTGTTGACAGTGGCAGTGTCTCAGTGCATCTGTTCCTACGGGATACTTTATGATACAGAAGTAGTGAGTGAGAAGAGGGACAGGAACTGGGAGAACTGGACATGACTCAGCAAAAACACACGGTGAAATTTTCAGGCAGCTCAAAATCCCCTCTGCTCCTGAATAGAATGGCCCTGGCCCTCTCAAAATGAGGTGGATGTTCTAACCTTGCCTGGGTAAGCATTAAGAGAGGGTGGGGAAGGAGGATACCGGCAGTGGCAGTGCACCACCTGGCTCTTCCCTCCAGAGGGGAGGCCAGGGGGTGAGTTCTCTGTCCTGTGCAAGCAGGGAACAAGGTTCTTCTGTAGTTGGACTGAACACGGGGCAGACCAGCAGCCTGGAGGAAATTCTCAATAGCAGCATTTCTCAGAAATACTGCGGAAGTCTCCCAGACAAAGCAGACAGATTGGCATCTCTTTCTTGATCTCTTTCTTCAGAGTCAGAGAGGGGGAAGGAGTGGGATAGACCTAGCCAACATACCAGGGACAGTGGTGAAATCTCGGGAATCTGAGGGGGTCTGCCAGCCATGTTTCCACAGCAGCTTGGGCAAGAGCACTTAATGCCTGCGCCTGCATGAACTTGGCTGCCAGACTACAAAGGTCGCCCCCAGGCTGAAGGGCCATCTGCCCCTGTATTCACCTCCTGGTACCAGCTCCTAACTGTAGGGATCAGTATGGATTTGGACCCTCAGCTTGGGTCCTGGGACACTTAGGGGTCCACTCTTCTGCTTGTCATTCTGTCACCTTCTTTGCCTCTTCCTCCTGCATTGCCAGACCCCATTCTTCACCTAGACACTCATATTTGGTGTAACCAACACTCAGATGCAGAACTGAAATCTAGTTCCCATAGTCTCTGGGTTAGTAGTACTCCCAACCTGCCCCCATTACCTCAACTCCTCATAACCCACAAAGAAGAAGACAAACAACACACAAACAAAAGTTAAGAATAGAAGGGAGATTTCTGGCCTTGGCACAGCAGGAAGTTGTAGCCATACAAATGATGCTCGGAGACCAAAGAATCATGTCATGACCTTAGGCAGAGTAGCCATATGGCTGATAACATTGCTGTATCATATGGCTATATCATTGGAGGGCCGAAATTAACCCTTTTGTTGTTCAGTTCTGGCTGTAATATAATTTTACAGATGGAAATATTACAGAGAGAAATGACTTGCTCTGCTTTACACAGCAGGTAGAAGTAAAATGAACAGAAATGATAGAAGCCCAGACCCAATTATTTGACATCCCAAGACCTTTCCTATGTCTAAATGGCTTGACTAAAATGGCTTGACTAGAGGAGTGTCTGGCAAATTTTTATGATGGGAAGCCCAACCGGCAGACCTCAAAGTCTTCTTCTGTCTCAGTGACACTAACTTTCTCATCTTATTACATGAGTTTGGGATATAACATAGTAAAAGCATATTTGCTTGAAATTTTTTTCTAAGACAAAGTAGAAGTCCATGTTCCATTTCTGTCTGACCTGTTTTATTCTAGGGGCATCTTTTCAGGACCATCTTCTCTTTATTTTACATCAAATACCAACTTAACCCACACATACATCTCATTAGTAATTTAGTTGACACTCTAGCTGCCTAATTTTATTCCATCACAAAGTGAGTTTCCTGGTAGCATGGAGGATGAGATTAACAGATATAAATTTACAAAACTGAAAAGAATGTATATGGATGGAATGGTGACCTCTTCATTATGGCAGGACCACGGCAGCTTGCATCCACACCCCAGACAGAGATTAGCCACTTCAGGTGAACTTGTTTAGGACAGAAATCTCCAAAGGCTTACCCAAATTCCTCATTGGTATTACCGTATTTTACTCTGTGGTATTACATACAACGGTTTAGGTAGAGTCTTGCTTCACATATTCTAAGCCCCTGACCAAGGACTCAAAATTGGATTAGATGACACCTCTATCAGTTCAAATTGTGATAGTTATGTAGTGAAATATACTGTATCCTATAAAAGTGGGAAAGGAGAGAAAAAGAGATGCAGAAGGAATTGTGCTGAACATGTTGGATCAAATTAGTGCAAGAGTCATTTGGATGAATCTCAGTGTCTTAAAGTAGATGAACCAATAAACCTATAAAACTCAGTCAAGTGCCTGTTTACAGAAAACTTTATTGTTCATAATTTCCACATCAGTGCTGCTCAAACTTTACTGCACCTCTCTTGTTTTGACCTCAGTAAATTGAGCTGAGATATGTGATTCCTACCTCCAATTTGCCAACATGGAAAGAGACCTTAGAGGTTGGACTGCACACAAGTCCCCATGTAGCTGAAGGGCAAAGCAGAGGAAGCATTCTACTTTCCCAATATCTCCCCTTGACCCCACTGCTCCACAACAAGGTGTCCACAGAAACCACAGCCATCTCTTGTAAGGCAAACATGAATCTATCTTGGCCTAGTACTCTGGAGGAAATCAGGATATGAAAAGACATTTCCTCTGTCTTGCCAGATGGCTTCAGGATAAAATTCTTACCCAAACCAAGTGTCAGAGTCCAGTCAACTATTTCAGGGAGGACAAGAAGTAACATGAAGTATTTGATCCTCCTTCTTCCCTGAGACCCCACTATGTCCAAGCTTGGTGTGAGCATGTCTTGCTAAGGCAGGCAAGATCACTGAGCTGAAATCAAGAAGATGGGTCCTGGGAGAGTGGACCCTTTTAAGGGTGAGAATTGAATGCTGGAGAAATCCTAGCAGCCTTGGCAGTCACAGGTTTGGGTTCCAGACTGTACTCTCTCATTTTCCATACCTCCCCAAGAGCTGGCTGGGCAAGACATGGAATAAGCTGAAGAAAACTGAACGCTATCCAACCCATCTGGGAACCCACAGTGGAAAATATGGAGGTAATATGTTAGGACAGCTCTGACTTCTTGTAATCAATGCATACTTCAGTGCTATTCTGCATTCTTTTGCACAACTTTTCATTTTTTAAAAAATGAACAGGTAGCATTTAGAATGGCTACTCATTTTTAAAATGTTTGGAGAAGCCAGAACTTGGAGAAGCCAATGCCAAGGAGGGTGGTGACACTCAGGAAAAATCACCTCCCAAGAGAAGAAGGAGGAGCTGGATGTTTGGTCTCAAATTCTATTACAGCAAACACTTGAAAACTTTTTGCTTGGTTTTTGTGATAAGAGTTAGCTTTAGGACTGTCAAATGCATTCATGGGCCCTGTTCCTGCTTGACACCAAACATAAAAGTTAAAAAAATGAATGAGACATGATTTGGGCACTTAAGAAAGCTGAAAATGTTAAGTTAGTCTCAGATTAAGTGAGACTGGATTGCTGAAAATCTTGAAACACACTCAGTTACTTTAAAAAATAACACACATACATAGACACACACACAGAACATCAGTGCCAAGTTCTCCCAGTTGTCCTTTATCACCTTTGTCCAATGTGCTATCTCTTGAGAATTGCCTCGTTGTTCTCCATTGGCCTAAGTCTGGCTAATCTTAGGAAAAATGTTAGTTTGGGCGGGAGTCCTATGATATCAGCTCACCTCAATCCTTCTTAGGTAGATGAAGGAAAGGAGCTCACAGGAGACAAGTGGTAGATGCAACTTCCTGAGTGGCTTTTTCAATCCTGTGTCTTCCCCTTCAGGGGGTCAGCATGCCTACCAAGAAGGCAAACTTCAATTGTAATCCCATAAACAATAGGGCCTCCAATGGCTCCCCATCCCTAACCTGATACAGAGGGTTTGCTTAGCTGTTTCCACATCTCCAGCCTAATCTGCCACTTTTCTCCCATGTGTTCCTTTCATAGAGTGAAGATAAGGTCTTCAAAGTTCCCTAAAGCACTTTGATCCTTCCTGTTAGAGTCTGTAAACAAGTCAGGATGGCGCCTGGCATTTTGCCAGAGAAATGTTAGAGTCTGTGAACAAGTCTGGATGGCGCCTGGCATTTTGCCAGAGGGAGTGGTTTGTGAAGTAACTCCAGCGAGCCATTAAGTGTAGAGATTCCTTATTGGTTGACTGCGAGCCATTAAGTGTGGAGATTCCTTATTGGTTGACTGCTGTATTGAGTTTATGTTAATTAAGATAAGCTGTGTGGAATGTATAAATACCTCTGCTGTCCTACAATAAACGGCTTCTACTCCTGCTGTATCAATCATCTACACAAGTTGTTCGTCACCCTCCTGATTATTTTGCTGCAGCCGGACTGGGGCACTTCCTCTGACTTGTGTTTCTGCATCTGAGATTTATTATTATCTATCTATTACATTAACTATGCTCCTATTATTTAAACATCATATTCATCATCAGGCTGGGGCTGGGGCTCAGTGGTAGAGCATTCACCTTCCAAGTGCGAGGCCCTGGGTTCGATCCTCAGCACCACATAAAAATAAAAAATAAATAAATAAAATAAAGGTATTGTGTCCAATGACAACTAAAAACTAAATATTAAAAAAATTATATTCATCTTTCAAAATTGATTCGTCCATCCTTCCACACTAACTTTTTCTCCCTTCATTGATTTCTGCTAGCTCTGTTCTTGTTTTATTGCCAATGAGCTTCACTTCAATAGAGGTGATACCTTACTTGTCGTGTGGTCTCATAGAGCCTTGACCGTGTATTTGCTTGGAGAACATTTCCTTTCTCTTTTGTGGTGTACCTGTAGGGCAAGCACTCTAACACTGAGCTATAGCCCAGCTCTAGACAGCATTTCTTAAGTGGGGATACCCAATGGACCCACAACTCATTGTGACACGACTAAATTTAGAACTCAGAGCTCTTTCCTTTTACCCTGCTGTTCTTACCCCCTTCTCCCTGACTCCTAGTTCATCAATTTTCAGGACTCATTTGAATTCTGACCTATTTGTCCCATGTTCCTGTTCTGCCTTCTCTTGGTTTCAGGAGTCTTATGGTTAAACATGTCTTTGGACAGATGTTGTTTTAATATGTTGTTAATTGAGTTGAGGGCTCATACTAGATGCTTATTGCCTATTTACTAGTGATGACTTGCTGAATTCAGAAAGAAACCAAGGCTTTGAAGACATACAGATTTCTATTTAGATGTTGCACTGTTTTTTCTTAGACCTTCCCTTTTCTTTCTCAACTTTTCCTCTAATTGTTTTTTGCAAAGCTCTAAGTCTGCTAAACAGAAGATGGTCCAGGTGGTTGTGATTTAATAGATACTGACAGAACATCCACCCAGGCTGAATGGACACATCTGCACAGCAGAACTTCAGGGTAGAACACCAAACGATAGAGCATTCAGGAAACCTCGGAATGGAGGCTGACTCTGGAGGCATCCACCCTGGGTTGCGTTGGAAACCCTGGGTTTGCATTTGGAGTCTCAAAACTTCACACTGGGACATGTAGAGAGTAAAGCAGGGCAAATGGGCTGGCAGTTTTCCTGCCTCATTCTGAATGGGAGACAGGGAAATGCTCCAATGCCTGGCTAAGAACACCTGGGTTTCTCAGTCCCCGGATGTTGGAGCGGGCTGCTCCTGGCTCTCATGCTCCCTGCTCCAGGTCCTCCACCACCCTCTGATCATTCTTTAGTTATCCAGTTCTTTTTACTCCCCACTTTTCAAGTACCCATGTTCTTCAGGTGCCATGTTCTTTATTCTCTTTCATAAAATGTTTCTCTATTACCTTATCCAATTCCAGGGCTTTGTCACCTACATGGTGATGTCTCAGAAATCTGAACCTCTCTCTTGAGTGCCAAGCCTATTAGAGTTCACAACTGAATTTCCCTCTCAAATAAGACATAGTCTCAAACTCTTTGACCTGTTCTCTCTCTAGTATCTCCGACCTTAATAAGTGACACCAAAAATGTACCCAGTTTTCCAAGTCAGAAATCTAGGAATAGCCTGGACTCTGTCTTTATTGTAACTCACCTTAGTAGTCACTAAGTACTGTCAGTCAATCACAGTTTCCAGAAATCAGTTGAAGCAGCACCTTGATTTTGTTCTCACCTCTTTCTTCTGTTCTTTAGTCCCATTCATTCCTGTCTGCCATTATAAGCTTGGCTCCTAACCAGTGTGATACTCCCACCATAGGCCTGTGAATACATCCTTTAACCTCTCTATGCTGTTTCTTCATCTAAGACTTGAACTACATCTCTGAGACTTTTCCCAGTTCTGACCTTCTGCCATTGGCCACCTTGTGTATCTCACAGGTCCCACAGTGAAAAACCAAGCATTGTCCTTTCACTCATTCTCCACTTCTTAATAGTTGTTTTCATCCTCCACTTTGCTAAAAGAGCTTTTGATTGACATATGGCATTCCTAGGCATCAAACCTGAGGCCAGAATGTGCGTTCCCAGACATTCCTGAGGGAGACGTCCTATGCCCTTTCCTCCTGCTGTCACAGTAGGGAAAGAAGTTTCCTGGAGCCACGGCTTAAACAGAGTGACCATTGTTGTCCTCTTTGTCCCCACTGTTATTGTTTGAGGGTGCTGTTCCATGGTTCTGCAGAGCAGACACACTAATGGAAAGTCTTAAGACATATGCTCCTCCTTCAAATTAATTAAAGGGCAAATAACTCCTTTTCCCTGCTCCACCTCCGCCTCTGTCCGTCCCGTCAGCCAGGACACCAGGTTTATTGGCTTCTGAGCCTTCAGCTTTCTCTGAAGGTCATAGCTCCTTTGGTCTTGATTTGGAAATTTCACTGAAGGTCATCAAGATGGTACTCCTGCTATGGCCTGGCACACTCACGGTGGTTTTTAGAATAACCCTACCTTCTCTAAGTTTGAGGAGTCATCCATTTTTATACCTCACTGGCTAGAAGAAAGGGAAAGACTGAGGCTTTCATTCTTCAAGACCCCAGAATTGCATTTGCTTCATCTTATCTCTGAAATGGGCGTTTGTTTTTGATACCTCCAAGTGCTTTTCTGAGTTCTATGCAGATTATAAAGAAATGTCCTTTTTTCTCCCATATAGTCCCCTAACCTCATCTTCCTAGAAGTCTAGAAAAGGAAGAGAGAAATACAAGTATCTCTGTCCCCCATTGAGGCTTATTGAAATTTCTGATAAAAACCTGGCAAAGACTATGCAAGAGATATTAAGACATCTAGGCCTTATTAAATAGCAGGACTTGAATAGGCATTTGAAGTTATCTAACTTAGTTAACTTCAAATTCCTATTCAAGTCCTCCAATTTAATATAGATTATCCTCCTCAGTCTTACCCTGCCATTTCTCAGGTATGGAAAATTAGGCTTTCAGCAAATTGATGGTGTGCTCTGGACTCCCAGTGTACTTTCCATTACTGTCTGTTTCCTAATTGCATGCGGATTTCCTTATTCTTCAGAGCCAAGGAGCATCAACATTTGGCTTCAGAAATGCTGCTAAATCCTGGATAAATCAGAGTGAACAAGCAAGGTAGCATTCAAGGTGTCTCATTACTAAATCGAGATGAAATTCTTGTATTAAACCCTGAGCTCCAGGAATGCTTCAGAACTTGTTACTTTTTCTTTATAAGTATCCAAGGAAATGCAGGACTATGAGACCTCATGAGGCCCCATATTGCTCTTAAAAGATGGGAGGGTTTTGTTTGCATGTATGAAGCAGAGAAAGACTTTCCTAAATTTTGGTAAGCAGGGTTTGTTTTGGATCTGGGAAGAGTGGAAGAGGCCTCAATTGGAGTGACTTCACAGAGGACTAGGAAGGTTCCCTTTTCTCACCCAGAATCACTGTTGACTTATATTCAACCATTAGAATTTCTCTAAAGTAAAATATTGAGGAATATATTAGGTTGGAACTCTAAATAACTGGTTTCCATGCTTGGTTCTGCTCCTATAACTTCATCCATATATCAGTCATTGAGCTACTATATGTCTGGTACCATTTTAGGTGCTGAGTATTCACTGTGCAATAATGCAACAATCCTTCTTTTCATTATAGTGAGAAAAGCAATAATTGACATATAAATAAATGTATAATAATATAAATGTTATAAGGAAAACAATAATTGGAAAAAAATAGTAGAAAGTCCCAGACAAGAGGATATGTTTGTGGGGTGGGGTATGCTATGGGGCTTTAAAATTGTTTTCCCCGGAATTTTCTTTTATCCTTTTTTTTTTTATTATTTTTTAGAGAGAGAGAGAGAGAGTTTTTTAATATTTATTTTTTAGTTTTTGGTGGACACAACTTCTTTATTTTATTTTTATGTGGTGCTGAGGATCGAATCCAGCACTCTGTGCATGTCAGGCGAGCATGCTACCTCTTGAGCCACATCCCCAGCCCTCTTTTATCCTTCTTTTGAAAGGTGGAGGCTAATTCCTCACCCCTGGAGCATGGGCTGGATTTCGTGACTTATTCTAATAAACAGAATGAAGTGGAAGTGATGGTATGTGATTTTGGAGGCTGGATAATAAAGTCACTGTCTTCTCCTCTTAGGTTGTTTGCTCTGAGGGAAAGTGAGCTGTCATATTGTGAGGCTCATCAAGCAATTTATAAAGAGGTTCACCTGGCAACCAACAGAGAACTCCTGCCAACCTCTCAGCAAAGAGTCATCCAGGAAATGGACTCCCAGCTCCAGTCAAGCCTTCAGATGAGCTGCAGCCCCAACCAACACTCTGACTGCAATGGAAGGAGAAAACCTGAACCAGACCACCCAGGTAAGCTGACCCTGGATTCCTGAGGTGGAGAAACTCCGAGACAACTAATATTTGTTGTTTAAGGCCAGAGGTTTAGAGGATAACATGTCAAGTTGCAGTAGATAATAGATCCTCTCCCCTTCCAGTAACTACTATACATGTGTTTAGGGAAGCTGTCTTGGGGAGGATAGTTCTTGAACAGAAACTGAAAAGAGGACATGAGCCAGATTCAAGAAGAGAGAACAGAACTGACAAAGTAGTGTAGTCAAGAACAGCAGGGAGTTTCATGGAGAATCATCCATGACCTGGCGAAGGCTAAGACCAGGCCTCCTTTCAGTGGAAAGCTGGGCTTTCCATCCTCTGAGGATTACCTTATTATATTCAGACATCCCCCTTTGACTGAATTTCTATTATCTAAGTTATAAATAATTCTAGAGAGGTAGAATTCAACTTATAGAAAACTAATGGTAATGTAAATGATTATTCCCAAAGAAATACAATGAATGTGACTGAATTCTACTCCTCCGATAGTGTGTGTGTGTGTGTGTGTGTGTGTGTGTGTGTGTGTGTTTTGGCACCAGAGATTGAATCCAGGGGTGCTTAACCCCTGAACCACATCCCCAGTCCTTTTTATATTTTATTTAGAGAAAGGATCTCACTAAGTTGCTTAGCAGCTCGCTAAGTTGCTGAGGTTGGTTTGAACTTTCGATCCTCCTGCCTCAGCCTACCTAGCTGCTGGGATTACAGGCATGCACCACCATGCCTAGCCCCAATATTGTATTTTAAGCAACATTGTTGGAAATAATTCTTATGCCATGTAACTCACCCATTTAAAGTTTAGAACCCAGTGCTTCTCAGAATTTTTGTAGGATTGTGCAAATGGCACCATAATCTAATTTCAGACCATTTTTATTTCCTCTCCAGCAAGAACACCATAACTCTTTATCCCTTGTCATCATCTCCCCTTCCAATAAGCCACAGACACCCACTAATCTGCTTCCCATATCTATAGATTTTCCTATTCTGAGAATTTCATACAAATGTGATTATAAAATATGGGCTCTTTTGAGATTGTCTTCTTTCACTTAAAATAATGCTTTCCAGTTTTGTCTGCTGTGGAGCATATAGTAATACTTTACTCTTTATTTTAAAATAATATTAAATTGTATGGACAGGCAATTGGTTAGCTATCCATCAATTGATGGATATTTGGATTATTTCTATTGTTTTGAAAATTATGAAGGATGTTTCTATGAACATTTATGTACAAGTGTTTCTGAGGATATGTTTTAACTTTGGTATTTGCCTAGAAGTATAATTTCTGGAATTTATAGAAGGCTCATGTCAAATGGATTTCTAAAGTGGCTGCACCATTTCACATTGCTTCTGGCAAAGTATGAGGATTCTAATTTATCCACATCCTGACTAGCATTTGTTATTATTCATCATTGGGTATAGCCATGTAAGTGGGTTTGGGGTGACATCCCAGTGTGATTTTGATTTGCATTTTCTTAGTGAGTAGTGATGTTGAGCACTCTTGTATGTACTTGTTGATTATTTTTATATTTTCCTTGAGCAATTTCTGTTTAAATCTTTTTCCAATTTTATTTATTTATTTTATTATTGACTTATTGTTTAGATACTAGGTGTCCCCAAAAGACACTGGAAACAACTACAGAAAATTTAGAGGTGAAATGATTGTGTTATGAGAGCCTTAACCCAATCCCTGATGGGGAGTAACGGAGTGGTAACTGTAGGCAGGTAGGGTGTGGTTAGGAGGTGGGTTTCTGGGGGGTATGTTTGAGGTTTATAGTTTGCCCTTGGTGAGCAGAGCTCTCTCTGCTTCCTGATCATCATGTCCTGAGCTGCTTTCCTCTACCATACCCTTCACCCATGACATCATGCCTCACCTTCAGCCTTGGGAAATGAAGTTGGCCATCTATGGACTGAGACTTCTGAAACCATGAGCATCAAATAAACATTTCATGTTTTAATTCTTCTTGTCAGATCTTTTGGTCATAGCAGTGAAAAATCTGACTAAAATATTGAGTTTATGTATTCTGAATAGAAATTCCTTATCCAATATATGTTTGGCAAATATTTTCTTCCATTATGAAAATTGTCTTTTCTGTTTCTTGAGGGTATTACATGAGAACAAAAGTTCTCAATATTAAATTAAATTTATATATATTTTTTCTTTTGTTGTTTATACTTTTTAGTGGTATCAGAGAAAACCATTGCTCCAAAGGCATGAAGATTTACTCCTATGTTTTCTTCTAAGAGTTTCAGTATTTTAACTTACATGTAGTTCTAGGATCTTTTTTAAGTTAATGCTTGTGAGTATTGTGGTGAAGATTCAAATTCATTATTTTGCTTGTGATTATCCAGTAGTCCCTTCCACCAAAAAGGTTTTGTTCCCTGTTGAATTATCCACATACCCCTGTTGAACATGAATTGTCATAAATGTGTGGTTTTATTTGTGGAGTCTCAATTCTATTTCATTGATTAACACATCCTTGTGTCAGAACCATACTGTCTTTGTTACTGTAGTTTTGTGGTAAGTTTTGAAATTGGGAAGTATAAATTCTTCAATTTTATTCTTATTTTTTGAAAATTTTTTTAGTTTTCCAAGTCTCTTGTATTTCTATATAAATTTGAGGGTTAGTCTGTCCATTTCTGCAACAAAGCAACTGGTATCTATGTCAATCAGGCTGGGAAGCATAATCACCTTAGCAATGTTAAGTCATCTTATCCATGGGTGTGGACTGTTTTTCTATTTGTTTAGATTTTTTAATTTCTTTAATGATATATTATAATTTTTGGTGTATGTCTTATACTTCTTTTATCACATATGTTCCTAAATATTTTAATACTTTTATAAGCAAAATTGATTTCTTAATTTTATTTTCAAAAATTTCACTGCAAGTATACAGAAATATAGGTGATTTTTGCATATTGATCTTTTATCCTCCAACTTTGCTGAATTCATTTAATAGTTTTAAAAGTTTTTTAGTGGATTACTTAGAAGTTTTAATAATACAAAATCATGTCATCTGTGCATAGAGATAGTTTCATTTTTTCCTTTCCAGTCTGGGTGACATTTATTTCTTTTTCTTGCCTAATTGCCCTGGCTAGACCTTCTATTACAATGTTGAATAGAAGTTGTAAGAATTGGCATTCTTGCCTTGATCCTGATCTTTTAGGGAAAGTATTCAGTCTTAACCATTAAATATTATGTTAGCATGTGGATTTTCCATATATGGTCTTTACCAGTTTGAGAAAATTCTTTTCTGTCCCACTTTGTTGTGCATGTTTTCCCAAAAAGGCATTTAGGTTTTATCATTTTCCCCCCTATATTCATTGCAAGGATCATATGACGTTTTACCATTGTAATATGGTATATTACATGAATGATGTTTCAGACTTTTGAAATCACCCTGCATTTTTGGGATAAGTTCCAATTGGTTTTGGTGCATACTACTTTATGAATGTTGCTTGATTTAGCCTGCTAGTGTTTTGTTGAGTATTTTCGTGTCTGTATTCATGGGGAATATTGGGCTGCCATTTTATTTCCTTCTGATGTCTTGGTGTATGAGGACCCAGTAATTCTGACCTCATATAATGAGATGAGAAAATGTTCTCTGTTCTTATAGTTTGAGGGAAGAGTTTTTGAAGGATTGATGTTAATTCTTCTTTAGGGCATGTTGGTAAGTTTTAAACCTAACAATTCAATTGTTTTACTTGTTATTAATCTATTTTTTTTCTATATTTATTGGGTAAATTTCTGTAACTTGAGTCTTTCTAGGGATTTCTATTCTATGTGAGTCACTTAATTTGTTCTTATACAGTTATTCATAGTATTCCCTTATAAATGTTTTTATTTATTTAAGATTGGTAGTGACATCTCTTTTTTTATTCCTGATTTTATTAATTTTAGTCTTTTTTTTTCTTTCTTGGTAAGTCTAGCTAAAGTTTTTTTTTTTTCTTTGTACCAGGGATTGAGCCCCAGGGTGCTTAACCAGTGAACCACATCCCCAACCCTTTTTATATTTTATTTAGAGACAGAGTCTTGCTTAGTTGCTTAGAACCTCAGTAAGTTGCTGAGGCTTATTTTGAACTTATGATCCTCCTGCCTCAGCCTCCTGAGCCACTGGGATTACAGGCATGTGGCACCATGCCAAGCTCCATTTTGATTGTCTCAAACATATTTTTAATCATCTTATAGAGTATTAATCATTTTTAACCTATTAGCAAATATATATCAGCATTTATATTGGCCTTTATGAACATATATTTCTGCTCTTTGAATATTCTTGTGAACCAATCTTAACAAGTTGCTGACTTATTAATTAATAAGTTGAATTTCTATTTTTATGAAAATTATACTTTAGCAAAAAGTATGACCATCAGTGAATAGTCAGAGAGTGGCAGAAAATGAGATGAGAGAGAAGGACAGAGGAAAGATCATGTAAGACCTTGTAGGGTTAGGGTTAGGGTTAATGAGATGAAAGATGTTGGCAACATCACAGAAAGGCCCTTTCCTTCGTTGGAATTGACTCAGCTACCTGTGCTATGTCTTTGTGCTTCCTCACAGGGTGCCTGTGAGCAGGAAATGAGACTATGAAATAGAAACTTGCATTGCTATTGTTGGCACTCAGGCAGGTCACCGATGAGATCAGTTTTTAGACACTAATGATTTGGCCTGAATTATTGCTTTAAAATTCTTACCTGTTGGCAGATTTCTGAGGGAAGAAGATATAGGGAATTCTAGAGGGCTAGGCCTTGTATCCTGGGAAAGGCAGTTTTGTGGAAGAAAATTCTGGGAATTTCTTTCTGAACAGGATGGTCATTAGAGCTCTAAAGGAAGAGGAGGTGAGGCTAGAGAAAGGCTGGCTCAAAAGGCAGGCGTGGCCTGCTTCTTCCTAGCTCCATAGGGGGCTGGCTCTGGGGCAGGGAATGAAACCTAAGATGGTCGATAGGTAAGACTGAGCATGGGTGGACAGGTCAAGAGAGAAGGTGACAGAAGACTCAGATCTCAAGTTTGAGGGTAGAGAGGAAAGGAGAATCTGGACATGAATGTCCATAAACAGGTTTAGGACAGGAGTGCATCTGATGATTGGGACTGAGACAGACAAAGGCCAAAAAAGAAGGATGACCCAGCCAAGTAGAGAAAAAGCTAACCTTCAGAGAATTTTGTATGAACAAATTCACAAGCATCTCTCCTTAGCTTGCACCTCAGGGTGTTCATGGATGGCAAACTTAATCAAATCAGGATCTCTGTCATTCAATTTTCTTTATTTTTATTTTAGTTTCCCCCTGGCTTTGCCTAATTATTAAACTATTCATGGATATCTAGAAATATATTCCAGCACTCACAATCCTCTCTGGCAAACTTCTGCCAGCAGTATAATATAAATTCCTATTTTTCTGCTTATTCCTATTATCGCTTGCCTTTTGCTCAGTAGACTTTTAACCTACTTTTCCCAGAGTTCAACTAAAGTCCTGACAAGTAATGCAAACCCCAGACAGTCACCCAGGGAAGTCTAATGGCTGGAACAGGTGGTCCTCCAAGGAAGGAGAATCCTCCCAGGCAATGGTCTAACCACACAGCCCTGGTTGCTTGAGGTAATGGGAACTCTGTTCTAAAGCTTTTTAAGGGGACTCAGTTTATCATCCATGACACTAGGATAGGGAGCTATATAGTGTGTTATTCAAATACTTTTTTCTTCTTTCTCTTTTCAATTAAGAGAAGAAGTCCCCAGGAGAAACACTGTTTAAACATAAGGGTAGAATTAAGATAAATGCATTCCTTTTCCTTAGGAAATTTTCCTTGATGAATGAAAGCTCTCTACTCCTTAGTCAGCAAGGTCAAGTGCTGGCTCTTCAAGGAAGATCCACTTTTCCAGAGCTGGGGCTGAAGGTTGGGGCTGGTGGCCTGATAAGACCCTAGGGCTTGAGAGAAAATTGTTTTTTAGAAAAAGAGAACCAACGATCAGTGTTAGCTCTTCCCAAGAGGTTTGCTGCTTCTTGGTGATTTCAAAGCTGATGGTGGGTTTTGTGTGATTTCTTGGTATCTTCCCAAGGAGACCTCTGTAACTGTCCTCTGCTTCATGGCTGAGGAAACTTTCAATAGAGGGTACCATGTTCATTCCAGATGGACACAAGTCTTGTGTTTCTCCATTTACACTAAGAAGTGAGCAGAAAGCAAGGGAGTGAAATTGGAAAGGCTTCATGTATCAGTACACCTGGGTCCTGGACCTGACTCTCACTGACTGAAGCTTAGGGGTGTGCAAAGGTGTGTGCAGGCTCCCTGGCTAACGTCGCACTGATGGAATTGGACCATATTTTCCAAGGTCCTTTCAAATTCTAACACATATATCCGAGTGTCACAGGGGTCCCTGAATGCCCTTTTATGTTCACTTGCTTTCTTCCTATTGTACCTTGTTTCTACAGTGGCTTTTTAAAAGAGCTCATTCTCTCAAAGTTAGAAAGCCACTGATTAGCAGAATAAGAAGACATTGCCTTTGGAATCTTGCTCAGGTTTATTTATAGCATGCTATTGGTTTTAGAATCAAATAAGGATGAAAAGATCCAGAATATAGGACGTCTAGGAATGTCCGGTCCAATGCACATGACAGCACGAATCTTACACAATAGGAATAATTATGTGCCTGGAGACAAAGGAATTAGAGGAAAAGGGACGACGTCCATTTTTAGAACTGTACTCACTTCATGCTAAGGCAGGGGTTCTGCCTCTCTGTCAAGGGAAGAGAGGTGCAAGTTGAAGCATAGATGGGCAAGAGGAAAGTGAGGAAGAAGAAGTGGTGAGTTGCTTTGGTAACTTTGTGTAGGTCCTCAGGACCTTTGGACATCACTCTTAGATGAGCCTCTATTTGAGCTTCTGTCAACAAGTGGTAAATGAAATCTTGGACCCATGATTGAGACTGCTACACCACTGCTGTCTGAAAGGTTAATGGGAGTGGATTACTATGGCATGAACATAATCAAAATTAATATAATCTTGGGGCTGGGGATGTGGCTCAAGTGGTAGCGCGCTCTCCTGGCATGCGTGCGGCCCGGGTTCGAGCCTCAGCACCACATACAAACAAAGATGTTGTGTCCGCCGAAAACTAAAAAATAAATATTAAAAAATTCTCTCTCTCTCTCTCTCTCTCTCTCTTTAAAAAAATTAATATAATCATTATTTCAATATAGGATAATATTTAAAAGAGGAGGAAAAATGAAAAAGAGAAGACTTCTATCAAAACAGACTAGTCTTCTATTAACATGTCAGGAGCTTAATCTCTGTTTCATCTTTAAAATAAATACTTTTCTACCCCTTGGTATCTTTCTCACTAATTCTTAAATGCTGTTAATCACTTTTAAATACAACTGCAATCTTAGATTTGTTTAAAATATTCCTTTCCACTCACACTGAGCCCTTTCTTTGGTTCCAGCTTCTTAGAAACTTGTATAATTCCCTGAAACTTTTGGCTCTATTTCCACAAAAAAATAATCTCTCAAAAATTTTCAAATATTTGGCAGTGGTAGCCCAGAAGGCATCCAGCGATGGGCACAGCTGGGGAGGCATGACTAAACTTTCTCAGAACTGTTGGTCTGCAACTCAACAGTCCGGGATGGCAGGAGAGGAGAAGCTGGCTTCCTGGCTCCCTCAGCCATTTTCCTTGTTCTTTTTTTAAAATATTTTTTTTAGTTGTCAATGTACCTTTATTTTATTTATATGTGGTGCTGAGAATTGAACCCAGTGCCTCACACATTCAAGGCAAGTGCGCTACCACTGAGCCACAACCCCAGCCCATCTCCCTGTTCCTTTTTTGTATGTGTTTTAATTAATTAATTTATTTATTTATTATAGTTTATTATATAAGACAGCAAAATGTACTTCAAATCATAGTACACATATACAGCACAATTTTTCATGTCTGGTTGTACACAAAGTAGAGTCACACCATTTGTGTCTTCATACATGTACTTAGGATAATAATGTTCATCTCTTTCCACCATCTTTCCTACACCCATGCCCCCTCCCTTCCTCTCCCTCCCCTTTTCCCTATCTGAAGTTCATCTACTTCTTGGACCATCCTCTGCCCCCATCTCCATTATGGAACAGCATCCTCATATCAGAGAAAACATTTGACATTTGAGTTTTTGGGATTGGCTTATTTCATTTAGCATAATATTCTCTAACTCCATCCATTTATCTGCAAATGCCATGATTTTATTCTCTTTTAATGCTGAATGATATTCTATTGTGTGTATGTACCACATTCTCTTTTTCCATTCATCTAGGTTAGTTCCACAATTTTGCTATTGTGAATTATGTTGTTTAAACATTGATGTGGCTGCATTACTATTGTATGCTGTTTTTAAGTCCTTTGGGTATAAACGGAGATGTGGGATAGCTGGGCCAAATGGTGGTTCCATGCCCAGTTTTCCAAGGAATCTCCAAACTGCTTTCCAAATGTCTTTGTGCCTCTCCAGTCACCACGTCCTTCATGAAGAGGATGGCTGCAATAAAAACTGCCAAGTTGGCGCCATTGACATGTCATAAGATTGTCTAGAATCTGTTTCTTCAGGGGTGTCTCTGAGGGGCTCACCGGCTGTATTCAAGTTGATGGGTCTCCACCAAGAATTCCAATCCTACTTTCCCACTCACAGTTTGAGGCAGGAGTTGAGGGCAGGAAGGAAGTGATGGAGACTGGAGACTCCTGGGAGAGGATCCAGGAGACAGATCTCGACCAGTAATGACCACTTCAGGAATATGGAACCTAATAGCAGTTGCCTGGGCTGGAGAGGTGAAAAGAACACCTGTCAGGAAGCTGGTTCTGGGAAACATCACAGTACCAGTGGGTTTGCAGCCCTTGCAACTCAGGAACACCAGAGAAGATGTGGCAGCATAGAAGACACAGGAGTGCTGCTAGCTGGCTGCACCCCCCCCCATAGGGATGGAACCCTTGGGATAAGACATGATGATAAGGGAAGACCACAGAAAGATATTCCCTAGGGATGATATTCCCAAAGTTGGGGGTTTTAAATAGAGAAGATGCCATAAAATTATTGGATTAAGGACAAGAATAAACATATAATTAGAAATCAAAGCTGGTCTTAGAGGTTATGAAGAATACAGCCCACAGGTTCCATTAGAGGGTGAGGCAGAAGCATATACTACTATATGTGAAGTAGGTGGACAAATGCTTCCCTTCTTACATCTCTCATTTCTTTTTTCTACACTCTGGACTTGAGCAGCTCTCGATGTTTCAAATTCTTGGGAAAGAGTAAGGAAATAAGAGACACTTGAAATAGTCAGGATGTAGGACTAGGCCACGTTTCTGGGGATTCTAGGGATTTCTAGCCACGCTATTCCAAGTAGAAGTTGGGAATTTTATCTACTTTGTTGGGTCACCTTTAGATGACCAAGATTTCCCCTCTTCCACCTAGAGGCATCAGAGTTACAACCCGGGGTTGTATGAGGAATGACTGAGCTGCCCAGGCACATATCTAACAGCTGAGTTCTAAGTCTACTCTCAAGGTTGCTTTGTAGTGGTCATGTTGATGGGGAGGGCAAGATGTCCAAAGAAATGGCAGTGACCCTAGAGATGCCAAATAAAAAAGCACATGACCACAAAATGCATACCAGAGAATAAAGTGGTGTCTGAAAGCATAATCAAGTGGTACTGATTCTGATCAATTGTTTCTTATTTTAGGTATAACTTACTCCTAAAAAAAAACCATTTCTAAGTTCCTTTGGCTGGTAAGGGCAGAGCACTGGATATTCTGTCTGGGTTTTACATTTTTTTTTTTTTTTTGGCAGGATCTGGTTTGTATAATTTAACATAATTATTTTGAGATTCATCTGCATTTTGGATTCTTTTAATACAAAAAGAAATTACCCCTTTTCATTACACAGTAGAATATGATTATGTGTATAAGATGTGCCACATCTTGTTTAATGATTCACCTGTTGAAAGACATCTGGATAGTTTGTGGTTTTGGACAATTATGTCAAGCTGCTCTAAACATTCATATTCCTGATTCTTTGTGTTCCCAATTCTAAGTTGTTATTTTACCTGGGCATGGAATTGCTGGATTGTATGATAAGTGCACATTTAATTTTTTAAAGAAATTTGCCAAATTATTTTTTAAAGTCAAACCTACCAGCAATATATGAAAATTCCAATTGCTCCATATCCTTGGCAACAATTGGTATGGGTGGTGCATTTAATGTTAGCCATTTCAATAAATCTGTAATGGGTTCTCATTGTAGTTGAATTATACTGTTATTGATCATCTTTCCATGTGCTTGTTTACCAATCATATATTTTCTTTAGTGAATACCTGTTCAAATATTTTGCCCATTTTTATTGGGTTTGCTTTTTCTTTTTTTTTCTCTAATTTTTATTGTTGGTTGTTCAAAACATTACATAGTTCTTGACATATCATATTTCACACTTTGATTCAAGTGGGTTATGAACTCCCATTTTTACCCCATATACAGATTGCAGCATCACATCGGTTACACATCCACTGTTTTACATATTGCTATACTAGTGTCTGTTGTATTCTGCTGCCTTTCCTATCCTCTACTATCCCCCATCCCCTCCCCTCCCATCTTCTCTCTCTACCCCATCTACTGTAATTCATTTCTCCCCCTTGTTTTTTTTTGCCCCTTTCCCCTCACTTCCTCTTGTATGTAATTTTGTATAACCATAAGGGTCTCCTTCCATTTCCATGCAATTTCCCTTCTCTTTCCTTTTCCCTCCCACCTCTCACCCCTTTTTAATGTTAATCTTCTTCTCATGCTCTTCCTCCCAACTCTGTTCTTAGTTACTCTCCTTATATCAAAGAAAACATTTGGCATTTGTTTTTTTAGGGATTGGCTAGCTTCACTTAGCATAATCTGTTCTAATGCCATCCATTTCCCTGCAAATTCTATGATTTTGTCATTTTTTAATGCAGAGTAATACTCCATTGTGTATAAATGCCACATTTTTTTTATCCATTCGTCTATTGAAGGGCATCTAGGTTGGTTCCACAGTCTTGCTATTGTGAATTGTGCTGCTATGAACATCGATGTAGCAGTGTCCCTGTAGCATGTTTTTTTTAGGTCTTTAGGGAATTAGACCAAGAAGGGGAATAGCTGGGTCAAATGGTGGTTCCATTCCCAGCTTTCCAAGAAATCTCCATACTGCTTTCCAAATTGGCTGCTTTTTCTTCTTATTTAATTTTGAGAGTTCTTTATTAATTCTGGATAAAACTCCTTTTATCAGTATATTCTTGCAAAACTATCTCCCAGGCTACATTTTGTCTTTTAATTCTCTTTACAGTGACATTTGAAGAGGAGAAGTTTCTAATGTTGATAAAGTTCAATGTGTAAACTTTTCCTTTTAGAGATTATGCTTTAGGGGTTGCCTAATCCAAGTTCCTATGTTGTCTCCTACAAGTTTTATAGCTTACATTTTACATTATATATTTTGAGTTAATTTTTGATTATGGTATAAGATATTGATTGAAGATAATCCTTTGGCAAGGATATCCATTTTTTGAAAACCTATCCTTTCTACATTGAATCATTTTTGCACCTTGGTTAACAAAACAAAACCACAAGATTTTCATATATGCATGGGTCTGATTTTGTAGTCTTCATTCCACTGATTTGTTTGTTGTCTTCATTTCTGTAGTTTTTTAAAAAAAATAACCTTATTTATTTATTTTAATTAGGTATATATGACAGCAGAATGCATTTTGATTCATTGTATACAATTGCAGCACAATTTTTCATTTCTCTGATTGTATATGATGTAGCATCACACCATATATACAGTTATACATGTACCTAGGATAATAATGTCCGTCACATTCCACCATCTTTCCTGCCCCCATACCTCCTCCCCTTTCCTCCCTCCCCTTTGCCCAATGGAAGTTCCTCCATTTTTCCCATCCCCTCCCCCCAATTATGGATCAGCATCTACTTATCAGAGAGAACATGCAGCCTTTAGTATTTTGGGATTAGCTTACTTTACTTAGCAAGATATTCTCCAGCTCCATCCATTTACCTGCAAATGCCATAATTTTATTCTCTTTTAATGCTGAATAATATTCCATTGTGTATATATACCACAGTTTCTTTATCCATTCATCTGTTGAAGGGCATCTAGATTGCTTCCACAGTTTAGCTATTGTGAATTGAGCTGCTATAAACATTGATGTGGCTGCATTACTATAGTATGCTGATTTTAAGTCCTTTGTGTATGGGCCTAGGAGTGGGATAGCTGGATCAAATGGTGGTTCCATTCCAACTTTTCTAAGGAATCTCCATACTGCTTTCCAGAGTGATTGAGCCAATTTGCAATCCCACCAGCAATGTGTAAGTATACCTTTCTCGCTACATCCTCACCAGATTTTTGTAACTTTTATAATAATGTTTTGAACTTAGTGTTAGGCATTGACATTTTTTTTTCAAATATGTTGATTCCTCTTAGTCTTTTGAATTTTCTTATGAATTTTAGAACCAGCTTGTCAAAAGACACCAAAAAATATGCTGGAATTTTTATTTAGATTGCAATTAATGTATAGCTCAATCAGGAGAAAATTGATATCTTAACAGCACAAATATACTATGTCATGAACATGTTATATGTTTCCATTTATTTAGGTATTTTCAAATTTCTCTTAGTAATGTTTTCTAGTTTTTAAGTCATAGACCTTTCACATCTTTTGTCAAATTTCCACACACATTTCATATTTTATATTTTTATAAATAATATTTTAAATAGCACTTTCCAATTGCTTTGCTAAAATACAGAAATCCAATGGGTTTTTACAGATTTTATCTGATTTTCTATCTGGACAATCATGTCTGTAAAGAAAGATTTCACTTTTCTAAAAAAATATGAATTTTTAAAAAAAATGTATTTCCTGCCTAATTTTCCTACACTGCAATGTAGAACAGAATCTGTTAAAGCAGATGCCATCTTCTGAACTCAGGGGGAAGAACATTTTCTCTCATCACTAAGTACTATCAAGATAGTTCTTTTCTATTCCCAGTTTGCTTAAGGTATGTGGCTTTTAGATTTAAATTAATTTTTTTTAGTCAATAATGGATAATGGATTTTTTTTCCAAAATTTTTAAAAATGATCACATGGTTTTTGTTTTTTAAAGTATGCCACTAGAGTCAATTACATTAACTTATGGCCAAATATCAAGCCAAACTTGCCTTCCTGGGGTAAACCTTACTTGTATCATATTCTTTATGTATACTATTGAACTTGGTTTGCAAAGTTTTGTCTAGAAGTTTTACATCTATGTTCATGATAGTTGCTAATATGTAACTTTCTTATCCTATAATGTCTTTGTATGCTTTTTGTATTAGGGTAATACTGTATTCACAGAGGGAAAAATATTCCCTCCTTTCCAACTTTCTGTAGTTCTTTGCCTAGAATTGGTATTTTTTTTAAAATTCTCCAATGAAGCCAAGTAATCTTAGAGTTTTCTTTGTAGGAAGAGTTTTAGCTTTATTAGATGCAGAGCTGTTCATGCTATTGCTGCCTATTTCATCTTGAGTGAGCTTTTACACTTTGTGTCTTTTAAGGAATTAGGTTGTCCAGTTATTAGCATAAAGTTGACCTAACGTTTCCCTACTGCCCTTTTCACATTATAGGGTTTATAGTGTTGCCCCTCTCATTCTAAATATTGATGATTTGTGTCCTTTATTTCTCTTTCTGATTTTTTTTTCATCATTCTAATTAGAGGTTAATTTTATCGATGTTTTTAAAGAACTCCTGTCATTTCTTTGCTATTTTTCTATTGTTTTACCCTTTTTCATTTCACTGATTTCTACTTTGCTCTCTATCATGTCCTTTTAAATTTTGCTTTGGTTTTTATTTGCGTCTCTCTCTCTCTCTCTCTCTCTCTCTCTCCATTTTCTTAAGGCAGATGGTGAAATAATTGATTCAAGGTATTCATTTTATTTCCTAGTATAAATATTTGGAGCTATATATTTAGTACCATGCCACAATTTTTGATTTTCATTTAGTTCAAAACCCTTTCCAATTTTCCTTTTAGAATTCTTCTCTGATAATCTGATACCATCAAAATTTGATACCTTGATCATTATTATTTTGTAAATAAATAGAGAAATGGAATAGAACACGATAGGAGATTGTCTTTACTTGAGATGAGGCCATGAGGGAGGGCTTCTTGGAGGAAGTGGCATTCTCCTCAACCCCAGAGGAGTAAGAAGGAATCTGCCAGGTGAATAGCTGGTGCCAGAGCACTTTAGGCCGAAGGACAGCCAACCCCAAATCCTGAAGCAGGAAAGAAAAGAAAGGCATCTGAGGAGCAGAAAGGTGGAATAAAATTTCCCCAAAGGTCCATCCTCGGAGCATGCAGCTCCCAAATACTGCAAGGTACAGAAGCAAGTCATGTAATGAGGACAGGGAACTTCCATGTTTGGCCTGGCCACAGTCCTTAGAGGCAGGCTAATGGGTCCAAGGACCTGTGAGGAAAGCTTCCCATCCTGGGGATCCAATCACTTTTGAGTTGCTGAGATGGTGTTCCATCCTTAGGACGTACTGCTCTATATTCTTAGTAAATTAAGTTATTTTTTTCTTTTCTTTCTTCTGTGTGTGTGTGTGTGTGTGTGCGCGCACGCACACGTGTACACGCACTCACTCACATGCAGGTGATGTGGTGCTGGGGATTGAACCCAAGGCCTTGCACAATGCTAAACCTGAACTCTACCACCGAGCTATATCCCCAACCCAAATGAAGTTCTTGAAAGTTTACCACAAGTGATCACTGAAGTATTATTTTCTTCCTTTTAGACTCTAAAGAAACTTCCCAGATGGACCCCAAATAGCTGATTCATATCAAATATATTTCTTTGCTTTTTCCTTTGCCCTAGCCTCCCTGAATGGGTTTCTTTGATTCTGGTGACAAGATTCAACGAATAAATCATGGACCCAATCTGGTGCCATCCATTTTCAGTTTTATTCTTTTTACACCACAAAGGATCTGTGATGGAAAATATTCCTCAGTCAGCGGCAGCTGGCTCCAGCCCGACAGCGAGTTAGTCAACATCTGTTAAAGACAGACTGAAGACGTGCCTCCCCGAGAGTGTTTTCTCCAAGCTGCCTCACTAAGGAATTGTTCTCTTTATCTCTGGAAATCTTTTCCTGGACTTTTTCTCCCTCTTGGCTCCTCTGAGTTTTCATCACCTCTTCCAATGCTGCCTTCGAGCGGATGATTCACAGCTTTTAGCTTCTCTCATGTCAGACTCAGGAAGGTCTAAGAGAAAGTCCTATCTTTTACATCAGTGATGAGAACCCCGCTTGTAGGCTTTGGACCATTGCTTCACCTTCCAGTAGATGATCTGGGAGGACTCAGCTTCCTGTAGCCAGCGGTGTTCTCTTTGGAACCATCTCTTGGGACCAACTGAGAAGGCTGTTGAATGGGATCCATCAGATATCTCACCAGGAAGCTGGTTTTATTCCGTTTCCAGGATGGAAACACCCTAAGAGAGAACATTAAGGATCCTGTCCCACTTGGGATCTCTCTTTCCCTAAGTGCAGAACCATGTGGTTCTCTGCGGTCTTCAAACTTCCAAGGAAACATCTTGCCAAAATTTCTAGTACTGGTTATGTTTCCCTTTCCTCAGCTCCCCAGTCAGGAAACCCTTCCTGATAATGGAGATGAGGAACAACTGCACTCTTAGTGGGGAGGGAACATGAGACTTCCACCCTTTCTCAACCTGCTTGGTAGATCCTTCCTGAAGCAGGGGAATCACTAAGCTGACTGCTGGGGACTTTCTCTGAATCACATTTAATAGAGGGTGGGGTGACATGTTAAATGCTGTCCACCGTTCACACATGGTATTGTTTTTTAGTTCCTTGGCTCTGTGTTCTCTTGGGGGAATTGCCTGCTCATTGTCTTGTGCCTTCTTCTCCCTCATAGTAAACTCCCTGTGGCCAACTCCCCTGAGCCAGCTCTTCTTTGGAGGCGATTGGGGAGCATAGCCACCTTTCCTCTGTTGTCCAGCTGTGCCAGGGTGTGGGGCAAGGCAGGTGCTTCCTTGTAGCTAAAATACAGGTAGCTAGGCAGATAGCTCACAGATCAGTTGTCCAAAAAGGTGAATTAAGACCAAGATTTTAGTAGGTGAATAAAATGCCTATTAAGATTGAAGTTTATTTTCTATTCTCCAGAAATTTTCTAGAAGCCCTACTTTTTAAAAATAAATTTATTTATTTATTAGAAGCCTTACTTTTAAGGAATGATGAAGTATATATTTCACCAATAAATTGACTGGTCCTTTGATCCTATTTCAGTCTTGTGTCCTTTCATTTGGTGGGATAGGGACTAGAGGGAAGAAATTATAGCCTCTCCTTTTAAGCCACCATCTAAAATTTTGTATGTTAAATGCAGCCTTAAAAATGAAAGTGAGTTGTAAATTGGTGCCAATTGATGACCTCAGGAGATACTGTTGTAGGGCTATGTGTCTCTTTCCACTCTTTGTATTTGCGTCTGAAAAACTCAGATGTATCAGGTCCATACAACCAAAGAAATGGAGACCAAGAGAGATCCCACTGCACTGCCTTAAATCATAGACACATTGTCCAGCTCCATCCTTCCACATCTCTCCCATGGAATTGGAGGTGGTACTATGTATTGATAGCTTGTCTCCTCAATGCTGGAGAATGAAAGTACCACCATAAGGACATTAGAATTGTCTCTGCTTCTACATGCCTGTAAACCACCCTCTTGATGTTCTTAGGAGCTCCCCCAAATCTCAGTGAATATCCAGGGGAATTCATTAAGCCATGTAAATCCTGGAGAGAATGGACTAAGCCACCAGTGCCGATGATCTGATTCCTTTTCTCTGCCTACGTTGTGACCACTGATGTAAATTCTGCAGATGGAATGGTGATTCTAGTCCCATGGAGAAAGCATTGGATGTGTTTAATTTCCTGCCACACTCTGTGACAAAGAGCTAATTTTTCACCTTTGATCAAATAACTCTAACTTTGCAAGAGTGGAGGGGGTTGGAATAGGGATACTCAGGGTCCTTGTGTCATTTGGGACATAGCCAGGGCAGCTATGGGTCGGAATGTTTTTCTTTTATTCCTGTTTTATTGCCCTGCTTAATTCTCCCATTTCAAAATGTCGTGGAGTAGGCTGGTGTCATTTGTTTTCATAAATTAATGTCCATTGCAATTTATGGCCACATGGGCCCTGGAAAATAAAAGCCTTGTGAGTCTCTTGGAAGGTCTCAAGCAAAGAAGTGGGCAAGGCTCAGGGTGAACTTTTGCACTTCTGTGCTTCATCTGGGGAGAGTCAACACTTATGAAAAATCTTGTTTTAAAACAGTTGGACACAAAGGACCCCTTCTTAGGATTATTTTTGCCACTGCCTCTAATTCCTGTAGCAACTAGAAAAAATGTAAATACAGTGGACTCTTCTTCCTGGGAAACTGTGTGTATTGGGAACAACTTGGCTCTGCTAGGGAATCAGAAATCTAGCGTCTGGTCCCCAGATAACTTCGCCACGGGCTGACCTTGGTGGGGGAGGTTGCACACCGAAATCGCAGCACAGGAAAGCTTGAGCCGGGATGTGCGCTTCTCTCTTTGCTACTTCTTCATGGGTCAGTGAAAAGAACTGGGTCAGGGAGAGGCATGGAGGGGGAAAAAAGGGAAAAACACGAGAGAATTTGATGATTCTATGATTCTAAGAAATAATGGCTTGTGGGAAGCTGGACTCAAAGGTCGGCGCGGCAGGAGCCAAAGAGGAGGCTGCTTCTGGGCTGCATCCTCCCACCAGGGCACATGCCTCGGGTGTGTGAAGGGTAGGACCAGAGCCCTGTTGCTAGATGGCTCTGTGACTTTGGGCTAGTCATATAAGTTGATTCCCAGTCAATTCCCTTTCCAGGCAAAACAAAATATCTAGACTGGACACACTCCAGGCTCCCTTCCATATCTAGCATCCTGCTGATGACAATCTTTGATTTATGAAATTATATTAGGATGAGAGCATTATTTTATCCTCCTATTCAAGCAGTTGGCATTTACATTCCTCTAAATAGGAACAAAGCTACCTAATGATCTTTACCCAGCCAATACTCTTGCTATATTTTTGTATATCCTCACATCTGAAATTTTTTTTTCACATATAAAAACCATAAGGTAGATCAGGAATGATTGTTTCCTCCTAGAACTCATAACTGGACTGGGATTTAAACTCAGCCTCCTGGACACATTGCCTCTCCATTATTCAACAAAATTACTCAAATGTTTTTTGAGTACATACTAGATGCAAAGTGCTTGGCTGGACAACGGAAACACAGCAGTGGATGGGATAAGCACAATCACATCCTTAGGTTGCTCATATTTTGTAGCAAAATAACATTTAAGTATAACACAGTGTGTGATGATAGGGAATGGGAACATCTGGCAGGAGAATTTACCCAGAATAGATATCAGAAAAGATCTTCCTGGAGAAGTGAAATTTGGTGGGAGAAGTATGAGTTTGCTTTGTTCAGGCCAAAAAGGAGTTGGGGAGAAAGTTCTAGGCAGGGAAATAACACATCCTTTGCATTAGGACAGGGTTTGCTCAATAGCATGCCTATGGGCTGGAGGAAATAATGCAAGAAGGAAGAGAGAGAGACCTATTATTATTTAGATCTGAAATGCCTCCTAAGGCTCAGTCCCCAGCTGGTGGCACTATTGGGTGATGCTAGAAACTTTCAGAGGTGTGACCTAGTTAGAGGAAGGAGGCCTCTGGAGGTGCGTCCTTGATAGGTAAGGCCCTTTGCTCTCTCTCCTCCCAGCTTTGATGAGGTGAGTAGCTCTGTTGGGCCATATGCTCCCCACCATGATGTTTTGCTTCATCATTGGCCCAAAGTGATGGGACCAAGTGACCATAGACAGACACCTCAGAAACCATGAGCCAACAAAACTTTTCCTTCTTTATGATGATTTTTCTCAGGTATTTTATCACAGTGATCACAGTCCTAACACAGGACCTACGGAGACAACTAAAAGATTCCCACTGTGTTTACATATAAAATAATGTTTGAGATTGATACTCTTCTTGCATAATTGCAGCTACCTCACATCAAAATTGGTCAATTTGGTGAATTTAATAAAATATGAAACCAATGTGCATACCAGGTAGTCCACATAAATGAATGCCTGTCATATGCATGGCCCCCTTTATGGTAAAAGCTCATTGCAGATATTCCTTAACCCAAGGAGCCAATAGGTTTAATTCCATATGACCCTTAGCATCCTGGAGACATCTGAGGGACCAGAAATAGAAGTCTGAGCCAATGACTGTCCTAAGAGGTGGTCCAAGGGGAGAATCTACATCCCAGAATTGTGCCAGACTGGATAATCCAAGGGACCCAATCATAGTGCTTGAAGGTAAAACAGAAAGATAAGGGGCTAATTAATGCTCTGGTATAGAAGCAAAAGAAACCATGACTAGGGCGAACCCCTGGGGAAGGTTTCTAGAGAGGAAGATTAGAGAAAAGGTAAGGACAGGGAGACGCAGAGCAGGTGGGGCAGTTAAAGTAGAAAACAGCATGGAAAGAATCAGAAAATAGAAGAAAATAGAGATATGTAACAAAATAGCTTTAAAACTGTGAAAATAGAATAATAGAATAATAGAGAAGAAATGGCTTCGAAGTTTGAAAGCCACAGCAGGCCGTGGCAGGTGGAATTGGGACTTACACACTGCTGCTGGGAGTGTCACAGGAAGCTGGCTTTCTGGTGAACAACCTGATGAAACTTAGTCAAATTAAAATGGACCCTGCATGCACTTCCAAAGAACACCTCACTTGGGTCCATAAGGGCTGGTCTGAAAATGTTCCTGATAGTGCCATTTGGTGGTGACAGGAACTTAGAGGCGATCTGGAAATCCCTCCATGGAGCATATGGTGAGCATACATCATGCAGAGCTATGCACAAGAGAGAATGAACAGCTTGGGTGGAGACCTAATGATATGGGCACATTTATCACAGCGTTGATTGAAAAAAGTAAGAAACAGAGATATATAACAAAATAGCATACTTTAAAATTTAAAAAAAAATGCATGCATTATCAAATACATGTTCTTGGAACAATACAACCCAAAAGATATAAATCAGACACAAACCAGAGTCATTGCCTGAGGGGTAGGGGGACAAAAGAATAGGAAGCAGGAATGGGGATAGAGGGAAATAAATAAGCAAACAAAATAGGCGATAAGCCATGGCCCGAGGAAGAGTGCAATTTACTAACCTTCTGCTACCTACAAAAGGAAGAAAAGTGGGAAAATGAGAAGAGAGTAAGGCTAACAGGCACTCAGACATCTGTATGGCCACAGGCAGAGCGATGGTACCATAGCCTCAAAGATGAAGGATGAGTTCCAGATCTACGAGGCCCAGAAACACAGCTAGAGAGTTCCTGGCCTTCTACTATCACTTATCTTTGTCCCCATCATCTGAGGTCACCTGAACACCTTAATGTATCTAATAACAAGTTGTATAATGAAATCTAAATGATGTATCAAGCTACTGTCATCAGACAATTGATATGTACTAGGCCTTGGTCAAGGTTTTCATATGTAAAACATGATTAATCCTACCAAGAATCGCATGTGTAGGTGCAACTATTATTCTGATGTTATGAATGAGGAAACTGAAAAACAGGCGAAATCACATCCCCAAAGTCATGAAGCCAGTAGGTGATGAGCTGCATTTCAGACCCAATCAGTTTGAGCCTTTTTGGTTTTTTGTACCAGGGATTGAACCTAGGGGTGCTCAACCACTGAGCCACATCCCCAGCACTTTTCATGTTTTACTTTGAGACAGAGACTCACTAAATCACTAAGTTGCTGAGGCTGGCTTTGAACTTGCAATTTTCCTGCCTCAGCCTCCCCAGCTGTGCCACCATGTCCGGCAAGCAGTTTGATGCTCAGCCTGTAGTTGTAAGTACAAAGCTGTATCAAAAGATGCTATTGAGTGAATTCCATTTTATGAGTGGCAAGTTTCTCCCAATGTTAGACATTTCTCAAATGTCTTAGATTATTTTTTTTTAACTCAATGACCCCAGTACGAGGCTCTTAATAACAACATTTTTTGAAGAAAGGAAGAGTTATTCTGTGAAATGACATTCATTTGTAAAGCCCTGAATTTCCTTCCATGAAGAACAGAACACCAAGGGACTGAAAACCAAATTTGGAGTCACAAATTCTGCCTCTCCCATATAACGACCTCGGGTGAGTCACTGAGCTCTCTTAGCTTCAGTCTCCTCATCTGAAACGTGGGAAGGAATAACAACTCTTGGATCTGCTGTCAGATGATGTCCCATAGGCGAGAACTGTGAGCACGCACAGCCTGCATTTGGGTGACTGGAACACACACACTGTTCCAGGTGGTCCTACATCTTTTCTGGTCCAACATTGTGCCTTGTCTCATTGCAGCATGACCTTGGAAAGGCACAACATCTGTTCCTTGGACATCTTGTGTGAGCTTCTACCTGGAGAGAGGTCAGACATAATCAGCTCCATGGTGCTTCTGGGCTCAGTAATAAACATACATGTTGAGTGAGTTTGGCCTCCGAGTTGTCTGTTCTCTTACTCTGCCTGGGGCAACTCGGCCCTCCTGGCCTGCATTATGGTTTGGAAATGGCCTCCAAAGGCTCATGTGTTGCAGGCTTGGTTGCCAGCCTTGTAGTACTATGGGGAGGCTGTGGGACCTCTAAGATGTGGGACCTAGTGAAAGGAAGTTGGGTCATTGAGGGTGTCCCCTTGAAGGGGACAGTGGGATCCCACCTCCTTCCTGTTTCTGTCTCTTTGCTTTCCAGCTGCCATGAGGACAACAGTCTTCCTCTTCCATGTGCTCCTGTCACCAGGCTGTCCTGTGTTGCCACAGGCCAAAAGCAACCAGGTTAACTGACTGTGGATGGAGCCTCTGAAACTCTGAGCCAGAATAACCATTGCTCCTCATGACTTGTTTATCTCAGGTATTTTGTCCCACGATGAAAAGATGACTAACAGGGTCTGTTCCCAATTTTCTCAACAATTGGAGCAACTTGGACCCGTGTTTTCTCACACTCGCGCATGCAGTCCCTGCCAAGTTTCTGTTGTTGAAATTGTACCCACCCCAAAGAACAAAATTTCTCCCTAATCTTCCTTTCCACACCAGAATTTGATTTCCCCTTCCTTAGAAATCCTTAAAATCTAGATTTGTCTCTTTCTTATGAAGTCTGCTGACATAGCTTTGGTCCTGGTTTTGAGGGTGCTCACCTTGTGCCCTGGGTAAATACAGGCTCCACAAGGGTGGCCCTTGCACGTTTTACCTCTGTATCTCCCGCAGCCCTTAGCCTGGTGTCCATCACATACAGGGCACATGAAAGATGCCTGGTGGACCCAAGGGGACAAATGTGTGCTGCAGCCTGGGCTGGCGAGAACACTGGGATCCCCCCAGGATACCCACCCGTTCCCTTAAGTTTACCCAGACTGCATGGCGGGAGGGGGAGGGGGGAGACTGGTCGTGCCTTCTGCTGGTGTAAAGAAAACAGCAGCAATATCTGACATCATTTTTCAAGTTCCTCACTGACTTTTCTAGAATGCCATGAATGTAGCACTGCTTTACCCCATTCTAAAACACGAAGTTTTCAGTTACACTCAGTTACTACTGTTCATTGCTTAGGAATCCATTCAGGAAACATTTATAAAATGCTTTCTTGTGTCTGACTGAGGGCTCAGGACTAAGAAGACTGAAACATGCCTCTTGATCTTGAAAGACCATTATATGATCAGAAATGTAAGTGGAGGCAAACAGTTAAAGTAAAACAGCAAAAAGAGATGCTCTAGTAGGGATGTGAGCCATTGGGGAGAGTGTAACAGCAGAGTCAGGCTTCTTGATTCAAATCCAAGTTCTAGTGATTGTTCTAATGGTTATTATGTTGGGAACCTTTGCCTTTAAGCCTCAGTTTGCTTACATGGAACACTATCCACCCTACAGAATTGCTGTGAGGGATGGAATCAGGTAATACATGCAAAGCTCTTGCACATGCAGGGCCCACAAAACCACATAATGAGTGCTCTCTGCAGCCATCTCTTCTGTGCTGCCAATCTTCTTTGTAAAGTGAGAGTGGGAGCTGCCCTCACCTCATTGGATTCCCGTGAAAATCAAATCATGCTTGGCACATTGCTTGACTGTGAGCACTTAGAGAATTCTTAAGTATGATTCTAATTTTGTATGAAGTAAAACAAGGAAACATAGACATGTTTAGAGGTGTTATGTACTAATGTTTATAACTTCCTTTGAAACACGTCCAAAACAAGATGGATTGGGTAGATGAAAAAAGGTACAGAGAAATTGATAGATACGATGAAACAAATACAGCAAACTCTGAATTACGGGCTCTTGGTGGTGATTACCTGGGTGTTCACTGCACCAATCTCAAACTATGATGAATACTAGTGTAATGGAAAATGAGAGTCAGGATGTCATGATCTGGAAGCAACATTTTATCTGTGGCACTACAACCCTGAGGGACAACTCCCAAAGTCTGAGCCCCGAGCACTGTGGCGCTTTTACTTTTAGACATAAGCAAGTTTTGGGTACATCAAGGAAAGGGAGTAGGTGCAATTCTATTGGAGGGTGCATTCTACATTCCTTATATAGGTACAAGCTTGTCAACAACCTAGGGACTCAGTTCATAAAGCTTCAGGGACTTTAAGTGCACTAAGCCTAAAGAGGGATTGTTCTGTCTCCACTGCTCTGTTTCCTTCTTCTGCTACTGTGGTTATCTTTAACAGGTACCCATTAGCCACTACAAGCCTCTATGGTTACATGTCAGTGTGCAGAGCTGCTGGGTGTCAGTGTGCAAAACCCCAGCCTGTCAGCTCTTAAACTGCTAAAGTCCCATTTTGCTCTACTACACCGGGATGGTTTTGAGGCAGGATTCAAGGAAGGAAATGGCATGGAAGGAGACCCAGAATGATCTGCCCTCTACTGTCCTTCCTTTCCTTAGTAGAGAAGAGCAAGTGCAAAGTCTCAGAAAAGAGAAGGAGCAGGTGTCTCCTGAAGTGTAGTAAGGAGATGATACTTGACAGGGTTACAGAGCTTCCAGGGGCTAGGGACACAGAGCAGAGATCCTACTTCAATTCCCAGCTCTGCCTTTACGGACAGGGAGAAGTTTCTTAAGTTTTCGAACTTCATTTTCCTTGTCTATCAAAGTAGACCTAGCATTTACCACCTTCCAAGGTTGCTTTCAATATTACCTGGGTAATGTCACCATCATCTTCTTAGGAAAGCTTGCCCTCTCAGCACAGATGTCTTTTCCATGTCTCCATCTAATCCCTTGTCGGATGGGAGGCATCTGGACAGCCTCAGCTGGAGGAGGGAAGACAAGTTGGGAGGAAGGGTCATAGAGGGGTGAAGTTAAGGGGAGAGTTGAGTGGGAATCTGAGTCCCAGAGAAACAACTCTCTTCAGGCACCAGTCTGATGAATGCAAGAGGCCCAAACAGATTGCTTGCTCAGTGTCAGGCACGTGGCTTCTAATGTTATATTTAAAATGCTACTGAAATTATAATCCTGCTGTAGTTTCTTTGCAAACTCTCCATCAACCTATGCAGAATGCATTGCTGACAGGGAGTCAGCAGCATCCCCTGACCCCTCCTCCATATGACTCAGCATACACCAGACACTTTAATAGCTTCTGAGTTCAAGTTTGAACTTGCCCCAAAACTTGCCTCCCTCCTCTTCTGTGCTTCCCCCTCCCCCATCTTTACAACCCACTCTCCGTTTCCAATTTATCAGCTAGTAAATTCTGAGTTGAACTTGGAGTCAGAGTTTCATTTATTTTTGGCAGAGCATCAATTTCTTTCAAGAAAAGAGAAGAAAAGAAAAAAGTGTGTGTGTGTGTGTAGGGGGGATTCGGGGAGGCAGGTTTAAAAAAAAGCCCAGCTAAACAAATAGGACTCATGGAAACAGCCCCACAACCTTAAGTAGCTCAGTTCAGAGAGAAAAGTGATTTTTGATGCATTAAGTGTGAGTGGATTTGAAACAGAGTTTGAAATGATCCGAATATGCAGCTGGTGTTACCAACCAAGTGCAGATGGTCTCTTGGTTTGGAGAGGTCATAGGGTCACTGAGATGCTGGTGAGTTCAGAACTGGAGAGAGAATTTAAAGGTAACCATGGTACCGACACTCATTTTCATTCTGGGTTGTGTTATTACTAGACATGTGACATCCCATGTGCTTTTGGATAGCAGAAGTCCTGTTGATATAAGAGTGCCCTGAAGAGCAAATGATGTTTCTAGCTATGCAAAGTCTCCTGAGTTACAGAAAAAGACTTACAATTAGCTCAACTCCACTCTTAATGGGAAAATGCAAACCAAATCATCAGACTGGAAAAAATTTTAGTCTGATAACTTTGGAAAATTCTTTGCAAGTTTATAATATTCACTGCTGGAAATATTATGGAAAAATGACTATTTTTCATGTTGTTGATAATAATGTAAATGGCATTACCTTTCTAGAAGGAAATTTGACATTCTCTTTCTCTGTCTTCACCCCCTGCCTTGATCTTTTTGTTCATTCCTTTTTAACCCCTTATATGTATTTCCCATAGGCAATCACTCCTGATAGGCTTAATGTCTATCATTTTGCATAAATTCTTCAAAAATGTGAGATATTATTTTATGTGGATGTATTTTTATTTACAACAGACTTATGGTATACTTCTTACTTTTTTCCTGTATATTTGCAATATTATTATGTAGACATTTAACTATTGCTTCAAACTGCTCCACAGAATTCCTTGGTGTTCATCCACTATTGCTTACCTAACACTTTCCTCAGGGATGGATTCCCACTTATCACCAACTTCTCACCTCTTCCCAAAACAAAAACAGCTCACACAAAATAACAACAAAATACCCCCAAAAGCTGCAATGAACATTCTTATACGTGTCCCTTTGTGGATATGTGTGGCCATTTCTTTGATCTATCTCTATCTATATCTGTACATCTAAATCTATATCTCTTTACAGTAGAGTTACTAGGTTAGAGTGTATGAGTATATTTATTTAGATTAACTGAGGCAAAAATTTGAAAATACTTCCTCAAATTAAAAATTATGTGCATTTTTTGACTTGGCACTGGTAAGAATATATCGGTAAAATTCCATATATTTACCAACATAGACATACAAGGATATTCCTGGAAATACTTTGTATTGGCAAAGCCCTGTGTTTTACTGAAGGCTCACGTGAACGTATGTATAGGTGTGCCTCAGAAATGGGTTACTCTGGAAAGAGGAAGCAAACAGAGGTGAGAGCATCTCTGGGGAGTGGATTTGTACATCAGGCCTAGGCCCCACGATGGGCAGTGCCCCTTGTACAGCTAAGTGACTTTTTGTCTCCATTTTTGTCAGTGGTATCACGGGGATCATGGCACATATTTGTATGCATCAGAGTCCTCAAAGAAGACAAGTTTACACTCAAATTGAGTAACTTAAAGAACGTGTAAGGAAAAGGACTATTTATAAGGGTGTGGACAGGTACAGTAGACAGTGTCCTGTTCGTGGGCTAGCAAAAGGAAGCCATTGCTGGGAATGAGTCAGAGGAGAAGAGACAGCTTTTTTATTTTATTTTTTTCAAGAGAGAGAGAGGGAGAGAGAGAATCTTTTTTTTTTTTTTTTTTTTTTTGGTAGATGGACACAACACAAACCCCTTATTTTTATGTGGTGCTGAGAATCGAACATGGGTCCTGCCTATGCTAGGCGAGTGCTCTATTGCTGAGCCACAATCCCAGCCCAAGAGACAGCTTTGTAGAAAGAACTGTCTGATAGAAGCCATCACCAGCTGTCTAAGGAGGGAGTTGGACCAGCTGGGAGACCCAAGGGACCAAGAGCCTCCCAACCTTCACCCTTCTTCCTGTCTCTTTGGCTGTCACCCATGGGCTGGCCCAGCTGAGAACCAGAAGTGAGAACAGTGTACTGCTGCTGCTCTTCCTGCAGATCAAGGCGCAGCGTGGATTGGGGAGTGGAGTGGGAAAATGAAGGTAGCCAGCAAAACACCTCATGTGATCTTTGTGAGAATTAAATGAGCGAATGTATTAAGTGTTTAGACAAGCAAGTGGCACATAATAAATGCTTAAAAAGTGCTATTATCAATCTTTGATTGATGTTGGTATTGATTGCCCATTATACCATTGAGTCAGAACCAGATGCACTGCAGTGGGGTCGGTCAGGCCGCCATGATATATACCAGTGACATGGAAGGTAGAAGCCGCTTACTGTGAGGAGTGTGAGCCCTGGGCAGACAATGGTGGAAATGTGTGAATGGTGGTAGCATTCGTGAAGAGGGTTGAAAATGAGGTGAGGATAGGAAGATCCCCTTACTTTTTGCCTTTCTGTTCTCATTGCTCATGTGTGATTTTTAAACCAGGTATGTGTGTTATTATATTTTTATTGATGAAAATGTCAAGGGCTAGCTGGCAGTTAGGTTCCTCAGATATGGATTTCCTCTTTATTAGTCACTAAAATTTTTAAATTTAAGAATAAAGTATGTTATTGGGAAGCACAGAGGTATTCTCAGTATCAAAATTGACCTTAAATAGTATTTTTGAGAATATGAAATTGTCTTGTTTGCTCAAGACTTCTTACTTAGATGCTAACTTTGGACTAGTGTATTTCTTCTCCTTTTTGACTGCAGCCTGGAATGAATGGCTTCCAACAGTCTTAAGCAATAAGGAGGTACTTTTATCCACAAAGCAAGTTCTTGCCAATGAGTTATATATTGATATAGACATAGCTATGAATTGGTATGAATACTGATATAAAAACAGATTAGATACAGAGATAGTCAAGAGACAAGTATAGATACATACGTGTAATTATTTCACTGGGGTTTTATGAATGTACATATGCAGACTCTATGGATATGTGCAGTACACATACCTGTATTTTTCAACATGGCACTAGTATACAACAGCACAGATGAAGAGACTGGACTTTGACATTGCTCTTCTTAGATTGTAGTTCTGACTGCATTCTCATCAGCTAGTAAGTATGGGCAAGTTACTTGACTTCTCTTACCCTTGGCTTTCTCATTTCTAGAATGGAGACTTCTACCTACTTCCCAGGAAAGTTGAAGGACTGAATGAAATGAGTATCCCCGGCATTACAGTAATCACTCAGTATATGGTAGCAGTTATTTATTCTTAAACGTAATACTTCAAGCCAGCTCTGCCCAGTGAAGGATTCTGTTTCATTTCAATTCAGTCTTTCTGACTTAACTATCAGGAAGATGACTTGGAAAAGGACGAAATGGGTGGTAGTGGTATCTCCATGCATGCAGATCTGTAGGGAATGGTGCTCTTGGAGTTCAAGTTTTCTTCTAATTTCAGCCTCCTTGTTTAGACCAATGGGAATATGATGCCATAGGACATTCAGTGACCTGTGCAAGCTTACAAAGTTGGGAATATAAAACCAAATTTCCTGACCTCTATCAAACTCCCCTTACAATAGCTGTGCATGGATATGGAGGGCTATTTATTAAGGAGGGGGACAATTGTATCCAAAAGGAATCCTCTGCGTGGAAGAGTGCCATCTGACCCATTGTCTTGTCTTTTGCCTCTTTCTTGCTATGGTGTGTGATCAGGGAACAGTGGCCATCTTCTAGCATGTGAGATGGAGCAGATCTGAGCAGGCTACAGCTGTGACTCAGCCACCATCTTACTTACTCCTTGAAAAGAAATGCATGTTCCTTCTTGTGGGCAAGTTACTTGACTTCTCTTAACCTTGGCTTTCTCATTTCTAGAAGCCTAGCTCCTCAACTCAGATGCCCTGTGGACTCTCTGAAATTAGAGTCACGACTTTTGATATTCTGTTCAAGTCTTACTGCCCGCAGTAGTGGGCATTTTTAGTGTCCTTGGAGCTGGGCACCAAGCCCTACTATCCAGAAAGAAGTTCTTCTGCACTGGTGTGATCTCCAGTTGAAAAGAGGTGTCATCTGAACCAATGTCACCATTGTAATCATCACAGAGACTTGGAGGACTAAAGGTTCTGGGCATTGGCTCAAACTGAGTGACTTAAAAGATTAAAAAAGTCTTTGCCTCAGTAGTCTGGCATGTTTGGGGGTTGGTGTCAGAGAACTTCTAATCATGGGAACTGTCTGAAATGAAGTGGTAAGTTTCCTGTTCCTGTAGAGGCTGGAAAACCATTTGGCATAAATATCCCTGAAAAATCAGAAGATCTCAGGAGTCTCCATTCTGTGACAAGGCCCTATCTCTTTCCTTGCCCATCAAAGAGGAGAGAAGGGATAGAACCCTATGTAGAGTGAGGAGAGCATCATCAGCCTTTCTCTTATTAAAAATTGTTTCTGTGAAGGAAAATAAAAGTGGTATATAGGACCAAAGCTTCGGTTTGGAATCAGGACACTGGCTGTGTCCTGAGTGTGATCAGACACTGGGTGGCTTTTCATGCCAATCACTTCTGCTCTCCAAGTCCATCTTCCCTCACTCATCCTGAGAGGATAAATTCAGAACATCCCTAAATTTCCTTATGCTGGGAACTTTGGTTGAGAGCTCATAATTGGTTAGAAAATAATTTTCAGTCATCTTTGGGCAGATGAACATCTGGCAGATTCACAGTGAAGGAAAAAAACCCACAGCACTTCCATGCATTGTTCACCATGAACATGCCATGCATTGTTCACCATGTTCCTGACCAAGAAAAGACATGTTGGGGGCATTAATTAGGTGGAGGAGTCTCAATACCTTCTCTGTCAGTGCTGCTCAACTCAATTGTGGAGGCCCGGAGCAGTCATACCAAATGCTGCTCAGTGGTTGCTGCTTGTACTTTAGGCCAGAACAGAGAGAGGATGGGTTTGAAATTGAAAGGAGCCTGACTCCTGCAGGCTAGAAAGTTGTTGCTACTTCCATCCATGCTGCTGCTATAACAAAGCACCTCAACCAGGCAGCTTGAATGCTTAAATTAAAAATGCATTGAAATACAAGTTCCTGTATCAAGATTCAGGTTGGAAATGCAATCAGGTTTTATATAATGAATGAACAAAAGCACATTATCATTACAGTTGTTAATAGAAAATACTTTGCTAATAACTTCATTCTCATCTCATTTATGCTCTGTATCACAACTTTGCTTTTAAGAGATTTAAATATGAAGGGAAAAGAATCCATGAGCCATTTAAGATATAAGCAAATTAAGTAACTATTGTTCAGGAAAAGGCTCTTACATGTGGGCCTGATGAAACTGTCCTGAAAATGTCACCACGAAAGTAATCATTTATCTTGAATCTCATCAAATCTTGCTTAGCAAGTTCTTACTTTAATACCCCTTTTCAGTGAACAACAGACTTTAAAAATATGTTGAATAAAATTCCACTGATAAATATCTGGTGCGTTACTAAGTAATGTTAAATAAAAATTATAAGACCATATTGTTGCAGACTGAGCTCTAGCCCTCAGCCCCAAGAGACCCAACGAACCAAAATGGAGACACTCATGCTTCATGCCACATAGCGAAACAGAAATGTAAAAGAGGCATATAGATCCTAAAACATACCAGTTCTTCCTGAAAACAGCAGATTCCAGTATACATGAGTCAGCGTGATGAAGAAGTCCCTTCTCTTTTATATGTAAAATACTAATAACAATGACCATCTGCTGTAACTAGATGCTAACCAATTAGTTTTTATTCTCTTCATGTTTCTTTCATCCCAACTTACAAACAAAAACAACAACAAAAAAAAAAACACTGCCTCTTATTGTACAGGGGGAGCTCCCATTTAATTTTGTGAAATGAAAGCTGGACTGATTCACCAATTGTAAGTAAAAAGGCAATTCTCTCTATAACTACCATTTTCTTTCCATCTCTCGTCACATTGTTTTCCCCCTGAGTATGTCTTGTGTACAAATTTCCCCTTTTTTGTGAGGATACCAGTCATGGTGGATTATGGATCACCCTGATGACCTCCTTTTTAAGCTGATTATCTTTGTAAACACCCTGTTTCAAAATAAGGTCATATTCCAAAGTAATATGGGTCAGAATGTGAAATTAGGGGAACACAACCCAAACCTATCCCATCTGTCACAATTGGTGGGTAATTGGTATTGAGTCATGAAAACAACCATATACTCACTCCTTTCAGTTCATCTACCCCATTGATATCTGTTTCCCCTCACATCCTTAAACTAGCATTTGTTCCTTATGTAAATATCCCTTGGATTTAGTGGGTGACATGTATGTTGGGGAGAGAGGCAGAGTCAAACACATGGAGAGAAAAATGTTTGCACAGACTTCCTCCTCCCAGAGGTTCTGCTCATATACACCTGCAGACTGTATGTGTGTCCAGTTTCCATATTAAATAACTAACTTTGAGCTCTGGTCTCAGGGTTTCCCTGAGGATGATCTTACTACATGAATAGAAAGCTATGGGTTACCAGGGTGAAGCTGCAGCCTCCCAGTCACACCAACAGGAAAATGGCTCAGTGTAAATCAAGTCTCATCTCAGTAATTACCCCAGCAGACATTTGTGTTGGGCTGGGTCCCAATGCCCTTCCATGACTGCCGTCATCTCCATTCTGGGCTCAAATGACCCACTTTGCTGTTGAGTTCATCCTGGAGCCCTGTGGAGGGTGGGAGGCGGGAAGGCCCTGAGAAAACATCTTTTGCTTTGCTTGGGGAGTCCCCAAAGGCTGGGACCACTGGACTCGGTCATGCTTAGGATGGAGACAGTGCCTGGGCAGTGCCCAGCCCTCGAGATGATCATGAGGGAATGACTTCCAAGCTCCTGCTCCCAGGATATTTTTTACTTTCTTTTGGGGTTAACTGCCAAGGTTAATCCATGATCTTGTTTATTGTATGACTGGCCAAATATTTAAACTGACTGGAAATAAATTTCCCAAGTCTACCTCTCAACAGTTCCTACAACTTCATGTAGCAAAGCCTCACAGCACACATGAGGGAAGCAGATGCAGTCCATTTTGGAGAAGCAAGAACTCATGCAGGGAGAGCAAGAGCCCTTCTCTCATCTTCAGTGGCTCAGTGGGCAAAGATGGAAGACTTTAACTTCCGTCTCCTGGGCTCCCAATAAGAGCTCCTTCCAGCATATCAACCCCCTGTCTGATATGACTCTACTCTCTGAAGCTTCAGGTGAGCGTTCCAAAGACGGTCAGGAACATCAAGGAAATCTCCAATGTCAACTTCTCAGGTCTGTCATCCATGGAAACATTGGACCTTTCCCTCGTTTTCATGGTTGGAGAGAGTTATCATCCAATTGTAATACAAGTCTAACTAGGTAATGCTAGTGCAAAACAAAACAAAACAAAACAAAACAAAACAAAAAAAATCACACAGCACACTAGTTTTACCGATAGCCTAGAAAGAAGCAAACAAAATAAACAAATACAAAATGAATAAGTGGAATGAAAGAGATGACCAAGGAAACCTAGGATTCTCCATTCTCTATAAATCCTTGAGTGTGTGTTACAACATGGACCACATTGCCTACCAATTTCAGGAGTTACCAGTTACAATAAGCATTTCTTGGGCATATTTTATGCACAGGCATTGTGCTAAGTGCTTATCCATTTTCTTACAAAACTCTTCAAGTTAGAAACAATTTTAAAAGGGGTAATAGTGAAATGAACAAATACACATAATCATGCTTAGAAAGTATGAAGTATTATAAGGATTGAAGGATTTAATGCATGCTATCATTTTATTACATGACCCCTGAAATTCATTTAACCTTAGAATAATGTAGTGAAATAATAGATGTCTAAAGGATATGTGATCTAGCCCTATCACATACCAGAGAACATCACCCAGAGAAGTGACATCAGCTTTGTTAGGGTTAAAAATGCTGTTCAACCTGCTTAGAGAACCACAATAATGTGGAACCTTCAATAACCATGAGGGTGTTCAGGTCACAGAGGTTGGCATCTGCTCAAGATAAACATTCTGTCAGCTCCTAGCTGGCGGAAAAGAAGCCAAAGCCTTCATTGCCTTTTACCCCTGATCAGGGACATAGACTTTTTAAGTGTTGATATCTGCTAGTCTCAGTGACCATTATCAGCAGGATGGGGACAGTATTTCACATGTTCGTACTAATGCATTAAATGAGCTGTGATGTCTTTAAAAACATCTATCTATTGAAGTGATGGCATACAGGAAGTAATAATAATTAAACACCCACTGTTTCAGTGTGGTTGGGAAATGAAGACTCAGAGCTGGTGAGGCTTACTCAGGGTGACACATTCTATAAAATGGGTGGTGTTTAAAAGGAAGTGAGTCTAGAGGCACAGGAGCTGATGGAGTAGAAAAGCTTTTTGGGCAAGATCCTTGCTTGTTCTTACTCATCCATTGCCACCCACCTGGCCATTAATCACCCATTGGCAATGGGTTTTCCTGGAGGGTGGAAATAGAAATGAGTCTATGTGGGGACACCATAGAGTTTTCGATTTTTGATTAAGGCATATCAGAGAGGCCAGAACAAAAGGGCATTAGATCAGATATCAGGGTGAATACCCCAAGTAAAGGGCTTGATTGTGTTTAGCTGCACTGTCAAAGAGGAACTTCTGAATCAGACACATCTCTGTGAGCAAATTCCTGAACTTTCTGAGGTCAGCTTCAAGGATTTGATATGTCACTTCATGGAAAACACTAGACCAGTACATACTAGAAATTCCACTTTAGATCTATTATTGTTTTTCATAGCATGTCAATTATGTTCTAAATCATTATTTGTAAACCTCTTTTCATATATCATCCTAAATTATCTTATTGATAGTGAAGTTAACAGAGTAGGAACTAGAAATAGGGATTCTCAGATGAATGCATTAAATGAGCTAGTATATTCTTGGATCTAATAGTTCTAGCTCTGTGTTCTAGTTCTGACTCTGACACTACCCCCCATTGACCATGGAGTGGCCTCCTCTCTGATGGAATTGGACTGAGTCACCTTCAGGTGGATAGTTTAAAGATGACTATACAATCACATGAGTTCCATTAGAGTGAAATGAACTCTGCCCATATTTGGAAGTGCGGGGGCATGAGGGAAGAGGAGTAGAGGGTTCAGATTCAATCACACAGCAGCCTTGAGTCACAAATTCACAGGTTCACAGGTTGACTGCCCTGCATGAGGTCTGTGGGCTGGTGAACAGAGCAAGATGAAGGGAATAAATGAAGATGTGGAGTTTGTAGCAGCTAGTGCCTGGGTTCTTGTTGCTACAGCTCATCATATCTAAGATTGCAGACTGGACACTCACCGGCTGGTTGTGGTCTGAGATTCCTAGAAGGCTCCTTAGATACCTAAACTGGGTGGGGAATAAGGTAGTGGCTGTTCTGGTCTACAATGCTATTGCACTTTGAGTGCTACTGGTTCCAGCCACAAAGCAAAAAGCACAGGCTAGTTAGGAACTGCAGACAGTAACATTAGCAGAAGCACCTGGGCCAGTCTTGCTGTCGATTTGATAAGCCTTTGCATTTCCTTGTCCTTAGAAAGTACTGACTTCTTACCTGCTCATTGTGAAAACTCCGAAGGTTTGGAGACGTTGGGTCACATGCAGCCAGGGTAGGAAAGTCAACATGGCCTTCTGAAAGCCCAGTGTCTTGTCGTCTGAAGCAAGTGGCAGCAAAATCTTTTGTTGTTTTCCTCCTGTTTTTCATGCTCAGACCCATATATTGACCATTGTCAGTTACATGATTTCTTGTTGGTTGGGTTCCCCAGAACTCATTTTGTGTTTTCTTGTGTTTAAACTGCTGTGTGTCTCTGTTGTTGAAAAGACAGTGTCGTGCCTCAAATGACATTCTGCTGGTGCAAAGGGCCCATCCTTCGGGGCTGTTTTCTCTAACTCCGAGTTGCTGCCTTGATAAGCAACCTGCTCTGCCTATTTGGTGGTGGTAATCACATGAATTTTTCTTTTTTCTTTCTTGCGTGGATGGAAGAACAGAATAATAAAGTCTTATTTCAGGACTTCTGAAAAGCCTTTCTGTTTTACTATAAAATGATTTGTGATTTCTCTCCCAGAAATCTCAACCTTTCAAAATTCTTTTCTTAAGCTGAAGGCTTTATTCCCTGGCAACGTGTTAGAAAAACTCTGTAGGAAAGGGCACGCAGTAATGAGTATCTCTTGGTTAGACTTTAATAGGGATGAGTATCAGCTTTTACAGAAAATGAATTTGTCCAGGGAAGAGATGAAGGTTGTTTGGCAGGAGGGGAACTGAAGGAGAGATGAGAGGCTGGAAAATGGGGCTTCCTTTAAGAGGCCAGGAGGACAGAAAATCATCACAGTGAGGCTGAAGAAAAAGAGGTTTGTTTTTATTGTAATCTTAAGGAAAATCTGTCCTTCTGGTGAGGTTCTAGAACACTGAGATGCAGTCTGTTTTCTCCATCAATAAAGGGGAAAACTATAACTCTTAGACACTGTAAAATGAACCCATGTGGAAGACTTTATATTGCTTCATAATTGAGGGAAGCAGCATGAAGTTACAACTGGTTTGAAGGGGAATTCAAGGAACCACACATGTACCATGTGTGCAGATGCAGAAATTGGATCCCACTTAGGTGAGGTATCTGAAATATCAAGATCATGCAATCAGAGTGGAATAGTGGAAGCCTGGAGCTGAGGAGAGGGGAGATTGAGGAGTTACTGGTGGGGGAGCATAGAGTTTCAGCTAAGTGAGATGGACATGTTACAGAGATCTGTTCTGTTGCACAACACTGTACCTATAATCAATAGGACTGTATTGCACACTTAGAAATTTATTAAGGTCTCATGTCAAATGTTTTTACCAAAATTAAAAAAAAAAAAAGTCATCACTGCCTCCAGGGTTTTCCTTGGAGATTGCCAGTGGTTTCAGCTCTCTCCAGCCCATTCTGCTACCCATAGCAAAACACACCAGTCTTCGTCATTTCCTGTACCATATTTTATTGACATATTTCATTCCTATGTTCACATTTACCGCTAACATGTAACTAAAGGCTGCATCTTATTTGCTATTTCACAGCTAGGATTCAAAACATACTACCCATTCTGCAGAGCTTTTGTTGACTAGCTGGTGACTCTTGGTACCAATTAGAAAAGCTCCAAGGGTGTCTGGATGGACAAGGCACCAAGGGTGTCACATTCTAATCTATAGCATTGTGTTGGGATAAAACTTTAAAAGAGTAACAGCCTATTTTGCCTTTGGAACTTTTAAAGCAAATTATTTCCATGCCTGTACAATTATGTCAAAATGAACCTCACAATTATGTAGAACTATAATGCACTAATAAAAACATTTAAAAATCCTGTGTCAATGGGTACTAAGTCACAGTTAGACAGAAGAAGCTCTAGTGTGCTTTTGTGCAGTAGATGCAAGTAAATACATAAATATACCTAAATATATAGATATAGATGTCCAAAATTACATATTATATATTCCAAAAAAACTAGAAAATTGTTGAATGTTTCTGCCATGAAGAAGTGATAAATGTTTATAGTGATGGATATATTTAACCTGATTATGCAGTGTATCCATGTATTGAAACAACACATTATCTCCACTAGTGTGTTTTTCTATACCAGTTAAAAATGACTTCAATTTTCAAAAGAAAACTTAGTAGTCATCCAGTCGAAAAAAGAAAGCCATATGTAAATATTATAGAAAACAATGTAAATGTGTAAAAATAAGAGCAAATGTATGGGGCTACGGATACAGCACAGTGCCTAGCATGAGTGAGGCCCTGGATTTGATCTCTAACACACAACACACACATACACACACACACACACACACACACCACATATAAATGTGTTTATAGATTAAAAAAAAGAATGTCAAAATTAAAAAATAAATGGTGCCATTTTCTGAATTTGTCCCCAAACTTGAATGAAGCATCTTATAACAAGAGTCTCAAACGTCCCTGTTGATTGATTTGGGGGTTTGGTATTATCTTTACCACTACAATGTTTAGTGTTCTTTAAAGAACTAATGAAAACCTGATTTTGTTGTATAATTGTGGGGGATTGCTGCAGAGAGTTTGGCAGTGCCGACCTGTGAGCTGCTGTGCTGGTTTCTGGAGAGGGCAAGGAGAACAGGCTTGGAGATAAGCAATGGCGCTCAGTGATTTCTTCTTCTGCATTCATATCCTGTGTGATCTCAGGAGAGTCACACTTTAGTTTCCCATCCTTCCCAATAGAGATGATATTTTGACTTATTTTTCTGAAAGGCTTTGCAAAACAGCCAGAAAGATGATTGTCAAGTGAATGTAAATGACTCCTAGGCCCAGAATCCCAGGACACAGCAGTTGGTGAGTTGAGGATCTGGCTCACACATCAGAAATCCAAGTAAGGAAGAGGAAGATCTTCGATGGCCCTACCAATCTGACTGGTAGAGGCCTCCTCAACTTGCAAATACCCTTGTCATTTCTCCTGGCAGCCTTCCCCATGTTATTTGTTTGCAGTGACATGACCCGCTGGCGCCTGGAGACAGGGCAGGGCGGGGAAGGCTTTGGAATCCACACAACTCATTGCCCTCCCCACCCCCACAAAGCTTTGTCCTCCAGCGCAGTCTCTGGGGCCCTGGGATCAGATTGCTGGCTTCCAGGTGCCGGAGAGACACTTTTCTGTTTGCTCTCCCACCCAGACTGCCCTCAGTTTGTCCTTCCCCCAGGTGGGGGTGGCAGATGACAGAGGCTGTTTTGAAATGAATCTTTCTCCTTCCTCCCCTCCCTTTCTTCCCTCTACCCCCTCAAACCACAAGAACATTTTGGCTTCTTTCCATCATTTGGGGTTTGTGTTGGAGATCTGAGTCTGTTCTTGTTCACTGTAAATAGCCCAGAAGTTAATGTAGGGGTACAATCTTTAAATGTGAGTTGCCCTTGGGGGACATGAAGGAACACGTCGAGCTGGTTGCACTGGTAATGGTGACTCTACTTTGACCCTAGCCCATGCAGCCTGTGGTCCCCCAGTGTTTCCATCCTAGTCCAAGTGGCCTTCTTCCTGGTTTTTTACCTTCTTTAAGTACCTTTTATGCCCCAATCAGCTGGTCATGGTTCCTTGTCTTGCTGTCTGCTCCTCTGGCCTAAACATTTTTGAAAGGATATTTTCTTTATGAGGAGAGAAGCTATTGCTCTTGAAGATGGCAGAACATTTACATGACTGGGGAATTGCAAGTTGACAGAAAGGCAGCCCAAACTGATTTAGGTAAAAACAGAAAGCCAATGTTGCACATAGCAGAGAATTCCAAGGTTGTAGAAGAAGACAAGGTTTCCAAAGCAGTAAACAAGACACAGGTTACCTGCTGTTCCAATGTCCAGATTTAGCAAGGAAAATACACAGAACACTCAGTAAAATTGAATTTCAGTAGAACAACGAATATATACATATGTGTAATAGTATGAATATTTATCCCATAATTATATCCCATAATTCCTATATTTATCTGTCCAACTCCACCTGCCACCAAACTTGGACACCCCACTCAACAAACCAAAGACCTGTAATCAAATGGACTCTTCTTCCCCAGTTGTCAAATATCCAGACTTACTTGAACCTAATGATTAAAGGAAGGAAGATCTCATCTCCTTGTCCCTAGGTGACTTCATAGTTCTAAGCTCTTCCTGAGTGTGGTTCTGATAATTTTTATATTTTCTCCATCTCACATGGCCAGGATGTAATTTTTGCTGATGCATTTAGTATGATGGTCTGCCTCTTCCTCTGTCTCAAAGGGTTGGAAAATTCTTGGCTCCTACTGTTCATGGTTCCTTAAGTGTGTTTTTAAGAGGAGGTTTCAGTGTGTCGTTGGAGTATTTAGTCAAAGTCCACATAGTGTGAAGTTTTCTCTTGGAGTGACTGTCAAAAACTGCGATAAAGGCTAGAGCACAAGTAGTGGCACCATTCATGTGAGATTCCTGGATCCTCTATTTACCTACACCTAGGTGACCCTGGCTATTCAGATACATAATTGAGAGGCCATTGTTTACCTGAGAACAGTCCTCTGAGTGCACAGGTATTGGAAATAGGCTAAGTATCCAGTCTCTGAGTTCATAGCAATTCCTACTCAAAGACTGCACTGGCCTTCAGCCTACGCACTCCTTCACCATATGCCTCCAGTTGTCTGGTAAAGACAGTGGAGTAGACAAAGGGGAATGGAGGGAAGGAGGGGGATGAGAAAGACAGTAGAATGAATCGATCATCACTTTCCCATGTTCATATACGAATATACAACCAGTGAAACTCCTCATCACGTACAGCCACAAAATGGGAAGTTGTATTCCATGTATATATAATATGTCAAAATACACTCCACTGTCATGTATACCTAAAAAGAACAAATAAAAAAATTCCTATCATAAGAAACACTTGAGTTAAATTCTGTTCAAGATAGAGTTATTCTTTCAAGTTGAATTCTTTGGGGTCTTTTTTTTTTAAGGACAAGTGTCCCTGTAGTCCAGTGAGGATTCCCTATGAAATGAACTGGAATATGAGGCTGTAAATAAAAGATGGCAATGGAGAAAGAAGCGATGTTGAAAAAAAAATGACCAGTTTGACCAAATGAAGGAATAAATCATACTTTTGAGTCAACGTTTAGACATTGAATTAAACCAGACAAGAAAAGAACAACAAGATAGATCTAAATGGTATTGTGTCACATTCCTGTCCCAGGAGAAATTATGCCTTCCCTCCTCTAGAAAATTAGGTTATAATATTATATATTAATATATAATATTTTTTTAAAGAGAGGGAGAGAAGAGAGAGAGGATTTTTTTAATATTTATTTTTCAGTTTTCGGTGGACACAACATCTGTATTTCATTTTTATGTGGTGCTGAGGATCGAACCCAGCGCCCCGCACACGCCAGGCGAGCGCATTATCGCTTGAGCCACATCCCCAGCCCAATATATAATATTAATGTTATTTTATATTAATATAAATATTAATGTTACATTTCCTAGGAACGAAATAGACTCAAGTTCACTATATTTTGTGATTCAGCCATCGTTAAGTCTTTATGGGCAACTTCAAGGTTGTCCCACTGACCACCACCAGTTCTACTTTCCCGCAGTATGGTGTGTTTGTATGTGCCTGTGTTCTTCCACCTCATGTGAGCCTTGTTCCTCTTGTCCTGGGATCTCTTCAGCCAGAGTGAGTTTGTTCTTTATTTCTCTCAGATAGTTCAAGGTCAAAAACAGTAGCCCAACCCATATGTATTCTCATTTCTAATGAAAGACATTGCTTTCTTGAAGTTTTAAAAAAGAATGTTTATAGAGGAAGCTCACATACATATTAAGTCAATCTGAAGAGAGTCATATTAAGTCAATTATAAACATACTTTATAATTCCAACCATAAAATATTCCAGATAAAACAAAACCATCGAGATACTTAGAAAAAAAACAACAAACAAACAAAAAAAAACAATGATTACCAGGAGCAGGTGCAGAGGGAGGGATGAGTGGTCAGAATCCAGAGAATTTTTAGGGCAGTGAAACTACTCTGCATGCTATTATAATGGTAGATACATTATGTGCAATTGCCCAAACTCATAGAACTATATAATGCAATGAATGAACCCTAATGTGACTGTGTACATTCACTAATAATGCATAGATATTGACAATATCAACTCTAACAAATGTATCACTCTAATGAAAAGGTGTTAAAATAAATTAATTAATTTTTAAAAAAAGAAAAAAAATAAGGGAAACTGTATGTGTATGTACTGAGGAAGTATATGGACAGTCTCTGGACTTTCTGCTCAATTTTTCTGTAAACTTCTAAATACTTTAAATATTAATCTATTAATTAAAAATGAAAAAAAAATCCTTTTACCATAGGTATTATTTTTTCTATTTTTCCTATCTTATTTCTTCCTTAATGGAAATTTGAGTTAAAAGTGACTTGAATTTGCTGAGGGTCTAATTGAGATCTCCAAAGATTCCAACATCCTCAGCCTTTCAAATTATTTCATTAAAGCAAAACACAGATTTATTGTTTCTGTGCTATTTGGAAATCATTGGCACATGTTCATTTCAACCATGAAGTTGAGTCTCAGGCACATTTCAAGTTAACAAGATGTCCTTAGTCCTCTCAACTCTGTCTTTTTATATCATCACATCTTGCTTGTTTTCTTCCCCGTGCTTTGTCACTGGCCTAAACTAGGTCTATAAGAAATCTAGGCGGTGTGCAGGGGACCAGGAATCTTGCACCTTACTTTAAAATGGTCCCATCCCTGGGCCTGTTTGGAGAGTTTTACTGCATTCCTCACCAGCCCCTTGATCACCCATCAATGCCCTATAATAGCCAACTTGAGAATGCGCTGAGTTTAACTCCCAAGTGTGGGTCATTATCTTAAAAACCTTGGTCACACGTATCTGGGATGATCCACGAAGACTCTCCAGATATTTATTTAATGAGAGCAGAAAACCCAAACAGAGAACTGTGTGGTTACAAAAGGAATTTTAAACAAAGTCCTTGAGCAGTGTTCGACCTCTGTCTTCTGTAAACAGTAACCCCCTGCCCCCATCAGCCTGCAAGTTATTCCACAGGGGCCAGAATAATCTGTCTTGAGAAACTGAAATCCCAGAGTACTGTACTTCCTCAAGGCAGAGAAACAGCCGTAGACCTCAGGGAATGGAGGCTGATCTCATAGCAGGACTGATGTAGGAACAGGAATATTTTTCCTCTTTCAGCTTCCAATTTGCCTTCTGGTCAGAGAAGTAGAGAAAGAAGATGCTGTTAGGCATTTTACACAGGCCAGTTTAACCCCTGGAGATGGGCATTAGGGTCTTTCACTTCATAGATGAGGAGACAGACAGCTGCCCATCCAGGATGAAATGCCCAGATGGTTCTTGGGGGTTGGTGTTAGCCTATGGCAATATACCACAGGACACAACTGCAAACCATGGATGTGATCCTAACTTTCCTAGTTGTCACATCAAAAACACAGTAAAACAATCAAGTTGCATTAATTTTAATAATATATTTCATCTAGCTTATTACATATAACATTATTATGTCAATACAAACCTGACATAAAAATTAACATTTCCCCCTTTTTTTGTTATTGTGCAGACTTCAGCATTGAGTGCATTTTTCTGCTTATAGTCCATCTCAATTCAGACTACGCACATTTCAAGTCACATGTGGCTTGTAGTCTGGATATTAAATGGTGCATTCTAGATGTTCTGCTTATCCTTGGATCCAGATGCATTACTCAAGGTTTGTTTTGCCCTGGCCATTTGCTGAATTGTGTTCTAATATGATGCCCTTGACTTTTGGTGAAGAAAACCCCATAGGAAATGTCACAGCCCCTGCTGTGTGTGAGTCAGTGACTGTTCCCAGATCATTCTCTGATCTCCACAGCCGCACGCTATTTAAGAGACATATTTTCTTGTTGTATTTTCAAAATGCTATAACTCCTTTTTTGTCGGAATTTGTGTTTCATAGCTGATTCTGTTTTGTTTTGCACTGGCTACTAGGAGGCTCAGGACCAAATTGTACTCAATTTCAACTATGGATTTATTCATGATTTAATGAGAGACTATAAGGTCATGTTTTGTGAAATGTTCTGGACTTCATAAATATACACCATGTGTTCACAGTAAAGTTTTCTTTCTTGAGTTTAAAGTCACTTAGACTTGTTCTGGTAATGAATACATGTTATCTATTTCTTTCCCAGGCAAAAGGTACTAGATGATGTTTAATATGTGAACAACCTTGGAAAATCTGTCATTAGGTTGTGAGATGTAGCATGGATGGTTTTTAGGTGTTTAATTTACTTTTAAGGCTTTCCACAGATCTTTCTTTCTTGAAATTTTTTAAACAGTGTTTCCAAAATTAAGCAAACCACAGCTAGTATCTCTTTCCTTTGTGTAATATGAAGAAAAAGGGACAAATAATTTTTTTTCTGTATAACAGCAAGAAGAGTTGTCCTCCCTTTGTAGAATGTAGATAGACAATGAACACAAATAAATTAAGTGGTTCTTTGATATAGATCTTTGTACATTTCCCCCAGCTTCCATTAAATCTGCCGAGATCTGGCGCTAGTCCACTTGTTTCTTGAGGGGCCTACCAGAGAGGTTGCCAGAGCTGGTATAGATGTGTTGTTGGCCCTCTGAAAGGCATTTCTGTGTGATTATAGAAGACGAGAAACATTCAAAAGGAAGTTTTCAAGTCTTTGTGATTCCCTCATTTTGCAGATGAGGAAAACATACCTACATTTGCCCACGGTGTGATGGTTAACTGGGTGTGCAGAGAGGATAATATTTGCAATGGTGTCCCCTATCTGAGGTGCAAAGAGCAGGTACCTTCATGGAATCCCAAGTGGAATGAAAGTCCATTCAAGCACCTCAGAGACACAGGAATGCATAGAATCTGGGCTCCACACTTCCTCTACTTGAGTTTGACTTTTAATTTCTTATCGATATCATGCTACCACATCGAACCCTAGCTCTCAGGGCTTAAAGAACCCTTATTTCTGTCCAAAAAGTGTTATGCTGTTCGTTTAGCTTATCTTGATGATTTGGGTCACCATCTTGAATTGAAATGCTTCTCTCTTTCAAAGAGGTGAAACACTGAGAGTGTAATAGCAGACCTATTCTTTTCAGTTTCTTAGGCACGTAGTAAGCACCAGCTAAGGCCACGCAGGTGGGTCTAGTTAAATAAGACAACTTGTACCCTTTGCTTTTGTATCACAAAATTAAAACCAACTAAGTGGAATCTTCCTTTCAACCTCCCTTTTTCTACCTCATCCAATTCTGCTTCCATCTGAATAGAATATACATGGCCAGGTATATCAGCTACAAGGAGTCCTCCATCCTCCATACCATTTCCCCTTTACCACCGTTCCAGAGCATCATTTCAAGTTTCGAACACCAGCATCCTGCTTGCTTTTCTCCATTCTCTCTATCTATACGGCTCTTATGCCGGGTTGATGCCATTGCCTCCCTGAACTCCTGGGATGACCTGTTCCATGCTCCCACCTCCATAATCCATTCTTCACAAATCAATCAACATGAACTCTTAACATCCAAATCAGATCCCGTCACCTCTCTGTTAAAAGCCCTTTGATGCAGTTCCAATCAGATGGAAACTCTCTCATGGCCTCCCAGGTCTACCTCTCCCACTAATTCAGCCTCTTCTCCACCTCTCTCCTCTCTGCCAGCAGAGCTCTAGTGGCAATGGACACCTGCCGTCCCCTCTGTTGCATTGTCGGAAATTAACTTCACTCTGTATGAACAGCATGATGCATAGGTTAACTGAGTGTGTGCAGGTTAGTTTCTATCTATACTGGAGGGATGGTTAGGTGATATGTAAATTTCCCTAAAAATCCACACTCCAGAAAGGGCCTCAGCAAGTGCTTTAACTATCAATTTCTAAATCTGTACTAGAAGGTAAATTAATTAGTATAAGCAAGGTTCAATATGATTGTACTGATGAAATTAAAGACATGTGATACCATGGAAAGTTTTAGACAACCCTTCCCTGCCTTTGAACATATAAAATAGAAGAACCAGGCAGCAACCCCAAATTTTCTGAGTGGCCACGTTGGTAGAGAACTATCTAAACTGTGTGTCTCCACTTAGGGGAGAGGGCTGACGACCAATCCTTGAGTCAGTTTACTGTTGCATTGACATCAGGGTTCACATTTCAGGCAAGGTACTTATAGGGTCCTAAAGGACAGAGCAGGTTGCATTCTTGTCTTCCTGTGTGATGTTTGGGCATCCAGAATGTGGACCTGAGGCTGGCTCCACTGCAACGTGCCACTTGGCACATAATTGTGGAAGAGGAACCATGTGGCTAACCTCTTACAGACTGTGATAGAGTAGAACACAAATTATTAACAGCCAGATTGGCCTTAGGTGCGGCCTTGTTACCCCCCAAAGACACAAAGCCTTTTAATACTTCCAGAACACTGTCTCCCAATTGCCTTTGCCTCAGATTCTCTCCCCCTTCTCCCCTTCATATCCATCTTCTGATTTAGCTTAGTGTCAACTTAAATTTCAGTTTCTCAGGGTGTCCCTGGTTGGCCACTCTTTCCAAGTAGGTCCCCTTATGTGTCACTTTCTTGCTTGATGGCTGTCTGATTCATCTCTGCTCCTGCTCTGCTCTGAATCATAGGGAACAGCTTTGGCCAGATGTTGCTGATGAGGGGCACTAACAGAGGACTGGAGAGTGAGAGAAGGGGAGCAGCCCTGGGACTTTGGCTCCTCGTGCTCTCTCAGCTGGCATCTCCAGTGACAAGCCCTCACGTCTACTCCTGACTCATGCAAACAAGCCCTCTTCTTTGAGTTTAGCTCCCAGATAGTTCCAGGTTCTGAGCTGTTGCCTCTGCAACCCTGGGAGTGGTGGCAGGCTTCCTGTGTTGCTAATCTCTTTTTCTTATTTTTAGGGCAAAACAAACAAACAAAAAATCCACACCTTATTCCATAAGCTAAAACAGGAGGGAGGAGGATTTGTTTTTCTTTCCAGGCGCCTTTGTTTCCTTAGATACAACTCGAGCTTCTTGCCTTCTAGCACATGGCCATCTGCTCGGCCACCTGTCCTGGTCTTGATGCAATGCAATGTATGTGGCCTTTAGCAAATGGCAAAGAGGCCCCACTTAACCTTTGTATTTTCTTAAAAGATCATGCTGGTTCTGGGATCCTGGGGACAGGTATGAAGTCCACCATCTCCTCGGACATGTTGCTGATCTCTGACTGGTCTCATTGCCCTGTATTCTTTATGTCATAGGTACAACAAATTCCTAGTATTCAATCCCTTCTGTTTGTAAGATCCAGATGGCTTTTGTTCCCTAATCAGCTTCTGTTATATACTGCACACTGTTATAGTAGATTATGTCCTCCTACTTTGTGTTTTTCTCCATAGCTTTTTATAAGTTATGATTAGTTCTTTGTTTCTCTATTTCCTAGGATCATGCATATGTCCTATATGAGACAGAAATCTCCATGAGCAGAAAGTCTAGTATCTTTGATCAGTATTGCATCCTCAATGTCTTCAGAGACCTGGGTGCTCAATAATAGTGTGTTAAAATAACAGAAAAATGCAGTGCTTGGGTCTTTTAATCTTGGATCCATGAACTACTCAACTATCCCACTGATGAACTTGAGGATAGGAATAAAGGTTTTGAAATTAAATGCTTTAATATGTATGCAAGTGCTTTATGGGGTTTTTCTCCTCATTGGCACGAAAGAGCCTATTACATTCATTAGAGTCTCGGAAAAGTAAGACCCTTGAAATTTAAGAGAGAGAGTGCCTCTAGTGGGAGAGATATCCACACACATAATTGAGACTGAGGTTTTCCAATATCACTACTAATAAAGCACTTGGGAGGAGAGAAGAAGGATTGAGTCTCTCATCCCAGTTGTTCAAGTCCAAATGCTTAGGAGTCATCCTTGACATCTCATTTTTGGTTACTTTTTACAAGCAGTGTTCGTCATCATTCATATTTGTTGACTCTACCTTAAGACACATCCAGAATTTTACCTCTACCATCTTCCTTTACCTCTACCATTCTTCCTTTGTGTTTAGTCCATGAGTACTGGTGAGGAAGTTCAACTGCTTAAAGGAATGTGCACCAGAGGCTTGAGTTAGCTATTGCTGTTCTGGGATGAGTTTTGGACATAACTAATGAATCAACCAAGAGACGATTGGATTTGGGTGGTAGGGGGCTTGGTGGTAGAAGGGAGAGTAAGGTTTAAAAGGAAAACAACAAGAATATGTGTGTGTGTATGCGCACGTGTGTGTGGAGAGAGAGAGAGAGAGAGAGAGAGAGAGAGAGAGAGAGAGAGAGAATGCCAACCATAACAAATGCTTACCACGGAGTTCCAGGTCATTCCATAACTCTTTTTCAGCCTCTCCCATCTGTCATCCTGAAATGCTTGTGAGATTGACTTGAAGGAACACAGTCAACTTTTGTTTTTGGAGACTGCAGGATAAATATTACAGATTTGGAACTGTTTGGCTCAAGACTTCAAAGTCCTGAATAAAGCTGCTGGATGATTTGGAAGCCACCTGGCAGGAAATTTAGCTTTTTTCAGTTTGGGGTAATTTTTTTCCTTCCCATCCTTTAATTCCTACTTGCTCCCCTCCATCCACCCCAGCACCAAATTAGCAATTTGGATGCCATAGATGCAGTTTAGATGTGGGTACCAGCCAAGGTCACGAGGCTTGGTGCATAAGTGAATGCCAGCTGTATTCCACACAGGATTTCCAAGGCCAGAAAGGCAGAGGGAGGAGGAATCTGGATTTCCTGATCCTGGTTTTTCTTCTTTTCTACACACACACACACACTTTTCTACTTTTAATTTCCTGCTTCTATAAAAAATGATGTGACAATTTTCTGGCTCTTTCTTATTGGGATTCAGGCTTCTTCCCTCTGTCCCCTTCCTCATGAATGCATAAACCCTGTACAAGTAAAGGTAAAAATAAAAATAAGAATATACAGGATGCAGTATGGAATCCAATAAGAATAATAACTAGGGCAGAGCCAGCTCCAAAAATTGAAAGATCTTTTGAAACCTAAATTCAGACTCTGCAGTGGGAGGCGGATATTGGTAATTGTAATACACTGTGAGAACTCAATATGAATAGCCATGTGATAATTATGCTTATCAGAAGTTACATAAACTTGACTCTGATTCATGAGCTTGCTAATTATTGTCCTTGTTTTAAATGTTTACGTTTAAGATCTCCTGAATTATTATGTGTAGCAAGAAACTATCTCTATTTTTATCTAGCTAGCTACCCACTTAACCACATCTAGATGTAGATATACGTGGTCTATTTCTGTAATGACTCAGTGTTTGCGCTGATAAATGTCTGGGCATCCAACAGAGTCAACACAGTCCACACACACGCACCTTGGTGTGGTCCACAGTCAGTTCCAATTTCTGCTTTATAAACACTTAAATTCGATTCTGCTTTTTATGGTACTGACTGACCATTGTGCCACATTACTCTAAAACATCATCCCATAAAAATCTGTCTAACCTGAAAAACTAAGGAGATCAGTGGAACCAAAGTAGGAGACGGAGGGGAAGGCAAGAGGGACGAGGAAAGGGAGGAATGAAGGAATGAAATTGACCAAATTATGCTGTGTACATATAAGAATATTCTACAGCAAATTTCACCCTTATGTATATCTGTAAGAAACAATTTTAAAACAATAAATGAATAGAAGGAAAGCCCGTAGAGGAAGAAAGGAAACAGGGAGAGATGAGAAGGGAAAAGTTACATACTGGGAACTGAAGTGGAACAAATTCTATTCCATGCGTACACGATTATATCAAAATGAACCCCAATATTATGATGACCCTAATGCAATAATAAAAACATAAAAGAGCAAAGAACAGTTTTTAACTCCACATTCTAATTAGTTTACTGGATCATCTCCTTGTGCATCATTGTGGCAATTGTATTGGCCTAGGGTGCTTTGCACAGGGAGTCTGTGTTCCTTGGCCCCTTTAAAGCCCTAAAATAGTCTCTATTAAATCAGTAGATTTATAGACATGAATCCTCCTCTCACCAAGCAGTGTTTAGAATCTGCTGTGTGCCAGGAATGGAATCCAACTCTGAGGCCAGAGTGCAAGGAGAATCTCAAAGAAGTCACAGAACCAGGAGGACATGGGCAGGAGGCAGAGGCCAGAGCCGCTGTGTACAGGAGGGGAACGAGACGGGGCAGGAGCCTCCAGAGGTAGGCTGTCCTCCAGCCACTCTCCAGGAAAGGCATCTCTTCTGGAGGAGGTGACGGTGTTTTGAAATATTAGTAGGAGGTGGCCAGGCAGAGAGGATGGGGTGCTAGGTCCTGGAGAATGGGTCCAGAAATTTATACCCCTGGGATTTTATTCCTGGAATCTTCAAGATGAAGGCACAGGGAGCAGCTAGGCTGGCAAGATAGTGATCAAGAATAAAGATTTTTTTTCAAGATTTATTTATTTATTCTAATTTGTTATATATGACAGCAGAATGCATTTCAACTCGAAGTACACATATAGAGCACAATTTTTTCATGTCTCTTGTTATACACAAAGTAGAGTCACACCATTCATGTGTCTTCATATATGTACTTGGGGGTAATGATGCCCATCTTATTTCACCACATTTCCTTTCCTACTCCCCTGCCCATTCCCTTCCCTTCCCTCCCCTTTGGCCTCCCTCTATCGGACCTTAAACTATACTACAGAGCAATAGTAACAATGTGGTATTGGCACCAAAATAGACTGGTAGACCAATGGTACAGAATAGAGGACACAGAGACAAACCCACATAAATACAGTTATCTTATATTAGACAAAGGCACAAAAACATATTGAAGAAAGGATAGCCTCTTCAACAAATGGTGCTGGGAAAACTGGAAATTCATATCCAACAAAATGAAATTAAGCCCCTATCTCTCACCATGCACAAAACTCAACTCAAAGTAGATCAAGGACCTAGGAATTAAACCAGAGACCCTGCACCTAAGAGAAGAAAAAGTAGGCCCAAATCTCCATCATGGCAGATTAGGCCCCAACTTCCTTAATGAGACTCCAAAGCACAAGAAACAAAATCAGAATCAATAAATGGAATGGGTTCAAGCTATATAAAATTCTTTTTCTTTTCAGCAAAAGAAACAATCAACAAGGTGAATAGAGAGCCTACAGAATGGGAGCAAATTTTTACCACACGCACATCAGATAGAGCACTAATCTCTAGAACATATAAAGAACACCAAAGAATCAAGATCTTAAAGGGTTAAAAAAAAAGGCTCAGAAACATTACAAGCTAGAGGTTACTGTGATCAGGTTTACATTTCAGAAAGATATTTTCCTCTTTAACTCCAGTCCATCATCATTATTTGAGAATGGGGTCCACTTTTTACCAGTTGATAGTCCTGGCTCCCAAAGAAAGGAAATCATAAAATTAGATTATGTAGAATATTAAACACCAATTAAAAGCAGAACTCACATCAAACAGAAGTGTTGAGAACAATGTATCCTAATATTCAGAGATGTGATACTGTGTGGTTCCTATGAGGCATTACATGAAGCACCTGGCACATAATTAAATACCGTAAATATTCATTCCTTTTCTCAATCAATAGTTAGAAAATAGGGTCATGATGAAAGAACAAGATGTAGGAGACAGGCCTTTGGCCCAGGTGACCTATCAGTCTCCCACCTTGGGCTGACTCTTGCTCTCTAATGGAGACAGAGGTTTCTCTGTGATGTGTGAGTCTTTGGCTATTCCTCTGCTGAACTCTCTGCCTCGCCTCTGGGAGACACACAAAGCAAACCTTTGCCTCTTGGAAAATTGCATCCTTACCCAGATTGGAAAACTGTTCTGTGCCACCCTGTTTTCCATTGGCCCAGGTTTTCTTCTTTGGCCCAAATACATTTGCACTGTGCTCCAAGCTTGACTTAGGCTAGAGGGTGTTTCATGGAATTCTGGGGCTGATTTCTCCAAATTTAAAACACACACTCACAACTCTCTCTCTCTCTCTCTCAGAGAGTTCTTCCTAGGGTCCCAGAAGGTGAAAGGTCCACTTTGGTAAGTGCCAAGGAGCCCTGAGATTTCTCTGCTAGTGCAATGGTCTGCGTGCGCTGTCTCACTGTGATCCAGTGACAGGTTGGCAGAGAAGCTGGAGGCTCATCTTAAAACAATGACCTCAAACTTTCAACCCAAACACTGCAGCTGCACGCCTGGAACCAGGTCTGTTTTCCTAGAATATCTGGTTACAGCATTTTAAAAATGAGCAACCTCATTATCAATAGTGTTTCTGAGAACCAAGCATTCTTTTAGAAAATGCCAGCTCTCCAGGGATGGCCAGAGCTACAAAGCAGACACATTCTCCTGCATGCCACCCCTCCCTTTGGCACCACCCAGCCAAGCCCAACAGCTCAGCTTAGCCAAAAGGAACACGAGGACTCAACTCCTGCTAAGGACCTGGGGTCCTGGGCGACTGAGGGATTGAAGGGGGTCTCCTTCCCCAGAGGTCCTAAAGAATAGGAAAGATTTCTGAGCCTGTGCCAAGTCAGCATTACATTTCAAGAGAGTATATTGGATTAAAACCTGAGTTTTATTTCCCCTTTGACATGAACTAGTTGCATAATCCTCAACAAAAATTGAAAATTTTCCATCCTCAGATTCTTCATCTCTGAAGTAGGGATAATTATTATATGGAAATAATTCATTGAAAAACACCTTGCATACTAGAAAGACTTCAATATTTAAAAATAATTACCTTGTTCCTCTTCCTATGATATTTCCTTGTTTCATAGGCACATGTTTGTGTTTTAGCCTGCTGAGACTGCTCTAATGAGATGCCATAGACAGAGGGCCTTACTTCCCACAGTTCCAGAAGCTGCAGGCTGGTATCATGGTGCCAGCATGGTCGGGTTCTGGGGAGTGCTGACTTCCTGGTAATGTCCTCATATGGCTGAGGGCAGCGAGAAGAAGCAGGCTGTCTTCTTTCTCTTCTTGGAAGGGCACTGACTCTCTCATGTCTACCCTCTTGACCTTAATAGCCTCTCAAAGGCCTCAACTCCAAATATCATCACTTTGGGGACTAGGGTTTCCACTTATGAATATTTGGAGGTCACGCATATGTGTGTTATCCATCTTCAGGAAGGATAATGTAGTGCTGCCTTAGTACTACAAATTCAGGTTCAAGTCTCTCCTGTTGTTTATAACCTCCCTTTGTCACTCCAGACTGCAGTTTCTTAACAGGTCATGCATCCTGGAGTACATTTTTTCTAGACTGCACTATGGGGCTTGGCTGGATAACGCCTAAGGCAGGGGGTGGCCGTCGGGAGAACTTGTCGGCTTTGCAGCATGACATCCCTGGGGAGCTGGCAACTCTGAAGATTACGGACCTGTGAGAGTTTAGGGGCACAAAATTCATTTGAAGTAAATTCAAAACACTGTTCTTGACACAATGCTAGGCAGAGAGGACATAAAATAAATGCATAAAGAATGATTATATTTTATTGTCAATCATCTCCTACTTAAGAATACAAGCAATGATGCAATGTGCTTTCTTTCAATTCTAAATAGATCTGTGTCTAAAGGTACAGATATACAGTGTGTGTATGCATGTGTGCACGTGCGCCTGTGGTTTCTTTATCTGCAAAGTGTGAGCATCTCTTTCCAGAAGAGAGCTGTCAAGGTTCCTTATGTTGAGGTGACTCTGTGGCTTATAGGGAGTCTTCACTGAGAGATAATCTACATTCAAAAATCCTGCTTCTTACTAACTGTGACTTTCAGCACACTGCCTAACTTCTTTGAGCTTCAGATATGACATCTGTAAATTGGATCCATGCCTACCCCACTGAGCTGTGGTGTAGAGGGAATGAGTAACACATACAAAGTGTATGATATCATGCCTGGTTCTTATCACTCCTTCAATGTAAGTTTAACATTCTACAGACGTGACAAATGGAAGCGAGTAGTGATGGGCATGGGCCATGGATGACACACTCAGAAACAGTCCAAGGGTAGAAGGGGAGCACTTTGAAGGTGCCCTAAGAATACAACACAGCTCTGTGTAGCAGTACGCCCCAGGCAACAAGGAAGATCAAACCAGAGCTTTGAGGCTGAGTATATACTCTCATTCCAATGGAAACCTGTGATCACCCAAGGGTGACTCTCAGAGGACCCATTTAAGATCTATCACTGAGTTTGTCCAAGAAAACAATTGAAGTTCTGATTTGCAGTCTTTAAGCACATAAGAAACCAAGAAATGGGGAACAGAAGGCACATTTCTTTCTCCACTGCCTCACCAAATGTCAGATTATTAAATACCTTTTGTGTTCTGATGACTACCAAAGTTTTATTTCTATCCTGGACATGTCTTCAAAACTATAGGCTTACAAATGCAATTGCCTGCTTTGTATTTCTCCCTGCATATCTATTATATGTCTATCTATATATACATACAACTTTAAAGTTTCGGTCTTTCTCCTTCTATTCCTGTATAGTTGTCTCCTCTGATCCCTTGGAGCTCACACATTATTACATAATCTTTTTTTAAAAAACAAGCATTTGGGGCTGGGGATGTGGCTCAAGTGGTAGCACGCTCGCCTGGCATTCGTAAGGCACTGGGTTCGATCCTCAGCACCACATAGAAATAAAATAAGGATATCGTGTCCACCTAAAACGGAAAAATATTTTAAAAAAACAAGCATTTGCAGAACAATATTCCAGGCTACAGAGACTGTGCTAAGTACTGGGAAACCAGAATAAAACAAGAGAAAATCTGTGCCCTCAAAGGGCTCACATTGTCCTCCAAGTTTTTACTGTGTCTGAATGTTGTAATGATATAGAACAGAAAGGGTAGAGAACTCAGAGTAGTTCTGAGGAGGTGACATTTTGAGCTGCTCCCTGAAGGATGACAAGGAGGTGCTGTCTGGGGAGTATGGTGGCCCTATCACTCCCAGGTCTTGAGGCTTGCATCTGCTGATGGAATGTGAGCCGAAACAATACAGGCTACGTTGGAGAAGCTTTCAAAGGCATCACCAGGTTACATTCTTTTCCTTCTTTTGCAAGAATATTATGAACCAGAAACGGGGTTTTCCCTTCAGCCTGGATCTCATACAGAAGACAACCATGGAAAAGAGCAGCAGCCAACATAAAGGTCAGTGAGGAATAAAACTTTGTTGTCATAAGCCACCAGGATTTTGGGGTGGTTTATTGTTGCATTTAAGTGAGTAAAGCTGACTAATACAAATATTGGTACCAAAGGGGAGTGCAATAGGAAACCCACAATGCATGACATTGGCATTCAGATTAAGTGGTAGATAGCAAGGAGACTTATTGGTGACTCATTTTATTTAGTGGAAAAACAGTTGGTTAAACTTTTGCTTGTGATAATTTGGGAGACAGTTTATGTACATATATAAAGCTATACATATAAAAATTCTGTGTAAAAATTATCCCCAGACTCAATAGTATACAAATGTAAGCATTTACTTCTTACTCATGTGTCCACAAGTTGGCTTGTCTTCCTCTGAGCTAAAGTAGTCTTGACTGGGCTTAGTGCCAGCTCTATGCTGAGTTGGGTGTATTCCACGTATTTCTTGAACTTCTTGGACTATTAGCTTATTATATCAGCCTATTTGTTATTGCTATAACAAAATACCCGAGGGTGAGGAACATAAAGAAGATTCTTTAGCTCACAATTTTGGAGGCTAAAAAGTCCAAGGTCAGGTGGCTTCATTTGTTTGCCCTCTTGTGAGAACCTCATGGCAGATAGCATCATGGTGCAACATACACAAGAGGGACTACATGGTGAAACGGCAAGACAGAGGAGGAAGGGGCCAGTCTTGCTCTTTTATAACAACCCATTCTTGCAGGAGCTAACTTGGATCCTGTGAGAACTACACCAGTTTCTCCTGAGAGTGGGACTCCGGCGGCCTAATTGCCTTGAACTCTGTCACACTTCTCAAGGTCCCACCATCTCCCAACATCACCACCAAACCTCCTACACATAAACTGTATCCAAACCATCACGCTCACGGAGGCATGTTCTCCTTGAGATGAAATGTAGCAACAAGGAAATACACTCCAGGAAGGAAGGCAGTAGATATTTGCTAAACCATAACATAATCTGCCCAGTTGCTAATGAACTTGTGGCTGCGGGTGAATCAGTGGGAAAGCACACATACCCTGTGGCCATGTGGCTGTTAGCTGTGGACCAGTGCTTAGTAGATTCTGACCTTGGGCAAGCCACAGTTTCTCTAAATACCAGTTTCCCAATTGGAAAAACAGTGAAAAACTTTCAGTATTTTTGCAAGGAATGGAAATTTTAGCTAACCCAAATAAAAGTAGTGACTGGGTGATGGTGTAGGTATAATTCAGGGAATAGAACTCCTGCTGGAGTCCAAGGGAAACTCAGCAAGGAGGTGTCCTCAGGACAGAGGACTAGGCAGCCCAGGGGAACTTGGTCTATTGTTCTGCCGTTAGTCTGCCTCAGCTGAACCCGGGGATGTTTCTCTTCTGTGCAAGTTCATTTGTAGGTGTGTTTGTGTTACCACGATGTGTATTGCAATCATATAGGTATAAAGCTGAAGAGAACATTTTTCTCAACAGAATCATTCTTAGGCTTTGATAAATCATCTTATTTGAACAGTGGAATCCCAAGAAAAAATTCAGGTCTCCAAATTTTTTTTCTGTGATAGTAATAGGATTTGTTTCACTCCTCAGATGGAGGAGAAAGCAGAGATTTAAAAAAAAAAAAGCTGTTTAGTACCCTTCAATTTGGAGTAAAGTAAAAAGAAAATGCCAGGGTGAGAATATTTTTTCCCTAAAAATTTGTGAAGCGTTAGCATTTCAAGTTTGGGTCAGCGTGGAGTGGGGATGAAGCTGTTCACAGTTGAGAGTGAGACAGAGGAAAGAACTGTGAATACCCAGGACCTGAGAAAATGACAGATATGTAAAGAGTTTGCATAACAAGCATTGGGCTTTGGGGAGGTTTGAATCAAATTTTACCTAAATGTGATTAGCGCTACACCAGATCTGGGCCAGCAGGACTCCTCCCCAGGGTCTAGCTCCTCAGAGGGTCCCTTTCAGGATGTTGTCCAGTAGAATCCATCCCCATTGGATAAGGAGTTTATGGAGTCAGGGGTACCCTGACTGTGTCCATGGGACCCAGAAACCCTGTTCGAATGGTTCCAAGCTGGCATGGTGGCCTGCATAGACATCTTGCCCACTGTCCCTTCTCTGCAAGGTATTTCACTCCATCAGTGCATACTTTGGAGCCAAAGGAGTGGCTTAAAGTGCTTTATTTGCAAATGTGTCAATAGAAGTTGGGTGTCTGGATCCAAGGATGTCCAAACATTCATACAAGTGAGCCAGAGGAGAGAAGAGAAAGATGTGGCCAGGAACCTTCAAGGGCTAGTGCCTACCCCAGCCCCTGACATCTTAGAGGAAGGTCACCTCTGAAAGGCAGCAGGGTCCCAGCTTACATCCATGCAGCATTATCTGAGGGGGGCCCTACAAAGTCCTGCTTGTGATACTGGGTATGCTTGGAGCCATCCTGCCCTGAGAAATAACCGTGGACCTCTTCCTAACTGGTAGAGTAATGAGGCAGAAGAAAATCCAGATGTTCAAAAGCTCACCATCTCCATTTGTTCCTGTAAGAAAAACATGTCATGCGCTGCCACCTGTAACGTGAACCAGGCAAGACTGGGTTTCCACACAAGGCCATCACTTCTCCATTCCGAATGCCAAAATGTTCTCTTTGGAAAGTTTATGGACAGCTCATATCCTGCCTGTTTGCCTTTAATAAAGAAATGTTAAATATTTTTTCTTTAATGGGCCAGGAATATGTATCCTCAGGATTTTTGCTTCTTTAAACATCCTGAGGGCTATAAAATCCCTAGGCCTGGATGGGCTGCCATCTCAGGGGTGTGCCTGACTCACTTGGTTTGTGGGGTTCTCCCTGGTTTATGGGGCTACAGCTGGACGGGGAGAAGAGTTCAGCCTTCCATTATTGCTCATTTAATTGTGCCTGTCCTTTATCTGCATTCTTCCTACCGCTTGACTGAGCAAACTCAAAGCTTTCTTTCTCCCAGGGCCACTTTTCTTTGCCTGAAGAGACTTCAATGCTTTGCCACACCTCCACCAGCCCCACAGGACTCTGTGTGTCTCCTCTGTCCCTCGTCCTTCTTCTCCAGGCATCTATCATGGGCGGGGAGAGGAAGGAGCTTTGAACTTGGGATTGGATGATTGGGTTACAAATCCAAGGCTCTTCACTTACTGACTGTATAACGTTGGGCAAATCAACTAAAAATGCCACTTTGGGAAAGAAGCTAGGTTTTCATTTATTTCTTTAAAAAAAAAAAAAAACTTCACCAGGCTAATTACGTGTTGGGCAGCATGAGAGGTATAGGAAAACAATAAGATAAACAGTGAGCAACTTCCTTGTGATTTAAGGGCTTGACCAGCTTAGCAACACGCTGTTCTCTTTCCAGGCAAGTTGTGAGGGTCAAATGCATGAATTTTCTAACAGTGCATCATCCCTAAGAGCCACTGGGGAATCGGAGAGTGCTGACCAAAGACGGTGTCTTCCCGCCTTATTTCAGAGGTTTTTACTTGTAGTTAATATGTAGTAACTGCCTGAGCTGAGGGCGTCTACCCATTTGGTGTTTATAACTGTCATTAATTTATTGTAACCTCATCCACAACTTCCTTTAAAAATAAAAATGGGAGCATGCTAAAGTCCAAGTGATTTTCAATAGAATTTGTTCTGATGATTTGAAAATCAGGTTCCCCTGGGGTATTGCAAAACTGGGCTTGGGGCCTTAGTGGAAGATCTTTCGGTTCAGAGAAGGGGAAGGCCACAGGAGAACTCCAGTCTGACAACGAAGATCATTGTATACTGGTGGAGCCAAAGGGTCAGGAGTTACAATCAGAATAATCTGAATACAAATCATAACATAGAGAAAGGAAATTTTCCATCCCTGCAAGCTCCTGGAGCCATTGATGGGAGTTACAGATACTGCTGTTCTCTCAGCAGAAATATATTAGGACCATATGCAAAGATAAATATTCTAGTCTGAACAAGATATGAAAACAAGAAGCAAAGAGCAAGCCAGTGGGGGACCCGGTGGACTGCTGGGTTTCCACCCACACTAAAGAATACTCAGACCCGCAGGAGGTGGGGATTCTGTTCACCATTTCATTTGCTCATTTATTCAACAAATATTTATTGAGCACCTGCTGCGTGGTGAGAAGGAAGCAAAACCTGGCATAGTCCCTGCCTTTGTGTGTGCTAGCAAAGGACACAGACACTAACTCAACGATCACACAAGCTCATCCGCCATTGTGGTGGCGCTGATTGCTATGAAGGGAGGTGTGTGGAACCAGGGGAGATTGCGACAAAGAGAGAGTTGATCCTTCAAGGGAACACAAAGCAGGCTTTCAAGCCACAAGTCCTTCTCTGTCTCTTCTGTTTTCTTTTCCATCATCATTTAAGAACCTTTGTGATTACATTATGCCCAGTTGGATAGTTCAGGATCACCCCCACCCCCATCTCAAGAGGTCACCTTCATCACATGTTGGTGTGTAAGGTAACAGAGTCACAGGTCCTAGGGATTAAGCTGTGAGCGTCTCTGGGGAGTCATAACTCTGCTCACACCACTGGGATCTATATTCAAACCTGAGGAGGAATTAAAGAGGGAGTGACAGAGGAAGACAGTGTCAGCTATAAGCAACTGAAGATCATATTATAAATGCACTTGAGATCTCCTCAAGAAAGTGGACAGCAGGTTGGCTCCCTGGGCAGGAGTAGGCTAGGCAAATGAGAGGCAGAGCCCAGAACTTAAAGCCCCAGTGACATGTTTATGATGTATAGGGCTGGTCTTCCCTCACTGCTTGATAATCCAAGGGATGTGTGTATTGACTTGAAAATACACAGATCCTGGCCCTGTGTCCTGCTGTCTGTGGAGCAGGGCCGCCCGTGACAATCAGGGGTGTTATTTCTCTAAAAGCATCACCCCTGCCCTTGGAAGGAGCCTGGTTTCCTGCTCTTCTGGAGATTCCAAGTATGCGCTGTTTATTAACATCACCATCCACCCCCTCTCACACACCTCTTCCCAGAAAAATCAAAATTGGTCTAATCATATTTTGTGTTTCCCTAGTAGAATTTTTCCAGTTCTAACTTTTCCAGTTCACTTTTATGGTAATATTTTTTTTTTCTTCCCTTCTCATCTTCCTGGGGCATGAAATTTCATCACCACCACTCGGGTATGGGATACTAAGTACAAAATCTCAAGGGCCTTCAGTGGCACAACTCACAGGGTTGCGAAGAGCAGAAAATTAAGGCTGAGTGGACAGTTGCTCTTGGCAAGGTTTTTCAGACACTGACCCAAGGCCTTGCCTATGATGCCACCTTCCCTTCTGTCCTACCAGGCACAGAGTTCAAGTTCTCTCCAATCTGGTTCAAGAGAACACCTTCCTAAGAGATCAGGGCTACATGAAGGTGGGGTAAAGGTAGAAGATTTGATGACTAGGCTGGGGGCTTTCCCAGAAGTCTTTGCAAGCTAAACAAAGAACATAACAGTAAAGGAACAGTGAGGGATTCCCAGCATTGCAGTCAGGAGATTCCCCAATTCACTGTGAAAACAGAGGCCTAATTTTCTCTTCTAAAAGCCACTTTCTTCTTGTCTCTCCCTTGGAAGCTTCCACAAATTAGCATTAACTCATTTATTCTTTGTGAGGAAAGAAAACTTGGGACCCGACTGAGAACCATGATGACTAGAGGTTGGGAATGGTGGACTACGGAAGGCTGGATTTGATCAGTGCACGTTGAAGGCATATATTGGAATCTGGCAATGAACCCCATGAGTCTCTACAGTTGATAAATGTTCATCAAAGTGTCATTTAAAAAGTGGGAAATCTTGAGTAATAGCTAAAATCCACTGAGGCTTTGCTTTCTAGCTTGTAAAGGCCAGGATCAGAACTTGGAAGAAGTTGAGGTTTCTTCTTTCCACACCTCTATGCAGAGCACAGGAGACACTCCTCCTGTGCTTCTCACCTCAAGAGGCAGGTAGGTAATAATAGTCTTATGTCATGAGAGAATATGTGACAGCTGAGATAATGTGTGAAAAGCACTTAAAAGACTCCCAGCACCCAATAAGCTTTTACTAACTATTCACTAAGAGCGAAGATAATGATCATGATGATAATGAATTCCTCAGTTTTTCTAACCTTCCATTCTGGTTACGTTCTCGGGCTTTAAAAACATAAGGACACTTAGAAACATGTCTAGTATTTTTTTTCCAACTTTGCTGAAAAAGAAAATTCTAGCAACTTACACCATCCCTTGCTCAACTAGCCTACCAATCATACTCTGATCAAATTTACCTTAAAGAATTGCATATTTGGTGGAGTAGTGGTGGGGGGTCCTGTCAGTTACTGTTTCTAAGCAACTGTCTGGCTGCTATGGAGATGTTGGAATGTTCTAGGAGAGCTTGAGAGTTAGAGAATTCTTTTTTAATTTTTTAATTTATTTTTTATTTATGCATGACAACAGAATGCATTACCATTCTTATTACACATATAGAACACAATTTTTCATATCTTTGATTGTATACAAAGTATATTCATACCAATTCATGTTCATACATGTACTTTAGATAATAATGATCATCACATTCCACCATCATTTCTAACCCCCTGCCCCCTCCTTTTCCCTCCGACCCCTCTGCCCTATCCAGAGTTTGTCTATTCCTCCTATGCTCCCTCTCCCTAACCATTATGAATCAGCCTCCTTGTATCAGAGAAACATTTCTATGGCATCGAGTTCTTTAGCTCCTACCACACCCACCTCCCATCACTGCTCTCAAAATTCAAACCCTTAAATCACCAGGTCACACATTCCCTCTAATCTCACAGGCACTGAAGTTCAGAGTGGACTGTGATGATGATCTGCTGGAATTTTCTCTCGCTTCCAAATAACCAAGTTGATTAGGGATTGACAAGTGTCTCAGGTTTCCTAAAGGTCTCCTCACAGTGCCTGTGCTCTTTCATGACTTGCCCCCAGAAGCCCTTTCCCATCTCCCCCAGGGGGTCTAAATGCCCATTTACAAGACTCACATGGGGAAGGAAAAAAAAAGAATACCAAGAAGATGGTTCATTGCTCAATGCAGCCCGTGACAACAGATCCCTCAGCTTCTCCTCTTCGCAGCCCATAAACTGCTCTGTAAAATTTAAAAAGCGTGAATTTACAGAGCCCAAGAGGAAACAGGAGGTGAAGTCCCATCTCCAACTGATGGGCCAGGCATACTGATGAAGCAGGAATATGAGGTTGTGCCAATTTCTGACCAATAAAACATCTTCCCTGCCTTTCCAAATTCTTGGCCTTCTCTTTCCCACAGAACACGAAGTGGGAACACAATGAGGGGTGAAAGGTCAGCAAAAAGTAACAAAACAAAACGCAGTACCCAGAATGCCTTGGGATTATTGGGCGCAATATTATTGGGTCACAGTGACATCTCTTCTGGAACTTTTACTGCTCTGTGGATCCCTTGGTCAACCTGCCTACCTCTGTATCCCCTGGTTTTCTATTCCAGGGAAATATGGTTTCATCACTAGCAAAAATTGTTGCTAAAATTGTTCCAGCTGCAGATAGAAGCCTAAAGATCCTGTGGAAATTGGGGTGACTCCGTAAATCCTGAGGAGTGGTTGAAGAAGCACCGGGCAGATTTGGGAGACACGGCTGGGCTATTCTGGCTTTGTGACTTTGGCAGGCTACTGTAAACTTTCTGAGGTTCACCTTCCCACCCCGAAAGGACATGACTTGCCCCAGAAGCCCTGGAGAGGATCTTGAGATTTCTTGGTCTGATGTTCTCTAGTTCTTAAGCAAGTTTGAAGCAAGAGAGAGACTGTGAGGGAGTGCATTATGGGAAATAGGAACTGAAGCTGTCTAGTTTCTGAGCCCTTAGCTTGAGCTTCTAAGTGACCATGTCGCCTCATCCTGTCCATTGACTACCTCTGGCAAAGATTGAATTGACTTGTATTCATATGGTTGGAAATCCAATTCTAAGAAAGAAAAAGAGATAGATAATGAATTAACATTGATTAGATAAGAAAAATATCATGAAGACATCAAAATATCAAATAATGGAGCTATCAGAATTATGATAATATGCCTTGACTATCTATTCAAAGATTTTAAAAAAGTGTCTTATCTATGGTGAAAGAATGCAGCCACATAATATTCCCAATAAACTTCCCAAGGGGATAATAAATTTGGTTTACCATCAACCACTTTGTGACATGTTGTATCTGTGGCACCGTCTTAGTCCAGTTTGAGCTGCCATAACAAAATACCTGTGATTGGGAAATTTAAAAAGATTAGAAATTTATTTCTAATAGATCTGGAGACTGGGAAATCCAAATCAAGGAGCCAGAGGTTTGGTGTCTGGTGAGGGCTACTCTCTGCTCCAGGATGGTATCTTGCTGTTGTATCCTCCAGAGAAGAGTTACACTGTGTCCTTGAGTGGCAGAAATCTAGCAGGCAGAACACTGTATGGAAATTTTTTTCTACAAGGGCCTTAATCTCATTCACAAATGAGGAGTCCTCATGGCCTAATTACCTCTGAAAATTCCCATCTCCTAATACTATCACTTTGGCCATTAAGTTTTAACACATGCATTTTGAAGAGGACACACTCAGACCACAGAGGTGGTGGAGGAAAGAGGGAGTACAGATGAGTTTCTGTTTGGGTAATGACTTACTGTATGCTTATCTGCCAATAACCTGAGCAGGACAAAAATTAGATATGGCCCCTCTTGATTCAAACCATTGGAGCTCAGAGAAAGTTTTGGTTAAGCAGTTAGTGGGGTTCAGGCTGGAGCAATAAGCAGAATGTTCAAGGATCCATCCAGTCCAAGATGTAGATGTGGAATAGGGATTTTTCCAAAATGAAATTGTCAGGGATAGGGAAGCTCATGACAGTCCCCAGGCATGTAGACATTCCAGGCTGCTGGGACAGAAAGATTAATATCTAAACTAGAAGGTAGGCTAGTTCCTCTGTTGGGTTGGACCATCTCTGTTGTCCAGAATGCAGAAGTGGTTTATCTAAGGGAATGGGAATGTGTAACCAAATTCACTCATTCACTTGCCAGTGGCCCCTGAAGGCCCCATGTGGCAAATTGGGAGCTTCTTCAGGCTCCTCACACTCTGCCTGCTGACTTCCAAGATGGATCATGACAACTGGTTCCTACTGAACGCACAATCAGCAAAGTTTGACCCCTTCTTCTTGCCAAAACTTTATTTCTTTTGTTAAGGTAGTAGGATGAGGGAGAGAGCATGCATGTAGATGTTTTCAATTTGGAACGAGAGTAGTATCACGGGTTTTGGATGATGGCTCTATAAATATTCTGTAAATACTCCCCAAACTGCTTCCTCCAGGCCTGCTTTGTCAACAAAGCTGTCTGAGGGGCTTGCCAGGGAGCAGGGAGCCTCAGGGCCAGGAAGATAGTCTAGAGGTGATGTGCAAATCTGAGCTTTGGAGAAAAAACTCAGAAAGAATAAACCTTTGCACTGATGCCTGGCAAGTAAAACTTGCTCTGTAAATAATATTTATTTCCTTTTTAGTACAATCTGGAGTTTAGTGGTTTTATATTTTTTTTCTTACTCAGTTTCTCTCTTGATTATATATGAATTCTCCACCCAAAATGGCCTTTTGAGGTTCCAATACATACATCTGGAGTGTGTTTGAGTCTGTCAAGGGGAGATGTCCTGGCCTTGTGATTTAGGTAGATGGGGCTGGACGAGGTCAGCCGCATATTTGAGAGTTCAGTTCAAGGGCCTCCAACTGGCAGGGAGCAGTCACCTCCTCCAGGACTACCAGCCAAGTGCATGCTCTCCTCAAAGTCACTGAGCTGAAGATAAACATGGAGCCCATAATAGCTTTTTCACTTGATCTCCTTTATTACATGTTCCACACTTTAAATTCCTTTGCTCCACTCCTGTATTCTTCTGGATCTTTCAGAACAAACATTGAAGTAGGAAAAAGAAGCCAACTGCCCTCTTCCCTCCACCCTTCCCATCCTTTTTGAGTGACTCACTTGAACTGGGACAATTAATCTTAATCAGGACAGTATGACAGCAGAAGACATTCACAGTGAGGCACTTCGGTGCCAAAAACTGGTGAGGCAACCAGCTCCTTCCTGTGGGCTGCAGTGGGGGCAATGTGGGATGATTTGGTTGTTTTAAAAATAGCATTTTGCAAAATGAGAGCTGCCTGCCTGTATCTGCAGGATGGGCCGCAGGACAGGGGTTGTGTAACGCCCGTGCTAACCACTGAGTGAGCAGGCACTTTTAATAGTGTTGGCCGGGAGGTGATACAGGCCACCAGGCCCCAAGGATCAGCTCCACCTTAATCTCTGGGGGAGATTAAGGACAAATAATTCCTCATGTTTGTACTGGTTATTTTCTCCGCAGAACTCAGAGCTTCCGCGCATGTATCCTTAACCATTATCCTCATTTTCTGACAGGTGCAATTACTCATCTCCTCTCTTTTGCCCATCTCCTGTTTTGTTTTCTCCATATGGGTCACACTTTCCAATAAGCCATGGCTACACCTGGTACCCTCGAAAGGCTTTGGTGAACAGAGTGTACTTGTTGCAGAGAGGCTCAGCAAGTCCTGAAATGACCAGGAGAAATCACCCCATCCCTTCCTGAGTGTGGTCTCATCTTTTCATTTGCAATTAGCTGATTGAGTCTTCATTAGCAGGAGGTCTAGTATTACTTTCTGGAGGTTCAAGAACTCCAGGGATATAGTCCAAAGTGCACAGTCCTTCTTCCAAAAACAGAATAGAGAGGGAACTAGAGCATCTAATCTGCCCAATTATGAGTCAATATTGGTTCTGTTCCTGCCTCAGGTGCCACAGCTGCCCCTATGTAGATGGATGGGTGCCACTTCTGTGGTTATGCCTGAGTATAAACACAGGCATCAAAGCTACACATGGATACCAAAGTCCTGGCACAATGAATCATGATGCAAGAGAAGCTGAGTTGGAGGTGCTGGGGTGTTGATAGGGGCTTCCAGTTCATTAAGGGTCCTCCCATAGACTCCACTGGGACCATTCCATCCCAACTCCTAATGTTCTAATAAGGTCTCTCTCCCAGCCTGTTCTTCAGCCCCATTGTGAATTTGCCTTTCTCCTCTGAATATATTGTACAAAGTTTCTTCACAAAAAGGGAAGTCATTCCTGCGGTCTGCTTCCAGGGCCTGGCTGCCTGATCCCAGATAAAGAGTCCGACATATTTATTTTCTGTATCCTGCATCATCATGCACACTACTGTACTGGGACAAAAAAGATATGCATTGGTCAAATTGTGCTCCAGTGCATCTGACAGCACTCAGATGTATTACACTGTCACTGTCCCAAGAATGGGTCATAGTTTAAGAACAATCTCCCCTCCCATTCCTCCATTTTGAGTGTGTCATTCGGGGTTAACAGGTTCATATTGACACTGCATTTTCCAAAGTCTGCTGTCATTCCTTCATCCCACAGACCTTTACTGAGCACGACACTATGTCAGGCATTCATCTGGGATATTGTAGGGCCAGGATACAAAATAGAGAATCTATGCACAGTAACTATGTATTCTCATCAGGAGAAGCAAGATACATGCATTAACAACTGTGATATAAAATAAAAAACAAGATTTGGGTGTCCTAGAAAACAGCCAGATGTAAAAACCATCATGCTACATTGGGGGGGGCGGGGGAATAAAAATGCAGGAAATGAGGAATGAGCAAAAAAGGATATGAGAAAAGAAAGAAGAACAATTACAAGGGGGTGTTGACTAAGCAGGACACAACTTAGTAGTAAGGACAGTTAATTGCTCAGTCTCAAGGAGAATTTCCTGCCTCAGGAAATTTCATGGTGGATAGGAGAAGGAGAATGGAGAAGAAATTGTACACTGGCTCCTGTCTCCCACCAGGAAAAGTTTCCATCTAGGAAGCATTAACTCCCCTGGAGCCTGTGCTCTGGCACATATGTACTGAGAATCATGTCAAGCCCATTGGGTCCAATGTCTCAGAAGATGGGCCAAGACAGGAGGTAAGAGGCTCAGATCACAGGCATGAAGCAAGGCCCTGCCAGACTACTCTTCCATGCAGTTGGCCAGAACCCACACAGAGAGGCTGAGCTCAGCAGCAGCTGGGGCAGAACAAGTGCCAAGGGCTCCCTGAAGCACCTAAGTCCAAGAGGATCTGAAGTGACATAAGGAGAACTTGATCCAGAAAACATAAATGAGCTCCAGATAAAGGGTTTTAAGGATTCAGAGAGTGGAACTTGCTCTTAGAAGTGTAGTTGGGCCCAGGAGTTGAGGGGCGCTTTTGGAAGAGGCAAATCTTTAAGTATGTCTTTGCAGAATGGGGCCGGATAGCTGTGTGTATGTGTTTGTGTCTTGGGGGGTGGGGGTGGGGGTGGGCTAGAAAGGGCTTCCCATGAAAAGGAGCCAAGATTACTGCAGGGACATGGAGGACAAGTGGATCATAGTGCAGGGCTCAGTTTGGCCAGGGGATGGGAATATGAAGAAACATTGAGGGACAAGACTGAAAATGTAGGGAGCCAATCAAAACCACTCTAAGATTTCATCTCACTCCAGTCAGAATGGCAGCTATTATGAAGACAAACAGCAATAAGTGTGTACGAGGATGTGGGGGAAAAGGTACACTCATACATTGCTGGTGGGACTGCAAATTGTTGCAGCCAATATGGAAAGCACAATGGAGATTCCTTGGAAATCTGGGAATGGAACCACCATTTGACCCAGCTATCCCTCTCCTCGGTCTATACCCAAAAGACTTAAAAACAGCATACTACAGTGACACAGCCACATCAATGTTTATAGCAGCACAATTCACAATAGCTAAATTGTGGAGCCAACCTAGATGTCCTTCAGTGGATGAATGGATAAAAAATGTGGCATATATACACAATGGAATAGTACTCAGCAATAAAAGAGAATAAAATCATGGCATCTGCAGGTAAATGGATGGCGTTGGAGAAGATAATGCTAAGTGAAGTTAGCCAATCCCTCCAAAAAACAAATGCTGAATGTTTTTTCTGATATAAGGAGGCTGACTCATAGTGGGGTAGTGAGGGGGAGCATGGGAGAAATAGATGAATTCTAGATAGGGCAGAGGGGTGGGAGGGAAAGGGAAGGGGCAGGGGGTTAGCAAGGATGGTGGAATGTGATGGACATCATTATCCAAAGTATGTTGGTGTCAACATACTTTATATACAACCAGAGATATGAAAAAATTGTGTTGTATACATGTAATAAGAATTGTAATGCATTCCACTGTCATTTTTTTTTTTAAATCAATAAAAAAATGTAGGGAGCCACATGGAAGATCCAGGGTGAGGGGTTTTGGTTAGAGTCTTCAGACAGTGGAGGACCAACTGCTGCTGTTGTGGTGAATGTCTTAATTTGGGTATTTCAGCCCCCCTTGTTCATGAATCCTGTTCTGTGTATTCAGACTCTTGGGTATATGATGACATTTTGAACGAGAATATTATGAACTAGAATTTTGGAATTTCAGAGATCTATGGGACAAATTTTAAAGCTCTGTGTATTGTTCTTTCCAATTCTCAGATGAATAAATTTAGACCTGGAATTTTAAGTGGTTACAATTCTTGCTTTTCTTGTTTTTATTATTTGTAGAGCCCAGGGATAGATCTGGCTGAGGCGTGGGCTGAAGGAGGTGCTCAAATGTTATGCCCAGGACTCTGCCTTCTCCACCTCTCTACCTTTCACCTCCCTGTCCTGGCTCAGTCTCATACAAGTGCCACTTCAGCAGTGACAAGACCCAGCTGCAGCTCTAGCCTTCCATCATACCAGCTGAGCAGGCTTGAAAATGGGCAGCAGGTGGGCGATAGAATGTCCCATCAAAAGCAAAACAAAACAAGGGATTCTGGCTAGAAACTGGGGAAATGGAAAAACAACAGTGTTCACTCCTGGAATCTGAAATGGATTGGCCCCCTTGGAATTGGAGCCTGGCCCTGACTAAACTGTCTCCTAGATTTGGTGATAGAGGACACAAGGGTGGAAAATAGACATGGCTATATATATTTTTTAAGTCCCCCAGGAAAAGATGGTCCTGATGAAGGCCTGAATTCCCAGGAAGAAGTCCTGTTTGATCTTTTTCAATAAAGGAGATCATATCTTTATCCTGTGTGCAGTAATGGGGTTTCAGGCCTGCTCCGTCTTTCCTCTGCTGGAGAACCTAAGAAAGGTTTCCCTCTGCATATTCCATGAGGGGTGGCTGGTACTGGATGGTGGCCTTCAGGGCCTGACAGAGAGCTTAGGCCCCTTATCAAAAGATTAGATTTTTAAAAAATTCTCCTTGAGAATGAAAGATGGAGCTTCAGCATTTCTTTTATTTTCTTTTTCTTTATTTGAATTAACATGAAGTCAAACTAGATCTTAGAGTGAAATTGACTGCCACATCATTTAGACATGTTTGGCACAACATTCCAAAAATAACTCAATAAGAATGGGTTTTTCTTGGAATTTATCACTGCTGGTGAGTGAGAGCCCAAACACAACTTTGTGCTAAAAAGGAATGAGATCCAGGGAATGGAAATGACAGTGGAAGAGAGAAAGGAAATCCAGGCAGGCAGTCGGCTTTCATTATCTGTGATGTCTGGAGCAGAAACAGAAAACACGAGGCAGAGAGGGACCATCATCCTGTGTGTCAGACTCCCTGTTCTCTCTAGGTGTCAGCAGCAACTGACGGGCCAAAGGGAAAAGAGGAGGGTGTCTCTGGTTCAGAGGATTTCGCTCCTGCTGTATGTTCCCAGCTTTTGAACTGAAGCACTTTTTTTTTTATTGGTTTTAATGAAGAAGTCCACAGGTTCAGAATATAATGAAATAACATAAATATGTAGGAGCAGTGAACAGTAACAGGAGGTCAAGGACAGAGCAGTGTACCAACCTGATGACCAGGCATGAGGACAGGCCCTGCCATGGTCACTGCATCACCTGAGACAAGCCTCATCACTGCTGTGAACTTCTCTAACAATTAAAATGGGGAAGAAGTGTAGTTAAGATGGCAGTGAGGGTTAGGCGAGCGCATCTTCATCTTTACAGAGCTTCTCACATCCAGGCAGTGCAGACAGAGGCCTCAGGCCTTTTCATGGACAATTCCTCTTTCAGGTGCCACTACTGTTAGGCTAGAAATGAAACTTTTTGCCAGGGCCAGAATTATGCACTTGGATTCCCCACCTGTGACTTGGTATATAACGTTTGAATTCTTTCCCACTTTGGGTCACAGTGACCGTGGACATCTGTGGACAATGGCAAGTCTCTGCTGTCTTCAGTGTTCGTGCCCTGAGGCCTTTTCTCCTCTCACTTTGCCCATCTCCCTGGTCATCTTATGCATGCCTGTGGCTGTCCATTTCTCCTGCAAGTGATGGCCCTAAATCTTTATCTTTAGCTTCAACTTCTCTTCTGAGCACTGCTATCTGCTCAACCACCTGCACTCCTGGTAGTCCCTCAATGGCACCTGCTCCTATCTGAGACTGAATTGTTCCATCTCCTTTTCTCTGTCAGTGTCTTCGTCAGTTCAGGTGCTATAACAAAATACCATAGACTGAGTGGCTTAAATAGCAGATATTTGCTTCTCACAGTTCTAGAAGCTTGAAGGCCTAGATAAGGTGTAGGTAGTAGATTCAGTATCCAGAGAGGAAGCACTTTCTGTTGTATAAATGTCCACCTTCTTGCTGTATCCTCCCATGGAGACAGCATGTGCTGATCACTTGGTCAGTTCCTTATTAGAAGGGCACTAATCCTATGAAAGGTACAGTGCTTTTATGACATAACATAACTAATCCCCTCCCAAAGGCTCTACATCCTAACACCATCATACTGGGAGTTAAGACTTTGACCTAGTACTTCATTCAGTCCATAGTGCACCATGTGCAGTGCATGATTCCATTACCATTGTGGGTGCTCAAGTCATGTACCCAGGGGCCATCCCTGACTACTCCCCTTCTCGCCTACCATCTGCTGCAGAGCTATCATAATCATCTGGCTTCTCTTGAGTGTGTCTTTCACATTTATTCAATGTATCTACTTTTCTGTATCCTCTCTCCCAGTACCTTATGCTCTTTTCCTCATTCATGCCTGACATCCAAATGGTCTCTCTAACTCCATTTTTTCCCCTTTCCCATTCCTCATCTATGCTGTAGCCAGAATAGTTCTTAAAAAAAAATCCAGATATTTTTCTCCAGTGTTTCATACACTTTTTTGGTTTCCCATTGACCTCTGGATAAACTCCAAATTCTTTAATTGTAGCTTAGAAGCCTCACCTTTTCAATCTGTCCCCTTTCTACCCTCACTCCTGTCCAGGACCTTACTGGACACACGTCTTGTAGTCTGTGCTTAAGAGAGCTGAGTATTCATAAAATATTGTCATTCTCAGAAAAATCCTTTTTGTACCTTCACTAGATTATTCCCCATCCTCAGATCCCAGTTAACTTTTGCTTCCCACAGGAAGCCTGCCTGAACGCCTACTCTCAAACCCCAATAAAAAGTCATTTCCTAGTTCCAGAATTGGAGCCAATAGAGTTTTTATTTTCTTTCATCTGAGTGTCTTTTACTTAAATGGGACAGTGTCACCAGTACTGAAGAAAACACAATTAAGCTCATCAGCATCACCTTTTTACCTTGGTGGGCTGATTGAAAAGGAAGTAGGGGATTCCTAATCCATAGGAAAAGAAAAGGAAGACCTCTGAGGGTTCATGTAGGTGCTTAGAGGGGAGGACACCTGTCATCTCAGCACTTGTAGGTCCCCATAGGGTCTTGTGTCCACTGTGCTTCTTGTAGATAGTTCAGCAGGTATGCTGGAAGGTTCTGTCAGCTCAAGGGGCAATAACATGAAAGAGTGCATGTTCTCTGCTCAGATGAGCCGAGGGCACTCTTGGATGCAGAACTTTTAAGATTCACAAGTTACTACTTTCAGATAATCACAAATATTTCAAATATTATATCACTGAGAGCCAGTCACACTTGAACAAAGTCAGTATTTTGACCATAAGTTAAAGCTACTGTACTTTTGAGATATATCATCTTGTTAATAACTGAAGGTTACAGCTTCATTTGATTTAGAGATGGTTCTGTTGACTAGAGAAAGTCTCATCACATGGTGACCATTTCCTGGGACAGAGGACTTTAAAAATAGGGGAGAATTTCCTGGGGACGTCTTTGAAGTTACCCTCCTGGGCTGAACTAGATGTACCTTCCAGTTCTGGGATCCCATATACCCCTTGTTCTCCTATCATGTCTACAAGTTTACCTCATGGGGGTTTATTTAACACCTCTCATGTCCATCAGACCATAATCTCTATGAGGGGAGGGATCCATGTGACTTTTACAATGCTATGTTTCCATTCATGAGACCAAATGTGTTTCAGTAAATACCAGTTGGAGAAATACTTGTTCGTTGGCTACTGCTCAGTCACTGGTGTGAAAGATGAAAAAGGCCTTTGGCTTCATTTTTAGCTGGGTTTGTCTGCTGCATTCATAAGATAGCAGAGTATCGGCCAGGGTAGCCACCAGCTCCTTGGGCTAAGAAAAATCATAGGAAGAAGCCTGTCATTTGACCAAACTGCAGATTATGGGGAGGGGGATCACAAGAAGAAAGGCAAGGAGCCCCTAAAGCTAGGAGGAGCTCAGGGGTCAGAGGTGCTAAAGCACGCTCACAGCCACGTGGTCCGTTTCTCCCCTGTAACCTCAGGTTTCACCAACTATTAGACTGATGGAATATGTTCTAAATCCAAGCACTTCATGTCTCGGGCTCCAGTGGTCCTGATGAATAACTTCCATTGTTAGGGCCCTTAATGGCAGTGCCCTGTCTGAACATAAATCTTGCCTTCTCCCCCTGTCCATTCTACCCATCTCACCTCAACCCAACCCTTATACTCCCTTTTGCTCCACAAACTACTAGGAAGACATTTAATAAATCATCTGAGCAGGAGTAGAATGGCAGGAGAAACACCTAGTCCATTACCACCTTATCCACTCCCTTTGCCAACAGCAAGGTGAAACAAAGACTCCAATATCTTTGAAAAATTCAGCATCTGAGGAACATGTGCTGGGCAAGGGTGTTCCTTCACTCACCCTCCTCAGCAGGATGGAGGAGCTTTGCCTTTAATGGGTTTAGGAGCATCATGGAGGCAGGATTTGTAGATTCTACCCACCTTCCTTATCCAAGCTCAGAAATTCTGCATTCTGTCCAGGGAAAAAAGCAACAGAAGGGCAGAGATCATTGACATTCTGTCCACTGGTATGTCCCAAACGTCTAGAACAATGCCTGGCACCCAACAGGTGGTCCGTAAATATTCACTGAACAATGCCGAATGGAGAAAACAAATGGATATTAAAAACAGCAACAAACCAATCAAAATGTCTCTTTAATTTTAAAAACCTTATTGGCATTTTCATTAGTCATTTGTCTCCATGGTCATGTTGTATAAGTCATGGTCTCCTCTTTAAAAGTAACATTTACATATTTTAGTATTTAGAGAAGTAACAAAATTTGATAGAATCCAAAAGGTTAAAAAAAATAATAATTGCACTCATCCCATACCTCAGAGACTAATTCTTCCTTGGACTTCTCTCATATAGGGGTTCATATAATGCTGAAATGAAAATCATCCCCAAATCTCTGGCATTTCCCTTTCTCTCTCTCTCTCTCTCTCAAGATTCCTTCACTGTTGCACTTTTCACCGTGTCCTATGTGTGTCCTATGTGGGGAGACCCTCAGTCTCCAGTTTTAGTACATACAGCCTTTTCTCCTCGGCTCTGGCTCACAGTTTCAAGAGTGCACTTGACAGCTTTTGCTGGACGACTTTCTTGGTGGTCAGAGCTGGAGAAACCGCTCTTCTTCTCTGGGCATGCTTGTTTCCTTGAAACCCCTCTCTGTCTTCCTAGGCATGTAGTCCAGGAACTGCTGGCACCTGGGCCTTCTATGTCATTGACTTGGCACAATCCGGCATCCGATCCTGGGAATCACACCTTTCCATGTCAGCCCCCCTCTGTCTCTTTCTGAGACTACTGTCATCACCTCAATCTATACACTGTCATCAGGTCAGCCTGATGGAAATACAGTCAAGCTGACACACCCACCCCTTCACTTAGGTACATTTCATGTGTGTGTGGCAAGAACTCTTAAGATATACAAGTGTATGGCACAGTATTATGAATATCGTTACCACGCTGAACATGAACTCGATCTCCAGAACTGTCATCTCCTTCAGCTTTCACCTTGAAGCTCAGCTCCATACCGCTGTCCATGGCTTCCTATAGTTGGAGCACCTTAGCCTGACATTCAAGACCCCCATAATCTGACCCAGAAGTAACTTTTTACAAATCTCCTCCAACTGGCCTTGGGATCATGTTCCCAATATTTCTGAACATATCCCTACTATTAAGGCACACCAGCTCTTCCCCGTGTCTGTGTTTTGCTCATGTTGTTCTGTCTGACGGAATGTTCCTTCCTCTTGCAATTCTGAGCTGACATAAGGAAAGTGGGTAGAATCTACAAACACTGCCTCCATGATGCCCCTAAACACTCACAGTAGGAGTTATCTTCTATCCTCTAGGTGCCATAAAACTTCACATTTGTCATACATCTCATGTCACATCCAAAGATGTATCAGATCGTAGATGAATATACAATGTCCAGCCAATTAGCTGTGAGTCCCTTAAGATTTGCTCCTGATAGAAGTTGTAGAGGGGCCAAGGGCCAGAGGCCACACTTTGCACTTGGGTGGAATATTATTTTTACTCTAGCCGTTTCTTTTTTCCCTACTTTCTCCTTCCTGAAGGTGGTATTTGGCAAGACTTAGCATATATTAGCATAATAATATATCAGAATTATCATATGAGGGGCAAGATTGAGGAGCCTAAGGAATGGGCCTAATAGATTAGACTTCTGGGAACAGGCTAGAGAGGAAGTAGAAATGGGAGCTCAAAGAAAATAGGAGGTAAAAGTTTTCAGGGAAATAAGCACACTTCAAGTGAGGTCTGGTGGCGTACACTCGTGGGCATTTCCACCAAGGATAGGGGAAATGATCTGCCTATGGGAGCTATCTCCTAACCCTTGTGGGTTATAGATTTTGGGTGCTCCCATAGACTGACCTGAATGCTAGTAAAGCTAAAACTAAAATTTTCTCTTTTCTTTGAATTTTTAACCTATAAGTTTATAAAAATCCTGTTTCTTGAAGCTATAAAGACTGATTTTTCTCACATAATGTGATACCCATAAATAAGCACATGAGGTCTAATGCAGTCACCCTGAGGTTCCTCAGGAACCCAGACTTCTCCTCTTTTTCAGCTAGTCACAAGATATCGTTGCACCTCCAACATCCTCACATCTGTATTCTAGGCTCAAAGAAGGCTGGAGGCCAAAAGCTTTTACTTGAGGCTTTGACTATGTATTCACACTTACACTTTATATGGTGTTGGACAGATTTGTGTCACATGAGTGAGCCAAGCTGGAGAATCAAGTGCTTAGCATTGAGGAATGCATATGAGTAGTTAGTTACAAATGATTTTTAAGTGAGCCAAACTGTTCTGCCTTTTATACCCTCTAACCCTCCCCTACCACATATATTGTCTTTGAAAATAGTAACATGTTATCTAGATTTCAGTAAGAACTGGGTTATGGGAAATACGTGTATTTACTAATGTATTTGTGTACATACGTATTTGTGTATCTGCTTTGAGAGTCCATTGGTATAGGTTGTGATAATTCCATTCCTATTCTTTTTGAATTTTAAAATTTGGGATACTTAAGAACATTGCTTTTAAAAATTAATTTAAGCTTTATTTATTATTATAAAAGTTGTACATACTTAAGGTGTACAGTGGGAGTTTGGATGTGCATGTATAAACCCAGTGAACTGGAAATACAGTCAAGCTAACACACCAGCCCCTTCACTTAATTCTATTTCATGTGTATGTGGCAAGAACTCTTAAGATATACTTTCTTACCAAATTTCAAATGTAAGGCACAGTATTGTTACTATCATTACCACATAGTACTATCATTACCACGCTGAAAATGAATTAGATCTCTAGAACTTTCATCCTATGGAATGAAACGGTACCCTTTGGCCAGTGTGTCTGGTAATCACATTTCTACTCTCTGTTTCTATGAATCTGACTTTTCTCATACTACATATATGTGAGATCACATAGTGTTTTTCTTTGTTTGGCTTATTTCACTTAGAATAATGTCGTCCAGTTTCATTCCTGTTGCTGTAAATGGCAGGATTATCTTCTTGCTTAAGGGCTAAATAATATCCCTCCCGTGTGTGTGTGTGTGTGTGTGTGTATCACACTTTCTTTATCCATTACTCTATTGAAAGACACTGCGGTGATTTCCATATCTTGGTTATTGTGATTAAAGCTGCAGTTTGATTAATCCAACTCCAGGAGCCTACATCAACCACCCCTACTCCAGTGAGAGCCTGTTGATGTTCTCTTGAGGAATCTGAGAACCCTGGTGTGTGAGACGAAGCAATGCTTCAGCAAATGGAGAAGATATCACCGGCTCTAATTTTTGTAGTTTTTAAGTATATTGGCATTAATTGCTTTGAATTATGGTCTAAAGGAGGATTTGGATGTTGGAATTTATAATTCCTCTCTGGGAGGTAAATATTGGGAGGCAGTTCCAATTCAAGTTTGAGTCATTGTTATTAGGATGCCATTGGATTTGGGGTCATATCACTGTTACTTGGACTTGTACATGAGTTCTGATGAATTACGTTATGCATCTTGGCTGTGACAATTTGAGATGGGGTGTGGAATAGAGAAAGAATTTCAAGTCTAGGGTGTTTAATTAATGTGCCATTTTCACCCATTTTGGATCCTCAAGCAAAGGTTACATGATCCACATGATTCAGAGTGCCCAGAATGGAGTGGGTGTTGGTGTGAGGAGAGAGGAGAGACAGGCACACCAGGAGGCGAATTACAACCTAGTGGTTAAGAAAACAAAATCTTGAGAGTTATAGAGGAGGCATTCTCCACTCTTGATTTTAAGAAAGAGAGAATATTTCCACTACACTATCCAGAAAAGGCACACTTTGTGCCTTGAGTAGACTTTTTAATTTGTTCTAATTAGTTATACATGACAGTAGAGTGCACTTTGACACATCATACATAAATGGAGTATGACTTCTCCTTCTTCTGGTTGTACATGTTGGAGATTGAGTCCACTTGTTCTTTTATCTCCTTTGGTCTTTCTTCCTTACTGAGCTCATGCAGGTTGGAATCCAGTTCTGCCCACTTGCTAAAAGCTGTCCATAGGACTGACTTCCTCTTTTCTGATTATAGGGGCCTGGTGGGTATGAAGAACTGACTCTGGGTAAGGAACTATTTTCTGCAGATCCTCACACTCCATTGAGAGCAGATTCCAAGTCCTGATCTGAGAACTGAGAAGTCTTGAGAGGCTTGGTGCAGCCATGCCTGTAGTCCACTTTCCTAAACAGCCTTATTTGTCATCAGAATGATCTCTTGACTATCTAACTCCTGCATCAAAGTTTCAAAGATGAGGTGGTGGTGGTGGGAGAGATGACACTCTCACCTCTATATTTCCAACAAATATTAGCAAGAGAAATGTTGGTTGAATGGACATCTCCTCTGAAGGATCTGACAAGCCACTCTTCTAAGACAAAATCAGGACTGTAGGGGAGGACTGAGGCAAGCTTCAGAGGGAGGAAGAAAGGCAGATGGGATTTTATGATGTGAAATGTGGAGGATGACTCACAGAGAAAAGCAGTCTGGAGCCAACAGTTCTCTGTGCATCTCTCATAATAAATTTTCTTTCTGGTAATGTATGGGACCCTCCCAGCTTAAAAACGTCATAGGAATTACCAAGGGATGCATACCATGAGACACTGAAGAAGCATCTACTGAACAGACTGAATGAAGGGTGAGGATTTCTATCTCATACATTTAATAAGAGATCAAGCCACTAAAGGGAAATATTAAGAGAAAAATTACAAGAACAAAATCCTGTCTCTCCAATTTAAAGGTTGCAGGTAGGACTCCCATTAAGCACTTAATAAAATGCAGGTAGGGCTCACATAAGTGCTTAATATTCAGAGGTGGTATCGGGGATTGAACTCAGGGGCACTTAACCGCTGAGCCACATCCCAGCCCTATTTTGCATTTTATTTAGAGACAGGATCTCACTGAGTTGCTTAGTGCCTCACCATTGCTGAGGCTGGCTTTGAACTTGGGATCTTTCTGCCTCAGCTTCCTGAGCCACTGGGATTACAGGCATGTATCACTGTGCCCTGCTTTATGTATATATTAAATTTCTTTTCTAAATAGTGTGCGCGCATGCACACACACACACACACACACACACACCACATCAGGCTGACCTGATGTCTTCTTATTAAACATTCAGACTAAAGTCTTTTAAAAGTTATTTCACCAACATTTTAGTCTAAGTCTAAGGACAATATCCTTGAATGACCCCTAGGTGAGATTGCAAATAAAGGAAAATTTGAAGTATTTCTTTTGTGTTAAATGGAAAATTGTTAGGGTCATAGGTGCCAGGTTGAAAGACGAAAAAAAATCTAATCAGGAAATGCAAACGCTAAGATTTTAGCAAATTAACTCCTCCTGATGACTCATCCCAGATGTATTAAGTTTTCACATTTAACAGACTCTTCATTGAAAATACTAAATACCATCTGTCTCCTGTGGATGAGTTAATGTTAGTCTTAAAGCCTTAAAGTTCACATTTCCTAATTCTTTTGTTTGGAAATAAATTACCTTTATGTTGCAGTGGCATGGACTTGGGAATGTAATTTCTTTGCCCAGTTGGGAAAAATAAATAAAAAAAAAATTCCGAAATGAAGCTCTCAGGTGTGAAATATTCTGTGGGTCAAAAAAGGCTGGTTCTGCACTGAATCCATCCCTGGGGCTCTTTTTAGGATTATGTTACTTGCCTCCTTAGCCAAATCTCGATTCTTCATTATAGCTGAGCCCACATGCAAAGCTGAAGTGGGAAATACCTGTGGAGCTCAATCATGATTCCCGGAAAGTGCCTCCAAAGGCCAAACTGAAGCCCTCCCACTAATTCCTGCCCCCTTTCCTCAACAAGGCTTCTTTTTTAAGTAGAAAAATGCTATTTGGCTTGTGCAAAAAATATTTGGCCTTGCACATTTTGGGTGCTTCAACTATGAATGGGGAAAATAAAGACTCACCAACAATCTTGACACGAATTAAAGAAGGATCGTGAAGGATAATGGGAAGGAGATGAGATTGGCTGTTCTTTTGGGACCTCAGGGACTGAACTCTACATACCATGAGTTTAGTGGAGATGAGCAATGGATCTAATCCCAAGATTTGTTTACAGTCCTAGCCTAGTCTCTAGCTGGCCAGAGACCATGGGCACATGACTTCAACCCCAGCACCTCAGTTTTCCCTCCTTCAAGTGATGGGATAGGGCTAAAACGGGCTAAAGCCCATGCAGAAGTTGCATTGATGAAAAATATATAAATAACAAAATCAGTGATTTGGGGACAAGTGTTCATGTCACGTGGTGAGCTGGGCTGGCAGCCCCAAGACATGCTCTGGAATCCTGTAGTGTTTGGTTTTGTCCCAGGTTCTCTGCACTTAAATTCTCAGCATTCCAGTCCTCCCATGAACCTTTCTAATGCCTCCTGCCACTTGTCCCCTGCCTGGGCTTCTACCCTTCTGTAAACACCCATTGTATTGCTGTTCCTTTCTTTGTTCACACTGCTCTCTCTGCTCCGCCTTTTGCCACATTTACCCAAATCCTAATCATGAAAGAACTTTTCAGCCTGTCCTTCCTGACCTCCCCTGATTATCTTGTCCCAATACTGTGACTTATTTCCCTCTAACCCATTTAACTTATTTCCCTTAAATTCAGCATAACTGACATTTTGGACCCAATACTTTTCTGTTGGGGGACGGGAGGGTTATCCGTCCTATCCATTGTAGGATGGTCAGTGGCATTTCTGCTCTCTACCTGATAGATGCCAATAGTAAGTAGTGACACCTGAAAATGTCTCCAGAGATTGCCAGATGTCCCCTGGTGGACTGAAATCACCTGTGGTTGAGAATCACTGTTCTCCGTACTACTCATGGTATAAATGGATCAAAACCAGATCTGGCTCTATCATTTCTAACTCTGTGATCTTGAGGAATTTACTTAATCTCTCTGAGCTTTAGTTTCCTACATACAATGGAAGAATAAGGTTTCTGACTAGCAGAATTGTTGTAGCAATCATATGGAGAGATTCAGACACGTTTGGGATTTTTCGGTGATCTTTAGGAAGAGCCTTCCAGAAGTTGGTTGCAGTGGACCAAAGGAGCTTTAGAGAGAGAACTGCTTCTCATTCTCAAGCAATGAGTTGGACATTAAGTAACAACAACAATGACATAGCGCTTATGCAGAAACTACTGTGCGTCCATCAATGTCCTGAGCACGCTGTGCATGACACATAAAGGAACAACACACAGTGGCAACAGAGTGAGGAGGGATTCTGAGGGCATCTCAGTGACTCACATTCAGTGGATACCTGGCCCAGTCACCTGTCATCCATTCCAGGGTTGTTGGGAGCAAGAGGACGGTGACTAAGGCCTCATAGAACAGATTAACTGGACACTCTTAGTTGTTCCTAAGTGTCACTGCTGTGGGGTCCCTCTCTTCTCCCCTCACACAGAGATGGACTTATCCTTCTCTATCTCACCAAACTTCTCAGGAGATTCTGGCAGCTGGGGGCTCCAGTAGAAAAGGGTGGTGAGCATTGGCAGAGGAGGAGGAGGGCTGAGGGTGCTGAGATCCTCCGAAACTCAGGGAGCAGCAGCCCAGACCAGGCCAATGTGTGCAAATGGAGGGCAGCAATGGGGGGTCTGGTAGAAATGGCATGGACAGCCAGCATTTCAGAAGCAGGAAGGTTCCTGCACCTGCTGCAACAGAGATGCAGTCTCGAGCAATCTGTAGATGAAGGCTTGTGACAGACACCTTGGGGACCATTCAGGGCACTGGAGTGTTGCAAGAGGCCCTACCTCCCCTGAAGGGCACAGGTGCTGTGAGGTAGGCATCACCATGGATGTTCCATCCACAGATGGTAAGTGCTTAGTCATCACTTTTTGAACTCTAGAAAATTGATAAAACACTGAGTATAGTTAGACGTCTTCCCTTTGCCCCTGTGATAGATTGGGGCTTTTTTCGAGCATTTCAAATCACCTATTCCCATAGTCACCTGTTCACAGGAGAATTTCATTCATGATTTCCACTGAACTGATGTAATCCTAGCAATCAGTCTACCAAACAGAAGACAAAAACCATATTTACAGAAATTTGCATGCAGTCATGCTAAGCAGAGTGGCAAGGAATGTACTCCAAGTACCACTTCATTTTGAGCTTTTGTGTGTTTCCATGCAAAGATGATGTCAATGCTGACATTGTAACTCACATACACACCTGTACTAAATAGTCCCCTTGTGGTCTCAGTGTCCTTGGAAAAAGTTAATGTAGACTCAGTCTTGGTTTTCTGGCCATTAGCATATTTTCCACCATGATAGACTGGTTTAATTTTATTCAACTAAAATGACATGTCATGTGGTTGTCATTAGTGTTATTGACCAGATACTTCTGGCTTTATGCTTTCTGGCTGTATGGTGAAACTTCAGTTTTTGCTGCCTTTCCAACTGGGGTGGTCATTAGTACTGGCCAGTGGTTGTGAGTATAAGGGATGAGTGACACTCCCATGGTGAAGTATTTAAGTACTGGCATTAAACCATTCAGAGCTCTCCTTCCCTATCATAGTGATGGGCCATGCTTTAGATGGTGACTGCTGCTCTGGGCACTCTGCTGTAATGTAGCAATACAGGGCAGAATCTACAGACACAGTACAAAGGATGTGAAGAATAAGTGAGAAATCAATCCTTGTTGTTTGAAGGCACTGATACACAGAAGGACAGAATTGTTACTGCAGCATAACCTCACCTATACTGAGTAATACATGTCAGCACTTACCACCCAGCCTGTTTTCAGTCCAGTGAAAGCACCAGAACAACTCCCAAACCTTTAAAACATAATTCAAAACCTTTTATTTTTACTTTCCCATCTACTTCTAAATTCTACTGAACTACACTGTAGTTCCTTCAATATTAGAGGGCTGGAAGGTCTTCTATTCTCAGCATGTATGTATCCTAACATATTCACGTGTAAGAGAGCATGTGTTTAAAGATGACAAAGGCCCTAGCGTATATCCAGACCACTAGTATCAGGAACCTTGCATCATGCCTTGATTTGCATAATGATATCTTACTAGGACGCAGTGAAATTTATTTACTTCAAGGCACTGTCACAGAAATGATCTCATGCAGTGGACTGGTAATTTTAATCTGACTGGTTTGGATTTCATTACAAAGTGAAGGGTCACATGGCCAGCTAGGGGTGAAGAGGTAGACTCCTTCCAGATATTCTTTTTGCTTGACATGATTCCAAACCGATGCTCCAATAAGGTTTGTGGGCTAAGACACCAAATCTCGCACCTGCATTTACAGAAATTTGCATTTAGTCATGCTAAGCAGAGTGGCAAGGATCCCGCAGTGAGGGACCACAATGTAGAATTCAGATCACTGGGATATACATTTTTTGGGGGGATTGGGTGGGTACTGGGGATTGAGCCCAGGGCCACTCAAACCACTGAGCCACATCTGCAGTCCTATTCTGAATTTTATTTAAAGACAGGGTCTCACTGAATTGCTTAGCACCTCACTTTTGCTGAGGCTGGCTTTGAACTTACAGTCCTCCTGCCTCAGCCTCCTGAACTGCTGGAATTACAGGCGTGTGCCACCGTGCTCAGCTGGAGATCACATTTATTTGTTTTAAATCTGACCCCAACCTCCTCCTTCTACTTAAGTTGGTAGTCCAACCTGATCTTTCACAGCATTCATGACCAAAATGTCAATATCCACTAAATCAAAGAGTTTACCTAAGATATTCATAGTCCTAGAATTTAGAATTCATGTGGACCAATATTTTGCGAGTACTTTCCAGAACGTTCCAACAGCAGTTCCTTATTCCATTACGCGCCATCCTTCCTCAACGCCCCCATCGCTGCTCACTTCTTTCATGTCTTGGCTCCTCTTCATTCCTGTCACCCAGATTGCAGAATAAGTGTTTTCTGGGCCCCACAGAACTTGGACTGTGGGAGGCTGTTCCATTTGCCCACGCGGCACAGGGACCCTTTCATGGAGTTTCTAACGAGCAATTATTTGGCCTCTGAAGTGTTCTCTGCTCTTTGACTTCCAAGAGAACCCATTCAAATAGAGAGTTTTAGTCACTTCATACTTTGCCAGTTTTGAATATTAGCAAGATAGGAAAAACGAGAGGGACCACTTTGTGATGCTCTCACCCGTCCAGGAACTCCAGTTTGTAAATTTCCAGAAGAAAATAGCTCAAGCACTGCCCACTGGCCAGCGATGCTGCTTAGATTTTTAGAAACCACATGGCTCCCTGTCAGACACCATTCTATGGGCTTTAGTACGGCTTTGAGTGTCAAGCCCATGGGAAGAGGACCCCCAACTGACCGTGGTATGCAAGAGAAGCCAAGTCCTGAAACCCTGAGAGAGGGACAATCAGCAGCCTTTCCCTGAAGTTCTCTGCTGCACCACGAGAGTGCTTTGGGGTGGCCTGTGGGTTGGTCAGCTTTTCATTGCTGTGACAAAATTCCTGGGAAAAATGAAGAAGGAAAGATTTATTTTGGTTTATGTTTCAGTCCATGGTCACTTGGCTCTGATGGTTCTGGGCCTGGGTGAGGCAGAACTTCATGGTGGGAAGGGCATGGAGGAGCACAGCTGACCACCCCAGGAGGCTGGGAGGCAAAAAGAGACAGAGAGGAGGGTCCAGGGACACAGCATGGCCTCTGGGACCCACCTCTTCCAGCCAGCCCCCTCCACCTCCTTATTGCACCACCAGCTGGAGACCGGGCCTTGGACACATGAGCCTTTGGGGACATTCCAGATGCAGTCTATGACAGCCTGTGACCTTCTTACCTCTCCACTAGACTCAGCTGCTCACGGCAAACACCCCAGGCCTCTCTCGCCTCATTTTCACTCCTGGGATCCCTTTTACCTACAACTTCCCAAACCTCTCTTGTCGTATCCACCCCAGTTCTGCCTTATGGTAAAATAACTCATAGTCTTGCCTTTGCCTCTCACTCAACCTCACTCCAACACTAAATTTATACCCAGGAAGCCCAGAACTACACGAGACTCATTTAAAACCCATCCTCCTTTAGATCCCTGCATGGTGGGTTTAACATGAGTTCATGGTACCAGAAAGAAAGAGTCAGTGCCATCAATGACCCAATTCATTCAAAGGTGGGATCACTAGAGATAAAGAAGGAAGTTTGGCCTGATCCTTGTGACTGAACACCAGAGCTTAAGAATCAGCCCCAAACCCAATATAGTGCATTAATAGAAACATTTTAAAAAGAATCAGCCCCAACAGGCTGTCCTTCTGCAGAGGAAATGTTTAGGCAAAGGATAGCCAAGGTGTGATGGAGGCGGAATCTGTTACAGGAATGTCCCCGAAGCTCCCATGTCACTGACTGGCCAATAAATTGGTTAGAACCCAAATAAAACAAAAGGAACATACCTGGCCTCCATCGGATCCTTCCCCCATATGGGGGCTCTCTGGTGTGCCCTTAGCAACAAAATCTTAGTAGGGACACAAAGACCTGTGTAGAAACAGTTTGCCTTGCTCTCAAGTGACATTATTCCGCATAGTTTAAGAATGATATTTCCCTCCCGCTGGCTCTGGAGACAGCCAGGGAAAACAGCAGGTCAGGAAGCCAAGGAGGGAGTTGGCATTTTACTGTTCTGCAGAAGGACTTCAGTGTGGGTTTGCAGGTGGTGCAACTGTGGGGACAATCAGGGTGGCTCTCAGACCTGGCTGTCCCCACTGGGGCACCTGCCATGGCTGAGCCATGCAAGGAGGAAGTGATAAGAAATCATCGGATCCCTGTGGAGCATTGGTTTGCCACTGAAGCAGTTTCCTTTTCCTGATTGTCTGATTATATAATTCTTTGGCAATGAGGGACATGCAGGGATATGGGATGTGGGACATTTCACCTGGAGGAGGGAGGATAGGGTTGAGTGTGTGCCTATTCACCCTCCCAACACATAGGTCCCTTTGTCTGGCTCCACTGCCTTTCACCTCCTTTTCATAAGGTTCTAAGCCCACAAGCAGCACGTTATGTTGTGCTGCCTCATTGCATCTCTGTCCTATTATTCACCAGAGAGCAGAATGTTTTAGCAGCTCAAAGTAAATCTTTTCCTTCCCTGTGCTAGTCAGTTTTCCATTACTGTGACAAAACAACAGAGATAAACTATTTGAGAAGAAAGAAAGATTTATTTTGGCTCATAGTGGTTTCAGTGGTTTCTGTCCATGGTCACTTGGCCCCATTGTCTGTGGGGAGACAGAACATCATGGCGGGACGTGTGCATGGTGAAGAAGTTGCTCATCTCATGGTTGCCAGGAGGCAGCAAGAGAAAGCAAGGAAGCAGTGAGAGAAAGCAAAGATGTACTCTTCAGAGTACATCCCCATTTCCGTCCTCCAACTAGGCTCCACTTCCTAAATGTTGTACCACTTCCTAATAGCCTATTAGGCTATGAATCCATCAGTGGATTAACCCATTGATGAAGTCAAAGCCCTCACAACCCAATGACTTCCCAAAGGCCCACCTCGGAACACTGCTGCAATGGGGACCTGGCCTTCAACACGTGAGCTTCGGGGGACACTTAAGAAGCAAACCACCACACTGCCATAACAACCGTGATCAATGTCGGGGAGGCTTTATTTACAGTGCTCTCTGGTTCTTTTGTGCCTCTTCATGCGTGGCATTTGTGAATGGGCTCTTGAAACAACTTTATTACCTGATGGTGGCAAAATTCTATAATTCCACACACCATGACTACATAGAGATGAACACTAAGGGCTTGTAGCCAAATTGGAAGAGACCATGGTCAGCAGTCCCTTTCCACGACATTCCATCTGTGCTTATAAATGGACAAAGCCTGCTGTTAAGTAGGTGCACGTGAATGGCCAGTAGCCTGCCTCATGATGTTTCTCCTAAGCACCCAATTCATTCATTCATTCCCTTAGTGGGTAGCAAATGTCTCCTGTAAGCACGATCTTAATAAGAACTAACATTTCTGTAGCACTTACTCTGTGCCAGACATGTCCCCAACCCTCTACATGTGGGGACCCATTGAATCCTCAAAACGAACCCTGTAACCCTCCCCGTGTGAGAGATAAGGAAGGCTGAGACGAGTTAAGCAGCTGCTTTCTCGTGGCGGGCCTGTCCTTGAATCCAGAGAGCCCAGCCCGGCCCAGGCTTTACATTGCCTCACATGTATGTCTGTCTCCTGATCTGTTCCAAATAGATATGAAAAATTGTTTTTATGTCCGGGTGATGTGGGAGGGGTTCTTACATTTTGCTGTCTGAACTATAGTGTCAGGAAGCACGGATGGTGGACATTGGTGTGGCAGGTACATCTCTTGTTTGGCAGCTGGGAAAGAAATATGCCAATCAAAGATTCAACGAGGGTAAGGGATGCTCCTGGGGAAAGAGCTGGCATGCTCACAGTGGAGACCTAATTCTTGATTGCAAGCGCTACCATTTGCACAGGGCTGGCCGACCCTCGGCACGTGGTGAATATCTGTAATTCCGTTTCACCCTGACATGGCAGCTGTGGCCTATCATTTGATCTGTCATTTCCAAGGAACTCCTGAGGTTTCTTCTCTTCCTTCTTCCCGTCTGTGTGCTTGCAATTGGTTTTAATCAGAGGCAAAGACGCTGAATCAGCTTCTAGCCTGAATTTTTTCAGCTGGTGCAAAGATTCCGTGACGGGGCTGCATTGACATTTTTATCACTCTCTCTTAGACCTGAATAATTTATCATGTCCTCCCAGCCCCCTCCTCTCTTCCCCCTATCATTTTACATAACCAGAGTGAAGCTCTTGTCTTAAAAACCAAACGCACTTGGGATGTGCCTGCCTTTTCTCATGGACTTCTACACCCTCTTTTTTTTCTGTCAGTGTGAATTTTGGATAACCACCCCCCTTCTCTCCCCCTACTAATTCAGCTTAGATTTGTGGATGGATTCTATGTATGAACTCCTTGTCAAAAGGTATAGATTCTGCAGCAAATGAAATGATTCTTGATTAAAGATTCTTGGTTAGGAATCTGATCTGTTCCTTAGAAATGAATTATTTTTTTTCCTACTAAAGAGATTAAAAAAAATAACAGGGAGACTATTTGATAGACCCCTCCTGGGAGCTTCTTCCCTGGGCAGTTTCAATGTTCAAACATAGAAATAATAGTTCTAGCAATACCAACCCATTATGTTCGTGGAGTTCTTCCCTCCATGCCAATAACTGCCGTGTTGTGCTTGAATGTCCATGTGCCTGCTCAGGAACCGCTTTATCAGACCTGAATGGAGTTATTTCCTCCCTTTATCAGCTAAGAAAATTAACACAGGGATGAACAAAGAAGAAGCACGTCCATGCCCCAGCACAGCTAAAGGCCATGGCACTTGGGGTTTGATATTAGACACACATGAAGGTTTCCTCCAACTGGACAAAGAAAACTACTGAATTTATTATTTCGTGAAAAGATTCATCTTGGGGTCCATCAGAAAGCAAGGTCCTTTTGTAGACATAAAATAGATTTTTAATTACCAACCCTTAAGAACTACTCAGTCTCTTTCAGCGATCTGCTTTGGAGCTAGGTTATGTCGGGATTTATGACTATCCGTGGTATTAAAATATTCAACTCAATATGAGCTAATGTGTTTCCTTCCCCACCCCAAGCCACAACTTCCTCGGAGGGTCTGGAGCCCATAGCACATCAGGCTGTAGAGACTCTGCCTTCCCAAATCCAGTAGGTTTCCAGATGGAAAATTATAATCCTTTCTGGGAGAGATTAATACATGACCAACTGTGATAAAATGATTGTTAAATTTTTGAGGGTGCTGGGGATGGAACCCAGGGGGTTCCCGTGCATCACTGAGCTACATCCCCAGGTCTTTTAAAAATTTATTTTGAGACAGGGTCTCACTGAATTGCTGAGAGGCTCACTAAGTAACTGAGGCTGGCCTCAAACTTGCCCTCCTCCTGTCTCTGTCTTTTGAATCACTGAGATGACAGGCGTGTGCCACCACACCCAGCTGATGATTGTTGATTGTATGTGTCAGCTTGGCTAGGATGTGATATGGGTGGCCTCATTCAATCCACTGATGGTCCTAAGAACAAAGACTGAGTTCAGGGATACAGCTCAGTGATAGGGAACCTGCTTAGCACACAGGAGGTTCCCGGGTGAAATCCACCAAAAACAAACAAAAATCAGGACAAAGACTGTCTTGGGGAGAAGATATTTGACCTTGAGACAGCATTTCAGAAGCTTGGCCTGAGTCTTTGCTGCTGACCTGCTTGTGGGCTCTCCAGAATTGACTCTCCAGAATCTCCCCCATTGGCCTATGCTACAGCCACACTACAGCTATCCCTTAAAATCTCCCCCTCCCACCCCCTCCCACCCCACTCCACCTCTCCTGTCACGTCTGTTTCTCTGGAGAATCTTGACTAATCCAAATGGCAACAGGTCCTCCTTCTCAATCTTCCCTGATAGGTGACACCCCTTGGGCTCTCTCCACCCATGATACTTTTTTGTTTCTTTTAATGAAAAATTGTAGTACATTTTTGCTTGTCAGATTAAAACTGCAATTTGTAGCAGTTGATTCTTAGTGGTAAATACTGAAGTCCCAGCCATTTCCTTGGCCAAACCTCAGTGACATCCTTGGACTCTGCTCACAGGCCACCTCTTCCAGGAAGCTTGCCCTGAGGACCCTCCCAGCCTTCCCAAGGCTCCCCTCAGCTCCACTCTATGCTCCCATGGCACCATCTGCACATATATAGCTATCACTGGGTGTGGCCTATTGGATTGGAAGTTGTTTTGTGTATAGCTTTTTTCCTGCCATAATCTGGGCTCTTTAAGGCTGGGATTAGGTTTATTTATGTTTGTCCTTGGTAGATAACATGGTGTCTGCCCACGGTAGGGGTGCATGTATTTGACTAAGTTAGTAAAAGGATAGTTTTATATCAGTGTTTCCATGTCATTTCTAGAAGGTTCCCCTATGCCCCTAGAGTGGGCTGGAAAGGATATGCCTGCACCCTGCTCTTAGTCCAGCTACCTCCTTTTCTAACCTCGGCAGGTCTTTCAACCTCCTCAGCATTCTTTTCCTTTCTGTGCAGTGGAAATAATGTGCACCTGCCCCACGGGGTCACCATGAGGCACCACTGGGTCACCATGAGGATTAAGTGATCTGGGAGTGGGATGTTCTAGGAAAGGGAGTGGCAGCCCCCGTGTCACTAAGCATTTGTTCAACACACACGTTCTCAAGTTCTCTGAAGCTGAATCTGCAGAACAAGCCAGTCCTCTCTGGCTGCACCCTCAGTTCCCATGTTTTCCTTCTCTTGCTAAGAGGAGGGCACTGCAGGGCCCTGCCTCAGTCCTGGTTCAGAACAGTCTCTTTTCCAACTTAAGAAGCCTCCTGGGGTCTCTCAGGCAGGCAGGTTTGATTTCAGAGGCAGAGTGATGATTTTCTTTGCTTTCAGAGATTCCTTAGATATGTGATCTCCACTGGGGGTGGCTTTGCCCCCGCACTCCAGGGACATTTGGTAATGTCTGGGGACACTTTTTATGCCACAACTGGAGAATGGAAAATGCAATTAGGATCTAATGCATAGAGATCAGAGAAGATGTTCTATGTCCTGCAATGCACAGGACATCCCTAGATAACAAAGCATCGTCTGATTCAAGAAATCATTAATGCTGTGGTTAAGAAGCCCTGCTCTATGCAATAGTCACGACCTTATGCAAAAGATACATCCTTCTTCAACACACAAAGGCAGGCAAAACAGGCCACAGGTGTATGTCAAAAAGGTTCTCCAGTGTCACAACACTGGTAAATATCTCCATTCATCATTCCTCTGGGTTTCCAAACTAGATCACTACTTAATTATTCCTCCTCTATACTAACATTATCACAAAGGATATGTTTACTTAATATTGATATGGGATTTGATTGGGGAGGTAGGTAGTGACAGAAATTGATTGGCATTAGATGACTATACTGGATAATAAAGGAAATGAGATGCATTAACAGACATTAAGATGTCTTCTTGTTTTATCAGTGGGTAGAGACATTCAGCAACACAGCTTGTGGTTCAAAGTGTCTTTTCTCCACTTAGGCCTGGTTCTGCCCTGGCTCTGACACAAGCTGTGTGGTATTTCACAAGTTACGTAACTGGTCTGTTCTCTGGCTTCCTCACTGTACAACAGGAATAACACACACCTCACAGAGTTATTGTGAAGGTAAGGGATATAAAACAAGGAAGCATCCAACTTCAAAAACCCTGGCTCTATAATTTTCTAGTTACGTGACCCTGGGCAAAAATGTTAACCCATTGGAGCCTCAAGTGCTGCATCCATAAGATGGAAATACTAATATTATCTATTCCACAGCACTATTGTAAACATTAAATAAGATAAAATATGGGAAGTGCTTCTTTTTCAGTAAGCTGTGTCTCAAAAAAACTGTACTAGTTTTTTATTTTCAAACAGCTGTTTTTGGGATTCAGAAAGAAGGACTAAGTATGGAATTCTTTACTGGCTGAAAGCAAAGCTTGTGTGGTGGCTAATTTTAGGTGTCGATTTAGCTAAATGAAGAAATACCTAGAAAAAGTATTATTTGGGGTGTGTCTGGGACTATTTGGGGGAAAAGATTAGCCCATGAGTCAGGGTGGACTAGGTGGGAAACCCTGCCCTCATTAGGGTGAGCATCACCTGGATGACAGGGACCTGGAGACCACCAAGAATGGGGCACCCTCACCTCCTATGTGACATCAGGGGTCCAGGCTCTCCGGCCACTGGGCTGCAAGACTCTTCCAGCAGCCTCTCCCCCAAGGTTCCCAGGATCTCAGTCTCAAACCAAGAGCTACACTGTGGTGACCCTGGTTCTGGGGACTTCAGATGTGCCATGAGCGCCCTGCCAGTGTCCCAGGGCTGCACAAGCAGGCATCCTGACCTGGGATCTCTGCTGCCTTAGTCACGTGAGTCAATTTCCCTTCTCTCCTATGTCTCTGTGCATGTTTTGTTGGTTCTCTCTGAACAACGCTGACGAATACTGCTTAGGAAGGAGCATTCAAAGATCGCCTATGAACTTGCCGTCCTTCCTTCTGGTCCAAGAGACATGGAAGTCATTTGCAGCTAGGTGAGAGGAACCTCAGCACAGTCCTGTCTTGAGAGGCCAAGGAAAAATGTAGGCTGTGCAGGAAATACTCCCTTCTCTCATCCCCATTTCCAGCAAAACACCCACAGTCCCTTGTTCTAATGACATTCTGAAATTCCAGAGTAGGAAATTTGCTTAGTAACAGAGTCAACATGGTGATGTTTGGGGAGAAGAAAAAAAAAAACTTTTTTAATCCACAATAATCACTCCTCAGTTGAAGCCTGAAGTCACGATCTGAGGAACGTTTCCCTTGGGCTTCTGGGAAAGATCAGAGACGCAGCGAGGGGCGAAAGTGAACCCTGCCTAATGGGTTGGGGCGAAGAGCAGTGGGCCATCAATCTGTCCTTGAGTTCAGCCTTGCCCACGGACAATTATAGGCAAATTTGAGCATAATTTTGTAGATAATTGAGATCAGAAGTTCGTGCCACTTGCATGGTGACCACTAATATGACACATTCTGCATCAAGGCAGAAGATGGATGGAAGGAGTTCTGGAATCTTATTTTTATAAGGGGTTATTATTAGTGCTCATCATAACTCACAGGGAGACATGCCTTACTTTATATTTGGGATATGTAAAAACAATGGGGTGGAGAAAATTAATCAGAAGACATCTAAAGTTCTTAAAGGAAAAGGAGATACTAAAACAGGCTCCAAAGCAGAATCAAACCACATCATCCGCAGCCCATGCCAATCCAGTTCACTTTACTGGGATTCCCTCAAACAAACAAGTGGAAGTAATCAGGCGCACAAAGACTGCGAATGACCAGGCAGATAGAAGGAGATCAGAATAGGGGGCTGGGGCTCAGGTAGTATCCTTTCCTGGCATGAGTGACACACTGGGTTTGATTCTCAGCACCACATGTAAATAAATAAAATAAAGGTTTAACAACAACTAAAAAATTATTTAAGAAAAGATTAGAATAGAACGTAAAAATGGAAAATGAAGTTGTTATAATGAAATGTTCCATGTATTTTAGATTTAAATTGGGTGAACAGGAAGATGTGTGAAATAAATCACCCTTAATGCAACAAGAAGAGACAGGAAAGCATGTTAAGAGATGTGCAGATGTAATGAGGGTCTAACATCCAGAAGAATTATAAGAAGGGGGAGATGGAGACACTGAGGGAGAGCCAGTCTTTGAAGAGAATGACATTTGCTCGTAAATGGATTGATCTGGAGACTATCATACTAAGTGAAATAAGCCAATCCCAATAAGCCAAAGGTTGAATGTTTCTCTGATATGTGGATGCTAACATACAATAAGGTGGGGGGAAGGGAAGAATAGAAATATAGTAATTAGATGGAGGGGAGTGAAAGGATGGGAGAGGATATGGAGTAGAAAGGACAGTGGAATGAATCAGGACATTGTTATCCTATTTGCATATATGATTACATGATAATATAATGAAGGATCACATTATAATCCTACATCATGTACAACCAGAAGAATAAGAAGTTATACTCCATTTATGGATGATATGTCAAAATGCATTCTACTGTCCTGTATAACTAATTAGAACAAATTAAAAAAAACAGAATTAGTAAAAAAAAAAAAAAAAAAAGAAAAACTAATGTAAAATATGTAAATAGAGACACAATGTATTGAAAATCCAGAACTCTAAAGATAAACAGTGAGCCAGAGAAAAGATTAATTCAAAGAATTGGAAAATCAGACTGTTAAAAAACTCCATGCAGGAACAATGGAACTGATACTCAAAATAATAACATCTACAATGATCTAAGAAAGAAAAACATTGTCAACCTAAAAAATATATCCTTAGCAATATGACCTTTCTAGACTAGGACACAACAAAAGTATGTAGGCACAGAAAGAGTTTGCCACAACAGACCCTTGATAAAACATTTATAAAGAAAGTATTTCAGATAGAGCACTGCTCTCCAGGATATATAAAGAACTCAAAAAACTTAACACCAAAAATAAATAAATAAATAGTCCAATCAATAAACGGGCTAAGAAAATGAGCAGACACTTCACAGAAGAAGATATACAATTGATCAACAAATTTATGAAAAATGTTCAACATCTTCAGTAATTAGAGAAATGCAAATCAAAACTACTCTAAGATTTCATCTCATTCCAGTCAGAATGACAGTTATTGAGAATTCAAGCAACAATTAGTGCTGGCGAGGATGTGGGGGAAAAGGTACACTGATTCATTGCTGGTGGGATGGCAAAATGGTGCAACCACTTTGGAAAGCAGTATGGAGATTCCTTAGAAAACTTGGAATGGAACCACCATTTGACCCAGCTATACCACTCCTTGGTCTATACACAAAGAACTTAAAATCAGCATGCTACAATGGTGCAGCCACATCATTGTTACTATAACTCTGTAGTATAGTTTAAGTTCTTGCATTGGGGAAAAATTAAAAGCATTCCTGCTAATTCAGAATAGCTAAACTGTGGAAACATCCTAGATGCCCTTCAACAGATGAATGGATGAAGAAACTCTGGTATATACACAATAGAATATTACTCAGCATTAAAGAAGAATGCAGTTATGGCAATTATGGAAAAATGGATGGAGCTGGGGAATATCATGCTAAACAAAGTAAGCCAGTCCACCCAAAAAAGGCCAAATGTTTTCTCTGATAAGTGGATGCTGATTCATAATGGGTGGGGGGAGGCAGGTAAGGGAAGAATGAAGGAACTTTGGATTGAGCAGAGGGGAGGGAGGGGAAGTAAGGGTATGTGTGTGGGATGGGAAGATGGTGGAATGAGATGGACATTATCACCTCTATATATATTGAGTGGAAATAATTGATCTGCAGCTACAGGAAAAAGTAGAGCTCAATCTCAAAAATATGATATTGCATGGAAGAAGCTAATTGTAGAAAACTTTGTAATGTATCATGCCATTTTTATACAGTTCAGAAATTAGCAAAAATACACAATAATCTTAGCTTTTTAGTTAAATATATGTGGGACAAAATTATCATAAAAATCAAGAAATTACTGTAACTGAAAGGTTACCTCTGGGAGAAAGGAGGCAGTACACAGGGAGAGAGAATAGGACTCATAATGGTCTGGCGCAAACTGGAACGTAGGTACACAAAAGCATCTTATTACTGTGCTTCAAAACTTAAAAACTATCTTTGGGATGCATCAGAGATATGTGTTTTAGTCAGCATTTTTGCCTCTGTGAACGATAGACCTGACTACAAAAACCTCAAGGAGGAAAAGTTTACTTATTCCAGAGGTCTCAGTCCATAGCTGGCTGCTTCACCCTTGAGGGTCAAGGTAAGGCAGCACATCACTATGAAAGGGTGTGGCAGAGAAAAGCAAGTCAGGACATGGCACCAGGAAGCAGAAAGAGAGAGCTCCACTCTCCAGGGACAAAATATATACCCCAAAGTCTCTCTGCCAGGAGCCCACCTCCTCCAGTACACCCTGCCTGCCTACAGTTACCACCCAGTTAATTCCTATAGAGGATTAATGCAATGATTAGGTCAAATCTCTTATAATCCAATCATTTACCTATGAACTTTTGGGGGACATCTTATCTGTGTGTGTGTTTGTATTTATATACATAGATCCATATATATTATACAGACAGATCTACCTCTCTCTATATATATAGATTGATCTCTATATAATATAGATCTTATATATTATATAGATACATATATGGAGAGTAATATCAATTATTTAAGTGGCAGTTCTCTTTGTTTAGGCAGACTAAATTTTAATATAATATAGTCAGAAGAATTTTCTAAATATTTAGAGAGTGGGTTCCAGTAATCTGAATCAAAATACTAAAATGAGAGCTCCATAAAGTTTCAAATAAATAGTGGGAAACACACTCCATCACCCCAAGCCCACCCTTTGGAGTATAAGCAGGACCTATGACTTACTTGCTTTTAACCAACACAGTATAGCAAAGGTGTTGGGATGACACTCTCTTGATGAGGTTTGTTATCTGGTAAAGGTGCTCCATGACATCACTCTTGTGACAACGTTTCATTGCATAAGAGGGTCCTAGTAAACCGGAGGGAGAAGTTCTCCCACTGGCCTTGCAGATGGAAACAACTACATTGTCAACTGCCTATGAAACGTGCAGAGAGGCAGGGGACTGAGGAGCAGAAACCCCTTAGAAGCCGGCCTCACACCTAGGCACAAGGAAATGAATTCTGCCAATGCTTGTATGAGCTTGGATGTGGATTCCTCCCTAGAAGGGTCTTCAGATGAGAAAGCAGCCTGGTCAGCCCCTTGTTTGAGATAATACATACATGTTTTTTCAAAACTGCTAGAATTGGGGTGATTTGTTACAAAGCAATAGAAAACTGATGCATGCTGTATTCGTTATCTTTGTATCATTCCTGTGACACAGTGCAGTGTTTAACTCAGAGTGCTGTGTAAATATTTTTTCTTTTCTTTATTTGTCTGCTTATTTATTTATTTAGTGAATAAATGGAAGAATTAAAACAAGCCCTCACACCTCCAAGCCTGTCCCATCAGGATGCTAATGGAATGATGGAATGTTCTGGCAACAGAGGGAGCTTCCTGTTCTGGGAGGTGTGTGGATAAGAAGCCAGATTCACACAATGCCATGGGCTGGTGGGCAGAGGAAGAGAAAGGATCTGAACCTGGTCTGTTTTCTCAAGTCCCTGATGCCTACAGGAACACACTCTAAACAGTAGCAATAGATTCACCAAGAAGCAAATAAACTTAAACTTTAGAGCCCCTAATTTCCACCTGCTTCTTCCAAAGCAGTTTTGCATATATTACTTTGAGAGGGTCTCAAAGACTCCATATGCTAGAGGTGCCATAAAACCTGTATCAACCTACCTCTGATAAATTATAGAGAACAGGGACACTAAGTATTCTTCTCTGCAACTGAGGGACACCAAATAGGGTGATTGCAAAAATAAGTACTAAATAAATGCTTAAACTGAATTGCTATTTTTCTAGAGGTATCACAAAGATTTCATTCATTCATTCATGCTTAAATCTAGAGTTATTGGTTGTAGACAATTGTATATAAATTGTTACAGTGTATAATTTTTACCCCTTGATGTGTGCACTTTTGTCTGTGTGGTTAACCCCTCTGTAACAAACAGACTATTGGAAATACTCATGTTTCCTGTTTGCTTCTTTCTGTCTGGTGGTGGCCTTGAGCCTGGTCATTCCTTTAGAGATATAGTCAGGAGGCAGGGACTAAAATTCCATAATCTACTGAGGTCTTTTCCAGGTTCAGATCCTTCTTAAGATTACTCTCTCCAATATTTCTCAGTGAATAAATTGTTTTATGGAGGGACAATATCTCTTTTAGATTATATTGGTTTGGTTTGAATAAGTTCAAGTAGAAGGCAGAGCAGAGACCTCAGTGGTGAAAACTAAATAGAAGTACTAATAAAATCGTACCTGGTGAGTACTATCATTGGTGGATTTCTTCTCTTTCTTTCTTTGATTTTTTAGTTATTGGATGTCTACTATTTTCCTGGGCCTAAGGGTCCTAGTAAATGGAGATTCTTTTAATACTCTTTATAACTACTTCCTCTCTTCAGTACAGATATAAATTAAAGGTACAACTCCTTGATCATGTAGTAAAAAACATCTGAATAATGTTGATCGCATGAAAATTATCCAGATGTCATTTCTTCCACCACTTCTTCAACCTGCCAGGAGAAAAGACAGCTCTTTGTAGAAACTCTAATGTTCTGACTACCCTTGTTCTACATCTTGCTTCCCCTTTGTCTGGGGAGTGCGTCCATGTAAATGTTCCATTTTCCTCAGCTCCTGGAACTAACCCCTTGCCCTCATCACCCTTTTGCATTTAAGACTTCATAAGATCTTACCAGTTTCACTTTAGCCTATTAGGCTTAAGCTCAAGTTCAACCTCCATCCAAGCTAAAACTACCCAGGGCCAAGAGTCTTACATTTTGTAGGCACTTGTACTTCTGTTCCTAGGGCCTCAGGCCATACTTATCTCATAGGGACTGTTCTGCTACTACTTGCATTTCTTTAATGCCCATTGATGTCTCCCCTTAACATATGAGAGAGTGACGTCGGCATAACATGGAGCCGTGGGAGGAAAGAAGACAAACTCTCAGTGTAGCCTTGGTGCAGGCACAGGGATGTTTTCACTGCATTTTAAGAAAATTAAGAATTTTTATTGCAGCTAGGAATTCCTCCCCAGGAAGGTCACCCCAGGTGTGTGTTGGCAACTTGCAGCTGTTCTTTGGCAGCCTTAAGAGCAGACCCAACAGCTCAAGGCTCCAGGGTCATCAGCACTGCCCAGTACCCACTGGACTTGCTCTAAATGAAGGGCTGCTGACACACCCACTTGGTTACCATTATGCATGTTTAATGTCTGGCCACACTGAGGTTCCAGCTGTTTTTGCTCATGCTCTGACACCTAGGCAGGATTTAGGTGGAATGTCCTACACTACTTTTCCATTGGCCCTGTCATTTGTAGGGTGCAGGGTTTTCAAGGGTCTGTGTCATGTGGCTGCCAAGTGTACTTACCTGGGGGCAGCACTGAGCCTTCAGCAGCATGTCCTGATGCTCATGGGATCTTGGGAGCTTTGCCCATCAGCCTTTAGTCTGCCTGTGTCAGAAACCATGGCAATGACTCCTGTCCAACATCTGTAACCTTGTGTCCCCAGCTCTCCTGTTCTTGCTCTGAGTCTGGCAATCGGAGAACTGCACTGTCCTGATTTCTTCAGCTTCTCACCTGCTGTGGGCATTCTCTCAGCCCTGAGGCCAATGGGGTCATTGGTGTCTTTGTGAAATGCCACAGTGCCTGAGCATCTGGGATGGCTACTGCATTTGCTTTGAGGGGAGAGGCTCAACACAAGGATAGAGCTCAACACTGCCAACTTCCCCCCGAATCTGCTCATGCGTCCCGGAGCTGAAAGCCATAGGCCATAATTGCTGCACACTGAATGGATAAACAAACCGTAAATAACTCTGTGAACACAACATAAACATGGGGCCAACCTGTCTCTCCTAGCCTGTCTGTCTCCAAAGGCTGAAGGAGTAACATGAACAAGGGTGCCTCTTTCCCAGGACTTGAGGCAGCAGGAAGGGATCAAAACTTCAAGCAGAAGTTCCTCTTATGGGTGGAGTGGGGCAGCTGGACTTCATCTTGCTAAAGCCGAAGCAAGAGGAAGGGGGCTGGTCTAAAGGACAGAGGGAAAAATTGCAAAGCCAAGGAAAAGAGAAAGAGCCAAGGCTAGATTCTAAGAGGGATGAAGAGCCTCACTTTCCGAAAACACTAAAAGTACATCTTCTTGCCACTGCACACATATGAGCACAAATGTGTGTGTATGTGCATGTACACACACCTCTGCACCACTAGAGACTCGTCCTTTCTTTTCTATAAGAAGAAAATTATGGGAACCAGGTCTGGTAAAGGCCACAAACAGGCTGACACTGGCCTGTCGACATGTTCTCTCTTGTCCACGTAAGTTTATAAATTATTTTTACATGAAATGCCTTTAGTTAGCGGGTGTACACTGTTGTTTGCTGTCGTCCCCACCACGCCCTAACATCACAGTGTTTCTTATCTTCCAGGTCTCTCTAGCAGGTTTTTCTCTCAAATCCAGTATTCATAAATTTTTGTAGAGGAGACTTTCCTGTGGGTTGTAGGACAATTAGCAGCCTCCATGCTTTCCACCCACTAGATTCCATTGGTACCCCATGCACCACCCATAGCTAAAATGTTTTGAGCTTCAGAGACACAAAGCAATTTCCTTAAAGTCTTGTGGCTAGTTAGTGCCTGTACCAGGAGTAGTTCTATGATCTTACACACTTAGCTTAGTGTTCTTTCTCCCATGGTGTGGTAGTAGACCCACAAATTAGCAGTTTTCCCCTTATATAAAGAATTTCCTGAGTCTCTTTAAAGACACCTCTTAAGGTAGATTACTTGACACTCTTTAATGTACAGTTCATGGTAAAATGGCTGGATGTGTTATTTAGAGGTGATAACCCCCATATCTCTGAGCCCACTTCCTTTGTCTATTCAGTGGGTGCAATAATGGTACCCAATATCAAGCTGATCTGCCCTATTTGGCCAGAGGTTGGTTGGGGCTCATATTATCTGGTTGTTTGGTGTCTGTGACATACTGGATCTTAAATACTTTGACTCGCCCGACCCATCTTCCTAAGTTGTGATGTTGATGAAGTAAGAGAGTCCAGATATGATTGGCACATTGTAAATTCCCGGTAGACATGAGCTGTTATTTTCACTACCCACAGCCATAACTGGGTAAAGGAAGCTCACCTGCCACTCTTATGTTATATCCTCCCTCCTTCCCATGTCTGTCCCACCCACAGGGTGCCTTCTTGTTTCTCTATTTTGGCTGACTGTGCTCATTCTTGCCTTGGGGTCTTTGCATGTCTTGTGCCTCCTGCCTAGGGTACTCAGACCAGGCCTTTATTCTGCTTCTTAGTTTGTAGAGTTCTGTTCAGGTGTCCCATCTTCAGGGAGTCCTTCCCTGACCTTCCTCTATGAATATTAGGTGTCCCCTTAAAACTCACGGGTGAGACAGGCAAGAAAATTTAGAGGTGAAATGACGGTTGTGAGAGCCTCCATCTAATCAGTGCATTGATTCCCTGCTAGGGATTAACTAGGTGATGACTGTAGGCAGGTAGGTGTGGCTGCAGGAGCTGGGTCATTGGGGTGGTGCCTTTAGAGTCTATATTTGTGAGCGGAGCTTAGTCTCTCTCTCTGCTTCCTGGTGTGATGCCCTGAGCTGCTTTCCTCTGCCTCGTCCTTCCTAATGTCATGATGTTCTTTCTCACCTCTGGCCCAGAACAATGGAGTCAGCTGTCTCTGAACTGAGACCTCTGAAACCATGAGCACCAAATAAACTTTTCCTCTCTAAAATTGTTCTTGTCCAGTCTTTTGGTCACGGCAGTGAAAAAGCTGACTGAAATAAGTACCCTCCACCAATTCTGTATACCGCTGTGCTAGCTGGACTACTATTGACTTTTGTTATTTTGTGTCTTCCTCCTATCTGTAAAAAGGAACTTGGTAAGTGTGTGCTATAGCTCCACATTCTATCATGTCATGGAAGAGTCAGAGAGCCCAGCAAACAGCCTCGGTGCCCAAGACATACTTGTGGAAGGAATAAATTAAATAGGAACTCTGGCTCTGATTCCAAGGCTAGTATTATTTCCTTTTCATTAGATGTAAGACTCTCTGGGAAAAGATGAACATGATCCATTCACAAAAAATTTGTTCATTGATTCATTTGTCCCTTGGTTCGTTTGTTCATTCATTCATTCAGCAAACATGTACTGTGGTTTATTGGTAATCTACCTTCTCTGTGCAGAAAATTTCAATAAGCAAATTTCACTTTCTCTTATTCTTCATTATCAGCTGCAAGTGAGTAGAAAAAAATAGAGGCTTCCAAGACAGATGCAGACGTGTTTTTTCATATCATTATTCCCCAGGTCTTGCTAGCCCACTGTCACCCAGTGCCTCTTCTGTGTGCTAGGTGCTACCCAGACACTGACTCTGCAATGGAGAGGTCTGGTTTCAGGCCCAGGCTGATTTTTCATATCACAGTCTTCTCTGCTCTGTTCTCCTGCCACGCCTGTGCTCATCACCCTGGCCTGGATGCCTGCATGGCTTTCTCAGGCGCACACAGATTGGCCTCTTATTGATCAAGACAGTTCAGCTGCTGGCAGGCCTCAGGGAGACAGCTTGCTGCATTCTTTTCTATTTAACCACCACCAGCTCATCTGAATTCCTAGGATTACCCTCTGGTTTCAAGACCATCTGTGAACCAGCGCACGGCTTGCTCAGAACTTCCCTATTGTGCTTTGCTTTTCCTTAAGGCATACACACTCTATTCTTCGTAAGGATTTTAAACCTAAACATTATGTGCAAAAAGACAGGAGTAGGGCAAGTCATTGACACAGGGGACCTGTGATGTCTGGATCCTGACTCTTTCTTAAGTGGTGATTTTAAGGTCTTTCATTTTGGAAATCCATCTGGTTGGCTTTCTGGACCAGGTAAAGAGGGCAGTTTTAATTTTAGTTTGGCAATTGGCTGTTTTCATAGGATTCATAGCCATTCCTACAGCGTGTATTTCGGTCAGCTCTCCACACAATGCTCCTGGAAGAGCTTTGACTTTGCTCAGAGGCATCATCTCCCTTGGGCCCCCAGAAATTCATCCTCTACAGTTTGGGGCTGCTGTTGAGTGTCCTTACAGATCACCTGTCAGCTTTAACCTCTGAAGACATAAGGTGTCTCTCCATGGGTCCTCCTGCCTGCTCAGCTGACTCAGAATCTGGAGGACAATTTTGACCGAAGACCCAGTGAATGTGTTGGAAAAGGAAGCTCCGGGGAACATCCAGGCTTTGCATCCAGGAATTATCTGAGTTCTAAACACCAGGATGGCTGGTTGTCCGAGTACAGACTCAACATTAGAGTCGACCTCATTGTAAGGTCCCCATGTGCAGGGAGGACCACTCTTCTCTTTACAGATTTTAGAGCAAATTCTTGTGGTTTCACCCAGACAGCTCTAACTATTCACAGAGCTTAGCAAATCATAAGGTACTGGGAGTGGATAACTCTGGCTCTCCATAGTCATTCCAGCATCAATCATTATATGACATTAACATCCATAAACTTTGAATCCAGTGAGATTCAGAAGGTTCTTTTTTTTTTTTTAGGAATTGGTTGGGGTTCCATGAAAATGCTGGAAGTCTTTAGTTTTTCTGAGGCTGTGAAGGGGACATATGATCAGTAATAACGTAGATTTTCTGCTTTTGCTGCTGCCTGCTCATGTGCATCTGCAACTCTCCAGGCGCTGATTGGGTTCTCACTGGGTTCACTCACGTGTTTCTCTGTCTATCAACACCAGCTCATTGTTTAGCGTTTGTCATATTTTCTGTCTCCTGCTCTGGTTCCCTAGAGTAGTGTCTTCCATTTCCAAATCCCTGCAGAGCAATCAGTCCTACCCCACCAAGGTTAATTTCCATTTTAGCACCACTGTTTATGCCAAGGGGACTGTCATCTTACGTTTTTGGTTAGGGGCTCTGCTAAGGTCTAGGCTAAGGAAGGGCAATGATATACTCCCCATTTTCTCTCACACATTTCCAGATAAATAGCACTGAGTCCTTCATGGATGTGGCGTCCCCAGAAGTGGCCTCTTACCCTGAAGGCCAATGGTCCATGAGACCAGGTAGGTTTCTTCATTACCATGTAGTGTTTCAATAGACCTCAAATGAAAACAAAGGCCCCCGTGCATGTCAGCTTTGGCCACATACACATAGGCCTTAATTTCATTTCAGAACACGTAGGACCATCTGGACTATTCCAGGAGAAGAGACACTTTACCTTTATGGGATGACAGAATAGAACTGCCTAATAAGGGTCATCACCATTGGCCCAGGTGAGATGACTTATCTAACCCCGCAGCCCAATGTCTATGCTCCTGTGCTCTTTAGTCCCTGGCCTCAGCTCCTTATTTCCCTAGATTTGACATTAATTCACAGCCCAAAACCTGAGTTAAATCTATGCCTTGTGTTACTTGGACCTTATATGAGAGACTGGGAAGGCAGGTATCTACAGAACCTTCTCCCTGGGATTTGGTTATATTCTGTCATTCATCCACCTTAGCATTGAGGTACATGTGAAGGGGACTGAACTGCCTTGTTACCCAGTGAGAGGTGGATAAAGAAGAGGGGACTGTGTGGGACTCTCAGAAAACCTCTCTTCAAGAGAGAGTACATCATAAGCCCAAACGTACAAGATGTTCTCTATTTAAATTCTACTCACTCTTTTAGGGCCCAGTTGGATGTCATCTTTTCCATGTGGCCTTTATCCTTACTCTAACACTCATTCAACATTGTGGATTTGCACTCCATCTTCAGCATGATCTCAGTGCTCTTTGGGATGTAGCTGAGGCCATCAAAGCACTGTGTACCATCCATGTATGTCTAACAGGAAGCACTTGTCTTGAGACGGTGGGGCCCTGTAACTATTGACCTCATGCCTAGTTCTGGGATTCATCTTGATTGATGCCCATAACACTGCTCTGGACTTCCATTTCACAATTTTGTTAGAGAATGTGATTCTTTGAAGTGGGTATGATAAATTCATCTTATAAGAGCCTTTTGAAACACTTTTATTAAACTTTACCATGCCCGAGTTCATAAAGAAGAATCACAAAAAGACAGATCTGTAAACAGATCACCAACTTTTTCCTTTACATCACAAAAACTATGTTGGAAGAATGATCCTTATTCTTCCACTACTCCTGGCAGTCAGGAGTCTGAAGTGATCCTGATTTGCAGTTTTCCTAGATACCCCCTTATGGCTACAATTAAGATTTTCCAAAAATATGAAAGCTTCAAAGTTCTTAGGGATGAAGAGCCTGGCAGTGACAATGTAAGGGCTTGTGGAACATGGCATTATGATACTAATGATTTGGCCATATGAAGTGTCCTTCTTGAAGCACACAGCCTGGATCAGACTGAGGCTGAAATTATTGAACACACTTAGGAAATTATTCTTATTCATTTCTGGTTGTATTTCTTAATTGTTCACCTTGTTCCAAAAGTGATTTGTGGCAAGAGATCTAATTTGGATTTGATTCATGATATAAAGACTTATGAATCTTCTTAGCCCATGAATTCAACATGATCCAAAAGTAGTAACCTTATGGTGCTTTCCCTAGGCAGATTCATCCCAGGTAAAGCACCTGGGTAGGGTGGACAGGAATGGAACACAGAGAAGAATATAGGACAGTGAGGAAAGCTTGAAGGGCCCAAGAATATGATGTTAGTCTTGAGAAACAAAGAATAGATTTGAGAAATGCTCACTAACTCTCAGAAATGCCAAACTATTAGAAGAGATTTCAAATGGAGTAGGATGCACTTTTTTCCCCAAAGCTGAATCAGGTCAGATGCACAAAAGCTACAAGACATCAAATTCTCATGTAGTAAAAGGAGAGATTTCTAAACAAAGATTTCTAATGGAGCACACGAGTTTCTTTTGAGGCAGCCTGCTCCCCTTTATCAGAAAGGCTCAGAAAGAGACTCTGGCCACCTGCAGGGATATTGTGCCAGTTTCTTCTCTCTGGTCCTCTGGGGCTTGGGCCAGGGAGTGGGTGCAGTCTGGGGCTGAGCCAGCCTGAGCTGTGCCTGGTACTAGGATTGCAGCCCTTGGGTACTGTGCCAAGAGAAGGGAAGCAGATATTAAAACAAGGACTGACGCAAAAGGACCAAAGTACTGGGGGCCAGGTATGTCACAAATGGGTTACCAAACGGGAAGGGCAGAACAGACGGGAAGCAGGATGAATCCAGTCAGGGTAGGCGGAGACAAGCGGGATCTGATTTCATGAACTTGGTCCCTCTGTAGTGGCATTCCATTAGCAAGAAACTAACTTGTCTCACTGAGTCAAGTGTGTAGTTTTTTTTTTTTTAATTTATTTTTTAGTTGCAGGTGGACACAATACCTTTATTTTATTTTTATATAGTGCTGACGATCCAACCCAGTGCCACATGCATGCTAGGTGAGTGCTGTACCTCTGAGCCACAACTCCAGCCACAAGTGTGTCCTTTTTATAATTGGGAATCTGAACCTGACAGATTCCATTCCAATAGATTAGTCTTCTAATGTTACTTATGTCAGTAATTGTCCTCAGTGAAGACACTGAGAATAAATCTCTGGCTAAATCCATACATTTCAGCTTCTTGTATCTTCTCAAAGTCTGAGCACAAGGTTAGGAAGACAGATTCCTTTGTTCTTTATGTATCTGCCATGCTCAATCAGGAAAATTAGCCAACTTTCTTGGTTTTCAGATTCCTTATCTGAAAAAAGAGGAACTTGCAAGTAGCTCTTCCTCCAAGTCTAAATCACCAGGGAGGGATTAATTTGTTAATTTTCCTTTGTCCATTGCATTCATTTTCCTTTACCCTAGGCAACATATTCCATGACACATATTAGCATGTTTTTTTTCCCCCTTGGCCTCCAAGTGTATTCCTGTTTTCCAATTGATGTTATATGTTTGTGGACCAGTTAAAACATAGCGAAAATGATTGGGGATGTAGTTAAGTGGCAGAGCATTTGCCTAGCATGCACAAGGCCCTGGGTTCCATCCCCAGAGCTGCAGAGAGCAACAACAAAACCCCTTGCTGTACTGGCTCTAGATGTCATAGGACCCAGAAGCTAGGAGGTCAAATCACCAAGGAGATGGCAGAAAAGAAGAACTCCAAAAATTTCTACTTATAGAAATCTGGATTCAAGGCTCAGTTTTAAAGAACACTGAGAATGAGAACAATGCTTACCTCAAAGTGACAAATTCTTACTGTGATTCTGTCACAAGCAGAATTTGAGATAAGCCAGATGTATGAGTGACTTATCCAGGAATGTGGCCTCAGCGTGCAGGAGCAGGGACATGAAGAGTGGACTGAGAAGGAGGGAGAGTGCCTTCAAAGATGCATCACTGAGTTGGTCATCACTAGGGACAACTAGTGGCATGGCCTGTAGGAATATAATAAATTTTAGAAAGTACATTTTAGAACTATTCACTTGGGGTGGGGCGGGGGACAAAAAGATATCTGTCCATTAGTTCCCATTTCCCACTGGTCAAAGGTTACCCTGTAAATGTTAATTCTCTAGCTTTTTGAGCTAGTGCATTAAATGAATGGCCACAGGTTTCCCAGTTTCCCATGCTGTGACATCAGAAAGCTTCAGATATTGAAGCAAGAGGATGAGGCTTTCTCAGGTGATTGGTGGATGAGATTTGATGCAGTCTTCAGGAAATGATCTCCACAGTCATGGGGGAATAAGAAGTGAAACATCAGGATTTACAGTATGAAAATATGGTGACCCAAATTCACTACCTCTCACTGCCACTCCAAAGCTTTGTGACTGATAATTTTGCACATACACTTGAACAGGTCTGATCAGCTTCCACAGACGATCCTCTGGGCACTCTCACCGCTTCTGCTGGAGACTGCTTCTCCCCTTGAGCACAGTCACCTCTGCGGGGTGCCACTTGTGCTTCTGCTAAGAATTGCCAGCTCTACCCTAGACACCATGCGGCACTTAAAATTCTTCCTGTCCTACAACTTCAGGGCTTGGTTATTTGGCTAGAATTCTTACTCCCAACTCATCCATTTTAATGAAACCTTTTTTCAGGAGGCTTTTCAGTCATGGAAATATACTCTTAGAGGTAGTCTCCAGGCAGTCCATTGGTGAACAGAGCTTAATTTGATGTTGGGACTAAAGCTACATAAATATTAGCTTGAACAAGTACAAATATGTTTATGTGCTCTACTAAGCAGAAGTTCTAAAACATTCACAGATAGGAGTGGAACATAAAGAAAGAATAATGCAGAGTCAGAGAGAAACGGTAGAGAGAGAAAAACAGGGGAGAAAGGGAGAGAGAGAGGGAGGGAGGGATGAAGGGAGGGATGAAGGGAGGGAGGGAAGGAGGGAGAGAGGGAGGGAGGGACGGAGGGAGGGAAAGAGAGAGAGAGAGAATGAATCTTGAAGCTCAGTAAGAAAGCAGAAGAAATGAACACTGTCTCCTAAATCTTCCCTGTGTGTATAACTATGACCACATATTACTAGATACACAAAGTAATCATCCTAGGAAAAAAAATGGTTTCCTTTTACTGGTTTAGATCTAACAGTCATCCCCACTCTGCCTCTACCTCTAAGCCACTTAACTTGAATTTCTAACATTTTCCAGAGAAGGTATTTAAGTGACTTTCATTATTTATCTAATGCTATTAACTGTGGTCACTATCTAGAATTCCTTGCAAATGATTACTCTAAAGCCCCTGTGCTGTATCCTAAGCCCAATTCCTAGTCAAAACCCAACAGAGATAGAGAACAGCTGTTATGTGCTGGGCACCCCACGGACTTTATAAATAGCTTTCGACTGATTAACTAGGTGATTCCTATTCTCTGCATCTCAGTTTCTCATAGTTTTGAAAGCTGGGGATCAGTTGCTACCAAAGTCATCTCTTCCCAAGTGTAGTTAATCCCTGTTCTGACAGAAAGTAGGAGGGAAATCCATTTACCACTCTTTGAACCTTCTCCCCTCGGTCTCCTCCAGTCACATTTGGAGTGTCCTGAGAGTGCTAAGATTTGAATAGTGTCTCTTTTCAGAGAAATCCAAATACTTTGGAGGGTCGACTGAGCTCATCTTCTTGCACTCCTCCTTGGGTGATGCTAGTGAGATAAAGACAAGGACAGAGGTGGACAGCCATGATGAAACATCTTCAAGGTCAGGAAGAGAGTGTCGTAGAAGGGTGACAGATTGTAGAAGTTGGAGGATGAGATAAAATTCCTAAGTAAACTCATTTCCTGTTTCTTTATAAAAACACTGACTCCAACTTAGCCATTTTTGTGTACTGATCATGATGATTGAGCTTGTTGACACTGACAGAAAGGAGGCCTCTAAGGCCATTTTATATGGTTTGATGTCTCTGGAAAGAACTCTCCTTAATATATTTACATAGAACAGAGAAGAGAGGGGGTATAAATGGAACAGCCTGGAATGGAAATCTATATAACACTGATCGATGACGTTTATTGAGCACTTACCGTCTGACAGGCTCATGCTTACTTGATCTTCTGTTAATCCTATTGTATTAGTTAAGACCCCTTCAAGTGCAAGTGAAAGAATCTTAAACTAAAGCTAAAACTAGTTCTGGGCTTTGGGTTCTGTTCTGCCTGGGCTTTACACGATACCCATTGGACAAACAGTACACCAAGCCACCACCAAGTGCTCAGTTGTGGATCCACCGATGCAGTGGTTTCCAGGGACCCTCCCCAGGCTTCCCCTTGGTCCCCTTCTGCTGCTGTGTGTCCTTGCTTCTCAGCTTCTCTGGCAAGCTCTGATGTGTCCAGCCTCACCACTGACGCAGGTAGGCAGCTAAGTGACCAGTTCTGCAATCCTCTAATACCTCCTGTATGTCTCCACTCTTCTGCACCATGAAGGTCTGATTCTGAATACATTCTCTTATTCCCACCATTCTTGCAGTGGCTGTTGTCCTGACTGAAACCTGAACAACACACTGGACATGTAAATGTGACATGTGGCAGGTCACCCTGCATGTGTGCCTATCACCCACCTTTTATATATAAGAAAACAAAACAAATGTTCAGGAGAGTTACCAATTCTTCTCAGATCACAGAAATTTCAAGTGAGAGGGTCGGGATTTTAACCCAAGCCTGTCTGACCCTAAAGCCCAAGCTCTAAGCTGCCAGCTAAACTGACCTGTCACATTTTTCTTACTTCTTAGTCACAGATTCCAGTCTTGTCTCTTAAGGATTAGGTACATAGTAACAAGAAAATAAAGCAAAATAACTTCAAGGGAGAGACACAGGTTTAGATGAGCCGCTATTGAAATAGAACAAATGAACAACCAAATGCCACTGCCTGAGAACTGGAAAAAGAAAGCTGGGTGCCTCTCTAGTTCTCGTTGGCCTGAGTGACCCTCCTCTTATGCCCTTTGGGCTGTGTACCTTCCCTGGCCGTGCGGTCCATCTGTGGACCATGCCCTGGTGTTTCCACGGCTAGCTGGCTGGATGTGGGAATGCCTTAGAAACCTGTTAGGGCCACTCAGCTAAACCATCACCCCACTTTCTGTCCTGGTTGTTCATGGCACTTCTCGTGTGTCTCATTGATATTTGCTTCTCACACAGCTAAGTCAAGATGTACCCCCGGGCTCATTTGAACTGCAAAAGTGGGAAAATGCGGAACACCCCAAACCTCAACCGTGCCTGGGAGACCTGGGACCATTGCAAGGTTTTCACTAAAGCCCTCCAGGTCTTTATGAGAAAAATAGAATTGCTCTTTCAAATAACACTTAAATCATTTCATATTTGAGTGGAAGGGTAAGGATTTTAAAGTATACAGATTAAAATTAAAAATTTAAATTGAAAAACAGATGGTTTTCATAAAATATTCATCAGGTGAATGAGTGTTTAAGTGGAGTTTATTAGGAGATGTGGAAAAGCTCCCCTGACGTGTTGGCCACATGAGGATGGAAAATCTCCTTCTAGAGGGCTTCCCTAGGTGGGCATGGATTTTGTCCACTGTGTATCTGTTCCATAAAAGTGCTTAATAACAATGCTTGTTGGATGTAGCACTAAACCGAGTGAGGCTTGGATCTCACGAACAAGCAAAACTAAGGAAAAATAGAGAGGGTGGGATGGACAGTGAGTAAGAAGGAGCCGAGTGTTCAGAGCAAGAGAATTCAACTTTGTCAGAATAACACGGCAAAAGTATTGGTTCATGGAAGGAAGGATTAGAGTCTCACGATCCCCATTCCCAGGTGTTGGCTAATTCAATATGGCCCTGGAATTCTACTTCTTTGCTCTGAGTCTCAGTTTTCCTCTTCAATAAAATGAGGTTGACTTAAGTGGTCCTTGAGGGCCTTTGAGCTGTGTGATTACAGTTGGGAAAAACCAGAAAGGGCTGGTCTCTGTCCTCTGTCTGGGAATGGGTAGTGGTTTGGGAGGTGTAGAGAGGAGCATGAGCTCCCATCTACTCTCTTCATCCTGCCTACCCTCTTCCTTGCTCTCTGCCCTTAAGAGCACGGATTCTTTCTCTGGCTCAGCTTTCCAAGTCTCTTTGAACCTGCTCTGCCTACTGCCTACATTTCCTGGCAGCTCAGTTGGCTGGTGTCCTTAGGAGCAGAACAGAAGGGGCATCTCTGGACGGAGCAGATGAGGACAGAGGGGCATGGACCTTGACATGGTGTAATGCGGTGCCAGGCCAGAGTCAGGGCAATTTGTGCCCCAGCCAGAGCAAGAAGGTGGCAGAGGCAAGCTGAATGCACACCCTGGGTCCTTCTGGAATCCAACCAGCACTGGAAATTTTCACAAATACTAAGTTCACTTGCCACTTTACAGGAAAAGCTGAGCTCTGAGCCATCTTTCCTTTAGCAGTTCCAGTTTGTTTTTCCAGTTGCCTTCTGCCTTAACCATCAGGACCAACTGTCCTTGAGCATGTGGGTCTAAGCTGATGGTCTTGTGAAATACCCAGAGACTCATACTCACACATATACACAAGTTAAATCACGTGTTCATAAACCCTCACATGCCCCATAGGCCCAAACACATTTTTATAATTCCTGCCCTTGTCCCCAAAATAAGTTCCTGGCCATTGAACTTTAAAAAGCCCCAAGAAAATTTCAAAGCAGAGTTCCTTACAGTATAAATGCTTAAATTCAATTCCCATCTTTATCCTATCTCATCATTATCATTATTATTTTGTTTAGTAAACTTATTACAGTGATGATGATTTGCTTTTCTGAGTTTAAATGATTTAGCAATTTAGATCTCTTTTTTTTTTCAAGAATTTCCAAAGAATCCCTTCACGAAATGAAATCACCTGGCAGAGATTAGAAAGATGTGGATTACCATTGCTGTTGTGTGTGGTTATCAGAAGTGGCAAATATAAGGACTACAGACAAAGCAGGAGAGTAGTAAAAAGAACACTGTGTTTAGTCTTAATTCAAATCCTTATTACTAAGAGATGTGGCTTTAATCAGATAGTGGAACCCTTTGGACCTTTGGTTATCTCCTTGGTGAAACCGGAATAACAAAATCTATCCAAAGGGTAGGCAAAAGTATCTGGTACATGTGGATATTCAATGACATTTGAATCTATCATGATGTTGGGGGATATGAAGTATCCCCCAAAAGCTCATCTGTTAAAAAAAATGCAAGAAAGTTTAGAGATGGAATGATTGGGTCATGAAGGCACTAATGCAATCAGTGTATTTATTAATCCACTTGAATGGATTAGCTGGATGGTAAGAGTGGGCAGGTAGGGTGTGGCTGGAGAAGGTAGGTCTTTGGGGTTTGTATTTTGTCCTCTCTGCTTCCTGGTGACCATGTCCTCAGCTGCTTTTGTCCACCACATGCTTCTGCCATGATGTTCTGCCTCATCTTGGGCCCAGAGCCATGGAATTGATCATCCATGGACTGAGACCTCTGAAACTATGAGCCAAAAGTAAACTTTTCCTCCTCTGTGTTGTTCTTGTCAGGTTTTTTGGCCATAGTGGTGAAAAGTTTGACTAAAACACATGGTGAATACACACTTATGCAGAATTAGTCAATCTGAAGATTTTGAAAATAGCTAACTATAATTTTTCCTTAGATCCTGTAAATAATTATTATTCAGGATGACATCTGCAAGATTTTGGTGTGTTTCCAGAATAACCAAGTGAAGTTGAAGATACATATATATTTATATTCATATATATATATATATATATATATATATATATATATATATATATATATATATATATAAAATGGTATAGGAAATACTGATTTTCAAGAAATCAGCATACAATAAAATAGTTTATGTGTGAAGCAATGCTCAGATTTCAGATAAAATTGCAGACAATTAGCCAGAAGAATCCAGCCTTACTGACACAATCATTTCCATGTAAGGAGCCACACCTGCCAAACTCAGAAAAACAGGTCCTTTGTGATTTTTCCTGGAGCACTAGCATCAAGGAGCTGCCAGGGTGAGAGGAAATGAATGGCCTTTTCAGTTCTCTCATTCCTTGGACCCATATTCATCAAGATACTGAACATTTTCAGGAGGGGTGGGCTTCTTCCCCTGTTCTCGACCCTAGTCCCTACCTAGAGGCTATTTAATGAGACATGACAAAGTTCAATTTCCTCTGGAACACCAACTGGGCTTATCTTGGAGTCCAACGCCCAACAATGTTGCAGCCTTAGTTCTCCAGTCTCTTGTTTAAAGTCATAATAAAAAGAATGTCGTGAAGGATTTGTCCTGGCTGTGGAGGTTTCCAGGCAGCCAGCCAGCAGGGCACTTCTTGAGCTCATCCTTGCTCTCTCTGCAACATGGCTTCATTGTGGGACTGAGCTCAGACTGGGACAAATGCGAGTTGGCAGGACAAATGCGTGTGTGTCCGCTTCATCATGGCACGGACCGTTACAGATTAAACACAAGGGTTTCTAGTCCATTTAAAATCAGCAAGAAGTGTTAAGCCCCCTTTCTGATTTCCTTTCTGTGTCTTCCCGTTGGCTCCCCTTGGAAAACATGAAGTTCTCATCTCTTGACAGAGCTGAGTCTGACTGAGAAATCGTTTTGAGACTGACAGATAAAGTACTGTAGGGGATAGAGATACCTCCTCCAAGGAAAGATTCAACACTTCCTAGCTCTTGAGGCAGACAGGAAAGGCTTTTTTCAACTACAGGTTTTCAGTGTTTTTCAGATTGATATAGATGATCCATATTTTATGAACAGATTTCCAGAAAACTGCATGCCTGATTCATGATTGATTTCTCTTTTTATAAAACATTAAACTTCTATATTAGGTTAAGTCTTAAATACGAACAACTAGACATGACACAGTCAGGCCTCTCTAAACATTTATTAAGCCTCATTCAGATCCAGACCATTTCCTTAGGCTTGTATAATGGTATTTCACCCTGGAACTTTGTAATCCTGGATTAACCACGTCAAATATGACAGAGCCTAGACCTTCTGAGATAGGACCCAATAAAACATTTTCTCGTAGTTCTCATAGTCAAAAGTTAAGACTTGCAAATCCATATTGTATTACCTATATTGTATCATCTAGAATATTAATCTTTCCCTGGAGAATATTGCCAACATTTATAGTAATCACCGATATTCTTGAGTTTAGATGTGCCCATATATAATTTGTTCTTTTTAAAAATTTATTTATTTATTAATATATGACAGCAGAATGCATTACAATTCTTATTTCACATATAGAGCACAATTCTTCATATCTCTAGTTGTATACACAGTATATTCACACCAATTCGAGTCTTTATACCTGTACTTTGGATAATAATGATCATCACATTCCACCATCATTAATAACCCCATGCCCCCTCCCTTTTCCTCCAACCCCTCTGCCATATCTAGAATTTGTCTATTCTTCGTCTATTCTTCTATTTCCTTTCTTGCCTCACATTGGTAAGACAATTTTTTATCATTTCATTATTTTTCTTTTATGATCATATTTTTTTATATTGTTTAATGATTATCCTGGATATTGAAACATGTTCACAACAGACTAGAACTTTCACCACTTCCATGACATAGTTACAACCTCTTTCCTTTCCCTTTTCAGCAATTACTTTTTTCAAGAATTTTAGTTTTACATATGTTTTAAACTCCACAAAATTTGCCATTATTTTTTTAAGAATCAATATTAATTTATATTTTCTCATATATATATATATTTTCCAGTGTTCTTTATTCTTTTCTGAATTTCCATGTTTTCATCTGGAATAATTTTTCTTTTGCCTGAGAAAAACATCTCGTTATTCATGTGATACACACCTAGAACGACAAATTCTACTCTTTTGTTCTGAAAAACAATTTTTTTTTTCAGTTTTCTGGGTATAGAATTCTGTTTGGTATTTCATTCTCTCAATACTTCTTGTCTTCTCTTTACCCATTCCATTATCTCTTGGCGTCCATCATTTCCATTACTACATCAGATATCATTCTTATGTTGCTTTACTGAAGGTACATGTCTCTTCCCCTTCTACCCTTCTGGCTTTTCTCTCTGCCTTTGGTTTTCAGCAGTTTGTTCATTATTTCTTTGGATATGATTTGCTTTGTATTTGTCTTGCTTGGGTTTCACTGAGATTTTTTTAATCATTATGACCTTCATCAGTTTTTGAAAATTTTTAGCCATTATTTCTTCCAATATTACTTTTGGATCATTTTGCTCATTCTTCAATGCCAATCATACATATGTTATACCTTTTAACATGTTCCACACCCCTTCCCCATCCTCTGTACCTACCTTTGAACAAACATAATACTTGAGTCAAAAATACCATAACTATTTCTACTTTTATTTATTTATATTAACTTTGGACATTGTACTTTTATTTCTAGAGTGTCTATTTGATGCTTTTAAAAAGCATGTAAAATCAAAATGCCTTGAATTTATTCACATTTTATATTTCTTCTGATCATATTTTTCCTTGTTTTCTTGAAAATATCAGTTGTACACATTTTAAAGTCCTTAACTAATAACTCCAATGTATGCATTATTTATGGGCCTACTGCTATCGTAGGATGTATGTTGTGTGTAAAATAACCACAGACACTCCAGATGAGATTGACTTCTACCAAGAGGGGCCCTCTTTCCTCTGTTAAGCGAAAAGGGTGAGTCACAGATCTCTTCTGCCGCATTCTGGCTGGGCACAAAAATCACAAGCCACTCAAACAGGAACAAATTTTATTTTTGAAACTCCTGCCAATGCCCTGTATGCTCCCAGGAAATATGCCGACCCCCACACGTGGCGTGGAGTTCTCCCGGACCCCCACAGGAAATCCCTCCTCTGGAATTCCCTCCTACTGCACTTCCCCAATCAATGGGAACTCTCCAGGAGTCCCTGTAGCAGGCTGAGGTAAACAGCAGGGGTCTAATATCCATTTGAATGCAGATCTTAACATAATCATATCATCTCAATGGCTTGCTGGTGTCACCTTTCAACCAAAAATGCCATGCATCCTTACTACTCGGCTATGGCTCTTAGCACTCTTCCATATAATCAGAAATTGAGCTTAGTGTGGGTTGCACTACAGTTGTAAACTCTGGTTTACTTCTTAATTTTCTTCCCTTTGTTCTGTGTGGTTCTTAGGCTTTTGATTGAAAACTATGAGAAAATGAGTTCTGAACTTGACATATTTTCAGCACAGCTTTTTAACCTTCTTCCCCATGTAAAGTCAAAGTTTGGTGAGTGTCTTGAGGTAGGCAATCTCCCCTGGTGGGTCTTTGTTTCCTTAGCACCATGAATATCTTCCCTTTTCAAGCTTTCTGCCTAATTCTCACCTTCTGGGAAGGATGCAGTAGATTCATCAGGTCACGGAGGACTGGAACCACTAAAGCTGCAGAGACTGAAAACTATTTCCAGGTGATGTGATCAATATCAGCTATTTGTTTTCCACTGGAGACATTTAACAAATCTATGGTATTCCTTATTTCTGCAGATCTCCAGTCCTTCACAAATGTGATAATACTTGGGCATAATGACCTGCCTAGCAGTCAAACCCTAATTTTTGAATTATTTTCTAATTGGTTGACTTAGTCATTGTCAATTTTTTGTGATTATTAAACATAAAGACAATAATGTTTAAACAAACTCAAAACCACATCTGCTCATTTTTTGCCAGTCTTCTACTCTCTCAAAATTATATATCTCTTTATCTTTGTAGACAATCAATATTTATCCAGTTTCTTTCTAACAAGTAAACATTTATTTCATAACTAGCATCAATTACTAGATAAGTTTTGACTGAGTTTTTAATACTTCAGAAGTGAGTATTTTACTTCTAAGATCTTCCAAGAAAAATCTCTCAAATATAATGTGTGTACTTGCAACTTTTTTGAACTTTTAGTCTTTATTTGACCTGTAAAAGCCACCATAAAAGTAAGGGTCAACCTAGATAATATAAACTTTTTGTAGAGTGTTTCTCATATTGAATCTGCATCCCTGCACCTTATTCCTATTGTAAAAAATATGTGTTGAAGAAACTCTCTGATAGAGTGGTCTAAAGTAGATTGTGTTCTGGTCCCTCTTATTTTAGCTTATAGTTTTACTAAATAAGTAACTTTAAATAAATGCTGATGCAATTAAGAATAGAAGGTAATTTCTGATGCTATACTGTATGCTGACAATATGATTTCATTGTCACATCAGAGGTGATTAATAAATAGTCCCTAGTCAATACAAAAAGTCACATTCAAAACCAAAATTATCATAACTGGCCAAATAACCACTTTTCAATTGGTTTCTATCAATTTGCTACAAATTGGAAAGCAAAATATTTAATTTGAAGATTTAGGAGAGTATATTTTGCAGTTACTTTAGTCTGGTAGATTTCCTAGATTCAGGATACCCCAAATCAGTCATTTCGTAGAGCATTATTAAAGCTTTCATTATGTGTTTTAGCAGACAACTTGAGCAACTGGTTGGAATATTTTCAACTCTAAAAATCTTGGCAAAAGTTCCACAATGGCGCACTCTGAGAAATCAGTTGAGCTCTTTTGTGTGCTGGAATCGGTCCCAAAGTGCCTATTGTGGAGACCTCTGGTTTGCAGGTGGCAGCAAAAGACCTGGGGGAAGCTACTCAACTTTATTTTTCTATCAAGATTTGGGGCTTAGGGAGCTGTTCTCAGAAACTTCTACAAATACCCAACTATTCAGTATTCATCAATGAATGCGACTTTGAACCCTCTGCTGTCAACATCTAACAAAAGCTTGGCTGACAAGGGAGATTCTGAATTCTATGTTTGGTTTAAGTTTGCTTATCTAAAAGAATGGGCTAAAAGGCTTTTTCTATTGCTTGTTTAGTTGATAATAATTATGTCACTTTTGCTTTGTGAGGCCAACAAACTCAGGAGCAATTTGGAACTCTTGTTATATTTGTGCTGGTCTTTCTGATCTCTGTATTTGTTTTCTTACTTGTCATGGTCTAGATTTCTACTTCTCATTCTGTTTCTTCTTATTACATTGTTTATATTTGTTTTATAACTATGTTAAATCCTTTTGAGTGTGAGGCAACATATAAATGCATATATAAACTAAATGAAAATGTCCCTCAATCTATTTATGGTGTCTCCCCATCTCCGTAATCCTAGTCCATTTAGGACTGATGTTCAGCTATCTGTTTATTTAATCCTGGCTCTCGTAGGGATTATCTGCAATTTTCCCCTTTTGAACATCAGGAAGAGATTCTCCAGTTTTTGTGATTTTTCTGGTTCTCCCACTTCTTCTTTCTGTTTTTCTGCAAAACTTTCCTGTCGTGGGCACTGTGATTTGGGGGTTGTGTGTAACTACAGCATAATTTACCCCAATTGTATTTAATACAGTCACCAAATTCATACAAATCAAATCTGTAGCCAGGAGAGGCCTGGTGAACCAAAGCATTATTTGAGGCAGATGGTGCTTCTAGAGTTCTGTTTGCATTAGGGACTCTGTTAGTGGCCGCAGCCTGCAGTGGGTCAGGGATGATAGGAGAGGGTCAGCACAAAGAGGGCACAGAAGAAAGACATGAATTCAGTCCTCTTTTCAGAGCAGTGACCTCATCCAGAGACAATATGGAGTCAGTAGGGATCTTGAGGCAGCCTCAACAGGGCCAGGTCGATCTGCTGTCTGTCTGTGCAGGGCAGATTCAGACCGAAGGCAGAGGACGCAATAGAGATCTAAATGAAATGTGCTAGTCATTTTAATGACAAAAACATACATTCTATACTACTTATTTCTTGTAAATTATGTACTAATATTGTGTAGACTCTTGAGAAAATATCAATCATTTGTTAAAATGGAAATAATAATGATTAGTAATTGTTTTGTCTATTAGAACCTTCAAAATAAACCTGGCTGATGTTGTCACAGGACAAGACAGGTATTTATTTGGTTGTTGCTGTCCTGGATTGGTTAAAAAAAAATACACATATATATATATAATTAATATATATTAAAATATTATTACTAACGTTTTTATTAATATATATTAAACTATATTATTGATGCATATTATTAATATGTTATATATATATATATATATATATATATATATATATATATATATATATATATATTTATATTTTCTCACTTGGTTTGGGTTAGTTTGACTTGATCCCATGCAGGTGTCCCAGTTCCCACAGCCCATTTCTCTGCTGTCACTGTCTCTCCACATGGAATCCATCCTGCTGAGGCCTGTCTGAGCTGCCAGGGCTGGCCCCAGATCCCTATCTCTGTGCCTCACAGAATCTGTCTTCTTTGCAGGAGAGCTAAGTGTTAACATTGTCCTGAATGCATCTGCCTTTCAGGAAGATTAATGGAGTTCAGCATGCAGCAGATAAGCCTGCCTGGGAGGAGCAGGAGAGAGCTAAGCTGTGTCAACAAGGCCTAAAGGCAGGAGAGAACCAAATTGATGACTCCGGTGATCTCTGCTCCCCTCTCTTCCCCCTCCCATTTTCAATTCTAATACGATTTGATGTCTGTATATAAATCCAGAGACAAATGAAGAAGCTCATCCATATGAGATGCTAAAATGTACCTAGAAATGCAGCAAAATGGATACAATTATATTGCCCAAGGAAAGCACCCATGGAGTTGTCAAAGACTATGACACGCCCACGCGGTGGGGGAGGGGATGCAGGTGCAAACAGATAATGTGAGACCCTCAAGGGGCCCCCTTGAGTAGTGATGATTGCTAAAATTCCTTGTCAAGGATGATGAATCTGTTGATGATATAATTCATTATCCTAAGAGAGGGTGCAGGAAATTTTACAAAGTGAGAGAGGAGCATCTACCAAGGATCACCTTCCTCCACTGTCTCCCCATACATTTAAAATAAACATTTAAAGGAGTTTACTAAAGTATTATGCTGCCAGGAGCATCTACATCGAACTGCAGCTCCACTGTCTTTTCAACCTGGAGCTCCTCTTCTTGCTTCTGAAGTGAGTAGAGACTGCTTTCCGACAGATCTGTTTTGCCTTTCATATATTAAAGGTCTCTGTAAAGTCCTTGTGGATTCAAAATCCTCCTTCCCTGGGATGCCTCCAATTGCTAACATTGGAAAGTTTCTTCTCAACATTTCCCCTGGGGTTTTCTACTTTCTCTCAAGGGTCTCTGTTTAAATAACTCAGAGATCAAGGAGTCCAGAGAGGTTCCTGGCTCTCAATGATTCAGTAAAGATGGGGATAGCTCTTTTTGGTAAGGATTCACTTCCTGCTTTGCAAGTACCATCTTCTCATAGTAGCCTCACAGGGCCAAGAACAGAGAAAGGGAACATGCTCTCTCCTGCGTCTTCTTAGGTGTGACCTTAAATGAGTCATTAAACCTCGTGAGGCTTCATGTTCTCTTCTATGAATGCATTATTAAACCAAGTTACCAAATGTAATTCACTCAGCTACTCACTCTTACAGGATTGTTGAAGACTATTGATAATGTCAAGATTTTAAACACACGTTAGCTATCCTTATTACTACTGCCACTGCTAATAATGAGAACAATGAGGGCCAGTTGGCCAGCATTATGGGAATTATCCAAATATCACAGCACGATAGTAAGTCCATGGTATATAGTGTATGTTTCCGTTAGCAAATAATTTCAACCGGTTCAGTTTATGGTGTCTGGGCAGAAAAGAATAAGCAAGAAGAGAGAATTTGATGATGTTATAGAAGAGAAACGTTGTATAGGACACATTTGCAGCTAAATAAAGCATGCATCCCTACACAGTCCCACATAGTCAGAATGGTTGCTATGGACTGAATATCTATGTCCTTCCCCAAATTCACCTTTATCACAAGTGTGATGGTATTTGGAGATGGGGGTCTTTGGAGGGTAATTAGGTCATGAAGGTAGAATCACTGTGATGGCATTTGTTCTCCTATGAAGAGACATGAGAGATCTTACTTCTTTTCTCTGCAAGGATACACTGAGAATGTGGACATTGGCTGAGCTGGAAGTAGGCCCCCCTCATGAGACATTGCATGTACTAACACCTCGATCTCGGACTTCCCCAGAACTGGGAGAAATATGTTAGTTTCAAAGCTATTCACTCAATGGCCATTTTTCATAATAGCCAAGACTGATTAAGATGATATTTGTATGTAATAAAATGCCTGGCAACATGATATTTTGGCTGGTCTTAAGGCCTGCAGCACAGGTTCTATGGCAGAGGCCACCTCAATTCCCTCCCCATTCTCTGTGATAAAAACTCCAGGTGTTTCTGGCAGATGGCTAGGACGTTCTGCTTTCTCTTTGTATCACTCACCCACAGATGTATAAAGATATGGGGGCAAGGATATTGTCACACCCCATGTCTAATGGTGCCTAGACTGAAGATAAATCACAAAACAGCAGAATGAGGCTTCTGAGACGGAACTCACTCGCAGGGAAGGAACAATCTGGCCTTGTAAACTAAGCTTACAGCAGGGTTGAATTATAAGAAAAAAATACAAAAGCAAACACAACGTGGCACCTGAGTGGGACTTGCCCAGATCCAAATAGGCACATGTGTCCTGTGAGTGAAGGGATACAGTTATTTCAATATAAATACTGTCATGCTTTGGCATTCAAGCAGTGATGTGAAACAGAGAAGCATTTTTCAGCCCATTGCACAAGAGCTGTGAGAGGGACCTCTGACTCTGTCATCTCAGTTCACCATCGTTTGACATAGCAGATCTGGAAAACCCTGGCAGATTGCCTGACTACCTGACGCGAGGTCTGTTTCAATCTTGTCTCCAAGGGAGCATCTGGCTCCTTCCCTGCTTAGAGGAGATGGGGCAGGATGAATCCACAGCCTTAGCACGTTCTCAGGAATAGAAAGTCAACAGAATACTGGAGAAAGCCTGAAATTCCAACTGGTAAGGAAGATGTGGTTTCAGAGCAATTTAGTGTGGGGCATAAGTATATGTGTGATCTAATTAGTATTTGTTATTTGAAGAAGTTGGCAACGCAGGGTGACTTCGCCAATTTGCTTAGGACTGGGGTTTTCCTGGGTTGCAAACTTTCCATCTTAAAACTGAGAATACAACAAAGCTGCTCTTTCTATACATACATGTGTGCGTGTGCATGATGTGCGCGCAAGCACATGCACACATACACACAGGTATATAGGTAGAGATATAACAATGAAAGTAACCAACATATAATACTCATGTGAGTCAGGGAAGGTTCATCTTGATCTTTCATTTGTTGTGTGTTGGACTTACATGTGCCAGGAAAGTATCCACACAAATTTTTAGGTAACCTAGTCTGGAGGTCTAACCTGCACTAGGAGATGGAGTTTTTGTGAGCCAACCTTAAGAACCTTAAGAAAGATGGTTTGTAAACAGCAGAGAATAGAACTCATTGTGCAAAGCTTCTAGCACCTGGAGTTGCCCACCCCCACCCCGACCCCACACTTCATACCTTCTCTCCCTCTAGTCAGGATATGGCAAAGTGGATTCTGTCCAGAAAGGAGAAAGCAGAGCCCCCCAGGAGAAACAGGTCTCTATTGAGGGAAATAAAAGGTCTGAAAATTTTTCTGCATTGCCCCATTCAGAAGCTTCCAAGAGGAGCACTGATTCTTGCCCCATGGAAACAATCACTATGAAGGATTAATACGGGACCTTGAAAAGAAACTCCCATTTCCAAATTGAACAGTTTGTCTTGTAGGAGGGATTTTGTTTTCTTTTCATGCTGGACCTAAATTTGGCTCCTATGGAAGGTTTATTGCCCAGTATTACCTGAGCTAAGCCCGTGTCCCCACTAGGAGAGAAGTTGAATGAATGGGCTATTTTTTTACTCTTTCTTTCCTCCCCTCAACTCCATATGTTTCTCAATTTCTAGCTCATAAATTTAATTAGGAAAATATTTTTAAATGTGGAAGATGGAGAATGTGAGAACTTGATAAATATAAAACGAGCTTCTATGGCCCCTGCACTTGTGGACACACGCTCTGTGTTTAGAGAGAAGGGTGTTGGGAAACCTTCATAAGGAAGATGAATTGGGGTTTCTTTGGAAGAGAGGAAAGCTGTTGGTATTATTTAAACATGAGGTAGGGAGGCCATGGGAGCATGGATAGCCCTGGGAGATGACACTCTTGCCATAAGCATGTAAGTGTGTTTGTGGAAATGGAGATATTTGTGCAATCTACTTGTTGGATTAGCTTCAGGAAAAGGGGGAGTCAACAAACATACATTGAATGTTTTCTTGGAATTCCATGGTGACATGTTCTGTCTCCATTGGCAGTCGCAGAGCACGAAGAAGGAGACTTCAGATGAGCAAGGCAAGGTTTCAGGCAAATGTCTCAAAGTGACCTCCAAGAGAGGAAATGAGGCTCATGCTCTAAATGGTTGCTACAGAAAGCACCAACCAAGAGTTCATTGCCTATATGACCTCAAGCTAAAGAATGAAAGGCTAAAATTTATTGCACTGTAGAATAAATCTTGCTTTTCAAAGAAGCATGGGTATGTTTGACATTCTGAAAGTACCCTGTGTGTGTATTAAGCAAATAAATACATATATTGTAGATAATGTTCTCATTTTCAGAAAAGGCAGTTGTGAAAATATTTTGGTAAAGAGAAAAGATAGAATGAATCCAATGGTGTTATGAAACTGGAGACTTCAGTGTGAACTCATAGCAATTATTACATAGAAAGAGATCGATGAACCATGGCTATAAATATAGAAATGTCTGCAGGTGTAGAGATGTGTGTGTGTGTGTGTGTGTACATACATCTATTTCCTAGCTCTGTTCTCTTGGAAGATTTAAAACCAATGGACACCAGTGGCAATGAGCAAATCTGGCATCCAGATCTTAGATTCAAAATGCCATTTTCTATTAAAAGGAATTGGGGCTCTTTGAAGAAATGGCTGGATCCATAGTGGAGGAGGGAAAGTGAAAGATGAACCTGGAATTCTGTTTTGTTTTTGAAAGGAAGAAGGTGCCCAAAGAATGATGGGGACATGTCAAAAGAAGAGAGAAGCCAGCTGAAAGGAGCTTCCACCTGCAACTCTGAGGCAGTTTGGACAGCAGAATAAATTATGATTGTAAATGATTCTGGCCTATTGAATAAAACAACAGTCTATTGACTTGACAAACTGAGGAGAAGGGACAGCTCTTCCTTCCATTACAAAGTCAACTAATAAATACAGAGGGGAGGATGAAATTAGGAAATCACCATTTGACAGAATGGGGAGCATGTTTCTAGAGTGTAAGTGCTTTTAAACTCCTTTATAGGACCTCACTGAACTTGCTGATTGACCTTTGAGAGGCAAAGCATCTGAGTTTTGCAGCACTAATTACATAAACCTAGACAGAGTCACGTCTCAATTCTTAATAGGACTGTGTCAAAAACCTACCATTTAGGATGATGCGTTGGGTGTGGAATAGGGTCCCTCCCCTGCCACAAACACTGGTGATTTCACCCCTGTTCAGACTAATCTTAGAAGCTGAAGACAAGCAAAAAGTCTCTCTCTAACTTAGCCAAACCCACTGGCTTGGAGGGACACTGCTCCACTCAGAGGCAGCAAGCACGTCATCGTATCTCCTTGGGGACTTGGAACAGGGCAATGTACATGGAGAAACTTAATAAGCATTTGTTGAATGAATGGAAGAACAAATAAATGGAAAAGTCAGTGAAAAGTCTTAAACTAGTCGTTAAGGACACTTAGAAAGGAAAAAGGTACCTGTTTCAAGAAGATTGCAATGAATTTTATTCCAATGGTAAAAAGAGTAATTTACTTGTTTTGGAATCCAAAGACATCCATAATTCTCTGCACACCTCTTCTTCAACTCTATCTTCTCTCGGGTTTATGAATGACAGAGAGCATGCTCTATGAAATACAACCTTTGTAAATGCTTCCTGAATTAGAACATCGAGTTGCTTTGTGATCTGCCTCCACTTGGGATTCTGAATGAGTCCAGGTGGATTTGCTGGGGGCCTTGGGTAGCTGGAGAACCAAGGAGACAAGGCACGCACACAGGACATAAGCACACATACGCCAACATCATAAACAGACACCTAACTAGAAACAGCTGTGAGGAGCTATTTAGTGAACAATTGAGTAGCTGGAGCCATTAGGATTGGGTGGGAGTGAGTTCAAACTCCCCCCATGAGGCCTTCCTAAGTCTTTGCAGGAGGGCAAGTATAAGGTCTGTGAAGTGGGGAAATGGAACGGCTCATCCTGTCCTCAGTGTCTGGGTCCCTGCTGGCTCTCCACTTCCGCTCACCCTTGCAAGATTACACACTTTTATTTATGCTACATTCAGGCAGAAAGCAGCCTGCAGCACTCTGGGGGTATTAACCAAGAAGAAATACAGATCAGATTTGACCAAAGGAAGCCTCAGACATCTGCATGGGAATAAGAAGGTCTAATATGCTCCTTCATCTGGTCTCTTTCCTGCTCAGGAAAGTCAACACATAAATGATAAAAATTTATGAAGCATGGAGGTTGAGAGGCAAGATGCACAGTATTCAAGCCTGAGTTCCTGACCAGATTATGATATTTATTCTTCCCTGAAATTACTTATTTCCCAAGGAATCAGGTCTGTTGCTACACAGTAACCTCTGTCCCCATGTCCTGAATGGGAAGTTGTGGCAAAGGCATGCCTTTATTTTGAAGATGTGAAATTACACTACTTTAAGTGAAAATGATCTCTTACAAGGAACAGTGTGTTGCAGAATCATTTATTCCTAGACCTGGAAGAATCTTGGAAGTCATGTAATCTAAGCCCCTTGTTATGCAGAGGAGAAAATGGAAACATGGAAGGAGGAAGGGATCAGTCCCATGTCTCAGAGAGACTAAGCAGAATTGGCAGTTGAACTAGAGTTAAAAATCCAAATTCCATCCATAAAATGATCAGGAACCAGACATCACATTGTCATCTAGACAACTGAATCATTTTTTTCTCTTGTCACACATTGGTTGTCATCCATCTAATCCAGCTGGATCACTCACCTCAGTCATCTGATATATCTGGGCCAAATTTGATCTCTGTGCAGCAACCACAGGAAGCAATGCCTATTCTGACCAATTCCCTCAGTAGTGCCCAAACTCTATGGACTTAAAAAGCAGAATTCCAGTAAAGTCTTGAACCATGGTGGCATTGTTGGCATAGGCATGGAATTCCCAGAGTGCATGAGTGACGACTGTCCATTATGGTAGCTCAAGTTTGGATTTGAATACTGATTCTGACATTTTCTGGCTGGAGGAGTTTGGAGCAGTTGCTTATTGCCTGTTTCATGGGGTTCAATGAGATAATGTGTGTAAAGCTCTTAGTACAGTTTCTGCATTAAAATGACCACCATTCATTTAAAATGTATTAATGCTGTTTTATCATTTCTGTTTCTAGAATAAATCTAATACAATAATGGGATTATTGGAATAATCCAAAGTATTCCAATAATATAAGCCAGCATAAATGGGAGTTTTCCCTCTCGTCCTTTTCCTTGTGATCTCATCTATTAGAGTCATGTGCAGAAGTCTAGTCTGCTGAAGAAGAAGAAACAGGAGTCCTGTGTCCTCCATTAACCTGCCCACCAGCATGGCGACTACCAGACCATGGAAATCAACCATCCTCTACCTGACTGCTCGGTCAATCGCTAATTCATAAGCAAGCTCAGGTATGATCAGCTAAGCTGGTATAGACCATAATTGCTCAGCTGATCCAAAGAATCATGCATTGTTGATTTCAACTATCAATTTTTGAGGTGATTTGTTATGCAGCCAAAACTAACTGGTGCAGTGTTCCTCTGTGTTCGTGTCCCAAATGAACAAGAGATGAGATGTGAGGAGAAAATGCCAATAACCCCCCAATGGCGTAAGTCGTTTTTCAGCAGAGAGGATGCTTTTGCATGGAATTATCCCCACCCTCTTCCTTGGTCCCTCCTTTTCCGGGGAAGACTGTAATTTGTGACCTCAGAAAGGAGACTGCTGGTTGGGTGTGGTAGGGGACCAGGATATGACCTGGCCTCATTAACACCATGCTCTGATTAGCTGAGCCAATCAGCCTGTCTCTGTCCTCCTGGAAACTCTTACCACCCACTGTCTCCCAGATGAGAGCACCCCACCCATTAGTCTTCTCTTCGGAACAAAGATGCATGTGAGCACGTAGCGGAAAGGCCAGGCAGTGAAACTTGGCAGAAACTTGCTGTTGGGGCTCCATAAGGGCAGACATGCCACACTGGAGTGACAGGTACCAGGAAGTCCCAGACCGGGGCCCAGAAATCTTCCGTCAGACAGCCCTAGCATGAGAAACTGCACTTGTTCCATCAGGAACTCACTCTTGCCTTTCCATTTCTTTCTGGGAAAGAGGCTTTTGTGCATGTTGTCCCTGTAACCTCTTTTCTGCATCTCAGTCCTGGGCCATATACTGCTCGTTTCACCAGTGTTTAATATTTCAAAGAAAATATATCTTGATGTGAAGACATTGGTCAAACCTTCCATCGTCTTCTTTTTACCAGCAGGTAAGGGTAGGAGGTGAAATAAAAATTATGCCCTCAGCTGGGTCAGTGTTTCGTGGTTTTCATTCATTGTTGTACATTCTATCAACTTCTGTCCAGTTCCTGTGGGATCCTGGCTCCGGGCCTCTTGATGGAAATGGTACACACCAGGGGATGAGTTTGTCACCTCTTCCAGGACCACCTTTTGTGCCCTAGCATGCTCTGGCCTTTCAATTCTGCACCCTCTGACTACCAGCTACCCTCTTGGCTTTCTAGGCTTTAGAAATCAGTGCCCCTAATCTGTTATTAATGCTCTGGTGTTTTATTTTATTTTTTTAAATATAGGATAGCCTTTGTTTTAAATCAGGGTATAGAAAACCTTTTCCATAAAAAGCCAAAAAAACATAAATTTTACTCTTTATGTAGAGGCTCCATCACATACTTTATTTTCCTTTTTCAGCATTTAAAATATAAATGGTATTTTTTCTTTAAAGCTGTACATACACAGGTGTGGGCTAAATCTGGCCTGTGGGCCATGGTTTGCCAACCCTTCCTTTAAATTAGAGTCTATTCTTAAAATACAAATAATCCTGGAGGTGGTACGTGCATAATTAACAACTGGATGTGAATTAGCTCATTCTCCTGCTTTCTGGTTCCATTGAAGGAATGGGAGAGCTGAGGATCCTTTGGGTCAATTCAGTAATATGGTAAATAGGAACAAGGAGGGTCCCCAGAGCATTGGGTGGCAAGGACAAGGAAAGAAAAGGCCCCAGTGGTTGTGGCCAGGGGCAATATTCCCAGTATTTAACAACTGGTAAGGCAGGGGTATGGGCAAATCAAAAGTATGCCAAGTGGCTTTTGTGCAAGATTAAAGACCCAAAGTCCAGTTGCACCAGGCATAATGTGCTCCTTGCTAGATCAGGAGGAGGTCCAGGCTCAAGTTGATGTGGAGCTGTGAAACCAGAGGGAGTGTTCCTTGGAAGTCCTATTATGTCCTGTGCTGCTTTTGAGCCTCAGAGGGCTATGGGTTTTGGGAAACATAATTCACTCTTTAGCATAAGCCAAAACTGAAATTATTTGAGCAACACAATAAAGTACTATTGGATTATGCCAAAGAATGAATTATGTTTCCCAAAATCCATAGGTTAAATCTTTAATCCCCAATGTGACTCTAGGGGTATTGGATGTTTTAGGAAGTAATTACGATTAAATGAGGGCAAAGGGTAGGGCCCTGATTCTGAAAGGGTAGTGCCTCTATTAGAAGAGACAGAAGAGGTCTCCTTCTCTCTCTACCATACCAGGGCTCCATGAGAAGGGGCTGTCTGTACAACAGGAAAAATGTCCTAACCTGAAATCAAATTAGCCAAAACCTTGATCTTGGATTTCCCAGGCTCCAAAACCAAAAGGAAATATTTTTCTGTATGTAACATTTTTTTATGGATGGCCAAGTAAACTAATATAGATCATAACACAAAATACAAAATAAATGCATGTGGGTGTATTCTGATGCAAATAAATAATTGAATAAATAAATAAGAGACAAATCTTATGTGCAAAAGAGTCAAAATAATTTTTTTTGTAAATATCCTCAAGGAGGCAGAGCATAAATCGCATCCAGTGTGGGCTACACATAGTGACTTCCTTCCAAAGAACTCAGATGTAAAGAGGGAAGCAAAAACTACAGTAGGGAAAACTGCCAAGGCCTTCAAAGTCCAGTGATCAAGGTAATTCTCAAGACCTGTAAGTCACAATACCTGCATGGTCTTCCACCCCAAACCATAAATGCAGTCTAACTTGAGAAACTCATCAGAGAAATCCCACCTGCAGAACATTCTACAAAATGATCACAATTCTTCATAATCATCAAGAAAAAAGCAAGGAAATTTTGAGAAATCACTATAGCCAATAGGAGCCTAAGAAGACACACTCAATTTTAGGTGTTATCCAGGTTGGGACCTTGCAGCAGGATAGGATATTGGGTAAATACTAGTGAATTCAGAGCAAATACTTTTGAAATAAATGTAAACAATCATTAACAATAATATATCAATATTGGTTCATTAATTGTGACAAAATGCACTTTACTAATGTTATTTGTTGGGAAACTATGAGGGGTGACAGGAATTCTCTTGTGTGGTTTCCAACTTTTTGAGAAATCTAAAACTATTCTTGAATAAAAAGCTTATTTAAAAACAGTGTAGATGATGAACCAGTAAAACATATGGAAAAAATAAAAAGGCTTTAAATAACTGAGAACAAAACCAAAGGTGGTTATCAATATAGAATTTATTATTTCCACATAAAAACAGTGCAGAGCAATATGTTTTGTATATTCCCTTTGGCATTGTTTAAACGGTAAAATAGGAGACACAAAGAAAGAAGAAAAATCCTGAAAAGAAAACCCCCAAACTTCTCTGGAAGACAATACACAAAACTGAAGAGAAACTGAGTAGATAAAAAGTTTTTGTGGTATTCTCTCTTGTAACCGTCTAAAGATCATTCCATGGAAATATGTTGTTATTTTTAAACTAACTATTAAAATAGTAAAGACCCCCAATAAGACCATTCCCCATAGTGGTACAGGAAGAGAAGAAATGACCCTGGAGCTCCCTGCAAACTCAGGATTATGAACCTGACCCTGGATACTGCAATCTACATGACGGCGGCACTTCCTGCAGATGGCAATCAACACAGAGGGAGCTGCTTCCAGGAGAGGCCAAAGAGCTTCAGAGACTCCATGAGGTAGAGGAGCACAAAGAACAGCATCCGGACAAGGAAGCTGAGGGTCTAAGCGGGATGGAGCAAAGTGAGGTCTAAAACATCCCGTCAAAGGTCAGAATAACTCGCCAGATGGTCACACCTGTTTTCAAGCTTCCTCATGCTTCTGCCCCCAGGAAGGGATGTGACCAGAGTGTTAATTGGAAGGGAGGACTTGGACACAGGAGAAAAAAAATATATCTCATACTTTTGCTAGGACTTAACCTGGGGCTATGAGAGACACTGACTAAATTTCACAAGCTTCTTTTATTTTCCTTTTTATATTATTTATTGAATGTATATATGTATATATACATATATTTTTATTCCTATTATATTCCTTTTATTTTTATTATATTTTATTCTTTTTATTTCTATTTACTTTGTTGAACTCATTTTACAACATTTTCTAAGCCCCAGACTAGAAGCTTCAGTTTGGAGAATGCTGTGGACAAAGTCGTATTTCTTCTGTCATCCACATCATGTATATGGGTTCTGATTAATTACCTACTGAACTACATCTGTGCACCTTCCTGTATTGTTCTCCGGAGACAGCGATGCACAAGACTTGTGTCCTATATATAATCAGCACACTCCTCCGGGAGGAAGTATGTCTGTACATCTTGTACATCCCACAACCCGCGCAGGGCAGACAAACAATTATTTCATTGTTCTGGATCAACCTCATCTGTCTGTCCCCAAACTTCAATGTGAGTGTTGCACTTCTTGACTGAGGAGAGCATACAATTTATTGTCCAAATGTTGAACATTTTCAAGAGTGCAAGTGTGATGGAATTAATACTGTGGAACATCAGGTATAAATGGGAACTGCCCCAGGAAAACCAGAATATAAGATGGGGTCCATCTGTGATATTGGCAATTGCAGAAAGGAGAAAAGAGAAGGAGGTACAGACCATGTCTACATATCGAAACTATACCTGAAGCTAAGAAAGCGTTCAGTAAATATGTACTCTCCTTCTAACACAATATGGTGGCTCCTGGTGACCTGGCCTCCATATTTCAGTCTCTGGCCCCTGGAACACCTTCTTTGTTCTCTCCCTTAGTGCCTGCTCATGCGCATGTGTTGATAAATCAGTTCACATTCCAAGATCATCCTGCTCCCTAGAAATAGCTGCCTCTTGGTCACTGGCTCCCCAATGTAGGAGACATTGCCCTTCCTTAGGGAAAGAATTCTAGGGCCGTATGTACCCAGAATGTGCTCTAGAAGGTGGAACACCAGCCAGGAGTGGGTATGATCCTATGGTCTTACAGATTTCTCATGCTCTTAAAGAGAGATGACCAAAAAGAGCCAGAGAAATGCCCCCTACTGCCAGCCCTCTTGATTGGTGTTATGACCTCAGTTGATTTCCCTCAACAGTCATCCGTTGAAGCTTTAACCCCCAACGTGACTGTGTTTGACTAGGTCCACAGACTGATGTCCTTATAAAAGGAAGGACAATACATTTCTCTGTCTCTCCCCATGCATGTATCAAAAAAATAAGATAAAAAATGCATGTATGGATACAGTCAAAAGGCTAGGAGGTGTCCCCTCTGTGAGCCAAGGAGAGAGGTCTCACCAGAACTGAACTGTGCTTGGGCTTCCAGTCTGCAGTACTGGGAAGAGTCACCATTTTACTGTTGAAGCCCACAGCTCATGGTGCTTTGTCATGGCAGCTCATGGCCTAATGTACCTAGGAAAGAGTGCAAGCCTGTGCAGTCGCCCCTTATTAGACTCACTGTCTGCCTTCCTTGTGGTATGAACAGGAGAGGTGCTTGAAGCAGGAGGCCTAGCTGAAGAGGAAGGGAGTGGGAAGTAGGAGCAAGATGATGAATCCAAAGCTTGGAGTGCTGTCAGGAGGGCCAGGCCTTGTGGGCATTGCTCCTTCATTCCGGCACTTATTTCAAATGTGTTAAATAAGTGCTACATGCTAGACCCTAAGACTCTCCTGGAACATGTAAGAGGAAGACATTATGGGCCCCATAGAGCAGGCATACCCCAGGGCAGCAGTGATGGCACAGGTGTGCGAAAATCTCCTGGATAAAAGTAGAAAAGATCTTTTCAGTCCAGTCCATTGAGATTTTTAACTCCCTCTACTCCCTTCCTCCATCTCACAAGTAGAATTATTCTATCTTCACAGTCTTTTGCACTAACATTTTTGGAAATGAAAGGCAGCTAGGATTTCACCCAAAGGATTGGGGAAAGAAGATAGACACAGACAGAATAAAACCAAGCTCAAGGGCTGACCACACCATTCAAGTGACCACCCACCTCTCCAGTGAGAGCTGGCTGTGAAAATATGAGATTTGACTTTTCCTTTAGTCTTTTGGAGGGTTCCCTCTCCCCCAAAGCCTTTTAATTTGGAGATTTGCTTGCTTAAAATCTCAGGGATGAGAAATTCAAAGCAATATGCAGCACCTTCGGAAAGTCAATGTCACGGTCAAGGTACAAATATGTACCAAAAAATAAGATAAAAAATGCCAGGCATGATGCTAGGCAGTGGAAATGCAGTTTGAAAAAAGAAAAGTCCCCTGCATTTGGTGGAACTATTTTCTAGAAGAATCTCAAGGTGGTAGCCTTAGAATGGTCCCTTAAATCCTAAAGAGATGGATGAACAGAACCCTTTTGGAAAAGCTTGCTGGCCCACAATTCCTCAACCTCATTTTCCATATGTTCTTCATCTTCAAGGTTGACCCAAGAGGGAGGGGAGTCCCTTTGTTGCCTTGGTGATCACATTTCCCCTGACACCTACAGCAATTGCCAGAACAGAGGTGTGATAAGCCTCTGCAGCCTCTAAGCTCAGCTGGGCCCCAGATGTGGCTCTGGGGAGCCAGTAGGATTGGGAGGTCACAGAGAGGTGAGCTAACACAGTTCTCTAATTCCCAGGTCCCTGTGTGAAGAGGTGGGGGTCAATGCAGAGACTTCAGGATGGGAGTTGTTAGCTTCCTGAAGGTCCTGAAGTGCTTGTTGTGTCCAGTCTCCTACCTGTCAGTCACTGGAATAGAAATTTCCCAAGATTACCTTTGATTTTTCACCAGCCCAGAAAGGGATTCTCAGCACTTTCCTGCTTTATTTTAAAAGGGAATAAAGGAAAATCTGGACTTCCTTCCTTCTCTTAAATCTTTCCACCCTCTCCCAAGTGTGACTTCTCAAATTCAACTCTGTGTCCCTAAAATGGCATTATTCTGTGTCAGGATTTCAGGCAACGTGTGATTCTTGGGGTCTCAACATAACATTAACCTGATTGGCATCGATCATCTACATAACGTTTTAGAAGGTATTTGTTTATTTTCTTCAGGGAGAAATTTTATTTTCTCCAGCCCACATCTTATTACTGTCAGTTTGTTTCAAAGTTATAAATGTACCAATTGGCCCCATACCAGAACATGCCTTTGGGTTTTCACGGTGTCAAAATCAGAGGGAAAACTCCCAAATTCTGAGCACACTTTCAAGTAAGGAAATGAAAACCATAATATGTTCAACTCATACCTTGACCATGACACTGGCTTTCCATAGGTGCTGCATATTGCTTTGAATTTCTCATCTTTGAGATTTTAAGCAAGCAAATCTCCAAATTAAAATGATTTGGGGGAGAGGGAACCCTCCAAAGACTAAAGGAAAGGTCAAATCTCATATTTTCACAGCCAGCTCTCACTGGAGAGGTGGATGGTCACTTGAGTGGTGTGGTCAGCCCTTGAGCTTGGTTTTATTCTGTCTGCGTCTATCTTCTTTCCCCAATCCTTTGGGTGAAATCCTAGCTGCCTTTCAGTTCTAAAAATGTTAGTGCAAAAGACTATGAAGATAGAATAATTCTACTTGTGAAATGGAGGAAGGGAGTAGAGGGAGTTAAAAATCTCAATGGACTGGACTGAAAAGATCTTTTCTACTTTTATCCAGGAGATTTTCGCACACCTGTGCCATCACTGCTGCCCTGGGGTATGCCTGCTCCCTGGGGCCCAGAATGTCTTCCTCTTACATGTTCCTGGAGAGTCTTAGGGTCTAGCATGTAGCATGAATCTGATTCCCTCCCAGTGCCTAGATCTAAAATCAGCCCATTTCCTTGTGTTCCTCATCCTGCTCTCCCTGGCTTCACTCACTCGCTGGGTTTGGTTCTTGGCTGGTGGAGCTGGAAGTCAGCAGGGCAGGAGAAGTGATGGCACCACATACCCTTGGCAGTTCCAGGGAAGACAGGCAGGGCATGAGCGTGCAGTGGATAGAGCTATTACTTCCAAGAAACTGCCTTATCCTCACGTAGCTGGGGGAGCCTGGCCTCGTGTCCCTTTGCAGGCCCCAAAGAACTTCTGAAAGTTCTCCTTCTTCACAGAAGAACCAAAGGGAAAAGGAGAATGTGAGACTGATCATTTCATGTGCTTACTCTCAGAATACGTGGCATATATCATTGTTGGATATCTACCCAACCAGCAAGACTGAGCATGTGCTCCAAGACAGAAGGCTAAGTAGGAAATCAATAGAAAAGAGAAAAGCTAATCTCTAATGAACTTTTGCATAATTTTACAATAAAAATATCTACAGAGGATAAAACCGATTTTTTACTTTAGTAAAACTTATAAATCTTATCTTTCTAAATGTGACTGTCACACCAATTTCCCCCCCATGTCTGAGGCCTCTTAATATCTTACTTTATCTATGCATATCATGGAATAGCATAGGGTTAGAGGTCCTTGCAGAGGAGGGACCAGCACTTCTGTGTCCCAGCTGGTTGTGTGACCTTGTTTATGTCATATAATTCTAAATCTTAAGTTTCTTTTCATGTCAAGTAAAACTGGGCTTCAGTGTTTAAAATCCCTTTCAGCTCTTCAAGTCCATGATTTGAGAACTTTATAGCAATATATTATTATTCATGAACCAGATAATATTTAAAAATTCTAGTCAACTGGTGGTTGCCATCATGACTGGGAGCCTTGGAAGCCACAGTCATGGGAGGGCAGGCCTGAAGCTCTGGCATTGCTTTGAATGGCTGCTCCTGGAACGTGGTGTGCGATTGCGGCTTGAAGAGTGGGATTCACCTTCCCTGAGACAAATGACTCTGTAGGTCCTGAATATTTACTGTAAGCTGTAAACCTGTAACAGACTACCCTTTTTTATGGAAGCAGGCTGGTGGAAAACAGAAGTTGGACCCACATTTGTACAGTTTAGTAATCTCTAACCCAGTGGTCCTAGTACTACTCAGAAAGTAGTTTGATGTTCTATGATTCTGGGGATCCTGAGGCAAAGTGAAAGAACCTTACAGAGCAGAGGAGTAGGATTTTCCATTGGGAAAAATAAGAGACCTGCCTTGACCTCCTTTCCAGACCCAATCTGCCTTCCCCCAAGGAAATCCTGGTTGGAGCCTGTTGTAGGAAGGCCCACCCAGCAGGTAGCCCCTAAGGAGCCTTGTGGTGCCTGTGACTCTGTGAAACCAGGGTCTGTCTCGGGTTCAGAGGTAGATTTCCAGGGAATGGGCCACTGCCTTATCACCCTATTTGCAAACAACATCCCTCAGCTTTCAGCGCTGCCTGGTGTGGAAGGCAGGCAGCTCACAGCAGATGCAGCCACAGGAAAGAGCAGCAAAACCACAGCTCCGCCATTTTGTGCGCATCTGGGGAGGAGGTGCATGCAACCTCCACTTGGATCATCCTGGGAGGCTTCTTAGAGGAACTGCTGCGAGGCTGGAAGTATTGTCAAGAAGGGTGAGGAAGACAACTTGGTAGATTTTGGAATAAAAAAGGAGGCTCTCCACAGGCAAAACCAAACTGATTAGGAGCCGAAATTCTAGAGGGGGTGAACTCTGCGCACGGCCTCAGCGGGTGGTCCCACCCTTGTGCAAGTTTCCCTTTGACCCCCAGAAGAAAGCTCCTGTCAGCCTGGGCCAGGAGGCAGCCACAGGCCTCAGTCTGAGGAGACCGGGCAAAAGCCAGGGGGAAAATGTGGCTGGAATCTTAGGACGGGGTGTCAGGCCTGTGAGATGGGCTGGTTGTCCCAGATGTGACGCCACCAGGCTGTTCCCATCTGCCCTTCCTTCCTTCATCTCACCCTTTTCTCCAAGGCCCTGCAGAACAAGCACTTCTCCTGCCAGATGCGTTGAATCCCCTTTCCCTTCCTAATTGAAGACAGCTTTTCTGTCTTCAAGAGAAGAGGAGGAACATGCCCTACAGCTTTCTTTCCTCTCCCCGCCCCCTCCTTCCTTTGGAAAAGCTCTCCATTTCCAAGCAAAAGGTGGAGTTAGATGGTTCACCCAGCCCCTTCCCAGCAGAAAGCAGTTCTCGGAAGGAAGCCAGCCCTTTCTTCCCGGTAAGAGGAATGTGGTCCCCACTGATTGTCCCCCATGGCTCACCCTTGCAGGAACCCATCTCAATAAGACAAACCCCCTTCCTGCAGAGCTTTGCCTTCCAACAGTGCTCAGGAGAACAATACCTCTTTACCCCAGACCAGACACCTCTCCCTGGAAAGCCCTGAGGCCAGTTAGAGACAACATTCATTTTTCTTTCTGAGTAGTACTAGGACCACTGGGTTAGAGATTACTATAATTGAAAATCAGTTAGTCTCCAGGGCAACAAATTAGCATCAGAAATCCTGGCATTTCCCCAGTGGATCTGCATTTGCCAGCTCTTGGGCTTCTGTCCATTGAGTTTGATGTTCTATGATTCTGGGGATCATGAGGCAAAGTGAAAGAACCTTACAGAGCAGAGGAGTAGCACCCTGACATTTCATCAGTAGCTTCGACTTTCCGGACCTCCCAAGTCTAGGGACACAAATAGTATCCTGAGAGCAAACATAGAATTTTTCCAGGAAAATGCATTTCTAGTCTGTAGAAATTTAAGCCGTCTCCAACATTTCTTCCAAGTTTTCCTGGGTTTCTGAATTCCTTGGTGTTCCATCGGTACTCTCCAAGGGTGTCTCACGTATGCTCTGCAAAATGATGTGACATCTAGTGCTCCTCTTCTCTCCCATCCTGGCTCATTTAGGGCCATAAATGGTCACTGCTGAAGCTCTGTCACTGACATCTACCTAAAGAATTCAGTTCCTGTGTCTGATGCCGAGGTGGATGATGTCCATGGTGGGCCTCCCCAGCAATTACTACAGAAAATGCTGACAGACAGCATTCTGCAGACAGCCTACATACGAATTCTGGCCCCTTTAAAAATTTTACCTTGTTTGATTGCAGGCTCTATAAAGTCACAGTGACCAGAAGCAAGGGTAGATAGAATCTTCCTTTTCCTCTAGAACTAGTGTCTCTGTAACCTGTTAGCAAATACACCTTCCCCGATGCTAACTTCACTCTGTACCTGGCAGAATAACTCCATCCATTCTTTACACACGCCATACCTCTTCTAAACCCGAGCATCCAGATAATCTCAATTAAAGCTGAAATGACGCAGAATCACCACTACAGTGGTATAGCTAAGTGTTTGGGTCTGAATCCTAGATTTGTCACATGCCGACTCTCAGCCTTCATTTCCTGATTTGTAAAAATGGATAAATAGTTCCTAAGTCATAGGGTTGTATTAAAGGCAATGAATGTAACAACCCACTATTTAGAATGTGGTCAATAGAAAGATGTTGGCTATGATAATTATTATTTATTTTTTAAAAGATTCAGAAATTGATGAAATTGAGAGGGGGTGAAGCGAGATATCCAAGACCACCCAGGCAGTAATCGGCAAAGCTGAGAAAGACAACCTGTCCCCAGGCATCCGACTCACACTTCAGTCCCTGGAATAACATTGCCTTCCATGGCTCCACTGGTGAGCTTCTGCCTGAGCTGTCCCCGATGAATCCCCAGATGAGAAGGCTTAATGGACAGAGCCAAGGAAGGGCAAGGAAGGAGATGAAGAAAGGCCAGACTGCAAATTCCAGGGAAGCAAAAGGAATGATCCATTAGTCCTTTGATGTTGGTCAATGTTCTCAGCTCCTTGTTTTATGCAGGAAGTAAGAAGACAAAGCAGTGGGGATCGTTCCCTTATTTCATAAAGCTACACTTAATACCTACAAAGGGAAAGGGATTTTGACAATATGAAACATCTAAGTCTGAACAGACCTGGAATTAGAACTCAGGCCTCACGCCTGGTTTAATATGGTCTTGGTCTAGAATGTTTCCTTAAGCCTCCAGAGTCAGACCTTGAGAAGGGATGAATTTCTTTCCACATCTGTCTCTTTGGGGTGGGCTAATGGAGGAGCTCCCAGGCTCCTCAGGCTGTAGACCAGACACAGGCAACCAGACACAGGCAACCAGACGGCAGCCGGGAAGCCCTTAGTGCCAATGTCTTGATAGAAACAATGTTCTCCCACAGGCTACCCTTTTCATGAAATAAGGGAGGACTGGCTAATTCTCTATTATTGCATTACAAGTTACTGCAAAACTTAATGACTTCAAACAATGAACTTTTTATCTTTGTTTCTGTGAGTCAGGAATGTGAGAGTGGCTCAGGTGGGTGGTTCTGGCTCAGGGCCTTTCATGAAATTATGGTCCAGATGTCAGCTGGGGCTCTAGTTAATCAATCACCTGAAGGCTTGACTATGGCTGGGAGATCTGCTCCCAAGATGGCGCACTCCGATGGCTATAGGCAGAAGGCTCATTCTTCACAATGCCAAAGAGACAGACAGGAAGCTCTTGTCCCACAGGTGGAGTTATTCAAAGACACCAAGGAGGAAATGTAAATGCCTTTTATGACCTAACTCTGAAGTTACCTAATATTTCTACCATTTTTTAATCTTTAGGAACAAGTTACTAAGTTCAGTTTATACCTAGTAGAGGAGAATTAAGCCTCACCTCTGGAGGGAAGAATATCAAAGAATCTGTGGAATTATTTTTAAATCCTCTGTTCTCTATTAGCGTCAGCATTATACATTTGTTTAAATTATACCATTAGTGAATCCAAGAGAAATAAGAAAATAACTTTTTCATTTTCTGAACAATTTAAATTTATGTTGATTGTAAGTGTACAGAATAGCACTAACCAGCAGTCAGAGGCTCAGCTTCTATTTTTACATCCTGCTTCTGACATGCCGGAAACCTCGGATGCCATTTCTTCTTGTGGGCCTCAAAAATCATTTTTAAAATGAAACTTATGCCTTTTAATCAAATGATGCTGGGAAAACTGGATATCTACATACAAAAGAATGAAGTTGGATTTTTATCTATAATCATATACAAAAAATAATTTCAAAATGATTAAAAACCTACAAAATCTAAAACTATAAAACTCAGAAGAGGAAACTTAGGAAAGTTTTGTAACACTGACTTCGGCAATGATTTCTTGGATATGACATCAAAAAAAGCAGGCAAAAAAACAGAAAAGCAAAAATACACAAATGGAACTTCACGGAAATTTTTAAGAATTGTGTATCAAAAGATAATATCAGTGGAGTAAAATGTCAGCCTGCAGAAAAGGTCAAAATATTTGTAAATCATATACCTGATACAGACTCAATATCCAGAAACTGTAGAGAACGCCTAAAACTCAACAACAGAAAAATAATCAGCCCAATTAAAAAATAATTTGTACATGCTGTTGAGAAATGCAAAATGGTACGGGCGTCATGGAAAATACTTTGGTGGTTCCTTCAAAAATTAAAAATAACATTACCATTTGATCTGGCAATTTTACTTCTGGACGTGTACCCCAAAGAATCGAAAGTGGGGTCTTTTTTTGGGTCCTGAGAATGAAACTCGGGGATGTCTTACATACTCATCCCTTTTTATTTTAGTTTGAGACAGGGTCTTGCTAAGTTGCCCAGGCTGGCCTCGGTTCCTCCTGCCTCAATTCCGAGTAGCTGGGTTTATAAATGAGCATTCTGCTCCTGTTGAAAGCAGAGTCTTCAGGGATATTTGTATACAATGTTCATAGCAGCTTATTCACAATAGCAGTGCAAGTGGATTAGTAAAATACGGTGTATACATACAATGGGATTCAGTCCTAAAAAGAAATTCTTATATGGATCAATATGTTGATGACATTATGCTAAATGAAATAAGCCAGTCACAAAAAGAGAAATGCTATAAGAGTCCACTTACGTAATGCACTTAAGATAGTTAAAATCATAGAAATAGAAAGTTAAATGGCGGTTTCTAGAAGCTGGGGTTGATGGGCAATAGAGAGTTCCTGCTTAACAGGCCTAGAGCTTATGCCTCACAAGATTAAACAAAAAAAAGTCTAGAGATGGATGATTGTGATAGCTGTACAACATTACTGAATATGTGTGACACCACTGACCTGGATACTTCGAGATGGGAAATTTCATGTCACATATGTTTTATAACAGTGACAACAAAATTTGGCAAAAAGCAATAAATAAGGTGCCTGAACTAAATGATTTTTAATGTCCCCCGTGGCTCTGATATTCTCTTCTCCAACGTTATCTATTAGACATCAGGGTTCAAATATCATTTATGACAATCTCTCTTGGGTGATCTATCTATATTCCTGTGTATATATATATTTAACGTGTTTTTACACATGTCTTTGTATTCCAAAAGCCTCCTTCAATAAATCTTTCATGACCCTCTAGTCTTCAGAGGGGAGGTGAAGCTGTTTATGTTACAGGAGCACATTTCCTTTGCCCACAGCAGCCAGAGCACAGCATGCTATTACTATAAATGGGGCATGATGGTGTTTTGTTATGAAACACCGTTTGATATAGGACAGCCACAGTGCAATGACTTCCAAATACATTTCAGCCTACTATAAAAAATAAAATGACAGATCTTCTCATGGCCACAGGATCTCTGCATACAATTCCAGGAACTTGAGACCATTTACTATATCCAAACAGAGAAACAATGTTTTAAAGAATACACATGCGTCCATTCAGCTTTGAACAAAACTTGTCTCTTCCTCCTCCTCCTAGCCCCTCATGTACAAAGACAAGCATGTCAGCCTGTATGGGAGGGAGGAAGAAAAGATGGTTTGGATTACTTGTCTTCTATTCACATTTTGTTCCAACATTCTGTTTCTAATGAGTCAAATACCCAAGCATCTTTTCAAGATAAAACACAAACTCCATAGACCACCCTTACTATTCCTTAATCTACTACCACCTCATATCTAGAATATCCATTAGTCAGATGGTCTTTATTTCCTCTTAAGAACTTCCCAATCTTAGAGAAAAATGCTTCCATGAAAAATATATTCTTTTAAAAGTAGAAATACTCTATTTCTCCAATTCCAAAATTCCAAGTGCTTCCTTAGTTTCTGGGTATCCCATTGTGCATACATATCCCAGAGAAATGTTAGCACAGGTTCAAAGGTGCTCTTGCTCAAGGCATTCACAGTATGGTGTTTACAGCAGTATAGAGAGAGTTGGAATCTTTATCTAGAAGGAAGCAGACAAATGAAACCTGGTAGATTCGTGCTATGGATACTCTGCAATGACTAGAAGCATAGCATTTAGCTATTGCTGTGCAACAAATTATATCAGATTCAACATCTTAAATCAACAAACATTTATTATATCACAGTCTCTATGCGTCAGGAGCCAGCATAGCTTAGCTGGGTCCTTTGGCTCAGGGTCTCTCAAAATGCTGCAATCAAGTTTTGGCAAGGGCTATAGTCATCTCGTATCTCATCTGGGTTAGGGGAAGATTGGCTTCAAGCTCACCCACCAGGCTGTTGGCAGGATTCAGTTCCTCTCTGTTATTGGACTGAAGGCCTCAATTCCTTGTTGGCTGTTGGCTGTTGGCTGGAGGTCTCTCTCCGATTCTTGTTATTAGATTTTCTATAGGGCACCTTACAAATTCTCAGCTGGCTTCTACCAAAGGAGAAAGTGAGGAAACAGGGGGAAAAAACAGAGGATTTTCTTGTGTTGTAATTTTAAAAGTGACATCTCATCAGTTTTCCCACATTCTATTCATCAGGAGAAGTCACTAGGTCTAACCCATGATCAAGGTCAGGTGATGGCAGAGGAGCATGAATACCAAGGGGCTGTCATCATCAGGAGTCACCTTAGGAGCTGCCCATCACAAGCAGCAACAAAACGAAGAGTCACACAGCATTAAGTATGATATTTCACAGAAAAAGGTAAAAGTTAAATGAAGTCTACAGAATGATTCAATTTGTTTAAATTAAAATACATAGGAAACAATGCCATTTGCCTTACATAGATTTAGACCAATTCAAGGGTATAGAGCAATCCCTCTAATGTTCCTCTTATGTTGCAGAGAGTTGGGGAAATGAAAACAAATAAGTACATCAACTTTCATGTGGCCTGATAGATGCAGAATAAAATTATGGACTATGAAACCAGGACCAAGTTCAACCACTGTATTTGAGGTTCAACATAAAGGGAAAGTAAAATAATAAAGCAAATATTCTGGACCACCCAAATACTCAGGCCCCCATGGAAGTCTCATTAAGATCCAGTCTGTGGGAGCTCCCCACCCCACTATCACACTGAATTGAAGTTACCTCAAATGCTCACAGACTTTTTTCAAATAAAAGTAGCATCTCTGTCAGTGGGGATAACTTGGAGTCTATTACACAGTTCAAAAATTTAGTACACGTGCAGTGCACCTGTGGGTAACCACCTGTCCTGGCTCCTGAATGTGGGACTTTTCATACTAAAACCTGATAAGGTTTAGAGAGCTAGGGAGCTTGTTAAAAATGGAAACTGAGGCACCTTCGCAACAGATTCTGATTCCATGTGCCTGAGCTGCTCTGAGAATCTGTATTTTAAGTAGCACCAGAAGCCCTTCTGATACGGAGAGTCCATGATCACACTTTGAGGAACCATGACACAGAAAGATAGCTTTGAAAGATGCTGCAAATAATATTTGCTTTATTATTTTACTTTCTCTTTATTTTGAACCTCAAATACAGAAAGGTCCCAGCCTTTCTCAAGTGTACAAACCATAAATGTTAGGCAGCCACCTCATGCAGTATCACCTTTACCTGTCGATAATCCTAGGACTTTAGTTCTCAGTTCACTGATTCTAGAATTATCTTCCTCATAAGACAGACTGCAAGATCCAGGAGGCAAAGTTCAAGAAGAGGTCAGGGCAGGCATTTGGGGAGGAAGATTTTCCTGACTGGCTATTGTAAGAAACCACACCCATGACTGGATTAGCCATCTATAGAAAAGTGTCTCAGAAGTCACCCACCCCACACTGCGATCTGAAGAATGTGCTAATAAGATTAAGGTGAGAACCCCCAGGTCTACAGGAAGCGGACTGCCCCAAATGTAATCTCTGTAAAATATTTGCCATATTTGGAAAATATAAATGGCTGCACAAGTATGTTGTCAGGAGAAAATAGTGATGAGGTCATGGCAAATCCTATCAGGGTGCAGGGAAGGCAAGTGGGAGTCCTCACTTTAAGGAGAGTGGACCTCAGTGGGCCGCAGGAGTACAAGGAAAATGGGTCCCCATGAGGACAAGTGTGCTAAACCTGAAAATTTTGTCAAATATTCTTAGCAACCAATCAATAGTCTTTGCTCTCTTTTTATATCCAAGTAAACTTTTCATCTCTGTTTATTTTTTGTTTTGCAGATACAGATTTAATAACTTCTAAATGAGAGATGCTATGCTAGGCAACGTTTTAGAGTTATTTGGATTCTGGGTTTACTTGTTCTGTCAGATTCTAGGTTTCATGAAAGTAGAGTCCAGCTAACATAAGAGTAGTTCATACAAACAAAGCATTTGGGTGGGTTCAGAGAAAGGCATCTCTTAATAATAAAAACTGTCACAGTTTTAGATTTCATCCTGAAGCTGACCCTGAGATAAGAATCTAGGCACAAGTAGTTTATTTGGGAGATGATCCCAGGACACACGTTTAGGAGAGAGGAGAGCAGATTGAGGAAGGCCAGGAAGCGTATAACGGGTCTAGCGAGCCAGTCACCAGGCTGGTATTGGAGCCTGCTGGGAGCCCTGGGAGACAATAGAGATTCTACACAAATTTCATTATACACTATGAAACATGTTTCAGACTTATTGCAGACAAGAGGTATTCATCCACAATTCTCCATCTCTCATTGGTTGAGCATTGCTTCTTGGGAAATTATGTCTCAGACAATTTTGGTATGTCCTATATGAAAGTTAAGCATGTTCTTTTGGCTACGTAGAGTTACAAATATTTTCTATAAAGAGCTTTGAGAATGTAGATGAATTCCAAGGGGATGTGGGTGGGCTACCAACAGCAGCTGCTGCTACAATAGTTCAAATTTCTGAATGCTTACAAAGTTCCAGGCACCAGACTAAATGTATATCATCTAATTTAATATCAAATTAATGATCTTCATTTTCCAGACCAGGATACAGATATAGAGTGAAAAGCAACTTCCATATTACCTCCCAGTTAGCAATGGTGGAGCTGGGATTTGAACTTAGAAACGTGGTTTTTATAATCCAAGCTTTGGACCACTATATTATACTAGAAAAGTTTACAATTAGTAGAGGGAGTAGAAATAGACTGTAAGATGTAGGTGTAAGATCCACCTGCTATACAAAGTGTGGACCAGATTTCAGCTTGGATTCAGCACTATAGAAGTGCAGATCCATGATGGGATTCAGGAAGGATCAAGGGCTGGAGTATAAATCACAAATAACTGAAGATAAGCAGTATTGGAGATGATTTTGAATGCCAGATTAAGGAGTCCATACACAGTGGACAGTCCAATAACGAACTATTGAGGATTGTTGTGTAAGGGCTGAAGGGAGTAGCATGATAGAAAGTGAGCTTGAATAACATTAAAGGGTATTGTTAATATAAAACTGTCAACTGAATAACATTAAACAAGACAGTGGAGTAGCTGGATTGATCAAAGGACAGGGAAAGATGAGGTACAGGATAGGAGGTATGGCAAGAGTTTGGGAGTGTGAGGATACTTCTCTAAGACAAAAGGTTCGTTGTGAGAGTGGGTGGAGTAGATGGGAAGAGCTGCTCTGACTACAGCCTTCTAGAGGAAGTCATGGGTGTGGAATATAGATGATCAAGGAGTCTAGACACAGGTATTAGGATCATTAATGGAGTATGATAGAGAAAAAGACACAGACTGTCTAACTTGGACTTGGGCATGGGTAGACTTTCCAGTTCCACTTCAATGTCTAGTCCTATCTCAGAGACAATTTGATCTGTTCACCCAGGGTTGTCAGACTCCAAGTGAACCGGTACAATGTTTTTTACCAAAGAAATAATCAATGACCAATGGCTTGAGAAATCCGTCCACAGTGACATTCATATTGCTGACAAGCCTGAAATACTTCAATTGATCAGCTAATTGGTGCATTGCCTTCCAAGAAAGAAATAAGTCTCCCTTTCCTTTTGCCAGCTGTTGTTTCTACTATGGAACTCACATACACACCTAATCCAAGATTCTATATATATATATATCTTCCCTCTGGCCATGTTATCCAAACTCTCAACTATGTGTTTTGCTGATGAATTTCAAATTTTAGTATCTCAAGAACTCATCTTTTCCCTTGAACATAATTTCCAACTTCCAGCTAGACATCACTACCAGGATATTCCACTAGCAGCACCTAAAACCCCACATGGCCAAAATCAAGACTTAAACATCCTTATTTTTTTTCTTACTTTCCAATTTGTCCATGATGCCATCATTCCTCAACTTGGCAAGACTCAACCCTTGGAATTATCTCTGATTTCTTCTCAACTGCACATTCCATCTAGTGGTTATGTCAAAACCACATTAATTCTATACTACTACAATGCCTTTTAAAGATGGTGGAACCTCTCTCTTCACACTGGTATGTAGAATACTGTAAGCATAGTGTAGTGTAGTGCAGCAGAGGGTCAAAAGACAAAATTACAGCTAATTTACTTTAAAGATTGAATTGGCTTTATTTGCAATTCTACAATCAGGCAGCTTCTCATTCTATAAACTAGAATGAGTGTTGTGATGAGCTGAGCAGAGGCTTGGCCTTATAGGCAGAAAAGAACTAGAGAAAGCAGTAACGGAACACAACATGTACCGGTCATTTCAAAGTTACTTTCCTGTTGGATTAAAAGAGAGGGGACTTCCTTGTCAGGATGGCTCTGATAAACTGGGCCCCTATTGATTGGTTGGTGTGAATCTTCTGATTTCTTAGAAAACTGGCCCATTTCAGAGTTCATTTTGATTCTCTGTCACTTAGCATGATGGGGTGGGGGTCTGGTCTGCTAGAACCTAGGGAAAGAAGCTAGTTGAAAGTAATGTCCCCCAACTTTGCTTAGCAATGCTAAGGTATGGTAAGCTATGGTACAGTATGATATAATAAGCTATAGGAATTCACGTCCTCATCCACTATTGCTTGCTTAGCCTTTTATCTGGCATGTATCCATACTCTTTAAATTATCCTCCCTAAAAGAAATAAGACCCAATTCTCCTTTGTATGTGATAGTATTTTTCTATGTGTCATTATCTATTTATAGCTCTCTTATGATAATAATAGCTAAAGGCAATACTGTGTGTCCATATTATGTCATCTCCTTGAGTGTTCTGTGAGTCCTGGGAGTGATCTGCAAGACCATGTGATTATCGCCCAGTGCTTTACCACTAGGAACTAGAATGAATAAGAATTCCGCTTCAGGGAGAAATGAATGACAGTAGAGGGGGTAGAGAGAGAAGAGGTGAGGGGAGGGGAGGGGAGGGGGGATAGTAGAGGATAGGAAAGGCAGCTGAATACAACAGACACTAGTATGGCAATATGTAAATCAATGGATGTGTAACTGATGTGATTCTGCAATCTGTATACGGGGTAAAAATGGGAGTTCATAACCCACTTGAATCAAAGTGTGAAATATGATATATCAAGAACTATGTAATGTTTTGAACAACCAACAATAAAAAAGTAAAAAAAAAAAAAAAGAATTCTGCTTCATAGTAGAATTCAGAGGAATGTGAAACTGGAATTCATGTCGCTGTAGAAGGGAGGCAATATCTAATCCAGTATGGATGATAAGCTTGAACCAGATCAGATCACTTAGGGAGACCCAAGTGAAGGAAGAAATGACCTGGGAGAAATAAGGTTATATCCTACCTAAAATACAACACTGGATTGAAAAAAACGTGCTAAGCGCTGGGACTGTTCAGGCCTATTTTGGATGGACTTTCTTTGTCGCCTACCTGTAAATACATACTCTTCTAAACCCAACAAAAGAAGATCAGATTTAGAGTCTTAAGAAATGCAGGGTACATAGTAAGGGAGTGTTTGCAAATGTGGGTGGGGCAGAGGCCTTCTGGGAGGCCGTATAACATTACTTTTTGGCTGCATGAGCTTGCAAAGCTCTTCTTGAGTCTGAGCCGTGCTATTTCATGCCTCTGCTACAGACATTTTCTCTCTGAAAAATCAATGACCCAAGAAAGCAGTTGGTGTTGGGAGGCAGGGGAGTCCCTGAGTTAATCCTTGAGGTTAAGGCAGGAGCACGGCCGTTCTGGAGTCAGCCTGGGGAGATGAAGGAAGGCATGACCGCTCTGTTTGGAGAGGCCTGTCTTTAGTTGGCACCAATATGAGCACTCAAGTTCTCTGTCAATATGCACTTTACAGGGGAGATAAATGGATTTGGAACTGAGGGTGGGAGGAGGGCGTTTGGGAAAGAATATACACATTATCAGAGCCCTTCTACCAAACCCCTTCCCTGAAGTGTTCAAGAATGCAGACCTGTTTTAGTAGAGGATGGGTGGGAAGGAGGGAGACTCGCCACCCCTTTGGGAGAACCAAGCTGAGAGGTCTGGTCTCAAAAATAATAGATGGCATTAAAGGGTCAGATCTCTGCAGCTTGCTTTACCCATAGGGATGGCAGGTACTGTGCTGAAAAATTATCAAATGACAATTTAGCCACCAATACTAGAAAATACTAGCCTCTTGCGAAGAAAGAACATGAAAATTCATTCTGAATGAATGTAGATGGGAATGTAAATTAGTACAGCCATTATGGAAAATAGCATGGAGGTTCCTCAAAAGATTAGAAACGGAATTACCATATGATTCAGCAATATCACTTAGGGTTGTGTCTCCAAAGAAAATGAAATCATCTTGTAGAAAAAGATACCTATCTGCACCCTCATGTTCATTCCAGCATTATTCAAAGAAGCCAATAGAAGCAATCAACGTAAGTGTCCATCCACTTAGATGAATGGATAAAATAAATGTGGTGTCTAAATAAATGTGGAAACTACTCACCCTCAGGAAAGAAGGAATCCCAGCATCCATGACAACATGAATGTGTCTGAGCTGGGCATAGAGATAAATACTGCATGATCTCATTTATACGTGGATTTTTTTTTTTAAAGATGAACTTATAGAACCAGAGAGTAGGATGAGGATTACCAGGAGGGTGGGGTGGAACACTGGGACCAAAGAGGTCATGGTGAAATGACACAAAATTTCAGTTAGTAGGAGGAGTAAGTTCAAAAGAGCTACTATACAACATGATGACTGTAGTTAATAACAGCATATTTTTTTCATGAAAACTTTCAAGAGAGTAAATTTTAAATGTTTTCACTGCACAAAAGGGTACATCAGGTAATATAAATGTTAAGTGGCTTGGTTTGGTCAGTCCATGATGTATACATACATACAAACATCATGTTGTAAACCAAGAACATATATAATCTTTGTCAATTAAAATCAATAAATATTTCAAATTAAAAGATACATTAAAAAATAAAGAGTAGATGGTAATATTCTACAGGAGATCAAAGCCAATATGTGAGCAAATTCAGGAAAAATTCTACCATGTTTTTAAAAATAATGATATCTACTCCCCTAAACATTTTCAAATCCAAAGAGAGTCTTTCCCAAGAAAGTACAGGTTTGGGGAAAGGCGGATCCAGGCACATACTAGTCCTGAGATAATAAATCATATATTAATGGCTTTATGCTATCAAACATGGCCTCAGAGAAAGCAGGCCAGGGAATCAGGCATTCATGTTCAGTTTCAGAGATCATGATTCTGAAAGATGATATTTAGATGCTTTTTCAATGCAACCAGACATTCTCAAATCCTCTTAAAGAGCCTTGCGTGTTTAGTAATGTCATTATTTGGTTGATTGTTTCATCTGAAAATAAATAAAAGAACATCTCCTATTTATACTGACTGGAGAGAGATTTTCCTGGCTACAGTACAGGCCCTCTCCCAATATACTTGCTGATTCAGTGCATGGACGCACTATGTTATTGTTCCTGCCCTAGGCACATAGGTACTCTCTATGTACTTCATGATCAGGCAATTACATCTAGCTCTAATTTACATATTTGTTACCCTCTTTGCCACATGCCCTTCCTATATCATCTCAGAGTCAAGAAGTTTGCCCGTCACATTATTTAGAGTTCTTTTACTCTAGAACCATTTATCTATTCGCATTGCATTGCCAAGAAAGATGAGGATGTCCTCTAAGACAGCCAACTCTTTTCCATTCTTATATTTCTGTTCTCAGGCTTCTGTATTTTTGATCATATAGCTCTTTCTGCCTGGAATCAATCTCATGCACTTCTGATATTACATGCCCCATTCTGAACTCTCTTCTCTCCCAGTCCCCCAGCTCTTCTCCACTGGTCCCATCACCCCCAGCTTCAGATTCCTCAGCTCACTGAATAAACAGTAATATAAAATCTGTTGCTAAAATGAGAACTGAGAAATTTTTAGCTATCCCTCTTTTCTTTACTCTCCTAAATCATTTTCATTCAAATCTGCTTCCTTTTCTTTCCTTCCTAGCCTGTTTCCACCGTCTCTCAGCTCTGCTGTCTCTGAAGTGGGTACTCAGCAATGGAATGCTGAATGGAATTTTCTCCTGGTTTCACCATGAGCCCTTTTGCTGTCAATACTCCAACATCAGTCCTTCTTTCCTGCCTGACCCCAGAAAACAGAAGAGGAATAGAAATCATTTGATGACCTGTAGGATGAACGGAGAGAACAGTATATTCATCTTGTTGAAGGGCCAACCAAGATAAGAGCTGAGAGACACTGAGGGTGCTCTGACAGAATACAGAAATCCCTGTGCCTCCCTACAGGTCTGCATGGTTAGCACACTTGATGAATTTCTTTGACTATATTTCTTCCCCTCTCCAACATTCCCCACCTCCCATCACTACCCCTCAAGCAGGAAATAAAGAGAACTAGGTAGAAAATGGAAATATCTGAACACCCTACTTCTATTTTGGTGAAAAGACATGAGCTATCTTAGGGCCAAGAGGATACCACAGAATGGAGACGGGTTCATGCTGTTCAGCTGTCTTTTCTGCTCTCAAGAGGGTTAGCCAGTATTCCCCAGCACCCAGCAGCAGTAGGTCCTGACACCATGGGTCAGGGAAAAGCACTGAAGGAGAAAGTCAAGCTGGAAATTGGTCTTTCCAAGTGAGACAAGTGTTCTCCACGAAGAGGTGAGGAGGTAGCATTTGGAGAAGACATCTATCATCAGCCACTGAGCAAGTAAGGCAGAAACAGTCATTGGGGGAAAAATGGATACAACAGAAGCTACTTAAAAAAACACACTTATTTCCTGGATTTTGTTTTTTCCTTTCTAATACCTTGCATTGGCTGGAGTCTTGGAAAGAGAAGGGGAATATTTGGGGAAGACCATTTCCTCAAACCTACTTACAAAACAGGAAGGAGAAGATCAGTATAAGAGCAGAGCCCTCTACACACATACTGAACTGCAAAGAGGAAAGTGGAAAGCCTTGAGTGGAACATGAGTCACAGCTTTAACTTGGATTACTTCTGACAACTGGAAAGAGCTCCAAACTGACCCCCAGAACGTTCCATCTGAGATGCCATCACAAGGCCAGAACGGTGTAGCCAAAGAAAGTGCTGGGACTCCCCCAATTGACTTGATGTTTCTAGTCACTGACTAGAGAGTGCTCAATAAATGAATGGCATAATGAAAGTAAGACCTGTCACGCCAGCCTCCTGATGAAAAGCTCCCAGTGACTCCTCATTCCCCACTGTAACATAAATATTCACTCTTTTGTGGCTCACAAGGGATTTGTAATCAGGCACTTTTTGCTCTTATTGTGTTATTTACTTCTTAGTTTCATGTGTGATGCTTGCAATTATCCTCAACAAATCAGACTCTCCAACCCCTCTGTGTCTACCAGGAAAATACTTATCCAACCCAATCTATAGGTTGGGTAATTTTATTTTTGGGTAATCTTTAAGGAAAATTCTATCAATTCTTGGTTTAAGCAAGATATCTTCTGAAGAGCTTTCCTAATGCTTACAGAGAGAATTATTCATTTCTTCTACTGTGTTCTTTTTATATATATGACTTAACTGATTTGTTGTTGTTGTTGTTGTTTTTGGTACGGGGGATTGAACTCGGGGGCACTTGACAACTGAGTCACGTCCCCAGCCTTATGTTGTATTTTATTTAGAGACAGGGTCTCACTGAGTTGCTTAGCATCTTACTTTGCTGAGGCTGGCTTTGAACTCACAATCCTCCTCTCTCAGCCTCCCAAGCTGCTGGGATTATAGGTATGTGCCACCATACCTGGCCCTTAACTGTCTTTATGAATTATTAAAGGCAGTAATTGTGTGTCCATCTTCTCTATAGATAAGAAGTTCCTTGAAGATATCAGCTGTGCTCTCCTGGTAACCCCATGTCTGGGAGTGGAGGGAGGGGGTGGATGATGAACAAATCCAGAGCCAGAACAGAGATAATAACCAGACACGTATGACCACTTGCTTCTAAGGGACTTCCTTAAGTCTGTGTTGATGTAGACTTTGGAATGAAGTGACAAAATCTGTTCTGATCTACTGGGGTTCTTTTTATCTTTCTCTAAAGGTCTATGTTATGGTATGGATGTGGAACATTCCCCAAAGGCTCATATATTGAGGGCTTGGTCCTTAGTGTGGCTTTTGGGAAATGACTGGATCATGAAGGCTTTAATCTCAACAATGAATTAATCCATTGATGGAGTCATAATTGAATGGACTATTGGAAGATGGTGGAAATTATAGGAGGTGAAAGGAGGTAGGGAAGGGGGGCATGCCGTGGAAAAGCACATCATGTCCTAGGCTCCTTCTCTTTGCTTTCCAGCCACCAGAGGGTGAACAGCTGGGCTCTGCCAGGCATTTCTTGCTATGACGTTCTGCCTTGGCCACAAGATGCAGGGAAGCATATACAGACTAAACCTCTGAAACTGTGAGCCAAAGTAATGTTTCCTCCTTACGTTGATTTCCTCAGGTATTTTTGTCACAAGGATGGGTATCTAAATAACACCATCTAGTTGATCCTAACCCCAATTTCAGTTGATTCTAAAAGACTGTACCCACCCTATCCTACCATGGCAAAATCTTGATTCCCTATAGAAAGCCACTTTCTCCATGTCTCTGACAAGGGTTGGTATGTGATATAAGATAAAATGTACAGAACTTATTTGTTACATGTTCTTTCTAGTTCTCTCTCTTTCTCTCTGGGCATAGACCTAATTTCATTTAGATTATAAATTTCTAGAAGGCAGACCTTATCTTGCTCTGCATTCTACATGGTAGAAGCACATTTCTATAAATGGCTTCTTGAAATCTTACCTGAGCCAGACCTTGTTGAGTGGCAGACATCCATTGGAGCAGGAATTTTTTCAGCTCTTAAGGACTCACAGCCTGGGTGTTTTCCATCTGGAAAGGTGTTCCCTTTGATTTTGAGGAAAGCTCCAGAGAGGTTCTATAGAGCAGGAAGGGGGAACAGGAGGAGGGAAAGTTGCTAGTAGCCAGGATGTCAGAAGAATCAACTGTGCAAAGCACAGGTTCCATCCCAATTGTCCTCACTAACCTTTTGATTCATAAACCTGGAAAACCTTTGTCATATATACACACACACACACACACACGTATGTCATCTATATCACACATACAACCTTTGAGACTGCATAGTAACTCCACAAAGAGATGCATCTTAGAAGTGATTGAATCCAAATTTCATATGGCTTAAATAGAGCTGGTCAAGTTTGTCTCGGTGACTTGCCTCCTATGTTCCTAATACAGACCAAGAAGGAAGTAGGGGCCGAATAATAAAGTCTTAGAGCCTTTCCTTGTTTTTTTTTTTTTTTTCCATTCTCTAATTAGCAGGACCATCAGATTCGCCCAACACACACACACACACACACACACCCCTTTCTTTTTCTCACTTCTCAATGAAATCCTCTCACTTTGCCTGAAATTATTCCTCTGCCATTGTCACCTCTCTAAAATCGTGTCAAGTTGCAACAGTTCTCTTTTTTCAGTATTGGGAATTGAACCCTGGGCTTCTTATATGTAAGGCAAGCACTCTCCCACCGAGCCAAATCCTCAGCCCTTTTCATTTTATTCTGACACAGGGTGGTGCAAATGCCCAGATTGGCCTTAAATTTTTGAGCCTACTACCTCAGCCTCCCAGGTATCTGTGATAACAGGCATGTGCCACTACATCCAGCTGCAACAGTAGTTTTGATTTTGTTCCCATGAATAGCCTCTGAAATGGTTCTTCCGGATAATTAATATACATATCTGGAATTCTAAACCTCTGCCTTTAAATTTCTTTAGTTCTGGAAATAGACAAGGATGTGTTGGTTAGCTTTTCATCTCTGTGACAAATGCCAGAGAAAAACAACTTATAGCAAGAAAGATTTATTTTGGCTCATGGTTTCCATCCATGGTCAGCTTGCTCCAAGGCAGAAATATCATGGAAGAAAGGTACATGGAGGAACAAAACTGCTTACTTCACGGTGGTGAGGAAATAGGGAGAGAGAAAGAGGGCTAAGATATAGTCCCTGAGGTCACTCCCCTAAGGACTCTCCTGTTTTAAGAAGGTCCCTCCCCCCAGCAGCCTCCACCACCTCCTGAAATCCATTCAGCTATCAATGGATTAACCTGCTGATGGGGTCAGAGTCCTCATGATCTAATTGCTTCCCCAAGGCCGCCTCTCTGAACACCACTGCACTGGAAACCAAGCCCTCAACACATGAGCCTCTGGGGATGATCTTGATCCAAACCATACAACAAGTATCTATACAGTTTATAAACAGAGAGACACGTATGTGTCCATATGGGCATCATACACATGTAGGCTTACATGTATATAGATGGAGACCCATTATTCACACAAAAATATAAAGCAGAACTATATTTTCTTCTACCCCCTTCACTTCTCTAAAAAGCTCTGCTGCCCTCCTCTTTTGCTCATATCCACCTCTCCCTTTTCCCCCCTCCTCTACTCATTCTTTAAACTTAGTTTTATCTGGATCCTTTCAAGGAATTGTGTGTGATACTCTTGAGTGCAGGGAACCAGCCTTCGGGCTAAACTCTGCTGCGCCTTTTAGTTACTAAGGACATAAATCTTCCCCTTAGTTCTCTCTCGGGGATTATTTAAATTGGTCAGATTGAGAATCCATCTATTTCTTTAAAGCCCAGCCCATGAGTAGTTGTTAACACAATGCAAGAGTTGAAGGCATTAAGCATGTACCTGCAAGTACTTTGCAGTTCTTCATTTCCTTCCCTCTGGGAGAGCTTTCTATTGGGCGGGGTAGAGAGAGGGAGAGAGCCGAGAAGGAGTAAGTGGATTTATCTGGAAAAGCACTCTCCATATTTGCCATTTTAATAAAGCTTAGCTGGGGAGAGATTTGGAGTCCTTCAGGAGCAGGCCCGTTAAAACAATTGAGGAGTGTGTCACATACACTCAGGCCCTGCATGCCCATCTTCAAACTGATGTCACCTCATAAATCCACAAGAACAGCCTGGACCCGTCAGCAGGCTGCTTTTTCTGGAGATTAATTATTTGTTCAGACAGGGGTCAGGGGAAGGGTCTTTGAGAGATTCCTTCAATGTTTGCCCACCCTCTCTCATCGGGGTGGGAACCACCTCCCTGCCCAGCCACGCTGTAGCAAGGAGCACTTTGTCTGGAGACACCGTCATCTGAATCAGAAGGGGTGCAGGCATCATGGGACCACACTGCCCAAACAAGAGAGGGGACTGCAGGCCAGGAAGGAAAGGGGCTGTCACTTTGGCCTCTTACCTTATCGCCTTAAGGTTATAGGCATCCTATCTCTCCCAAGGGACGTCTGTAGTCAGGTTGCCCAATGTGGTAAGTTGAGAAAGGCACAGGGTTAGGGGGAGCTGCTGACCGAGGGGCAATCAGGAAATGTCTGCAACCAAAGAGGGCTGCGGAGGCTGTTGGAGGCCTCACCATGGGCCCCAGAGCAGGGGTTTCTTTCCAGGAAGTGCTGGGGTGCACATCTGCCACCTGGATGTCCCTCTGGAGAATCACTTAAACATACTTGCAGAACAGCAATTACTTAACAGAAAGCAGAAAAGAGGAGAAAAGCTCAGCAGTTGTCAAATGTGTGAGGGTTTCCAGAGGAAGACTGCAAAAGCCATGTACTTGGAAATGCTAGTTTTTCTGAGAAAGAAGGCAGGAGTTGATTAAGCCTGAGTTAGTCATAAACTTATTTAGATTTTATCCTCAAATTTGAGGATTAGAAATGCAGTGGTTTGTCAGTAAATATTTCAAAACTGTCTCTTCAAGGGAGTGGGAAAAATATCCTTACTTATTCTATTCATCATCTACCGATTTCTATGGTGTGAACAGTCCCATGGACCCTGATCTCAAGCACTTATACGAAGTCAGTGGATGTGGGACTGCAAAGGGAGGTGAACAATGGGCTCCTCAGAGTGCCGGAAGCCAGCTCCAACTTACTGCTGGCTGTAATAAATACACTAAAAAGCTTATTAAAGATTTCCACCAGTTCTTGTTCCTCAAGATGTTGCATGGTGCAGCTAAAAGAGGTGGGATCCACTTCTAGGGAAATTCTTCCCTGCCAACCATCCCCACCTCTCCAATTTTACAATTTGTACATTTTTTTCTGTACACATATTCTATTTTAATAAAACTTGAAATATTTAAGCAATATAAAACAAATAAATCTTTCTATTCCTTGCAACCACAAATATATAAGATTTGGTGTCCCTGATTCTCATCATCGTTTCTCAAATAGTTCTTGTTCCTTATAAGGCATAGGGTTGCCACACTGTCAGTGGGTGAAAAGAAGAGTTTCAGATTGCAGCTAATGTGTGGTCCCCTTTTTGAGACATTGGAAAGAGAAAGCCCTGCTTTCCTTCCAGGTAAAGGTCCTGATTGACAGAGCCTGATGGGGATCATGGAGAGTTCTGGAAGGCGGCTCCTCTCCTAGCCCTTGGCTCCTCTGCCTGCCCCAAATAAACACAGATTGTTGCTGCTGGTTTCAGATGAATCCTGCTGCAAGTGCTGGCAGAGCAAGCTGGGGCCGCCATCAGGCCTTCCCTCCCTGGGAGGGAGCGGGGGCAGGAGGGCCACGCAGATTCTGGAGGGGTAGGGGAGGAGGTCTCTGAAAGCCAACTGCAGCGTCCTCCTGGTTTGGCACTTGGCCTAGGAGCCCTGGGGTGTTCTGGGGAAAAGCCAAGTGGAGAGGACAGAGTGAGGGAGGGTGGGAGGAGGAGGGGAGCTGTTTTTACAGGCTGGGCGGCTGCGTGTGCCTGTCGGGGCCAGAATTGTTGACTCTTCCCTGGAGGGACTTTCTCCTGACGGAGAACAGGAAGATGACTGGGGTGCACCGGGATGGGCACACTCGCCATTGCCTGTCCACCTCGTGACAGTTACCCAAGGAGGCAAATTTTCATCACTGTTTCTCAGAGAGTAAAACTGAGGCCAAAGGTGGTAAGATAGGCCCTGGGGCACAAAGGGAGTCCATGCTAGATGTGATTCTGCCCCGCCTGCCTCGCCTGCTGCCGTGCTCTCAGTCTGGTTTTGAGCTCTGTTCAGTCACCTCGGAATCGACCCTTTCGGCTGCACCAGCCAATCTAGTCCAGCATTTATGTGTCTGATTCTCGTCTGCTTCACTCTCTCGCTAGTAATCTGGCCCCTTGGTTGTTGGAGTGGCTGATAACGCTGCCTGGTTGCCTCTCGTGGTGATGAGACAAGGAGCTTCTAATGTACAGCGAGTCTGTAGGGACAGATTCAATGTGCCCCTGGAAGCCACACCCGAGAATCTTTGCTGTCTTGGCATGGACAAGGCACCAGGGAAGCCTTCCTGCCAGGAGATTGTTAATAGCACCAATGATTTCTTCGACTTCTGGCTTTGGGTATGTATGGAAGCAACTGTGTGTCCTCAGCAGAGCATCGGAGCTGGTCATCAGCTGCTCATCATAAATCTAGAGGCTTCTATCTATCTGTCTGTCTGTCCCTGGCTGCTCTGCCCTTCAGGCTGTCCCTGTACAGACACAGAACTCAACAGACTCCCTGCAAGGGCACTTAGCCCTTGGCCCGGGTTCAGTGTACACAGGCAAGTCTGTAGCTGCTAAAACCGGCCCCGTGAAGCAGCCAGCAGGGCACCTGCCTCCTGTCTTCCTGCCCCCTGTGCCTGGCTCCCTTCCCACTTCCATTTTGTTCTTCTCTATTAAAAATTCAAACACTAGGCTGCTTTTAAAAAATAACTTTTGTTGAATTTTTATGATTCAGATGAACTCTTGTGTTTGTTGATATGGGGTCAATAAGAAAGTTTTTCTCATTTAAACAGGTATATTTTACTGTTTTGTAAATAGAAATACTTATGCACAGACCTCAGGAGACAGTGATAATACCTCCCAATAGCAATGGTAACATTTATTGAGTACTTACTCTGTGTGGGACATTATGTCAAATTCCTAATAAAGATGAGGTCTTTGCTTCTCACCATGACTCCACTGAGACTATTATCATCTCTATTTTCGTATGAGGAAAATGAGGTTTAGGTAGTTAAAATTCACTTAAGTGAAAACTAAGCAGGGCATGGTGGTGCACACTAGGAGTGGTAGCTATTTGGAAGGCTGAGGCAAGAGGATCACTTGAGATCACAAGTTTGAGACCAGCCTGGTATCATAGAAAGATTCCATCTAAATTAAAAAAGAGAAAAGTTTGCAAAACTAGTAAATAATAAGTCTGGATCCAGAAGTGGTATTCTTAACAACTATTCCATATAGTTATGAATCCCAAAATATGTATGTCTGCATAAATAACATTAAGTCGAACCATATGGAATGGCCATTTTGTCTAATACCAGCAATTACATAGGGTTTATCCTCAAATATCCACCCAGAATTCTCTGAATGTGGTCACCAGACTTGATTAGACTATGGTAAGAGTAGCCTTCTGTCTTTTATTACATTGTCAACATACCACCTTTGAAAGACATGATTGAACAGACATTCTGTTGAAGAAAGTGTGACAGCCCTAATGAACTCACATACTCCTTTCTAAAATTACTGATCTTGGTTGAGACCATGTTGGTTTTGATTCAATGGGAATTGACTTGAGAGTGAATCATCCCAAGGTCAGAGTCCCTGGGATCAATCTATCTTTTCATCTCGCTTGGTCTTTCTCCTTTGTTAATTCCACTCTCCGAGTGGGACCCCATAGGGAGGAGAAGGAGGAGGTGCTGGGGGAGACTCTGATGGGAAAAGATGTGTCCTGGAGTGGGAACTAGTCTCTCCAAGAGGAAGTGATGCAGGAAAGGTCAGTGGCAGTCTGACCTTCTGAAAGAGAATGTCCAGGTCATCTCTGGAGCCCTGAAGGACATTGTCTTAAGTTGTTATCTCTTGCTATAACATAATACCTGAGATAGGATACTTTAAAAAGAATAGAAACTAATTTAATTCATGGTTCTGGAGACAGGGAAGTCCAAGGGCATGGCCACAGTTTCTGGCAAGGGCCTTGTGTTGAATAATGACACAGAGGAGGGAGAAGTAGATATATGTGAAAGGGACAAAGAATGAGGATGGCCTCATTTGATAACAACCTATTCTTACTGTAATTAATTCAGTCCCAGATTAGATCCCAGAGTGAGAACCCACTACTGTAATTAATTCCTCCTGAAGATCTGATCACCTCTTAAAGCCTCCACCACCTTTAAATAATGCTACATCAGGAATCAAATTTCAACATGAGTTTTGGTGGGTCAAGCCATATCCAAACCATAGCAGATATCAAACCCCCAAATCTAGAAACCAGGAAACCAATGGTGTATAGCTCTCTTTCTTCTCTTTGGGAAGTCTTTGGATATGACACAGGAGAGAAAATGAATAAAGATAGTGCAGAGGAGTGAAAGGGTGTTCACCTCCCCAGGGAGACACTATAAAAAGGAGAAATGCAAGGGAGACCAGGAAAGATCCTAAGCTCACCCTCACCAAGCAGAGCCAAGACTGCCTGTTTTAACTTCTTATTGAGTATTCTTGTCAGTAAGTGTTTGATACATCCCCAAATAAATGTATGTTTATTGGTGCTGGGCTATCCACACTTGCTCCCATGCTGATATATACACTATGAAATGTTCACAAAAATACAACTTAAAATGGGTAAGATAAAAGACACAAGAACGTAAGTTACATTTCTCTTCCCATACCCTTTATGCACCCCCCAGGGTACACTGATGACATTCTAGGGGTATTTGGATTAGGACAGTACCACCAATAAAAATACATTACAAATCATATTTAATTAAAATTTTCTATTGGTTGCATTTTAAAAACATAAAATAATTGATGAATATAATTTAATAGTACATTGCACTTAGTCCAATGTATCCCAAATACTGTCATTACAATGAGTACTCAATATAAAAATTATTTATGAGATATTTTAAATTCTTTATTTCACAACAAAATTTTTATACCCGGTGTGTACTGTACCCTCACAGCTCATCTCCATATGGAAAAAGTCACATTTTGAGTGCTCAATTTGTTAGTGACAACTGTTTTGGCCATTATGGGCTTGGAGGATTATGACTCCAGGAGAAATAAGAGTAGCAGGGGACATTGGACCTGTGTCTACAGTTGAGGCACAGAACCATAGAACAAGGGTGCTAATCCCAGCATCGCCCTCAGGTGAACTCCAATCTGCCAGCTGCTCTAGCCTGAGGCCACATCAGATTTCAGAGTAGCACAATTCCAATAAAGGGAATTATACATGTGTACACAATGCACTGCGTAGCAAAGACGTGCATGGGTACACACCCACAGTGACTATTGGCCACTTTGAAGCTGTGGGATTGGAGGTCAGTGAATAGTAGTAAGTGATAAGAAATTTCTTTGCATAGAGTGTGAATTGTCCAAGCATACATTTGTTTAAAAACACTTTAATGATTAATCTTTTTAAGCCCATGCATTTCTTTCAGAGAGTATACAGGTTAATCCTTATTGATAAAATAATGTTATTTTAGTTATAAAAACCTGGGTTTATCTGTATTGCATAAAAAAGCCCTCACCTTTTCTTTTTTTCCTTTCTTTTTATCTTTTTTTTTCTTGACGAAAAGGCTGGAGGAGGGGTATTGTGATTAGGGTTTCCAGATAAAATATAAGACAGAGTTAAATTTGAATTTTGGATAAACGGAGGCTAAATTTTAGTAGGACCATGTTCCATTCAATATTTCCTTTAAATGTTGTATGGGGGTGGGTAACCTCATTATTTGCATGAGACCATATTTACACTAAAAAGTTATTCATTGCTTATCTGAAATTTAAATTTCACTAGTATCCTGCATTTTTATTCATCAGACTCCATTTGGGCTGCCATTATCACAAAGGAGCAGCTGTGGTCTTGAATGGCTGCTTTCTGTGTACCTGGGGGAGTGCTGCTTCCAAGGGGATTACTCCTATTAACAGTTCCCCACTGGGAAGTGATGGGAGGCATTTCCAATTCCTCCTGCCATGATACAGTAACTATGAAAGATTCGTCTCTGTGTCTCTCGTTCTCTCAACTCATTTATCCTTCAAATTGTGTCGTCGTTTCTCAAATTTGAATTCCTTCTCTATTGGTGTTTTCAGAAACCTGACTGGAGAAGAGATACTAAAATTCTTAAATGTTCCCCAAAAAGCACATCACTAACCATAGCAGACAAAAGTATGTATTTTAGACTCAGAATTCAAAAGAATTTATAGTACTTAAGCATGGTGTTGGGATGGTGCAAATAGTGTAGATGTGGTGCCAATACTGTAGATGTGGGGTGTGTGTGTGTGTGTGTGTGTGTGCACATGCACACATACATATAGTTGGAAGCCGTCACTCTAAGCCCAGGACATTCCACTGTGTGTCACTAATTACTGGTGATTAGATTGACATTGACTTACATTAAGCTTGCAGAAAACCAAACAGCATAAAGTCTTATGCAGCTCTATTCATCAGTCAAGTTTTTAGATTTACCAGGCAAGGTTTTGTTCTTTTCTTTGAATGATTTAGGGAAAACTCAACTTTGAATGGCTAATTTGTTAATCCACTCCAAAATGAAAATCCTTAAGAAAGTAACTGGGGCACCTGCTTCAAGAAACTACAATACTCTTTCCCTCGTATTTTAATGATACAAGAATTCTTTGATCCAGAGCTTTCTAGTCTAATCCATTAGCAGAATTGCTTTTTTCCATCACAGCCCACTTTACAAGATTCCATCAGCTCTGTCTGTAGAGCTGTACCACAGATTGAATGACACCTGCTTGCCTCTGTCTCCAAACATCTGTAAGTATAGAATTCAAACAAAAGAGGTATGCATATAATTTGAAGGTGATAGAATTAAATAGTGCTATTAAACATAATAAATTCAAACTTTACCAGTATGCAAAAAAATGAGTTAAGTTGAAATAATCTATTGTAAGGGTGCATAAAGTTGAACTTGAGCCTTGATATTCTTCACCAGATCAGCAACTCTGCTTCAATTTCTTCCTTCTTCAATATCAATCCTGTATCCCTGAACTGTAGTAGATCTGAAAATCAGCAGAGCACTGGTAATAAGAACAATGTGTACTCACGTGCAAAACAGGTGAACGTTCTAGGTCTGACCTTCAGTGATGATTTTTTGTGTGTGCTTTTTATGTTGTAACTGTACTTTGTTCAAAGTAGACAAATAAATGATAAATTGAAAGAATAAAATATTGTAGTAATTATAGTGATTGTGAAAGCTGTTGAGTTTATGAACACAAAACAATTACGCAGAACATCCAATGAGCCCAATAAATAGGAAAATATATTTCCAGTTAATATTAATAAAGACAGTCCCTGATTTATAATATATATATATATATATATATATATATATATATATATATATATATATATATAGAGAGAGAGAGAGAGAGAGAGAGAGAGAGAGAGTTTACAGTGGTGCAAAAGTGATACACATTTAGTAGAGTTGCTATTTTCAGCTTTGACTTTAGATCTTTTCCTGGGATAATGATTTGCAGCATAATGTACTCTAATGTTGGGCCTCTGCTGTGAGCCAGAGCTCCAGGTCAGCCTTGTGATCTTGAAGGAAAGCAATCAATGTGATACCCCAGTGTGCTGTGCGGCTAAGCTGTGATGTTTAGTAGGTTAGATATTTCAAATTCCTTTCAGCTTACAATATTTTCAACTTATTTTCAATTTATCAGAACACAACATTATCACAAGTCGAGGAACATCTGTATTGAAATTACATTTTAGCCAGATAAATGTAGAAAGAGCATTATATATTTTTTGAGGCCACGCACTTAAAAAGTCTCAGTAATAATGAATCACTATAATATGTATGTTTCTGAATAGGTATATAACAGAAAATAATTTAATCTTTTTGGAATTTTTGGTATAGTTTCATTAAAAAAATAAATTATTATGAAGCCAAATCAAATAACCTTTACAAACTATATTGATTTTAGTTTTAAATTTCATTTAGGTCACAAATCATATGATTTATTCATTTCTTATACATTATGAGACTGGATTAAAAGCAGAATGCTTACTTTGTCATCTTAAAATATATTAAGGAGAAAAGAACAACATCTTTGGCTCTATATTGGTATAATAAAGAATTTAAATTTGAATAAAAAGGAAAATGTTAGAGAAAAATTACATACACCAAGAGTACATTACTTCCCAACAATCATGAATGAGAGGTTTTACTTAGTTTAACAAATGTCCAGCTAATGAGTTCAAGAGCTATATAATAGCTGACTAAATTACCATTCTTGTACTCAAACTTTAACTGCCATATTTCAATAATAAAATTTATTATGATAATTAAATTTATAAGAAAAATTTTATAACACTTTTGTTCCCAAATTTTATTTTTTGATGATAGTAACATTTGACTTTTATTTCAGACAAATATGATTTGGGGAAATAATATTTTCCTATTTGTTATTTGATCAAAACCTTTATTCACCACATGTCTAACTTTACTATTTTGAAAGATTAAAATTGAACCCTTCTTTTTGATAGGATATAATGAGATGGGCACTCTCATACACTTCTATGAGTATACAGAATAATTTTGTTGGATTAATTTGCCAACATCTATGAAAAAACAACCTTAAAATATTTAGTAAGTGGATAGTTTAGGTAATGGCTAACTCATAAATCTGGAATTCCCAATGTATACTAAAAATACTAAAGAAGAAAAAAAAAGAATGAAAAACCTATATATCAACATAACTAAAAGACAAGGAGATTCAAACTTAGAATTGCTTGTGCACAGAAATGTTAGAACCACATCCCAGTAAAATATCAACTAAATTCCCATCTCAATTCTTGAGAGAAATCAAATAAAATTCAGGGAAAAGTTGTATGAATGAGAGAAACGAGCTACTGTTCACGATAAAACTGATATGAAGAAAAGAAAAAACACCATTAAAAAAGTCTACCCTGAATGTAAACCAAGGGTGTGTGGAGGAGATGGGCGACCTGGTGATAGAACCCCAACTACAGACAGAGAAGAGATTTAAATAAGTACATTAGAAGAAAGGGGCCACCCTGTCTTGGGAAGGCAGTTTCATAGTAAAAAGAAAGGGAAAAATTAAGATGACTAAAGTCAAAAGAAAAAATAATATAAAGATAAATTTTAAAAGGGAAGGATACACAACCCCTCTTTCCACCACTATGCCCCCCAACATCAACTGGTATAGAAGCCTTGTGTTATTACACTGACAGATGAGAGCATTCCTGAATGTGTCTCATAAACCACTCCAAGTCACCAGCCTCATCCACAGAAATGTAGAGGCACAAACAATTTCTGTGTATACAAAATTCTTATCAAAAGAAAACAGAAAACAAGTGTCAAAATATTGCAGCTGATGAAAATTCCTCCATGACAAAACAATGATAAAGCCCAAGAAAAAAGCTCTCCAAGCTGAACCAAATATCCTCAAACATTTGTCAAAGCCCACCTGGAATCAGAAACATAAAATACACATACAAAGAGCAACTAGGAATTGAAAAGAACCCAGACAGAAATGAGTTATTGCCTTCAGGAAAGAAATAGAAGACAAAGAGAAAATTCATATACAAGAGACTAAATTACAAAATGCCAAAGGAAGACTAAATTTGAATGATAACAGAATAAGGGGTATTAAACTAAATCAGGAATATAATCAAGGATCTAAAAATTATCCCATCAAAATGATCATATTTCAAAGATAAGCAAAAAAGCCTTTAAATATCAAAGTTATAAAAAAAATTTAAACATAGAAGTGCTCAGAAAGTTTTATATCCATGAGCTCTTCATGAAAAATATACTTGAAAATGAAATTTATCCAAATAGGAGATTAATAGGGAAACTTTGCCAATAGTAAACTTTAAGTATTATTTAATTGTCAATATAAGATAAAAAGAACATGAGGAAAAAAATAGGATATTGTATAGTATTTTCCATAGATTATGAATTGGAAGTTCTGACAAAATATCAATAATGCAAAGTGTAAACCAAACATATCATTCTTATCGAAAGATGGGATTGGTTTAATTCACCTATTAAAATATTTTTTTATTTTGTCTAAAAAACAAGAACCGACTATGTATTGTTGTTCAGAAAACAACTCTAAAACAAATGATTTACAGAAAATAAATGTGGATGGACAGACAAAGTATTCCAATAAATGGAAACCACCAGAAACCAAGTATATTGAAATTGGTGCTGTACAAAGTAGAGTTTAACTACAACAGCAGCAACTTATATGTGGTGACTAGATCACTTTTTCATTCTAAAAGATGCAATTGACAATAAAAATAGAGTAGTTACAAATAACATAGCAATATGTTTTGAAGCAAAATTTGTAAGTGATCCAAGGAGACAAAAATAGAAACATGAAAATAATAAAAGACTTCAAGAAGGCATTCTGAGCATAAGGCAACTCGAGCAGGCAAAGGAAGTATATTAGTTAGAGTTCTCCAGAGGAACAGAACATATATAGGTATGTCTACACACACATATATATCAGTTAATTTATAACAATTAACCTATATATATTAATGGGATTGATTAAATTGACTTACACAATTAGAAGTGATTATATTTCCCCATATCTCCCACCTGCAGATGGCCACAGTAGGACAATCTTTGAGCTGGAGGCACAAAAGCCAGTAAAATTAACAAGAGAAATAAATTAGAGTCCCCTTAAAAGAAAAAGAAAATATAAATCTATTTCTTCTTTCAGATTATATAATAATATACCTGTAAAACCCTAGAGAATCAGTGACAAAATGAATTAAAATTGTAAAGTTAATCACAATATGAAATTAGCATACAAAAATCAATAACTTTTGTACACACAGAGAAAGGCAGTCATAAGATAATAATGGTAGAAAGCACTTAAATAACAGCAAAGAAAATTAAGTTAGCATAAAACATAAAAAATGCAAAGCATTTCTGAGAAAAATATGAAAACCTACCTAAAGAAACAAAAGTAGACTTCTATGATCTTGGATAGGATGATGCTGTATCAGAAAAAGAGTCCATTCCATGAAAGTTAGTTTTGATTAACTGAATTTATAGCAATTCCAATGAGAACACCATTAAAATCTCTTATAGAGCTACATTTCATATGGAAATATTGCATACTAATGCAATCAGGGAAATGCAAACCAAAATACATTGAAATTTCATCTCACCCCAGTTAGAATGGCAGCCATCAAAAATACGAATAATGATAAATACTGCAGAGGGTATGGAGAAAAGGAACAGTTATGTACTAATCGTGGGATTGTAACTTAGTACAACCACTATGGAAATCAGTATTGAGTTTCCTCAAAAGACTAGAAATAGAACCATGGCCCAGCTATTCCATTCCTTAGTATTTATCCTACAGAATTAAAATCAGCATCCCATAGTGATACATGCATACCCAAGTTTGGAGTAGCACAATTCACAGTAGCAAAATTATGGAACCAGGCTTGGTGTCTGTCAATGGATTAATGGATAAAGAAAATGGGCTATATACTGCATAGAGGAATTTTATCCAGCCATAAAGAAGAATGAAATTATGCATGGAACTAGAGAGCATTATAATAATAAGCCAAATTTAGAAAGTCAAGGGTCATATGTTTTCTCTCATATGTAGAAGCTAGACAGAAAAAAGGAAAAAATATGGGCTTGAGGGTGGTATCTCATGAAAAGAGAAGAGAGATGAATAGAGTAGAGGAAGGGGACTTGGAGAAGGAAGGAGGGAAGAGGAAGGGGAGGTTCTGGAGAATGAGATTAGGGAGAATAGAGACCAAATTATATTGTTTTATCATATACATGTATGAATATGTAACAATGAGTCCCACTATTCTGTATAATTATAATACACCAATAAAATGAAAATATCTTTAAAAAAATAGGCTTGTAAGCAAGAAGAAAAAGTACATTTTTGCCTTAGGGCCTGAACTAGCCTAGATCACACAGCCTATGGAGTGAGAGTAGCAGGGAGAGATTTGAGCAGAACCTTTAGCGTCAACAAGTCATCCCACCCACAGGGAGAGCATGCCCCCTAAAATGACAGGCTGGCCCACTCTTTTATTCTTGCCATTGCTCTCACCAAGGCCCCCAAGGGGTGATCTCAAAAAGCTTGAGTGAGCATTAAAAGAGAATAAAATTATGGCATTTGCAGGTAAATGGGTGGAATTGGAGAATATCATGCTATGTGAAATAAGCCAATCCCCCAAACCAAAGGATGAATGTACTCTTTGATAAGTGAATGATGATCCATGGGGAAAGGGGGAATATGGGAAAAATAGAGGAACTGGGATTGGGCAAAGGGGGGAAGTGGAGGGGGCATGGGGGCAGGAAAGATGGTGGAATGAGATGGACATCATTACCCGAGGTACACGTGTGACTGCACATATGGAGAAAAGGAAGAGTTATGTACTAATCGTGGGATTGTAAATTAGTACAGCCACTATGGAAATCAGTATTGAGTTTCCTCAAAAGACTAGAAATGGAACCACCATATGGCCAAGCTATACCATTCCTTAGTATTTATCCTACAGAATTAAAATCAGCATTTTAATAGATATTTTAATAGATATAAATCTATTTCTTCCATCATGTACAACCAGAGAAATGAAAAGTTGTGCTACAATTGTGTACAATGAATCAAAATGCATTCTGCTGTCATATATACCTAATTAGAATAAATAAATTAATTAATTAAAATAAAGGGGAAAAATGCTAGAGTGAGGAACTGGTGAGTGAGGTAGACAAAGTATGCAGAGGGGTGTCTAATTAGACTGATTACCACCGTGGGTAAGGGAGGCTCAGGATGAATGGGGGCCTATAAGGAACAATGCAGAATGTGCTTCTTCGGAGCATCTCCTCCAAAAGACAGGTGAAGTCTGAGGTGGGCAGAAGGATTGTGGCACAGAGCACCTGTATCACTTGCTACCTCCCAACCACTCAGGTTGACAGCTCTTCTCCCCTTGATGAGTGTACAGGGTAGGATGGAAGAGCAGAGAGGGGCGTGGATACAAGTTATCACCCCAGTTATTCAGACCAAGAAACAAGCCCTGATCATATTGTACTATGTAAAATAGAAACAGGACATCTATACAAGTTAAATATCTCAGTGTCTTATCCCTAACACGACTCTCTGAGTAGAAGTCCCTGCTCCGTTTTGAGGTCTTCTGAGATGGCCAGCATAATTAGGGAAACTCATGGATACATCTGTGGTTTTTGGTTTATACCAAGATTATATTCCTATAGTCCTACTTGAAAATAGTGGTGTGTTTGTCATCTATTGTTGCATAGTCAGTTACCCCCCAAGGTTAGGGGCTTAAAACAACAAACAGTTATTATCTCAGAATTTCTGAGTCAGGAATTCAAGAGCCGCTGGGAGGTGTCCTTCAGGGTCACTCATGGAGTTGCAGTTCCAGTTTCACCAAGTTGCAGTCACCTAAAGGGCTTGCCTAGGGCTGCAGGATCTCTGGGCAAAGTGGTCCATTCACATGGCTGTTGCCTCCAGCAGGAAGCCTCAGTTCTCTGCCTGCACAGCTCTCTTTGCGGTGATATTGGATGTTCAGGTCATGACGTGGCAATAGAGCCCCCCAAGAGCAAGCAATCCAAGAGAAAAGAGTCTTTCATAAGCCAATCTCCATCATTTTTGCCCCATTACATTGGTTAGAAGTAAGTCACTAAATGTTCATACTTAGGAAGAAGAGAATTAAGCTCATTCCTTATTTTTTGTTTGTTTGTTTGTTTGTTTTGTTTTTTGGTTCCAGAGATCAAATCCAGAAGGTACTAGGCAAGTGCTCTACCACTGAGCTAACCTCCAGACTCTAAGCTCCATCTCTTAAAAGAACACATATTAAATGATTTATGGACATATTTAAAAACTACTCACCACAGGTGTGATGGGAAGACTGGAGACTGGAGGATCCAAAGTTATAATTTCTTGAATTCAGCCGGAGTCAACAGAGCACAGTGGAATAGTTAGGGTGAGATTTGGGGTAAAATGGACTCAACTGTGAGTCCTGGTCCAGGTCGGCTTCACGGGGTAGTAACCAGTCCTGCCTCAAGGACCCCCAGACTTAAGAGTGTGGACCCATCAAAACTTTTTGGTTCAATGTCATATCAATATTGAAATCTTAGTAATTCTTAGTAATTTTATCTTTGTACTTGTGTTTTATAGGTGAAGTCCAAGGAGAGCAGAGGAGATAGCCACAGCACAAGCATTCACTGCCATTTCTTTTTTTAAAATATTTTTTTAGTTATCAATGGATCTTTTATTTATTTAAATGTGGTGCTGAGGATCGAACCCAGGGCCTCACACATGCCAGGCAAGCGCTCTACCACTGAGCCATGACTCCAGTCCCCCACTGTACTTCTTAACATCCTACTCCTTGACAGTGTTTGTGATGTCCCACGAGTAGAAGACTCTGGTGGACCCACAAAGCTTGGGAGTTGGTAAGAATTCAAAGCAAGTGCAAGGCAGGTGTATAATGTCTGAGAACAAGCAAGTGGGACCACTCAATGTCCCTAGAGGTCACGTTTTCCATTCACATCAGAACTTGCTTTGAATGCACAAAGAGGCAATGGCATACTAAGGAAACAAGAATTAGCAAGGAACCTCAGCAACCTCAACCTTCATTACTCAATCTCCTTCCTGGCATTAGCCAATCACTTGCATTGAATATGAAGACCTGGAAGGAAAGAGAAAGATCGGGCAACACACAAATCCTTTTTATCCCTTTCTTTCTCAACAGGAATTCAAGAGTGTTGATAGAATGTGCATATGTGTTAAGAAGTGAAGTGTATTATATTAGTTCCCCTCAGTGTTTACTGTCCAGGTGAGGATGGGGTACCCAGGGTGTACAATCTAGGAAGTAGGAATTGTGTGGTTTCAGAGTTGGAGGAGTGCAATGCTCTTATAGCTACATTTACAAGTGTCATTGTATAATATAGTTGTTTCTTGGTGTCCAACAGATACCCAAGTCTGTAGATGCTGAAGCCCCTTATATAAAATGATGTGGTGTTTGCAATAACCTACACACTCTTCTGCATACTTTGAATCATCCTTGGATTACTTATAATACTTACTATAATATAAATGGTTGCTAAAATGTATTGTTTAGGGAGTTATGACAGAGAAACAAATCTGTACATGTTTAGTAATTTTTTCAGAATATTTTCTATCTATAGTCAGTTGGATCCACAGACATGAAACCCACAGATATGAAAGGCTGATGATATTAGAATGAATGACAAAATCTATGCTAATAAACTATCATTTTGATTTTTCTTCATTCATAACAACTTTAAATAGCAAATAAAAAGACCCTCTGTGACAAGTCAAGAGAGACCTGGAAGAAAAATTTTAATAGCCTTGTATTTTTACTGTCTTTAATGACAAGTTTTCTGGGTTTTTTAAAAATATTTTCTTAGTTGTAGATGGACACAATATCTTTATTAATTTATTTTTATGTGGTGCTGGGGACCAAACGCAGTGCCACCTGAATGCAAGGCAAGCGCTCTACCACTGAGCTACAGCCCCAGTCCTTCTCTGTTTTTTTGAACAAAGGATTCCACATTTCCATTTTTAACAGAGACTGAAAATTATGTAGCTGCCTTGGTGCCGGCTCCCTCTGTCACTCGTGTTCTCCACAATGACTGACTGCTCCAAACTTTCATTTTCTCCTCTATAAAATGGGAATCCCTGCAGCATGTAGCAGAGAAGATTGTTGAAGGATAAAATGACAAGATGCTTAAAAATAGTGTAGTGTCTGTCTGTATTATGTTCAGCAAATAAATGACTCTATTGTCACTGGGGACAGAGAGGAGGGACATAAAGGAGGAAGTAAAAGGAAAAGATAAAAGACAAGAAAGATCCCAGGTCAAAAATGGCCTCTAAGAGGGAGATGCCCTTTGAGAAATGGTCCCTGATTTGGTTTGAATTTCTTCAAGGGATGGAATTTTCCTTGTTTGTCTTGAGATTCTACTTTACTCTCTTGTCTCATTTACTACATCTCAGATGAATTGCAACTGGAGGTGTCTGATCTTTGATCTCTGCTACATTTGCTGTGTAAAGGTGTATCACATCCACTTAACCTGAGTTCTCAACTGAAAAGGAGACACTACCTGCCTGCTAAGTCCTTCGACTCTTCACATCCACTCCCAGCTTCTCAGCCATCAGTGCTGAGAAGTCATGGATTTGGCTGGGGGAGAGGGGAGGGCCACCCTTGTTGAACCTCAGGAATGCAACTCCAGGTCCTCTGAGAGCATCTTGCCTGTTCCGTCTTCCCAGAGAACACCGCTTCTCACCCCTCCTGGAAATTATGGCAAGAGAAAAAAAACTGCCAAGCCAACTAATAAGGAAAACCTAATTATACTTTCTTCTGCTGAAACGTGTTGGTTGCATTCTTAAGGAATCTCGCGTTATCAATATCAAAACTACTGTTACTATGCCGAAGTTCAAATTATGAGAAGAGAGTTTTAGATTAAAAAGATTTATTTTTTCCCTGAAAAAAAAAATGTGAACAATAAAGTTGACTCTGACAGCTCTAAGTTATTTTGTTAGAGCTAAAGTAAAATCAGTGTAACAACTTCATTATCAAATGCCCCAAACAAAATGGAATATTGCTGAGAAAATTTTCAAAGGAGCAGCAAATGTCCCAAATTTGCAAATGTCTAAGTGGATTTTTAACCAGTTCTCAGCTGTGCCACTCTGACAAAGCAATAATATCTTTGAAATATTTTTTCCTCCAATATATGCCTGTGTCATAATAATCATCAGTTGCATTGTAACCAACAGTCCTGGGCATGATGCCAACCCATGATCACAGTCTGTTTGGGCTGCTATAGCAAAATATCATAAACGGGCTGGCACACCTCAACACACATTCTGAAGCCTGAGAAGTTCATGATCAAAGTACTGGTAGATTTGATATCTGATGTGTTACCTTTTTGCCATGTCCTCACGTGGTGGAAAAGAGGGATGAAGCTCTCTGAGGTTACTATTATAAAGGCACTAACCCTCCTAAACTAATCACCTGCCAAAGTCCCATCTCCACTGGTCATTAGGATCCAACATATGAATTTTAGGGGCATATAAATATACTTATGAGATTATATAACATTGACAGAACTTAAAATGACTGAGATACAAAGAGATACTAATTCTTCTCAAAGAAGTGAGAAGCTAAGCATAAAACATAAAAATTAGCTTTCTTCTCTTTTACAGAGGTCCATGGAAATGGCTTGTGAAATGGATACCATAAAGCTTTAAAGGAGATATCTTCACAGGAGCCAAGTATGGTTTAAGCTGAGGACAGATGCTGATGATCATCAGCTAAGTCAGGAAGAGTCCATGGAGAGAGTGATTCCAATTTCAAGAAAAGAACTGAACCAGAAGAAGGAACTGAGAAACAAAGCAAAAGTGCATATGGCAGCCCAAGGTGGTGGATCTAGAGCACAGGTGTTAGGCATATATTAAAGAGAGAAAAGAAAAAGAAAGGAGGCAATCAAGTATCTTAAGGTATACACACACTCTCAGCTGGACCCCAGCAGTATGGCTCAGTGGTGTGGCGTGATCTTCAACTCAAAGAATGTGAGAGTGGGAGGGACCCCAGAAAACCTAAGTCAAGCCACTCATGATCAAGACTGTAAGCTGAGGCACAAAGCTGGGCATACCTACCCAAAGCTATGAACTTGATACTAATGATAGAGAATATCCATATTTGGAGTCTGCAGCTTTTTGTGCTTCATCAAAATGTCAGTCATAGGTCAAATGAATAGACCTTTCTCCTCTAGAATTGGAAAGTAGAGAGTTGAACAGTTTCATTTGGAAAGAGCAATTGTGGTCAGAGAACTGACTCCAAATCCTATGCCCAAAGTAACACTTGAACTTCCAGCTCTTCGGAAGTTTAAGGCATGTGTTGAGGTTCAAAGATCATTTCCCTGAAGACTAGTTCTGTAAGTTTAGGGACCAGGTCTTATTTATTTCTATCTCAAACACCTGGACAACAGTCACCTTTAAATAAATAATTATACGTTTCAAAAAATAATTTATTCCCAGGGTCCCCTTTATTCTTATTCCCCTTATATTCTGTATACATTCACTGAGCTCAGGCAAGTAAAGAGATGTCTATTGTCACAGACAGCATTAAGAATAGAACTCCAGTCAACTCTTGGATTCCTTTTCCTCACCATTGCTATTGCAATTCTACAAGGAGACCTAGGACAAGGTAATAACTGAAGCAAGAATGCATACAAATTTTAACAAAAATGCGTCCGTTAAATAATCTAAAAGGCAAGGTAGAGAAGAAAAATCTACAAACCAGAATATTGATGTTTAGTAAGAGATTCTTTAAAGTTCAAGGCTGGATTGTTCACGGGCATGTTTTTTATCTGCCATATCTAAACAAGGCTTGGTGTCCAGCCCTACATTGCTGCTAGAGTAAAAAACAGTAAATCTTAGAGTTACATTCTTTAGGGTTCTCAAACTTTTGAATAACCTCTAAGGGGGGACTCCACAGCTTCCTTAGTACCATCATTTCAATTTATTTGTTATACCAGAGCTCTAAAAGCATAAAAAGTGACATTTCATCAGAATTGAAGAAATTCCTGTGGTTATATTTTTAGATTTTGTTTGTTTGTTTGTTTAATTACCATGGAAAGTCCCAGCTACTTTCTTGACCTGGCAAAACAGTCTTTATAGAAAAGGGGATAAAGCAATCTTGATAAACAGCAAGTAAACTGATTTGGCTGAAGAAACACCAGAGCAGAATGTTCCTGTTTTTCCTAGAAAGCATTTCCATTCTATGTGGCTTTGGGAACAAAGCCAAAGTCGGCTTGAGAGGACAGAGACTTCCAGTACGTCAGGTGGGCATGAGTGGCTGAGAGAGAGTTCAGACACCCAGGTGCAAACCTGGGAAGGGCAATGTGCTTGGTTTCTCTTGTGTTTTCAGACTGACAAGGCCTCCGAGAAAATGTTAAAGGCCAGGGAGGGATGAGATTATCCAGAAGACGGGAGCCTGGACACCTCCCATTCCCTTGCCTCAAATTCACAAACCACAAAAGCAGGGTGGGACTAGAGGGAGAAAAGGAAACAGATGTGCAGATAGGCGCTCCTTCCCCGCTCTGCTAGTGAGACCTAACAAGGCCATTCCTGATTCTGGGTTTCACAATAGCATCCATCTTGGCCTCAGAAGCACCCTCTTGGAATAGTCCCTGGAGATCAAGCATCATTTTCTTCTTCCCATCCTTCCCTCCAAATCACTCCCTTGCATCTATTTTTGCAGCACAGTGAACAGAAAAAAAAGCACAGGTGCAGGATTCAGGAAGGAAATGAGGAAAGCGACTGACTTTCTGAACAAAAGCATGCACCAGACATTCTGTTAGGTGTTTTATCTACCTGCCTCATTTATACGATCAACATAATTGACCAGACCTGGGCTATAGGCCTGGTTCTTACATCAAAGGGTAAGATGGTGGATGAGTTACCGAACCTCTAGGCATCTATCTGATGAGTTTAAAGTGTGTCTAAAGTGGGGTGATGGCACTTTCCCAGATGCCTTGGAGTATTGTCAGAATCAAAAGGTAATGAACACCTTGTGAAATGCTGAGTACATGCAAGGGATTATTATTTACCCAATAACCATTCTGCAAGACAAAAGTCTATGAGATTCTCCCACTTGAGAGATGGCTCTTTTCTATTTACCCCAAACATGCATGTTGACTCCCATGCAAAGTCATGGTTTCAAAGATCTGAACTGATCTTTGGCACCACCCAGCAAATCAAACATCTCTTCCTGTCCCTGCCTTTATTTGCAATGTAACTTCCAAGGCAAGAAACCAAATCTCAAGCTCCACAGTAATGAAATAAGGAGGCTCAAAAGCTTCACCTCCTACCTTTGAATTTGATAGAGAGGGGTGATGTATCAAGTGATGATAAAGGAAGATAGGGGTACAGTGTGAAGATGAGACATGGCATCAGAGGCGATGTTATTGTCCTGGTCATGATAAAGGGTAAGGTCTTGCGGAGGGTGGGGGGGAGGGGGGCATTCTGTGGACAGTCAGAAATGCCAAATCATTCCTGAACCAAATAAGAAGTTCTAGAGGAACTTCTTGCAAGAAGAAATTTCTAAAGGAAGGAAAAATTATTTGATTACCTGCTATGTGCCAGAGGCTGTATTATACATTCATACATGTATCTATGATCTCATTTCCCCCAGCCTGCCTCCTTGCTGATGATGTGATGCGCTATGTCATTGGAGAGAAGTCAGCTCTGGGTGGTAATTCTCTAGTGGCACAAATCCTTTAGGAATCCAGACAGTACCCACCCATTGACTGCTGGAAGAAACAAATCTGGGTCAGGATGAGAACTGACATAAAGGAGGGAGGGGAGATGGAGCTTGTGTGGTGGCACGGGTGGAAGTGCATCTCTTAGGGAAAATTCCCAAAGAGCAGCTCAGACTCTGCCACTTACATGTGACCATCCGCTCACCTCTCCTCCCCAGCCCTTGTCTCTACTGAGCATCTGCCAACACTGAGCTCAACTGCTATCATCCTGATTAAAAACTGAGATAGGCTTGGATTCAAGTCCCAGTTCCTCTACCTACTGGCTGTGGGGCCTTGTTTTGCCAATTATGCCCTAAGACTTAGTTCCTCTTCTATAAACAGAGTCATGGTGTCTTCTAGGCGTTTAGTAAAATTGAGATGTGTTTGCAAAGTGTTCAACCCAATGCCCGGTTCCGTAGTTGGAGTTTTTAATCATTACTCTCCTAGGTGTCATCTCTGATCTGTCATCTCAGATAAACATCAATTAACTGCTGACTGCTTACTATTGAATTAGTCACTGATAAAACAGTCACAATCCTTGACCTTAAAGACCCCGCAATCTTAGGCAAATAATGAGCACTATTGAGACCTCCAGGGACATTCTGGCTGTGGTCCTCTCTATGAAGGCATGGCTGTGGACAGAGGGTGGGTTTTCTGAGGGGCTCCAGAAGACCATGGGGTATAAGTCAGTGACAGCTGGGGTGCTCGAAAGCTCTGTGAATTCCCAGGAGTGGTGCTGAGTCGGGGATCTTGCAGAGGTGACCCCTGTCAGGGGTCTGCTGAACCCCGGGTGGTCTTCCCATGCTGATGGACTAGGGCTTTGAGGAGGTGTCTCAGAGGTCTTTCTGTGGAGGGAAGCTGGTGGAGGCCGCGGTTTCTACGTATCATCCAGAGCAGCACTGAGCTTATCTCCTTAATATATTTAAAAGCTGAATTGGATTCAAAGAAAAGATCAAGCTGTTAACAATATTGGTAAACAACGAGGGTAAATGATTTCTAAAATCTTTCTGAAGATAGAACATCAGTATTCTCTCTAGCCTCGGTGCAGAGCTGCCTGGAACTGACCCACCTGGGCCTGGGGTTCATCAATATTCAAGGCCTGCAGGCCCCTGGAGGTCTGAGACTCTCCATCCAGAGTTCTTTAATTCCACCCTGCTTTTCACAGAGCACTTCCCAATACCTCTTTATCTTCCTGGTCCTTGGCCATTTTTCCCTTCACAATTGCTCTTTCCCACCGATGCAGAAATCAGAAAAGAGGCCAATTGATCCAAAGAAAGGCTTAGTCTGTTGAGAATTGCTAGAGAAGTTAAGTTCTCTGTTTGCAGAGAGACCAAGTGCAAACATAACAACAGGCCAAACAACTGTTGACTTTATTTAACTTGAACCCCATTTCATCAGCCAAAGTCTTGACCTACAGGTCAGAGGTCAGGCCATCAGAAATATGCAAAAACAAGCCCTCGGGACAGTGAGAGCCTGAGTACTCCACTAAGGAGGCCTTTCTGGACTGTGAAGTTCCCAGGGGCTGGAAGGGGGGACTCTGGCTAAAATATAGGGCCTGGTGTGAATTTTCTCGTTATGTGAGAGCCGCACCTAGATTGGGCTGAGCTCTGCTTCCCAGGACAGTTTGAATGCGAAGATGGATTCAAGATCCTCGATGCCTTCGTTATCACTTTATAACAAGAAGCAACCTCCTTTCTTTCAAAGGGAAGTAGAAGAGAAAACAGAAAATGAAAATAATAAAGGAAGGAAGGGAGGGAGGGAAGAAGAAGAGGAGTCCTGAGAAAACAAGAATCACACACAATAAATGAAAACCAACATGTTTCCTCAAAATAGCAGCCTGTGATACAATCATGGCTCTCAAGTTTTAAAATGGGGAGTATTTTTAGTGGGTCATAAACTTGAAGTAGAGCATAAAGTTGTCAAGACCTATTCTCATCCCTGGTGTTAGAAGCAGCTGACCAGGCAATTTAACCGTTGTACACAAGGGTTCCTAGTGTTTCCATCCAAAATAGACCTGTTGTGTCCTATGTCATGGTCACATGTGAAGGGAAACACCCATCCTTCTGCAAAAGCAGCCAGGAGAAGCCATGTGAAATAATGACACTGTAAACTTTTCTCATTTCAACGATCTGTTTCTTATTACGTGAATGTCAAAACCCAATTCATACGTTGATTTACCTATCTGCTTGAGGAAAATTGTCTGAAATTAGGATTTTATGAACCTCCCTTTGTTTATAAGCAAGGATCATAGTGCGAATTTTAAAGTCTCATTCCCATGTAAGGGAATTTGTCTCATTCCCAACCTGGATATTTTGTCCATAATTCCAGGAACTCTGCCCAACTGGAAAGATATTTGGAGCACATCTTCCCCAAAGGGAGGAGAAAGTTATGTGGCACACTTCAAATAAAATGGTTCAGCCTTATGTACTTAGGAATAAGTCAAAGAAAAGATCTGTGGAGACTTCCTCTTTTACTCAAGCTCTATCTTCTTTTTGGTTCTACTGAGAAACCCTCTAGAATGTAGCTCTCTTGAACTTCAATAAAGCAGTGCTTTAGCTGGTTAGTTCCCCACCATTTATTAAGGTATGTGTTCTTAGCATTGCAAAAGGTCATGTAAGTGGATCAAGATTTGAGTTTTTTATAGCCAAGAGTGGGCCAGAATCCACTGCAGGGCATGGAGATGGCTGAGTTTCGGGCTGACCTTGCATCCTCTTTGTACAGAGTTTTGAGTTAATTGAGACCTAGGCCCAAGAACTCACAGCATACCATAGGCTTAATTGCTTGTGAAATTGACAGAGAGAGCACACTGGTTCAGAGGCCAAGGAGGCTGGCCACTTATACTTCCTCTCAAGTCGAAACTTTGGGACCCAAGGCTGAGTCTGGGTGACAAGATTTGACGCTTACTCACCAAGCTGCAAGGGAAACAGCACCTTTCCAAAACTACCCAGAGGCAGAGAATCCTGGGGCTGGGATGAATAGAGAGCAAGGCCTTGTGTGGTCTGAACTTTAACTTTGCTGACTGCAATCTCCTCTATCTCTATCTCTCAGCAATCAAAACAAATTTTTTTTTTTTTTTATAAAAGTCCTTTGTCCATGTAAAGAAGCCAGTGGAGGGTGGAAGGAAGGTCAAAAGAGTTCTCAGTAATGATTGTGCTGGAACACAAGTTGTTTCTCTGAGCCACAAGGAATGTAGAGAGGGAGAAACTCTATAACTTCTGCCGTCACCATTGCAGGATAGTAGAACAGGGCTAATAGCGTGGTGGCGGTGGGCACTGTCTGCCTGTGTTTAAATTCTCCTAAGGTCACTGTGTGGGTGACTTTGTAAAGGTTCTTCTAGCCTCTCTATAAGCCTCAGTTTCTTCAAAAGTAAAACAGGGCAAATTATAGTTCTTTTGCATACTGTGGTTGTTAAGGCTTAAAGAAGATGCAATCTTCAGCCTGGGCAGCAACGAAACATGAACTATATATACACCGTTGTTAGCTGTTTGAATCTGTTGGAGGGAGGGTTGAGTTTTATTGTTTTGTTCTGTTTTTTAGAACAAAAATGTTCATCTTTAATCAGTGCCCATTTCTGAACTATCCCCGTGTCATACTCTGTAGTCTTTCAGCTTTGTTGAGGTATAATTGATAAGCAAAGAGCTGGACCTATTTCACATGAGCAATTTGATGAGTTTGGGATGTGCCGAGGACTGGGGTTTGGAGGGAACCTGTTGGTACCTTCTGCTTTTGTACAATTACATTTCCAGGCTTCGGTGCTTTAGTGATGGACCAGGATTAAAAGAGCCACATCTGTTGGAACAGTATGGTAGGCTGAAGATGAAACTTTCTGTTACATCCTTGATCTTTCAAAACTCAAGTGCTCATTTTGTGCAGAGGGAATTGGGAGAGTGATCTAATGTTAAGTGCCTACTGAATGCCCCCTTACCTGTAACTGGGCCCCTCTCTCCTTGATGATGGAGGACAACAATAGTCCGAAGGGAGGGCTTGTTGGTGGAATCTGGAAACTATCCCTGGGGGCCTCTGATCATCAGCTTGAAGTGCTCTCATGAATCATGCAAAAGGGGGAAGAGCAGAGGTCATGGCTGATAATGGAAGAGAGATAATGAGAACTTAAATGGGAGTACGAAAATAATAACTATGATAGTGCCCACCAGCATTTTGATATATTTTTCAAATCCTGTATGTCCAGGTTTTGTTCAAAAGATTTACTCCTTGATTTAGTCATTGATTTTATTAGATATATGTTTTTGTTTTACAGTTCATGGATTCTTCTATTTACTATGTTAAAATTTCCTTCTTATTTTTTTCCCACTTATTTTTCCAAAGAATTAAGATGAATACTTGGTCTACTTATTTTTATTTTTTCTCACTAATAAAGGAAAGATTTAAGAATATGAATTTTCAATCCGAGTAGGGCTTTGGCTACATTCCATACATTTACTACTGTGACATTTTATAGTAGTTTAGTAATGCAGTATTTTCTATCAAATGCTCATTGCAATTTTTACCTCCTCTTGCATCCAATATTTGCATATGAGAAAATTTATTTTTTATTGCTAGTAGTTTTTTTATTTCATACATTTTATTTTTAATTTTATTATTAATCAATGAATCAACTGTATGTTAGTGAAAAAAAAATGTCACCTGAGTGAAATCAGCTTGTTTTCCTATCTTTTTAAATTGATGCATATTATAATTTTTCCTTATTATGGGCACATTATTTTTTAATGGGTGAAAATACCTTTTATAAATTTAATACAATTTTCATATTGGGCCTAGGGGTGTAACTCTGGGGTAGAGCACTTGCCCAGCATGCATAAGGCCCTGTCTTCAATCATCAGCACCACACAAAGAAAAAGTAATCAAAAAAATAAAATAAAAAAGAATAAGGAAAAAAAAAAGGATTTTCATCTGGTGCAGTAGATTACCAGTGTTTGAGAGCACAGTGTGGATCACTGGAAAGACCAGATAGGATCTCTTTTTCAGATACTAACCACAAATATATACATAAATTACATGTATTTCCATAATTTAGATATATATGCATATGTACTAATATTTTATTAATTTTGTTTTTACATTATCACTCTTTTGATTTATCTCATCTGTCAAAACCAGTTAGATGTGTTGGAGTGTCTCATAACAGCTGGGTTAATTTCTTCTTATATTTGTTTTCTTATAGTGTATTGCTAATCATTTTGGTTATTTGAGGGTTTTATAGTTTGCTCTGAACTTTTTGGTGTATAAGAATAACTTTGGTATGGCTATATCATTGATGAGTATGAAAATTTTCAAGTCATGTTACTGACTTTTGTCTTTAATCCAACATTTTATTTGAAATATATATTGGTCCTGCTGCTTTTGGCTTCTATTCTATTTATATAGGTAGATGATTGATAGATGGAAAGATAGACAGATATAGATATAGATATAGAGTGTATTTATGTATTTCTCATGCTATTTTTAAGGCATTATTTTTTAAAGCAACATGTACTATTTTGCATTATGACCCAACTAAGTCTTCAACTTTAAATTGGGGAGTTCACCATGGACACATGTGACTGCCCTCCTCTCATTGTGCTGTATGGGGACAGGACAGTTCAGCCAAACTGGGAGGACCTCTGTGGACACAAAGTCCAGATTTAGATCTTGAATCTGCCTCCTATATCTGTGTGACCTCAGGGAGGTGATTTATTCTCTGCCAATTCATCTGTAATACTGAAACAATATTATTAAATTGACTATAAAGAGTCAATTAAAAATCAGTAGATACAAGGCACAGAACAGAAATTGATGCATTGCAGGCACAGTGGTATATGCAATGATTGTTGGCCAGAATTCTAAATGAAATAATAAATATAAAACATAATTCTATACATAATTCTATTATTTTGAATTTGGTGTTTGTGGATCCTTATATTACTTCCTTATTTTTATCTTTTGATATGTAGCTTTTCATTTGCTTCTCTCTGTACTAATAATTTGAAGGGCTAATAAATTGTCTTCATCAGTGGTCATCTGTATGTTTTCCTAAGACATCATTTGAATTATTATTTTGTAATTGTAGTTTTTTAATACTTATCCAATGTATTTCATTTATAATGTTTTTATATGGCTCCTCAATCTTTGTTAATATAATCTGGGGTTTTCCACTGATAATTTTTTAAATTTTAATTTAATTTAATTTTAATTTAATGCGGAATGCATTCCAATTCTTATTACACATATAGAGCACAATTTTTCATATCTCTGGTTGTATACAAAGTATATTCACATCAATTCGTGTCTTCATACGTGTACTATGGATAATAGTAATCATCACATTCCACCATCATTTATACCTCAATGCCCCTTCCCTTCCCCTCTGACCCCTCTGCCCTGTCTAGAGTTCATCTATTCCTCCCATGCCCCCCTCTCCCTATCCCACTATGAATCAGCCTCCTTATGTCAAACCAAACCTTATTTGGTTTTGGGGGATTGGCTAACTTCACTTAACATTATCTTCTCTAACTCCATCCATTTACCTGCAAATGCCATGATTTTATTCTCTTTTATTGCTGAGTAATATTCCATTGTGTATATATGCCACATTTTTTTTATCCATTCATCTATTGAAGGGCATCTAGGTTGGTTCCACAGTTTAGCTATTGTGAATTGTGCTGCTATAAACAATGATGTGGCTGTGTCCCTATAGTATGCTGTTTTTAAGTCCTTTGGGTATAGACCCAAGAGAGGATAGCTGGGTCAAATTCCCAATTTTCCAAGAAATCTCCATACTGCTTTCCATATTGGCTGCACCAATTTGCAGTCCCACCAGCAGTGTATGAGTGTACCTTTTTCCCCACATCCTCGTCAACACTTATTGTTGTTTGTCTTCATAATAGTTGCCATTCTGACTGGAGTAAGATGAAATCTTATAGTGGTTTTGATTTGCATTTCTCTGATTGCTAGTGATGATGAACATTTTTTCATGTATTTGCTGATTGATTGTGTATCATCTTCTGAGAAGTGTCTGATCAGGTACTTGGCCCATTTATTGATTGGGTTATTTGGGGTTTTTTGGTGCTTAGCTTTTTAAGTTCTTTATATACCCTAGAGATTAGTGCTCTATCTGATGTGTGAGGGGTAAAGATTTTCTCCCAAGATGTAGGCTCTCTATTCACCTCACAGATTGTTTCTTTTGCTGAGAAGAAACTTTTTAGTTTGAGTCCATCCCATTTATTGATTTTTGATTATAATTCTTGCACCACAGGAGTCTTATTAAGGAAGTTGGGGCCTAATCCCACATGATGGAGATATGGACCTACTTTTTCTTCTATCAGACACAGAATCTCTTGGTTTTATTCCTCAGTCCTGATCCATTTTGTGTTGAATTTTATGTATGGTGAGAGATAGGGGCTTGATTTCATTTTGTTGCATATGGATTTCCAGTTTTCCCAGCACTATTTGTTGAAGAGGCTATCTTTTTTCCAGTGCATGTTTTTGGCACCTTTGTCTAATATAAGATAACTGTAATTTTGTGGGTTAGTCTCTGTGTCCTCTATTCTGTACCATTGGTCTCCTGGCCTGTTTTGGTGCCAATCCCATGCTGTTTTTGTTACTATTGCTCTGTAGTATAGTTTAAGGTCTGGTATAGTGATGCCACCTGCTTCACTCTTCTTGCTAAGGATTGCTTTAGCTATTCTGGGTCTCTTATTTTTCCAGATGAATTTCGTGATTGGGTTTTCTATTTCTATGAGGAATGTTATTGGGATTTTGATTGGAATTGCCTTAAATCTATATAGTGCTTTTGGAAGTATGGTCCTTTTGATAATATTAATTCTGCCTATCCAAGAGCAAGGTAGATCTTTCCATCTTCTAAGTCTTCTTTGACTTTTTTCTTTAGGGTTCTGTAATTTGATAATAAATTAAAATATACATAAAGTATATTTTCTACATAAAAGGTAACATTTGTTTGTTTTTAACCATACTTGTTAGAGGTAAATCTATGTTTAAACAGACTGAATACAAATACCCATCCTAATATTCCATTATTTCTTAACTTGTATGTTTTCTCTTTTCATTCTTTTCTGAGTTTATGAAGTATGTTATCAAACATTTTTTGAAGATGAAAATGTGTGGCTTCCTTTCAAAATCCTAATACATAGAGAAATGACATCCACACAGAACAACCCTTTGGCACAAAGCAATGTGGATTTTGCTCTAGCAAGACCTGGTTTGTAGTATTAAAGATACTTCTGCAGCATGCATCAATATAGGCTTGTATATTGTCTTCTTTGCCAGTGTGGATCGGATGCCTCTTCTGCTGACCCACCCTGATTCTGTTCTATGTATATAGGTAGATGATTGATAGATGGAAAGATAGATATAGATGTAGATACAATGTGTATTTATGTGTATAAATACACACTGTACTACATCTATACCAACGTGGCAGTGGGGACAGAGACCCACAGAGGGACTGGAGTTCCATTGTTGTTATTGTTGTCCCTTTTATCTCAGTAGGTCCTTGATACAGAAATTGAGTTATAAATGTAACTTTTACATTCACCGTATTTCAGCTGGGTTTTGTAGTGACACCCATCATTGTTACACAGACCACATAGATGACACTATGTGTTAATGGTGAATCTTGTCCTCAACTGTGGAAGGATCACAGGGAAACTGTAAGAATCAACAGCTCAGAGGAAACTATGTGGCCCAAGAAAAAGTTCAGGTTTAACTCCTTCCTGTGCCTGAACTGCATGCCTTCAAATAGGAAGGTCTATGATGCGTTAGTTTTTCTTTTCTTGAATTAATTTAGTAATTCAACCCTTCTGTCAACAAAAATAAATAAAACAGAATACCTGCCATCAGGTTGCTTAAATTGCACAGAAAGGGAGGAAAACATTGTATTAAAAGTTATAGGGCCAGGCATGGGTACAAGCCTTTAATCCCAGCCACTTGGGAGGCTGAGGCAGTAGGATCACAAGGTCAAAGCCAGCCTCGGCAACAGTGAATCACTAAGCTACTCAGTGAGACTCTGTCTCTAAATTAAATAAACTACAAAAGAGGGCTGAGGATGTGACTCAGTGGTTGAGTGCCCCTGAGTTCAATCCCGTGTATTCCCACCCAAAAAGAGTTATACAACATTAAACATAAAAAGCATTTTAAAGAATTCAGGTTGCCTGTTGACAGGGAGAGTAGGTGGAGCGGGGCCAAGTGGGCTGTCGGTAAATAAGTTCTGAACAATTCTCTGGACCTAAAAGCAACAATGAGAGGCCGGTAACCACGGGTGTGAATATATCTATGAAGGCTGGATCACTCACATCTAAGGCCTTTTCCGTTCTGAACTTCTGTGAGAAAGAAGAAATTTAAATAATAATGTCTTGGAACACCACTAACCTGAGTTGCCCTTCTCCCCCAAACGTTCATCTCTTATGCAGTCCTCAGGGTGCTCCCCCACCTCCAGCAATCTCTTAGCCCTATTCGCAGTGGCCCTGTGGTCTCAGCTTTTACCTACACCATTGTTATTTCTCTGCATGCATGTTGTGACCTCTTAGGAGAGTCAGCTCCAGGAAGAAGCGAGAGCTGGTCTTTGAGTTCCAGATGCGTAAGGCAACCTGTCTCAGAACTGCCTTCTTCCAGAGAGTGGAATGATGGGACTGCCCCTTTTTTGTTTATATGCCTCCGTATAATTTGACTTATTGCCTTGAGTATTTAATGTTCTGCCTTCATTATTAAGCAAGTCAGTGAAGGAAGAGAAAAGGAAAAAAAGTTAAAAAAAAAAAAAACAGAAAAAGAAAAGAGAGGAAAATAATTTTAAAAGGACAAAAAAGGTTGTTCTCAGTACTCTGCCTCAGCGCTCTGCCCAGAGAGACACTGTAACTACTGTTGAACAAGTCAGGTCTCCAAATTCCCGATCCTGGCTTCCACCCTTTGGGGTCACCTCTGTCATTTTGCCCAGAGACAGAACCATCGGCATGTCTACAACTGAATTTTACTCTGCTTATTCTGGCCCCACCACACCAAGGACACTCCCAAACCCACAGAAGCTTATTATTTCTTCCCTCGACTTCCAAAGGGGGAAAGAACTGAAACCCACAGATAACAGAGGAGGGCTTCCTCTCAGGCTGAGGGCCCCAAGCACAGGGACAACAGGGCCTCCCGTCCTTCCCGCCAGCTCCTGGCCTACAGCAGAACGGACACTCTTGGTGGTTTGAGGCTGAGGGCTGAGATCTTTTTGCAACTTGGGATCTTCAAGTGCTTCCCCAATACCCAAAGCCGCAATTTCCTCTGCCACAGCGGAAGCAGCTGAGTCAGGATGCTGATGAAGGGGTTGAGTTTGTGTTTGGTTCCAGCCCTGTCTCCCTCTTGAGCCCTCTGGCTCCCTCCTGGACCCATTTCCCCTTCTCTGCCCAGCTACCCAGCCATCGCTCTTGCTACAATCCCATTAAGACTTGCAGAGAGGGTCCTGCGAATTTGCACAAGTGCCTGAGTTTCCCTGAAGGCTGAGAGGTTGGGAGGCACGAGGGGCCCCTGGATAAGTTGCTGGAGCATGCTGGACGCACCATGGCTTCTTGCCCACTTGTAAGTGAGCACAGGAATTACTGCCCACAGGGGAGAGGGGACGGTTAATGAATCGGCATGGGGCACGAACTGATGCCCCATATCAGCTCTTCACGGCATTTCGGTTCCCCTGGGGCTTGCTCCCTGATCATTCCTTCACAGGCCTTTGCCTGTGCCTCCAACTAAACCAGAGGTATGGCTTAATAGGAGAGTCAGGTAACAGCCGTGCTCTCTCCCCGTGACCACCTCTGAGCCACGACCCTGGCCTTTGTTATCTCACCTCTTGGAGGCAGTGATGGGGAGGGGGAAGCGAACACTCCAGGATTTGTGGAGACTGCCAGGCACGAGATATCCGATACGCAGGAGTCTCCAGCTCAGCTTAGAGGAGTCTCTCATCACCTCCACACAATCTGGCCTTTGTCTCCTCTTCAAAAAGGAACGGTCTCTTGCCTGGTGTTTTCACCAAGTCCATTAGCGGGCAGATGGATCTTAAAATCTGTGCCACCAGAGCACGGGCGTTCTGCAGTCACACGTCACCAAGCCCACGTCTGGCAGGTTACACCGGTCTTATGAAAAAAGGAACTAACAACACAAAGAAAGCCCTCCACCAGCAAAAGACAAGATGAAGAATAAGGCGAGGTGCTCCATGAGCGCTTAATGCATAAATTGATTTGTTGCTCTTTTCTTCCAGTCTCAGGTCCCCAGCCTGAATCTTGAGTCTACTCCTTCTCCCTGGACAAGTGTCTAATACTTTGAGAACATTAAACATTTGGAAGGATGAGAATAAAGGGGAGAAAGAGTAGAACAGGATCAGCCACATGCATTCCCTGGCTTTCTCCTGGACCTGGGCTCCACACGAGCTGAGTTTGCTGAGTGTGTACTATTTCTCAGGCACTTGGCTCCTTCCAGGAACTCACTCATCTAATCTTCACAGCAAGCCCGTGAGAAGGGTACTCTGGTGACTCCTGTAAAGTGAGGAGTGCCAGGCTCTGTAGGGTGGCTGAGCTTACCTGCAGTCCCCAGATGCTGCTGGGTCCCAGCTCAGGCTCCGGATCTGACCTCTCCATCGCAGCCTCCTCAGCTGTCAGCCTCTGATCTTGATCTTGAAGATCTCACACCCGACTCCGAGTCCCCCTTTCCTCCTCTACAGCACAAGGCGGCTGAACAAAATATTCTCTGCATTCCCTTCGACCCTCATCTCTTTACGGATCTTTCATCTCTTATCTTCTCTGTTGCAAAGGGAGAGGATTCAGTAAAGCCCAATTTTCAATTCCCAGAAAAGTTAGTGAGATTCCATGCTCAACTTTAAATATATAAACATTGGCTGGCATCTCCAGACTGCCACAAAACCAGAGACTTTCCTATAAGTTGTCACCCTGCCCCACCCATCAGTTCCTCACTGCCCCTGCTTTGGTATAAACCAAAGCTGGATAATGTTACAAACAGAAAGTGCTTCTTCTTGCTGTCATATAGTCAGATCCACACACGCTTAAATAACTTCCTGGGAGACTCCTATTACACACACACACACACACACACACACTTATTTATTTTTTATCTCCACTGTACTGCTTCCCTGATGCTCACAGACAGCCTTGGACACGCCACTTCAAGACATCTTTATAAAAAATAATGTTCATTTCTCATCTCACAGCCAAAGTGACAGAGAAAGGCACCTATTTCATTTTAGCACATTTCATTTCTGAACACAACATATGCAGATTCCAAAGCCCCAAACCAGCCCCTCACATTCTGTTGTGGTTGCATGGAGTTGACCAGGAAGGGTGGGAGGTGATGCTATTTTAAGTTTTTGTAAAGCACCAAGAAAAAGTGCAGAAATACATCCAGACCCTTAGGCTTGTGCAGAGGTAATCCAAAGACTTTATTCAGAGAAACAGCAAGCTGACGTTAGAACCACTGCTTTGATAAGCAGCTACTTAAAAGAGAGAGAGAGAAAAAAAAAATCAGCCTACTTTATTATAGAGAGGGATTCTCAGGTCATGGGCAGGCAACTCCCAGGAGGAATTTAGGAAGGACTCTGCAGCAGCAGCATGCCCAGCCTTGAATGTGACTTCAAATTCAGTTTCCAAAAGGGGGATTCAGCAGGCGTGATTGAAGTGTCTCTGAATCTACACATGCAGAAATATGCTGCCGAGGAATCTGGACATCTATCTTGGTCTTCAGATAGCTGCTAACCTTGTGGCTGCCTTTGGATGCTTTAAAAATGGACATGTCTGCTTTCTTCTCCCCAAATATGTCGTGCTGGATTTAAGAAGCAGAAGATGAACATTGACAGGTGTTGGGAGGGATGGAGGGAAATGAGTCAAAAATAAAATTCTTAGGGATCCTTGTTTTTTATTCTTTGACTTGATTCAGATTATAGGTAGAACTCTAACTCTAAAAGGCATAAATGATAAAGACAATAGGTTTCCTTCTCATTGAACAAGAAGTGTAACACGGGCATGGCTTCAAAATTGGTTCATTCAATGGCTCAAATGTATTGTCAAAGATTCAGGTTTTTTCCTCCTCTTTCTAATTATCATCTTCAGTCCATCAGTGTTGTCCTCAATTTCACCTTTTCATCGTCACAAGGTGGCTGCTGAAGTCCCGGACATCACCTACAGATGTTACAGCTTTCTTTTCCCGAGTATCTTTTTTAAAGATAAGAAATCTTTCCTAACCGTAAAGAAGAAAGACGTGGCAAAAATTACGTGCAGTCACACAGGGAGGCTGCTGGGATTCAGATTCAGGATCATGTCCTTCATTATTTATAGGCCAGAGTTTTATCATATTTCTATGACATAGCGAGGGTCATGAAATCACCAAGACCAACTCAGACCAATCAGGACTATTCTCCTGAAGCACATGACCTTGTAGTGCAGGGCGTATGCCCAAATCACCCAGTTCTCCAGGCAGTTGGAGGTTAGACAGGGAGGAGTGGACGTTATCAAGACAACACGAGGCGTCTGCGGTACTCCATAACGCGGAGCCTTTCTGTACTGTGATTAGCCCGACATTCACAAAGACACAGAAGGAAAGGATTGGCAAGTATGGGGGCATTTGTTTTCTTCCACCTACCACAACTCTGTTTCCCAAGTTGCATATGTTCATGGGAAACAAGGGCGGGAAAGTCATGTAACCACAGATACTGTTGGATCTAAAAAAATCCAGACTCTGCAGACACTCTGCATTTTGGAATTGGAATAGTATAAAGGCTGGATGAGCAGAGTATAGACTCTGAAGCCACAGTGCTGAGGGTCACATCCTGGATCTACTATGGACTGTGGGCAAATGTCCCCTCATCACAGGAATAACAGCACTTACTTTGTTCAGAAGACAAAAGGAGTCCACACGAGTGCAGGATTTAGGACAGTACCTGCCACAAAAAAACGTTGTTGGAGATGTATCAGCTGTGATCATTTTATCTGGCAAATGCCTTACATTTTCACCCGGAAATCCTTTGGAATCTCCATCCTCAGGTTCACTATCTATTCAAGGATATTTGCTGAGTAAAAGAAATAAATAAAAAATGATCCCTTTCTCCACTGTATTTACTTTGACCAAAAGATAATTAAAATCTTTCTCTGGTTAGTTTTTTAAAACCACAATCCAATCAAAACTTTAGCAGACAGATGGGCTGTGGATGTTTACTAAGTTGAAGACTCATGCGGGCAGGGGCTGCATTTATCTCCCACAGTACCTACAGCTACGGATTCAGACCTGAGCTGGGTGTATGTTTTGTTTCGTTTTGTTTTTGAACAAGTGAGTGAGTGAACACCACGCCTCTGATCACTCTGTTAAGTCAACTGCAGTAGGTACTGTCCACAGCAAAGGCCCATTTCCCTCTGGAGAATCTCAGTCTTCTTCAGCTCTTTCATCAGCCCGAATTTCACCAGCCTCCTTCTCCATCCCTCCTCCCTCTGTCCCACTGAACTTGAATGAATTCACAGCAAAGTGACACAAGCCAAAAAAGACACTGCTTCTGCCACATGGAGTAAGTTGCTCCAGACTTACCCTTTGCCGTGGCTGAATCATTTCCTCTAAAATGATGCTAGAGTTCTAACCTCCCTCATCTGTGAACGAGACCTAAGTGTAAACGGGCAGATGATCAAGTTAAGAGGAGGTCATTAGGGTGGCCCTAGTTCAGGGGCTTATGTCCTTAGGAAAAGGGGAAATGAGGACACAGAGATACTGACGGAAGCTGATGTGAAAACACCGGGAGGTTTCCATGTGTCAGTGAAGGACCCCCTGAGCTAGTGGAGACCAGGAAAGAAGCAAGGGGCAGGCTCGGACCTAAAAGGAACCAAACCTGCCGATCCCCTGCTTTCAGACTTCTGGTCTCCAGAGCTGTGAGACACTCATCTGTTGCTTAAGCCCCTCAGTTTGTGGTATTTGATTATGGCAGCCTTAGCCAATAATTCACCATCCTACTAAAAACGATTATTAGACTGGACAAAATATATGAGGGAACTGGTTTTCGGTATTGGAGAACAAGCCGTGATTCATGAGAGGAAAGGGAACGTCTGAGACAGATAAAAGCTGTGAGAAAAAATCCCATCGGATCTGGTGTACGAGATCTGCAACGTGGGGCGTTTCGAGGAAGTGCCTCTGGATTAAAAGAAGTGACTGATAGAAAACTGAACCCAAAAGATGGATGAGTGCCAGAAATATGAAATGCATAGGTACAGGTAAAAACGACTTTCATGCCATTTTCTTAATGTCCTTTGAAAGACAACAAATATTTGAATGAAAATTATGTCAGTTAATTAGAGGGTTTATATTAGGAGATGTAAACTATACATCAAGAGTAAAAGGAAGAAAGTACATAGGATACAGGGGTTTGCCATTGTAAGATTTTTATATCTTATGCAAAGTGACACAATATTAACTCTAGTCCTTCAGTTGTGAATTAAAGTTTTATATTATAATCCCTGGGGATTGTAGTTCTTTCAAAATCATCTTTAATTCCTAAAAAGAAGTACACAGCTGAAAAACCAATAGAGGACACAAAATACTGAGAAAAATTTAATCAACTCACTAGAAGGAAGGAAAAGAGAAATGGAGGAACAAAAAAAATGGTGGGATATAAAAAGATATAGCAAGATAGTCAAATTAAAGCCAAGTATGCTAATAGTTACATTAAAGTCTAAAAAAAATAAACATTGACTAAAAGGTGAGATTATCAGACTGGATAAGAGAGCAAAGAGATGCACTTTGCCTACACAGGCACAGTGAAAGTAAAATGGTGGTGAGCAGGTTTATTATGTAAAGAATAAGCAAAAAACCAAAAATAGAGCTAATATTTATACTAGAAAAGTGATGCACTTTAATACAGGAGAATTGCCAAAGATAAGGCAATTTATCAATTTCAATATAATAAAAAGTCAGGTCTCCAGAAGAGAAAACAATCCTAAATGGGTATGTACCTAATAATGCTTTAAAATACAAGAACCCAAAGTGACAGAATTAAAGGGAAAAACAGACAAATCCATTATTGGGATTTGAGATTTTTAATACTTCTCTCTCTTAATCAACTAGATATATCATCATCATGGATAAAGGTGATCTGAGCTACACTAACAACCAGATGACTTTAATTGAAATATATAGAACGTTCCACCCAACAACAGTAGAACAGAGTATTTTCAAGCACAGATGGAACCAAGATGGACCAAATGCTAGACAATAAGTCTTGATACATTTCAAAAGATACAAATATTACAGTGTATGATCTCTGGGCACAGAGTAAAAAGAAATCATATATCTATAAACCCCCAAGGAATGTAGAAATTAAGACACATATTTCTAAATCATCTATAAATAAAAGAGATAACTAAAATATTTTGAATTAATATTATAATACACAAGTTTATAAGATGTAGCTAAAGCAGTGCTTAGCAGGAATATTTACCACTGAAAGCTCATATTAGAAAAGAAGAAAAAATTTTAATCAATGATTTAACCTTCTACCTTAAGAAGCTGGAACAAGCCATCCTCCATAAAGTAGAAGACATAAATTTCTCCAGTGGATCAGTTAAATTGGTCTAACTCTCTGAAGCGAAAATAACTAGGAAGTGAGGGGAGGTTACAAATTATTGTTATCAAGAATGAAATGAAGCTATTACTAAATATGCTACAAGCATTAAAAGGCTAATAAGGGGCTATTATCAAAACCATTAAACAATTAGAAAAATAGATAAATGCATTGAAAAGTCAATTTATCAAAACTAATATAAAAAGAATTAGAAAAATCTGAATGACCCTATTTCTACTGAAGAAATTTTACTCATCATCAAAATCCCTCCCCAAAAGACAACTGTAGGTCCAAATCGTTTGGCTGGTGAATTCAATCACACACTGCACAAAATTCAATCAGAAACAAAACAAAAAAAGAAGATGCAGGAATAGTGAATAAGCCCAAGAAAAAGATGTTAATATAAGCATTCTTCAGGAAAATGCAAATCAAACTCTGGTGATGTGTGTACTACTTCACATACATTAGACAGGCTGAAAACTAAAAGACCTGTGGCAACACAAAGTGCTGACAAATATGCAGAGAAATTGGAACTTTTAAACATTACTTGTGTGATAGTCTTTTATAAAACTTTCTGGCACTTTCTTGTAAAGTTAAACATCAACTCCTATGACCCACCCATTCCACTCGTAGGTTTTAATCTAGGAGAAAAAAAAAACTCACAGGATCCTGAAGATACTTATGCAGAATGTCTGTAGTACCTTAAAAAACAATAGTTCATTAAAAAATAATAATATTTGGAAAAATCAAATATTCTTAAACAAATAAATTAGATAAAATATAGTATATTCATACAATGGAATACTCCTGAGCAATAAAAATGGAACAAGCCACTGATAAGTTAACCCATCTCACAAACATCAAGTTGATGGAAAGAGGCAAGATATAAAATGTAATTCCATTTTCATGAAGTTCATGAACAGGCATAACTAAGTCCATGATGATCGTCTATGGGGGCCAAGGTAATCACAGAAAGGCATGAGCAGGCATGGGTGGTAAACCAGCTCTCTGGGGGAAATGCTGAATTTATGATAGTGCCACTGATTTCCCACCAGGTGTTTTTTAAGATGCCAAGGTGATATCACTGAAGAAAGATTTGAGAACAGATGTGCAGAATTACCTGTAGGATTTGGCTGTAAAACACTACTGGCCTTGGGGTGATAGAAATGCTTTGTCCCTTGGCTGGGTTGGTTGTGGTGACATTGGTGTACACATTTTCTAAAACTCAATGCACTGGATAATTAATATCTGCATATTCCATTATGTATAAACTTTACCTCATTAAAAAAATAAAAACTCAGAGATTATCCCTGGCTACGGGCAATAAGAAGACAAAAAATGTCCTTGAACCAGTGGGTCTTCCTTCTCTGCAAAATGACAGGCACAAGAGAGGTGACCAAGAGAGATGTCGTGGGTAGTGCATGTAGCACTCTCCTTGCTGTCTGCTCTGTTCATAACTCCCTGCTGCTGTCCCTGGAGTTGGCTTGATTATGTACATAAAAATGATTCGTCCTAAAAATGAAATATGCCTCATCTCCCATGCTGATAGGAAACTCCAAATAGAAGCTTGCCCTTCTCCGATCAGGTGGAGAGTTGGGCTCGTAATTCTGTGAAGTTCTTCTAGTGTGATTTCATCTTATTCCCATTCTCTCTCTTTTTTAACATATGTATATATATGACATAAATTCACATATATGAAATGGGTATATGTATGTAAATGCACACATATATATGCATTTTATCTTTGTCTCTGGCTTCCAGAAATGACAAGTTATGTTTAGCTAAATGTATTCATTCATTCTTAAAATTTCCCTCAGTGTCAACTTTATTTTTGGACTGCTCTATGAGGCCATGTGTAGCTAGTTAATGCAAACCCTTTGAAAATAGTGTTAATGACCAAGCAACTAAGAACTCGGCAGCAAATCATGAAATACTCATCCTTCACCAAGGGATTCTGGAACAGAACCTAAATCCTGCTTCCATATTGTGAGGATAAGACTCCTCCCGTACAAACCTCCCTGTAGACTCCACCAGCCCTGGGGTGGATAAAAGCTCTCCCTTATTAAGGGATTTGTTGCTGAGCATTATATGGTATTTCATTTTATTTTGGGTCAGAGACTTCAAAGACTCATCTCTCTATTTTTTTCCATCTGTAAAATCCCCATTATCTCTCCATATAGATCTGTCATTGATATGGGTCTATAAATACACACGGCTTTGTTTATATAGACATACAATATGTGCACCGGATTGCTGTCTCTGTTGTACGCACACCAGGATGATCGTCGGAGAAAACTTTTGAAAGCCAAATTTGATACAGAGCAGAAGCAGCTGGCAGTGGGGAGAAAGAGTCACCCATCATTCAGTATAAAAAGGCTGGGTGAGGCCTGGATACTTCAAATGCCATGTTCCCTGGGGACAGGAAGGCTGAAGCTTCAGGAAAGAAAAAAAGGACAGACAGACAGACAGACACACCCACGCACACATACATTCAGTCCCTCTTTTGTTTAGTTGTTTTCTACCAGTAGAAACATGCTCAAAGTAAAAATGTCTCAGCAGAGGGACCTCACAGGCTAGCTCTGTCTCCTGCCTAAGAGAGCCACTTGCTCCTAAGCAAAGCCTTGGGACTAAGAAAAGACAAAAAAGAGAATCATTAAAATAAATTAGAGGGTGATGGGGGATGGGAAGTCATGCCTGGCCCTGTTGCTCAGCCTGAGGCTCCCAGGCTTGAAAAGACAGGGCTGGGCAGGATTATTCCAAGTAGACTGTCTTCTTCAAACCTTGTCCCCCAACAACGGTGATGCACATGCTGCACCCAGAGCCACGGCCATGTCCCTGTGCCCTGAGGCCCTCTGGTATGATAGTTTTGCGAGTACGTAGCAATAAATGCTGGAGTGCATGTATTTTCAACAATTCCATATACTTTTCTCAGTTCTTCAAAGTTTACAAGAGTTTGTATTCACTTATTTTACTAAGTAGATCAGTACTTCTCCACAAGAGTGATTTTTCCTGCTGAGGGACATCTGGCCTTGCTGTAGAGATTTTTTTTTTTTGCCAAAGTCAGGGATGAGTGTATGCCCCTGGCATCCCATGTAGGATTGACAATTGTAATGCAGGACACCAAGATACATATAAATTTTAGGTAAACAAAGGCTAATTTTGTTTTAAATATAAGAAGTTCCCAAATACTGTACAGGCCATATTTACCCTAGAAAATTATACATTGTGACTCTGGAATTCAATTCTCTCTAGATTTCCTATGTTTTTATTTGCTGGGTGCTGCAAAACATTCTACAAGGTATGGAACAAACGGCCTCTTCCTATCCACAAAGAAGTTTCTACCCCCAAAATGTGAAGAATCCTTAGTGAGTTCCTGGAACCTGTTGTAGATGGTGGTAGATGATTAATAAATGCAGGTCAGATGCTTTGGAAAAGCTGACTTTAAATTCTGAGCAGTCATTCAGAATATAACACAAGTCAAAAGAACACATGTCACAGAGTTGTCAATGCACACATGTGCTAAAGGCTTTCAACCTAACCTGAGGCCTCTCAGAACTGGTGGCCCCCTTAGTTCTCCGCAGAATGGGCTGGGAAGTGTCGGTTATAGGTTGCATCATGGTCCTCAAAAATGTCAGGTCCTTATCCCTCCATCCTGTGAGTGTCATCTTATTTGGGAAAGGGATCTTTGCAGGTGTGGCTGAGTGAAGGATATTGAGATGAGATTATTTTAAGATTTCTAGTAAGCTTTGAATGTCATCACAAGTGCCATTGTAAGGAAGAGGCAGAGGGAGATGGAACCCACACAGAGGAGAAGCCAGTAGGGTGGAAGGCAGAGGGACACACAGAGGTGATGGGGGACGCCAGCAGCTACTAGCATCCAGCAGAGGCAGGAATGGATCCTCCCCTAGGGCCTGTGGAAGGAGCACACCCCACAGAACCTGATTCCAGCTCTGGCTTCCAGAACTGTAACAGAACACATTTATGTTAATGCAGTGTTCTCCAGAGGAGTGAAGTCCGAGACAACTCTTTCTAGTGGGCTGTGTCCCAGAGATGGAATAAACATGGCCCCCTGGGTCCAAGAGAGGGAACCAGAGGCAGATGGGTTTTGTTGATCTCCACTTTGTTTCCTCATGAGAGATAGTTCTAGTGATAGATTGTGAGCTTGGTTATGGTGGGTCACTGGAAAACATGCTTCTCCTCAGGTCCCCCTTTGATTTTAGTAAGAAACACATGTGCGTGTCCAGGCACCGTGAAGACCATGTCTAGAAATTTGGAAGGAAGTCACCTCAGTGGAGGGTTAGGCATGCCTGCCCCCCAGCAACTGTGACTCAGCTCAGCCAGGCCTGACCTGCTGTCTCTTGGGGGACATAAGACTTTGTGTCACATGGTCCCCTCTAGGGCTTAGGCCAGGGGATTGAGGAAAATGAATTTCTGGTTCAGAGGGGAAATACCTTATTTTGTGTGCTGTGCATGACTTCTGGAAGGTCAGTCCTTTGGGTTCCTTGAGAATATCTTGCAAAGAGACGAGTCCCAGGGGACTGCTGCACATCTCTTTGCAAGCCTAAAGACATTTGGCTGCACTCTCAGGATGAGTGGCCAACAGCAGAGAAAGTCCACACTTGTATTTAAAAAAATAAAATAGGAAGTCATGAGGAAGTTCCAAGAGTGATAAGAAGTCCTTATCTGTTCAATAGCTAAAAAACATCCTGTGGTTATTATAGGGCAACAAATGGAGTCTCTGGGACCTGCTCTGGGTCTGCACCTCGGGTCATAATCCCAACTCTTCTCTAGATGAACCTGGGGCTTGGGTGTTTTTCCAAACCACCTGTGGGCTTGACCAATCCACAGTCATCCCTCTGCTGAAGATGACTCCCAGTCGCCCACTCTACTAGAACACCATCGGGTGAACAGTGGTGACGGGGTGTGGGGAGAGCAGGGTGTGTAGTTGTCGGGTGGCCAAGGCTCAGCAGCTGGATCTTGCTGGGCCTGAATATTCCTCGAACAACATGAAGACGGCCAGAGTTCACGGAGTGCTGAACCTCACCTCCAAGAGGCAGGATGTCACCACACAGGCCTGCTCCAGATGGCCTCTTGAATGACTCACTGCTGTTTACCAGAAAGCCAGGTCCTGGGGTCAGGCTCCGGAGTGTGGAGAAGAGCTTCCATTCTTGGGTTACACCGAGACTCTACCATAAACTAACTTTGCAACATTAAACAAATTGCCATTGACCTCTAGGAGCTTCGGCTTTCTAAAATTGGAAGAAAAATGTCTGAATTACAAAATGATGAGGATAATGTAAGAAAATGTACTTAAAATGCTGGAGTATAGAGCCTCATCTATGCTAAATACTCAAAAAATAAGGTTATTATTAGATGTTCACTCAGGGCATTGGAGAGTGAGCCAGAAGAGGTGGGTAGGGAATCACTGTTTTAATCCACCCTGTACTAAAGTCCAATATAAAAAATCCACACATACACACACACACACACACAATATTGTTCTTAATAATGTATATTATCAGTTTGTCCAGTTTGGCCTGACATTGTGGACATATTTTTTTTTATTTCCTAGAATAATAATATATTGGCTTACTACCTCAAAACGGTCATTATACAGCCATTTCCTTCCATTATAAGAGGGAAATGAGAAAACACAGCTCTATGCAATCAAAAGAACACTTCCAACAAATAAAATTGCTTATTGGCCCATCTCAGTTGGGTTAGGCTGAATCCTTATTTTTTTTTTTTTTTTAGTTTTATTGATTTTATTTTTTTAAATACATGACAGCGGAGTGCATTACAATTCTTATTATTATGCTAAGCAGCTGTCCCTTGCTTCATTTATAGAACCCCACCTGTCATAAGGAATGCAAAACATGCTCTACAAATACATGGGATCCTGTGTGTGTGTGTGTGTGTGTTTAAAATATCTGGACCCCACAATCCCTACCATTTTGTGTTAAAGTCAGCTAATCCAAAATCTTTTACTTTGCAAAACTTCAGCTTGAACACAGAAGACGGCAAGCTACGCACAGCGTGCAGATGGAAGCTGGTATTTTATTTCCCATTCTTCTCACCTTCCCAACCCTCACCAGTCAGAGGCAGCGCGTGAAGGTGCCCTGGTGGCCCTTTCATTCTGACATCCTAAAGCAGGGCCACTGGCTTTGCTTCTTTTGCAGGGCCACTGGCTGAGGGTCTTGGGGGAGGTTTCTAGCTCACCTCTTCCCTGTGCAACGGCAATAATAAATGATTTCTCCTAGCTTGTGCTCTTTCTAATATGCTCTGCTCCCCACCTCTGGGTCCAGAGTGCAAGTTAAAAATATACCTGACCTGGCTGCTCCCCTCCATTAGTGACTCCCTCCTTGCTAGGGCAGGGCTTCTCAACCTCAGCACCAACAACATCCTGGGCTGGATGACTCTTTGGGGGCTATCTTGTATTTTGTAGGAAGGTGAACAGCACTGTTAGCTTTAGATTTGATGCTAGTAGCAACTTCAATTTGTGACACCCCAAAATGTCCCCAGGCGTTGCCAAATGCCCGCTGGAGGATAAAATCACCCCTAGTTAAGAGGATTGCCCCACTATCCTGTAAACACTCTGAGGACCAGGATCCAGTCTCTCCTGGTCACTGTTCACATACAAGTAGCTGCACAATGCCCAGCATAGCACTCGTACCCAATAAATATTTATTTAATGTACCGTTTAAAAAATAATTCTCCTCTGGAAGAAAGGAAGTTTCTCCTTTGGAGCCCTTTAATTTGTGGAGACCAGAAGTAGGCCTTGCTGACCTCTTTTGTCCAGACATCAGTGGGCCTTAATTATAGGATGGACGTACTAGATTTTGAGGTTAATTTCATCAATCTCCTGCCTGGATGCAAGTTTATGCTTGAGCATTCTGGGCAGACAATTGTCATTAGCTCTCAACACATGATCATCAAAATAGTTTTAAAGGAAAGAAAAGGGGGCCTGGAGCCAGCAAGTCCCAGGCTGGTCTCTGGGCTTCCAGAAGAAGCCCAGCCAGGGCATGTAGGGAGTAATGGTACAGACACGCAGCTCAGTGCTGAAGGAGTTAACAGGAGTGCCCTGGAGTATGAAAAGCTGCTGACAAAATCAGGACTATTTAGTCTACAGGAGAAGACTGAGCAGCAATCTGATCTTGGGGCTTTAAACTACCTGTAGCCTGAGGCCACTGCAAACAATGCAGATGGATGGCCTGCTGGAGGTGAGTGGACAGGCCCCAACTTGTGTCAACTGAGAGGGGGTTGCTTGTTAAAGGAATTTAAGTAGGCACTTTCTAGGCTATAATTTCAACTAAGCTTTTGGAGCAAGGCTGAAAGTAAAAAGTAAAACAAACTTTGCTTAGGGACGGTCCCTAAATTTCTCACTAATAGGCTATTTACCATGGATTTTAGTTCAGGATTCAAGTGAGACATTGTAGACAATCTGGTTTATTCTCTAGGCTCCAGACAAGATAGTATTTGAATTACTGTGAATATTTGCTTCTGCTTAACACACACACACACACACACACACACACACACACACACACACACTTTCCTGATGTTCCCCATCATACATAATGTTAGATGGCCCTTTACTTCTAAGGTCTATTTCAGAATTGCTTCTCTTACTGGTGTTTGTACATCTGGTTAACTCTGCCTTTGTTTAGATGGATTACCGAATGTTGCAAGAGAATTGAGATGTCCTAGTCCAATCTCTTTGTTGTGCAGAAGATGAGGCTGCGACTGAGTTTCAGAGAGATTTAGAATTCCGGGGTCCTAATCCCGGTTCAACCTCCAACAAGTTTCCTTGGGTAGTATAATAAAAAGCTGTTGTAAAGAATCAGAGAGTCCTAGGAAGTTAGATCAGAGCACCAGAGGTGAAGCATTTGGGATTCCTCAGGGGCAAGAAGCCTTTCTCAATCAAAACATGAAAAAATGAAGCCCCAGACAGTGATGCGATTATTTTCTCATTATTTTTTCCACGGGTACTAGCTATGTAGTACCATTCTAGATGCACCGAAATCAATTATTCACATACAGTAGACATTTTAGGTATCGGGGACTCACTCTCTAGAACAGGGGTTGTTAAACATTTCCCGTGAATATTTTCAGCTTCGTGGCCACCTGGTCTCTGTTGCAACTACCTCTCCACTTGTGTAGCGGGGAAGCAGCCACAGACACCACTTAAATGAATGAGTGTGGATGGATGTTCTTCAATAAAGCACTGTGTAAGCAGACTCTGCATTTGGTCTGTGGGTTACAGTTTGCCCACTCCTGCTCTAGTGGAATCTCGATGAACGAGGGCTGGGTCCATACAAGAGAAATACACTCACCAAGAGTCATTTAAGGACTCCTACAACCACTCAGCAGGGAAAGGCCTTGGCAAGTTCCAGGTCCATCTACAGTCTCTCCATGAAGCCAACGAGGACAGATCAGCAGGCCCGTTGGTTTCATTGGGCCACATACCCACCACTCGAAGGACAGTCCCACCTTGAGGACGTCGCCTGCATGAAAACTGAGGAACTCCAGCAAGAAGGGGAAATGAATACTCGCCCACCACAGCCTCATTCTCAATGTAAAAGGACTCGTTCTTTCTGAATCCTGGCATCCGAGCACTGGAGAAAATGTCTGAAAACAAAGCAACCTGGATTCAGTTGTAATTTAAAATGCCTCAGATCCTGAAATCTCCACCCCAGAAGTATGGTGAGGGGGTCAGGGGAGACTCTGTCCACATTGCAAATAGCCACGTTTGACTTTTCAATCTTCATGTTTAACCAGAACTACGCCAGCAGCTCCGTGAAGGTAGGAACTATGTCCTGGTTTGCTCCCCCTTGTCATGCCCAAGACCCCAGAGAGTGTTAGGCATGTGTCCGTCCATTCATTCAGCCACTGATTCTCTCATTCATTTGCCTAACAAATATTGGAGAGCCTTCCCTGGACAGACGTTTTGCTGGGCGTTGGGAATCCACTGGTTGGTTAAAAAGCTGACAAAGGCCCTGCCCTTGTGGGACTGAATATATGGAGGGTAGGAGAAGAGATTTTAAGAATTAAAGAAATGTGAAAGTATAATGTGGTAGATGCTGCTAAGTAGCAGGAGAGGCAACCATCATAGACACAAGGAACAGGAGTTGTGGATTTGTTAAAAGGATCTCAGGGAAGATTCACTAAGGAAATGAAGATTCTACGGAGCCCAGAAAGAGAAGAGAGAAGGGGTAATGGGAAACAGCATTCCCAGCAAAGGGGACAGCATGTGCAAAGGTCATGTGGCATAAGGGAACATGAAATAAGTCAGTGTAGCTAAAGCATTGAGAGGACTCGAAATAAAGAACCAGATGAAGTTGGAAAAATGGGATGGGAACAAAATGGTTAAAACCTTGTAGAACGAGGTTAATATTTTGCATTGATCCCAAGAGTCTTGGGAATCAGAATAGGGAAATATAATTCAGACTGACATCAAAGTTAGATCTCCAATTGGAGAGGAGAAGATGGAGTGAGGGTTAGCCAGGGTATGCGGCACAGGAAGAGACAGGACAGGACAGGACAGCAGAAAGGGGCCAGAAAGGTTTGGTAAATTGTACTCATGGCCTGCTTCTTTCCTCTCAGAGTTTCCAGTTGGTTGGATAAATAGGACAAAAAGGCACTTAAAAATAATAACAATACAACTCAAACTAAGGAGCTGAGCATGACCACTGACTGAAGGGCCCAGAGGACATGAGTAAATCAGGAGCCCCCCCTGGGGTCCCAGGTTGCCTGAGAGCACTTTGCAAGCACCACGCTGACCACCCCACTTGGGCAGCTGCAGGTGAGCAGGTACCCGGGTACCTGACCTCGTAGTGGAACGCATCTTCAGGACCCCACACAGCTCCAGAGTGCATAAGAGCGTTGCACAAGCCCTGTGCACACCTGGGCCTGGGCCTGACGACCTCTCGGTGTTGGTGTTATGGAGAAAAGTGGGATAGGCTGAGGCAGGAGCTCAGCCTAGGCAGGGAGAAAGGGAGATGCATGTGCAAGAGGCTGTGTGGCACGGTGGAGGGAACATCAGGAGGCCTTGGAGATCTTTCATCTTGTCTTTGTCTCTTATTTTGCTGAGTGATCTAAGATGTGTTGCTAAACTTCTCTCAGCTTCAGTTTCCCCATTTATTAAATTGGGGGGAATAATAACAACGTGTGTGTGTGTGTAAGAGACAGAGGGAGAGAATCAAATGAGAAATGCACTTGAAAGTGTGTGTACTTTGGACACTAAAGCAGTAATATATATTGAATTTTTCGGGGGCCCTCCCACAGAGCACTACTGAATAGCACTCAGTGGAGTTCTAAAGCTATATATGTTTTTGAAAGTCCTGGGGTGATTCTGATATGTTGCCAGTCTTGGAAATTATACATCTAAGTCTCCAGAAAAGAAATGAATTTGAAAGTTTTGGCAAGAAGCTGGAGAAAGGTGGTTGGGGACTGTCCCGAGGGTTTAGAGATGAAAGTGATGAGGGGCAGGTTTCCAATCACCTCTATCCTGTCCCTCCTGCGGATGCTCAGGGGCACCTCCAGGCTAAAGTTCCCACCATTTAATGCTTATTATTTGGAATCCTGGTTTCTGATCTCTCTACTCCCACATATCCCTCTGCTGCAGATCTCACTCTCTGGGAAACAGACTTCAGTGGCAAGAGCAAGTTTCCCTTGGAGGGAGCTCAAGAGCAACATCTGGGGGGATGGAGGGATGCAGTGCAGGGCAGGAGAAGGTGAACCGCGGAGCAGTCACCACCAAAGCCTCAGCCAACCCCAGCTGGAACTCTGGGGCTGTGTGGGGTCCAGGGGATGCGCTCCACCTCGAGGTCAGGGTACCAGGCACTCAGGTGAAGAATTCCTGGAAATCAGCTGGGTCCTCTAAGGAAGCAGCACTCTCAGCAGCTGGGGAGACTGGTCCTGAAAGTGGTGATCAGACTCCAGGCATTTCAGCACAGGCTGCCCTCTAGCCCTGATCTACCCAGCTCAGTTCTGAGCATTCCTTACCATCGTTCAAACCTTCTGCAGTTACGCCACTGTCCACCCTAAACCTCAACATCCCAAACCCGCACAGTCTACACCTGAACTGTCTCTGCTCCAGCCACGCTGACTGCTGTCCTTTTCCGATTGACTAACTCACCTGCACTTCCCCTCCAACCTGGATCAGCAAAGCCTTCAGGCCTCTCTCAGTAGTTTCTCACCATCCTTCAAGGTGCATGTCATGGGCAATCTAAAATGTTTTGCTGTCTACTTCTTCCTCTTTTCTTCTGCTGATAATATACGTTTCCTCATCAGTTATCCCGTCTGTTTAAGTTCCCCTGGAGCAGGCTGGAGCCCTTCAGGGGACAGATGTACAGGCATTTTCTGTTCTGCTGGTTTGGACTGGATGCTGCTGCTTCCCTAACTTGGGGGGTCTGCCTTGGGCCCTTGTGGGCTCACCATACATGCCTGGATCGTGTTGTGTTGGAAGCCACTCTGGCTTCTCCAGGAAGCTGCTATTTACCACGCTCTTCCTTCTTGGGTCACATATTCACTTGTTCCCCAGAGCAGTCTGGAATGTTCTGAACTTTGTCTGAATGGTTCTAAACGACTTCCTTAGAAAGAAACATGGGGGGCGGGGGGAATAAAAGTGAGATCTGACCAACGGATTGGGGATAGGGTGGTTGCCATATCCCCTCTTTCTGGTCTTAAATGTGTTTCTTCCAGTACAAATGAGGCTCAAGAGTGGAAGATTGCGATTGGCTTTTGAAAAGGAGAAGAACAGAAAGACAGAAAGACAAGTGGCAAGTGAGTGCCCTTGAGGAAGTGTGTCTGTGTTCCCTGTTATTTCAGAGAAGCCCTCAAGGGAGCAATATGAAAATGAATTCCACTAGGTCTTTACCAGGGTGGCTATAAAGTCGATCATCTAGTAAGATGCTTTTTAAAGAAAAATGGACACTATTAATAATTACGCTGGATGACAGACATAAACTGATCATCCCTGTCCCATATAAATAGGAGTTCTCTCACCTCTGATCCACGTCTAGCACTCATCTGAGGATTTTGAGGGGTGTCTCTTATGGTCTCCATAAAGAATCAACACCAGGACTTCACCCTTTGCTATCATAACTTCAAAGCTTGGATCTGGGTATTCAACATTTACATTCCTCCAGTGTGAGGTAAGGGCGGGACCCTTCTTGGTTCTGCACAGAATCCTAAGTACTCACGTAAGGAAAGCTGGTGTAATTATCTGGAGGGGAGATGGCAAACTCACTTTGCCTTTGGTGGTCAGGCCTCCTTACCCGTGTCGATCAACACAGTCTTTATTAGTAAGTGGAGGCAGGAGGAGAAGATCAGTTCACGGGCTGCATTTGGTTGGGTTCTGCCCGTGCTCAGCAGACCCAAGTCTTACTGAAGGATGTGTCCGATTCCCGCTCCAAGGTCATGCCTGAAGAAGAGAAGTGGAGCGTGGCTAGCATCTCATGACTTCTCCCTAGTTTGCTTCATCCTAATCTGTTCTCAGAATATTAAAAAATAATAATCAGGGAGTATCCAGAGGCCAAGAATCTCACATCCTGCTTCCACCAGCCTCCCTAATCCCTGCTTTTCTGCTAGAACTGGCTCAGAAACTGCTGGACTCAACACCCCCCAGCAACCAGGGCCAGGGATGACCCAAACAGGCTGGGACAAGCTCTTGGAAGCAAGAGAGAGGCTGATCTTCGAAAACAGAATGTACTTAAAGCAATTCTTGGAAAGTCAAAGGAGGTTGAAGCTGCAGTCAGCATCATTTTATCCCTGGTGGAATTAATGACCTTTCTCACTGATGATTCTCTCGTGATGGATGTGAACATCTGTCTCATAGTGGGGAAAAAGATTGAAAAAACATCTAAAGTAAAAATTTGAACTAGAAGCAAACGATCGTCAGTAGTACACTATTTGTGTGTGTGTGTGTGTGTGTGTGTGTGTGTGTGTGTGTGGTTAATGCCATGTGTTCATCAATTAATTAATTATCCAGGTGTCAATTTTTAAGTCCCAACATGTATTCCTGCTCTCCTAGAGTTTCTAGTTGGGTGAGGTGGGGTATAAAAGGGGCATGCAGACAATTAAATGAAAAAAATAGATAAAATAAGATGTATGCTTTATTGAAGTACAAAATATTATGGGGTCACCTATCATGGACTCCCAACCTCATTCAAGGCGTCAAGGGAAGTTTCTCAGAGAAAGTGATATACAAACTGATACTGATAGGATCAATCAGTCCATGAGAAACTGAACTTGGAAAAGGAGAATGCTCATGGCTTGGGGGCAAGAGAACATGGCTCATTTGATGAACCATAAACTATGAAATAAAGCAGTGTCCCATAGCACAGGGGCGGGAGAAAGGGAAGAGGTGGCTGGGGATGGGGATGCTTCCATGTCCTCTTTCCTTTCTTGTAACATAGACTATTTGACTGAAAAGGGCATTTTCAGTCATCTTTCCTCCTAGAAATAAGGAAACTCAGGACCAGAGGAGGAAGCTGACCGGTTAAAACTTCCACTTTTTCAAATAAGGAGAATGTGCCAAGTTGAATTCTGTTACCTGCTCTATGACCAGTTTTCTTGTCATGGTCTGGCTATTTTTTGTGGTTGTTAGAATACCTGAAATCATAAAATCATTTGAAGTAGCGTTCTTTGACTAGAGGTCTGTTAAAAATGAGGAACATGAGCTTATTGGAAATGAAGCTGAAAGATCTAATGTCTTTTAACTGCAACCTTTGGATTGTTTCCATAGGATTTTTGGCTCAGCGAGTAATTTGAAAGCGTTTAGGTTCTAAGTAAATACATCTTTTGCAGTTTTCATGACTGTTAGAACCTTGGCATGGGCTAGCACTGTGGCCAAGCTACTCCATGCTCAAAACAGAGGAAGTGTGTGTGTGTGTGTGTGTGTGTTTTGAGAGAGAGAGAGAGAGGAAGAAAAGAATAAAAATAAGAAGGAGGAGGGGGGGGAGGAAGAGGAAAAGGAAGAAAAAGGAGGAGGAGGAGGAGGAGGAGGAGGGAGGGGGAGAGAAAGGGGGCGAGTTGTGCGGTGAGGAGGGGAGAGGACAGGAGAAGAGGACTGTGTTTCTAGTATTTGAATAAAGCCCAGGAAAGACCTTGATGAGGAAGGTAGAGCTCAACCACTATTGTGACCTATTAGACTGTAGGGCTAGGTAAAGGAAATTGTGGTGTTTTAAACTTTCACTGATTAGTTTCGCTCACTGTGCTTTATAAATAAATTCTGATGTTCCTTTGTCACATGCACAAAAACTTCCATTAGAGAATGGTGCCTTCCCTTCTCATGATCTGAGTTCAGTTCCACATGCCTCCTAATCTGGCTCATTGACTGCAGCCTTCAGTCTCTTTTTCTGCGAACCACTCTACCCAAAATCAGATTGGCACACCTGTGAGCATTTGGCCTCGAACCATGTCCAGACCAGTGCCCTACAGGTGACATTCAGAGTGCCCGGCCCATCCTATGTCCCTCTTCCTCTGTAAGGTGGGGTTGATCTTCCTGGCTACTCATCTGCTTCCTCAAATGTCACCAGAGCCAACTGCTGCCCAAGATGGAAAGTGTTGATATTAATAATGATAAAACCTACCGAAACTGTCTGGAAAGAGAAGCCCCTGCTCATGATGTGATGTTTTCTAAGCAAATGGGGAGGGAAAAAAGGGAGGAGGAAGAGAGGAGACACCAAGAACAATATCCGACTCGGTGCTGCCAGCCCATTCCAGGTCTTGGGAAACAGGACGCTGTATCCAGGCTGGCTTCTGAGAGAAAGTGGGTCTGTGTGTTTGCTTGGAGATACAGTAAGGAAGCATGTGCTTGCCAGTGCAGCGCTGAGCCCCACGCTGGATCAGCAGGGCTTCCTGAGCAGCTGTGTTCTCTGGTGAATGGGGAGCTAATTAAGGTGGAAAGTCACTCATTGAGAATCCGGTGACTTCATGTGGAAACCATAACTTAAGGTCAATGAACCAAGGACTGTTGGAGATGAGGTTCACAAGCTGAATTGGAGGCTCCTTCCACAGGTCTGCAGGTTGGACCTCTGCTGTGTAAAAGTGGCTTCAGATTGCACACATGGCCAGGGAATGATTAGACCAGAGAAGAAAAAAAAAAACACCCACCATAATGTGTACCATGCAAAGCTCCCCAAGATGCCTGTGGTCTCACAGGAAGTGCCAGAAACCGCCCAACAAAGACCCTCCCTTAAAAGATGCATTCATCTTTCTCAGATGGTAATCTTAATTTCAGTTGGGTCAGCTGATCTGGTAAAGGTTATCTTTTCCCTCTAAATGGGAGTGAAATTACCTTCTCTTTGTTAGGTGACTATTTTCAATATTCAGACGTAAAATAGGAAAGATAGTTTCTACACCTTCAATAATCCACTGTGGGCTTTCCTAATCCCTACTACCATGTAATTGGTTCATTAAACTGTTTGGAAAAAATAAACAAAAGGAGAGAACACATTAACAAGTTGCTACTTGTAGTTCAAGGGTGTGAAGTTAAAGAATGACATCTGTTTCCTCACCATCAGGACAGACTTGGCCACTCACCTGCTTTGTGGGCAAGTCAGGTAACATCTTAGTTTCCCTGTATATAAGGATAAAACTGACTCTACCCACTTGAAGAACCAAATGTAAATAATGTAAAAATGATTTGAAAAGTATAAAATGTGCTTGCAAATGGTAAGCTAGAGTTATGATTTAAGGATGGCAAAGACTGGCTCAGTGTTGATTGAAAGTTAAATTAAAAGATCCACTTTTTAGACATTTAAAAATAATAAAGGAATATCCTGCAATTATTTCTTGACTAGGAAAAAAAATGTACTGCAGGGCATTTTGTTGAACTCACATTCCATTTTGCAGACTCTTTGAAAATTGCAAAAAGAAGTTAAATTTCAGTTGTGGGATAAACATCTTGACTCTGTCTGGAAGGGGAGATGTCTGTTTCCATTAAGCGATCCCAATTTCAAGGGCTTCATCTGAGCCATAAACCATCATTCTCTACTTGGAAGGCAGAGGAGCAAATTCTGACACAGGATGGAAATTCAAGAGGTTGGCAACTCACAAAGATTCTTTATTTTCAAAAACTATGGCGAGAGTTGGATTGGCAAATGACAATCGTGTGCGTATGTGTGTGTATTTGTGTGTTTTTCCATTTCAGTATAAAGTAAATAATATGGATATGAAAGCAGTAAGTGATTTTTAGTTTCCTAACATAGTTCAAGAAAAGCATGGCTGATTTTGGAGGAGGAAACACCACAGAAAATTTTAAGGAAAATAAAATGAGAATTTATATGTATATATATATATATATATGTATATGGTGTTGGTTTAGTTACTGGCATTAAAGGCTGTAGATTTTGTTGGCTGTCTTTCCAGAATTTCCCTCCTTTCCTTCTTCCTAAGAGAACCCCACTGTGGATGGGGAATTATACCATTCTCCACAAAGCCATCTGTTTCACATCACAAGCATGGTGATCCCAGGGTCTTGCCAGCAACTGCTTTGGAGTGGGCATGTGCCCCTACTTTTGGCCAGATGCAGATATATAAAGGAAGTTTTCTGGGAGGTTTGTGGGAATAATTCCTTCATTTGCTTCAAGATGCAGCCTCTCTTTCTGTGGGGAGGTGTCATGGCTGAAATGAGGCAGCCTTCTTGTGACCTTGAGAGGTGTTACCCTAAGGATGGCAGATTAGAAAACTGAAAAGACTCTTCTGGATAAAAGTAAAGAGGCCCTAATGTTATTAAGGAGTGGTTGAAGAGCCAATTCTGGAATTGCCATCCTTCTCGGTTCCTTTTTGCGTGATACATAAATGTCCCAGAAGCTGACTTGATTTGTATTGGGGACTTCCCTAGTTGGCAGCCAGTGCCATCCTTACTGATTTGTTATCCATTTATGGTTGACACTGGTGCTGACAATCACAGCATTGAAAGGACATGAATGAATGCGAGACAGATGGGCTGAATTGGTGTCACATAAAGAAACAATAACAAATCAGATGAACGAATGGTCAAAGAGCTTACAGGCATCCTCTGCCCTGGGCATCCTACTAGGTGCTTTGAGTTAAAGACCCAATTTCTTTGCCAAGGAGCCCAAGATCTCGAATGTTCACAGTTTCAAGTATATGACATTGCGTTCTCACGAGCAATAAAGTCTAGGTATACTTCTCTGAGTCAGAACTTTTCCCACAGAAGAATCTCTGCCTCTTTGTGTGACAAATTGCTTATTTGCAATGATATACTTGCTTGCATATCTATATTTTTCTTAACCCATTTAAGGTAAAAAATGAGTGTTTTAGAGTTCTACTTCTGGATTCAATTAAGACCTGCTAAATAGATTTTTGTTTTCCATAAAACACCTGTTATAATGTTAGGCATCCTGCCAGCAAATGTAGTGGATATAAAACTTAAAAAGACAATTCCTGTCTTCAAATGGCCCACAATCGAAGAGGAAAGAAAGTTACCATCTAAGTGAATTTGTACCATATCCACAGCATGACGGGGAAACCTGTATGGAGCTGATGGGGAGCCAATCACTGATGTTCTCAGACAAGGATCTTGAAGTGACATGGAATTTGAGCTGCACCTTGAAAAGCATCTAGGTCATCAATGAGCAGGAAGGTGAACGAGGCGAAAGTACCTCCCAAGGGGAGAAGAGTATCACCTCAGGGTGACAGAAGGGCCCTGAAAGCTGTGTTCACACTGATGGGCTGATCACGTGTCCAACACCTCAGAACAGGGAGGAGATGGCTGAAATATTTGGATGACTGTACCATTTTGCATTTGATTATTAAAGGGAAAAACATTCAAAATTTCAGCTGCTTAAGAGAAAAGAAAAAGGCAATGTGTGTTGAATGTGAGTTTGTATGAATTAATAGTATTGTTGCCAAAAATGCAAAGACATGCCTACGTCACATTTCTCTCCAAAAGTACAGGATATCTTTCTGCTCAAAAGTGATCCTAACATTCCGTATTGGTTTTCTATTGCTACCATAACAAATGACCACAAATTTTTTGGTTTGAAACAACAGAAAATTATTTTTCTTGCAGTTTGGAGTTCAGAAGTCCAGCACAGGTCTCACTGGACTCCTTGTTTGCTGGAAACTCTATGATTAGAGAATCTATTTCCTGCTCTTTCTGGTTGCTGTTGGAATTCTCTTCCTTGGGTTTAAAGAATCAGAGTCCTTGTTTTCTCGTTGGCTATAAACGGGGACCCCTTCTCAGCTTTTAGAGACCATCACGCCCCTGAGGTCACAGCCCCCTTCCCCCATCCTCAAGCCAGCAGGACAAACTGGGTCCTCTTCAAAGCACCAGGGAAGGGTTTTTGCTTTTAAGGACCCATGTGATTATATTGTGCCTACCTATAATCTGGAATAATCACCCCCTCTCAAGGTCTTAAGGCAACGTTTCTACAGGTTCCATCGTTTGGGGGATGGACATCTTTGGGGGGGGTGATATTCTGCCTCCTGCCCACTTTCTTCTCATCTGAACTGTTCTGCTCAGCTAAGGGTCACTGTCTTAGCTGGACATTGATAAATCAGGGCAGATCGATGTCAAAGTGACCACAGTGATTCAAAAATTCAAAACCGCATCACTCCTTTAGTAAGAGCTAAGTAGAAACTGAGAGTATTTCTCCTGGATATTTGGGAATAAGGAGAAGCATAAGACCTGTTTCAAATCATCTGAGAGCCTGTCATACAAAAATGGGTTTATTCTGTGCAGCACAGATTGCAGAGCAGAATGAATAAAAAATAAGGGGAGTGGGGTGGGTTTTAGCTTCATATAGAGAACATAATCCTTGGTCCCCAAAAGTGGCCCCAATGGAGCATGTCTCTTGATATGCATGTCCTCATGCAGCCCCCTCCCACACTGAACTTGGATTGGCTCATGACTTGCTTTATCCAGTGAGACGCAACTGAGGTAATGACATAAGACTTCTGAGACCAGCCACTGAGAAGCCCCAACAGCTTCCATATTGATACTGTGTTAGAAGTCCATCACTGCTGCTGTGGAAAGACGCAGAACAAGGCCAGCAGGGCTATCCAGCTGAGCCACTGCAAATCGCCAGCTCCCAGCATCAAGAGCTAAATGAATGGTTCTTATTGGGGAGATTTGTGATGTAGCAAAAGCTAACTGGTGTGCCTGCTCAGCTGATTTGTGTATTTGAACACATATCCAGGCACATTCTGAGTTTCTCATCATACAAACTGGAGTTTGTTTTCCCTTACTTTTGACTGAAAAAAAAAATTGGCTTTTGCAAATCATTTCAACTTCCTGCCAGCATTGTGCTTGATTTAAATGTGTTATTTATAGTCACATGTGTATGGATATTTCCTTTTCCTAACCTGATGATTTCCTTGATAACTCATATGTGTAGAACACTCTTAGTCATTTTGCTGTCATAATCCATCTACTTTTTAAAAAAATTAAAGTGTATTTATACTGAACTATAGGTCAGTAATTAAAAACAGATGGGTTACAGAGTAGGCCTGAAACAAGTGAAAATACAGAAGATAATGAAGGAGAAGGAAAACGTCCCAAGGTTTTGATGGACATCATGTAGTTGTGAAGGACACAGCACTGAACTTGACAGCAGAGATAGGCACACTACCCCAGTGAGAACAGAAAGTCGGAATGAACAATGGCTATCAGAGTAAGCAAATACAGACTTACTTATATTTGTATTTTCTGTGGCAATTTACTTAGCCTAGCCTGGCCTTTCTGTAAATAAACTGCATTAAACTATAAGCAACAACACTTAAAAAAAAGTGCAATTTTGCATTGAAGATTTCAAAGTTTTTGACATCTAAAAATGGAAAAGACATACAGACAAAATAATGTCAATGATGATTTTTGACATAGTACTTATACACTAGGCCTTGTATGGAGTGCTTTACACATGTCACATCTTTTAAAGCTGATAACAATCCTGTATGTTAGATACTATTGTTTTCCTGATTTTACAGATGGGTAAATCACCACTGAAGCAACTTTTTATTGCTATTTTTAATCAACAAATAAGATTGTATGTAATTATGGTATATATATACAACATGATGTTTTGACGCATGTGTACACTGTAGTATGATAAACTAAGTTTTTATATCCATCACCTCACATCTTTATTATTTTTTATGGTGAAACTCCTTGTCTAATTAAACTTTTTGAGGGGCTTTCTAAAGACGAGTCTCAGAATCAATTTGCCCAGAAAAGCTTAAAACAATAAGAAAAATATGGTGGCATTCTGCACTGTGGATTGTCAAAAACTACGTGAGAGGGGGAAGAACCATCTAAGTTTTTTAAAAGTGCCATTATCAAATGACACTATTAAATATTTTTAAAAGACATGTTGAAAGAACAGTGCGAGGGAACAGGTCTTAGCCTGCATGTTTGATGAATGCATGGATTTTAGTTATTTCACTATTCCATTGAGTTTTCCTATCTTGGTTTATTTATAATGAACATATGTGTTAACAAGTGAAAAGAAATATGTGTGGGAAAGTGTGGAGAAAACTATAACAAGAAAGAGTCAATTCTTAGCTCTTTAAGCACACTGTCATTTAGTCTTCAAAAACATCCCCTAAGATCTCAGATGGGTGCTGTGCCAGGTATACTTTATGTAGTCAAGGATTGTTCCAGATGCAGTCAAACCCTCTATTTCAGTTTTTCATTACAGGCATCCTGCAAAATATGTGCTATAATTTTTATTAAGACATGAAATTAGCTCTGAGAGGTAAGTGCCATGTGAAGTTCTCGCAGGGAGAAGGAGATGGAATAGGCCTTCTAGTTCACATCTTCCTGACTTTGCAAATGTCACTGTGTTTTTCTACCTGAAAAGCTAATAGGAGGTTCCAGTGGGTCATGAAAGGAAAACAAAAAAGGGTATCATGTTACTCTCAGGACTTCATAACCTTGATGGACCTTGAACCATGGACAGTTGATGATCTGTAGCTTCTAAGAACAGGTATAGGTTCAGGCAGCGTCAGGTTGCTGCTCTGTACCAGTTTCATGAGGGTCAGAATGAGGCATTGCAGAAACAACTAGGACTTTAGATATAAAGGAGTAGGTTTGATGAGAGAGAAAACCTTTTCCAAATAGCTTAATCAATTTATATTGCCTCCAGCAAAAGACAACCATATGGAAAGATCCATGTAAAATATCCTCACTCAGAGACAGTCAAAATTATATTTTTATGTGCTTCAACAATTCTTTTTTCTTCTGCTTTTCAATAAGTCACCTGAGATCATTGGATCTCATCAGTTCATGAGACACAGCTCTCATCTTTGACTAAGATTTTAGTCAAGAGTCCTGCAATATCTCAATGGGTGTCCACAATCTTGTCTGTCAGGTACTTGAACAAAAGGAGCTCAATATATTATCTGCTTCCAGCCCCTTATAGATGTCTGATGTCCATGAAGACGATGGTAATCATGGTTGCTACTGCTGCTTTCCAGTGGAGATGAGGTGATCAAGCCAAGTATATTTTCACTGACATTCCCCAAAACATCATCTTTAAAAATGTCTGATCAAGGTTCAGTTCCCTAAAGTAGAAAAGTGATCTTTCTTCAGCTTTGGCTGACTGATCTCTCTGTAGGATGCAGGCCCAATGACTTGGAGGTCAGTCAAAGGGAGAAAAAGACAATATGGCACCTTACCCATGGCCCTGTGTAGCAACAAAACAAACCGTGTGGGTTAGGCCCACAGCCCCAAAATGATTTGTTCTGCAGTGATTATGAACTATCTCATCTTCTGTCTCTTTCTTCCTCCTCCTTTTTTCTTTGCTTCCTTCCTTTCTTTTTTCCTTTTTAAAACACAGGGTCTTCTTATGTTGCCCAGGCTATCTCTGAACTGCTGCCTTCAAGCAATGCACCTGTTTCAGCCCCCCAATAGCTGGAACCACAGGTGTGTACCACTGTGCCCTGCTGAGTTTCTGTCTCTCATGCTCTTAGTTTCACCTTAGATACTAAGATCCTAACTGCTTAGAGTGTACAGTATAGACTAGCAGCTCCAACATGATTCTGGAGCTTGTTGGAAATTCCGACCTCACAGGAGACCTTTGAATCAGAATCTATAGGTGCTTCCTATGCACCTTAACGTTTGACAAATGCTATCTTGGACCCTGTTTTTTCCAAGTCTTTTCCCTGCAGCTTTTGGGGAAAGGATGTATTTAAAAATTGGATTCCAGACAAACTCTCTTTCCATTTATCTCCACCTATAAACTATCTATTCATCCTAGTTCAATTAATGCACCTATATTTAAGTTGATTGATGTATCATTTTCTTTGCAAGCAGTAGGGGAAAACAGCTCTGGAGACACCCTGCAACTCTGAATGAGCCATGTGGCCTTAGACAAAGGTATTTATTTAATCTCTTCAAGTTTCATTTTTAGAAGGGACAGAAGCAGAGATAATATGAAAACTTGGGCACTAGAATTTTCTCATTCTTCTGATCCAAAGACAAAACTCCAATAATGGGCTTTAATTATTTCATAAATGAAAGTACCACTTGAGTGAGGGCCCAGCTAGCAATCAAGGAATCCTGGATGGACACCAGACCCCCGCTACCCTTTGGATGTTTAATCATCTGCCGACTGTATCAACAGCTAAATGTCCTCAGCCATTGGTAAGCCCCTACAGAAGACCCCAAATAAGAAAACTAGAGGTGCCACCTCAAAGGGCTGACATGATGTCTCTGTCTCTTTTACTTACTATTTTGATTGTCTCATCACTGGGACATGGAACAGAAAGTGCTGCCTCCTTCAGAAGACACTGATTTTATAACTGGAGATTCTGTATCCTCAAAGCTTGCTTCAGGATCTCATTTTGCCCTTCTGGGTACCTCACACTCCTGGTGGAAGCAGGAGTGAGGAGGAGGTGAAGAGGTGGGGTTCCAGGGGATCATGTCCCTAAGCTGAGGACACCAGGACAGCCAGTGCTGCTTCTCACAGGTTGAACTTCAGTGTCATGTTGTTTTCCATCCTTTGTCTTCTAGGTTTTTAATAGACTGAGCATCTAAATCTTAACATTTATATTTAATCAGCTAATGCTTCCAACTCTTCCTGGAGGCTGAGAATGGCTATTAACCTTGACTTAGTGGATGCTAAACATATTGCAATGAAAGGGGAAAATGCTTTTGACAGTAAGTTTAAGAAAAGCAGGAGAGAAGCACCTATGCACACAGGTACTTCCGCTCATGTGTGTGCATGTTACACAGCAAGCATACACGCACATACACACAGACCTGTCTGCCAACAGATAGCCCTGACTTTGGGAGGTAGTATTTACTGCTACTCCCATGGTTCTCCTCTCTCTGCCTCCAGAGGCTCCCTCCCTCTTTCACTAACCTTCCTGCAGGTGTTACTGTAGGAACTCAGAACGAGTGCAAATAACTCCAGAGATAATGAATTTTCTAGGACAATTCATGGGAGTTCAGGCCTCCTTCTGTGATGGTTCATTTGGGTCCCTATAATAAAGAAAAATGTTTAATAAAGCAACAATTAGGATTAGATGACTCTCAAATGCAGAAAGGTATGCTAGATAGCATACTTTGAGCAGTAACTCTGTGTTTTCATGTTCTAGCTCCTTTAATCACAACCACCTTCAGAGGAGGATGCTGTTATCCTTATTTTAGATTAAAGTGGGGCTCAGTCTTTTATATACAGCAAAACAAATTCAAATGAAAGGTTTGACATGAAGAGCCTCAGGCCATCTCCTCATTATAGATATTACTTCATGAGCACATCCAAACACAGAGTCTCTGATTCTAAAGAAGCATTTATAGATTAGTCTTTACGGACCCCATTTGAAAGGGAACTTGGGGGAATTCTCTTTGGCATCCAAGAGAAGATCATATCAATGAAGGCTGTGCCTCTTTCCCTTCTCAAAGGGATTTTAATATGCCTTTTAGAATGACACCACAATCTTCTTTCATACATGTAGATCCCAGAAAGGAGTCAAATGCGTATTATCCAACTTGGCAGTTTGTTCTTTCTGCTACTAATTAACAGATGTGTCTTTCTTATGTCATGTAACGAAGAATCTGGGGACAGGACCCAGATCTCTACTACCTATGTTAGGATTCGTCCTATATTCTAGTTTCATAATGATGAACCAAGTTGATGACAACAAAGGAAAAAAAATACTTAGGCCATCAATACAAGTTTTATTGTTGAGGGATAGTAAGGAAATCACAATCCTTTACCCACTGACTGTGGAAGCTGTGTGATAAGTTAGGGAAGGAAACAGCAGCAAATGTGCTGTAATGGAAGGAAGGAAGTGAGTGAGAAAGAGAGAAAGAGAGAAAGAGGAAGGGAGGGAGAGAGAGGGGAAGGGAGAGAGGTAAAGAAAGAGAGAGTGATGGAAGGAAGGAAGGATCGTGAATATATGACGAGAGAATTAAGAGTGAAAACCTTGCATGTGAGTCCCATAGTCCCAGCACACAGCGGTCACTTCCCCTCTTAAGGACCCAGTGTTCACATGCAAGAAAAGGCCACCATGGGGGCGGTGTGAGCTCTAAGATCTTCTCCTGCTCTAAAATCTTGTGTTCTATAGCTGTGCAACAAGAGGCGGTTAAAAACTGGACTCTTTTCCCAGAAGAGCCTTTGGGTATTTGGCTCATTAAAGAGATTAGCTGTCCATTTGTAGGGATGTCTCTCCAATGGGGTAGGGACAGAATGACCCAAGAGTTTTAGTTTTGATTCACTTTATGAAGTGCATATCCAATTTCCTGGCAAGTTCAGTCAAACACATCTCATATGTTTCAGCAATCCAGGCATTAGACCGAGACAGAAAAAAATGCCTCTTACTAATGTGTGACAAATCCGTATGGAGAAAAACACTGTTTCTTCTCTCCCATATGGCACAGCTGAGGATGGTTGGCTGTTCTGGCCTTGAAATGGTTCCCCGGACCAGGTGGGTGGTTTATCTCACAGGCTGGTGAAAATTCAGTGTGTCTCTTTCGTGAAGACGGAATGGGTGAGAATTCTTCTGTCATAGCCTGGGGCTGTCAGCAAAGTCTAAGACACAGTTCATTGGTTTTTCTGCCAGGATGAAAGGGAAGGGAACCAACTACCTTCAGGAAGAAGGAAGGGCAATTTCAACCCCACTTAGGTCCTGCTTCAGAACTTCCCTTGAAGCCCAAGATCTTTGAAGTTTTGATTTTGTAAGGATAGATAAGATTTTTCCATGGAAAACCCTCAAACCACTTCACACTCCCATCTCAATGCAGAGAATGACAAGGCCTTTGGTGGACAGGCAAGGCAAGGGGAAGTGGTTTCCTAAACCCTCTTCAAACTATAGTTCCAAAGGATTGAGACTCAGTGGCTTCTAATTTGAAACGAGTCTTAGCCCTTTTTAAGACATAGTGGATTAGCTGTGTCCCCCTCTAAGGGTTAATGGTACAGATTGAAAAGCACAGAGACTATTGCACTGATTAAATACAAAAAATAACCAAATGAATAGAAGCAAAAAAAATCCCAACTCATCTATACCTCTGAAATCATTCCACCTCTTTAAGAAGTGGGGAATTATAAAGAAAGAAAGATAATCCATCTCCTCTGCTCTCAGTTTAAGTTGATGTAAACTATAGAAGGATAATGATTTTCATTGTTCTGAAACTTGGAGCGTCAAAATGAAACTCTTATTTTTTAGTCATCATCTTCTCAAATTGTTTCCAACTCTTCTTTTTTTTTGCAGTGCTATGAGTGAGATACACTTTTAATACATATGTACTTTATTAATCTACTCATCACAAGGTCTAAGACCACAATTAAGCAAATAGGCATAAAATTTTCCAGTGTGAAATTTGATGTCGTATGCAATTAGGCACAAATGTAAGAGGTTTGCTACAATCAAAAGGTAGCTAAGTGATGGAATTTCAGGTTTGAAAGAAAATGCCAAAGGTCTTATTGCAATTTAGAAAATCAGAAACTGGTAAGTTATAAAGATGGGCTTGGATGAACACATACATATACATACACACATTTCGTTCCCTAGAAATGGCAGCGGTAGACATAAAGTTGTGCATGCATTGGAAAGCTTCCATGTTGGACATTAGAGAGGATTTCCTAACTATAGGTAACTATTTAATAGACCAAATGATTAGAAGCAACATAATCCTTTGACTAAAGGATTCTTTCTTGGATGTATTTGTGGACTCTGATAAAAAAAGAAATTTGCATTTTTAGAATTTATAGAGATCATTTAGTTCAACGAAAGAATCCCTTCTAACGTTTCTATATCAAAAATTAACACATCCTTGCCTGACCATCAAAGAATTGGAAGTTCATCTCTAGACATGTTCCAATGTCAAATAATTACAATGATTATTAAAAAGTCCCTTATCATACTAAACCAACATATATAACATTAATTTGTGCTTCATTGGAGCAGTGGCAGATACCTAACTTGTTCACATGATCAACTTTTGAACTTTTGAGCTCGCTTATTATATCATCATAATTCTTTTGCTTTCAAATTAAATATATCAAATTATTTGAAACCATGTCACGGTAGAAATTGTAGAAGGAGTGTGTAAGTCTAAGAGTGAATGGACAAATGGAAACTCCACCAAGTTGGTGAAGAGGTTTCAATCAACATTTATTTGTCACATACCATGTATTCACAGTTTGCTAAGTTCTGAAGTTCCCTATGAAACTACAACCTTGAACTAAACTCCACATTCCAAAGAATTATCCTTTGCTCAGAGAAGAAGGGATCTACCATCAGTTATTGTGCTTTGTGGGGCAGGATAGTATTACTAATGGAAAGAAAGAAGAAGATATGAGTAAACTCACAATATCCTTCATAAGAAGGCTGATGATTCCACAAATAGCCCCAATTCTACAAAGGAGATCAAGATTCTTAGTTTGGAGGCCACAAGAGGGCACTAGACTACTATATGGACCTAGCTCAACTTGGCACAAAGCAGGGGTCAGTACTGGCAATACACTGATTGCGATAATAGTAGATGGCCACATCTTGTGTGCTCTAAATCTGTGTCTGAGACACGGTGTGCAATCGTAGGTGACATGCAAAGTTATTGACTATAAAACATATTTAGAATCCAGCCTCGGGTTATGCTAAATACCCCCAATGCATGTGCAATTTGAGAAAGAATAAAAAGAAAGGAAGAAGAGAGGGAGTGAAGGAGGAAGGGAAGACAAAAGAAAAAGGGTAAAGGAAAGGAGTAAATTTCTAAGAAAAAGTAAGGTGGTTCTTTAGGCTGTGAGTTCTGAAAGCAACATGGACACCCTGGTAATAGCCAGGGGTAAACAGCAGGAGTTAGACAGATGGTCTTTCGCATCTGCTTTTGGAAAGGTTGACATTTGCTAAAACTCGCATTGGCCACAGGATACTCTCTAGTTTATGACATTCCCATGGGCATCACCCAAGTCATTTGTTCTATTTCTGAAGTGTTCCATACTTTACAAGATTTCCAGAAACGTAGTCTCAGCCTAATGAAAGCACACTTAAACCCCTCTCATAAATACACTCTAGTCTATGCACTCACTGCTCCATCTGAAAAAGGCAAGAACAGTCAATTACGTTCTAGGTTAGTCTGGGTAAAATCAATAGGTTATTTTTGTCAATTAAGAAGTGTCTCTACAATCCTAAAGTAGCCAATCAAGTTAATTCAGCCAAATGTGAATCAATACATGCAGAGTGGGTGGGGGTGCAGATCAAAACAACTGCTTGGGATCATAGAGATCACAATCAACACTGAAGTTCTCGGTTTCTCAGTTCTCAACAGTTATCTTAGTATTGTATAGGAAATGGCTCCTCAGGCATCCTAACTATGTATGGGACATAGTTTTCTCTAAAGATAGATGATAGATAAATAGGTTCCAATTGTCGTAGAAATGAGTCATTTGATTGATCAAACTAGATGTTGTTACAGTAGCAGGAAAGATGGGAGAGGGTCATTTCTCGAGGCAGAGTTCAGCTCTTTGAAAGTAATGAAACACTTGAAGGGCTTTCTGCAGAGCCAGTTGAATCAGAAGGGAGATGCTTTCCTCCCAGGTTTTTACTAATTTACCTACATTCTCAGTTCTTCCCCCATCTCCCCTGTTTTAAATGCATGCATCCTATATTTGGAGATGAGTGTGATGTTCTGACACATGCTCACATTTCCTGGCCTGCACTTAGGTGCAGACCCTTCTTGGTTTGGATCCTTCCATCTCCATTGTTCTGACATTTGGTCTTGACATTGTCCATGACACTGCCTTGTGGCTCTGTCCCCCATCATGCTCTTGTCTTTTGCTTTCTGAATCCATCCCAGTCTTCCTCCCCAGGAATCTCAATTTTCCTGGGGTTGATTGTCTGTGACATTGCCTCAGTTTTGAGGTCCTTTGTAGTATTGAGTCTGTTAATGAGATCTTGGCTTCTTGACTTTGACCAACTTGGTTGTTTGGCCTCTACCTTTTAAGTGACTCTTTTTTCCTTCATGATTTTATTTTATTATTATTATTTTGATTTCTGGCCACCCATTTCTTCATATTCTCTATTTTTGACTCTTCTGTTAGCCTAGCACTATATTTCAACTCTTACCTTGACCCCTAGTTCTGTTTTCAGAGTACTACTTTCAGTGGCTAAACTCAGCCCAAACTCCATTCTCTGAAAGTCTCAGGTTGTCTCCATCTCCCAGTCATCCCTCATCCAGTGGACCTTCCCAAGCACCACAAAGAAGGTGACCGTCCTCTTTGCATTTCCCTCCATGGCATGACTTTTGAAGCTGCCTTTCTGGCCTATCTTCTCTCTAAGATCAAACACACACTTTTTGAACTTAGGAAATGAAAATAATAGTTCTAGTTCTAGCCAGGATATGCTCCAGGAGAAGTATGATTAATTCCTGAGACAGGAGATGGCAGCTTGTGGGGAATAACTGAGACACACCTAACAGGCCCAGCCTCAAATCAGGTGAACTGAGCATGCTGTCGGGCCCGTAAAGTGAAAAATGTGTCTCCAGTAAGTGCCTAGTGGGTACACATGACCAAAGGACATGGCAGTTTTCAATTCTTTGGTTTGTATAGAGGACCAACCTGGACACACTTGGCCTACGGGAAGTTGTTAGAATTCCCAGACTGGTTGTCCAGACCACTTGCATTATACGGATAATGGCAAATGTTTCCCTTCACTAAATGCCATGTAGACTTGCTTCCAAGTCCTTCAACGACTTGAGGCCCTTCATGCAGTATGCCTTCATCAAGGGAGGAAAAGGAAAGAGAAAAATATGGAGAATTTGAGCTCTGTTTTGTCAAAGGCTCAGAACTGAGAGTAGAAAAATGTCATCTGATCTTGACTGAATGGTAGTTTTCTACTTTGTCAACATTGAAATGAACCCAATTGTGGGAAATATTAAAAGTTGCAATCATAAAATTTTATTTCATCTGAGACTTGGAGGGCCAAAGACTTGTCATACAAGTCCCCAGATGTTCTGGCTTCATGCCAGGTGGTACTTGGGGTTCATGGTCATGGCCCATCACAATCATCATCGTTAACCTACCTCTGCCTACCAAATTTTCATGCCCTACACATGACCCAACTGCTGTTTCTTCCAAGAGAACTCATCTAGATCCTCTCTCATTCCTCATGGTCCTCTAGTACTTGGTGTGGCTTCCTGGGCTCAACTTATCAATTAAGGTCACTTATTTTCTTCCTTAAAAAAATGATTTACCAATGATGCCTGCAAAAATAAACATATGAAATCAAAAAGAATTTGCAAAAAATAAAACCTACCTTTGATGCACTCCTCTCAGAAGAGAGAAGAGCTCCTGATTATCCCAAGGACAGTGGGAACACTAAAGAAATGATGTTCACATTTGAAAAGCACTCCCCAGACAGATCACTTTAAAACACGTGACCGCATGTGATCCCCAGATGAGGTTCTTTTCTCTTTAATAAAATGGAGATGGGAGTGATTAAACCAGAGGAGTAAAATCACTCTGCCTAGAAGTGGGGCGATTAGAATCAGACCTGGATTCCGCCTGTCCTTTTCTCCCCACTGCGCTGCCTCCCAGTACGCCCAGCATCCTTCCAGACAAAGGTCTGGAGGAAGCACAAAGGGACTTCTATTTTCATCTTTTGGTCCCAGCAAGATGAGGATCAGCAGGCAGGCAGACAAACTTGGGAATAATGGCCCTGCTCTCTCAACCGGGACCCCCGCCCCTGTGCCTTTATCCCCACTCGGGGTGACCTCGGCAGAACAAGCTGGCTCTGTAATGACCACTTCGTCAGCAGGGGCTGTGTATTTAGTAGCAGGAAATATAAGCTTTTGTGGTTGCCGTGACGTCATCCCATCCACTAAACAGGCCTTTATAATTTGACCACAAAAAGCCTTGAAAAGGAGAGACACATCCACACAGGGAAAGAGGCGACCGGCCGGTTGTCCTTCTGCATGGTGAAAGGGGCATTGTGTCTTCCAAATGCTTCCCCAAAGCCTGATGTTTGGTCTGCTGTAGACAAAACATCTGGATGATATATGGCGCTGTCTCTGTAGCCCAGCTCCCAGCTCATCCTCTTCTCCGCCCCTTCCTTCTCACCCTCTCTCTGTTTCTCCTCTCCTCACTCTCTTCATCCCTGGGCAGTGGGAAACTTCCATTTTTCTCTTCCCTTTTAAACTCTTCATTTGTCTAAAATTTCCAAATATATTTCTTAAAATCCTTTGGTTGTTTTTAAATATGTGGCTATATGACGTGCAGGCACACGCCCACACACACACAAAGTTCATTACTTTTCTCCTGATGTTTCACTGTTAGAAAGAGAAAAAGGATGAAAGAGAGAGAAAGAGAGAGAGAGAGAGAGAGAGAGAGAGAGAGAGAGAGAGGAGAGAGAGAGAGCGAGCGAGCGCAGGAGCACACAGACATTTAGAAGATGGTTGCTAATATATTAATGCAATATTAACATTTTCTTTCCTTGGAGGTCTTAGGGTTTTTTCTGTTGTGGTGGTTGATGTTGGTGGCGGTGGTTTTTTAATTTTGTAGAGGGGTCGAGCTCAATGATCCAGGACCTTTTAAGGTTACTTTGTACAAGCTCAAAATGATATTCCACTTACACACTCCATTTTGCTTTTTATTTTAATTTTAGGTGAAGAAAGGGCAAACATTAGGCATGAATACCCACAGTCTCATTGGTACAAAAGAGAAAGAAAACAAAGATCGGTTGATATGCCAAAGTTTTTTTTTTTTTAAAGCAGATAAACTGAGAAAAAAAAGGATGTAAAACTGAAAGAAAATGTTTATATGATACGTCTGTATAAAATTTTCACTAGTTTTTAAGATCTTTGAAGCTAGGGAGCCTGTGTGTGTGTGTGTGTGTGTGTGTGTGTGTGTGAGAGAGAGAGAGAGAGAGAGAGAGACTGAGCTCCAGCACCAGAGAAGGGAACAATGAGGGAGAGAGGAGGCTGGGAACTGGGGGCTGACGTGTCACCTCTGAATGAAGCTGATGGAAAAGTATGGCTCCCCCCAATTTGCACCGCTGTGGAAACCTCCCTCCCAGAGCTCTGCGCTTTCCTCTAAGGCACAGGAAGCAGGAAACACCTGCTCTCCTTCTCCCCTGACTTTTTTCCCTGTAGGGAATCTGGGTCTTCTCCCCCTCCCTTTCTGCGGTACACAAATGGACAAGCAGATTTTCCACATGTCCCCATCTTTCTTAAGAGAGGAAGTCTGGCATCATCTATTAGCAACTGATGCACTTTGATAGCTTCCCCGCCCCCACTCTATTCTCTTTTCCCCCTTCCAATTGACCTTATGTATTGCTTCCTCAAACCAGCTCCACCCAACCTTGTGCTAAGAATATTTTCCTCCCACAATAAACGAGGAATAAGAAGTCTCCACCAAACTGTTGGGAGACAAGTGTACATTCTGTTCATCTTGATTCTTAATTTTGAATTTTGCCATTTCCCTCCCTGCTACCCAGGAGAAGTAAATGCAGTTCCACTTGGGAAAGGCATGAAACACAGATGCAAGTGTGCGTCCGATCAAGATAGCCGCTTTCAGATCTCCTCCCAGTGGAGGGGCACTGAGCTATTAGGATATCTTAGAGTAGCCCTCATGCACCACTGAAGAGCAGCCAAGGAGCCTCTTCATAACCATATACAGCAGGTGAAAAAAAATTTACTATACAAAAAATTTCTGAAGACCAAGAAATTTTCACCAGGCTTGCAAAGCCCACCAGAGGTTGCCATGTCTAGTCCCCTTTGTCTACACCGAACACCTGTGGCAATGCTTGTAAGGCTACCTTCTGCATAGTACTTCCTTCTGTTGTTCTTTAGTAAAAAGAATTCTCGGGTAGAAAATGAAAAGAGGCAGAGAAAATTAGCCAACTAAAAGGCAAACTGAAGTCTGTTTTTCATTATTTTTCACAGGAATTGATTTTAGTTCCTGGCCAAGTAGAAATGTATTTTGCATTATGAGAAGAGGCAGGGTGGTATACCAGAAATACAAGTGGTCTGGGAGTCAATAAATCTTAATGAGTCACTGGAAAAATCAGGGCTATAACTATGACACAATGACAAGTTACCTCCTTTCCCTAGACAGTCTAATAACCTTTAAAGTGGGAGAGCTAAATGATCTCTGAGATTACTTCTATCCCCGTTTGCAACATATATGACAGGACAGAGCTTCCCATCTTTTTCAATTTACTCCTAGAAACCAAGAAGAAAATCAGAGACATCCAATCCAGAAAATAAACAAAGGAATAAAAATTCATGAAATAAATATTACATAAGGTCAGTGAACTTATGAACAAATGTTCAACCTTTTCAATGATCAAAGAAATGCAAATTAAAACAGAGACTCTCATGGTTACCTTTTAACCTGACCAAAATGGAAAAGATAAATTTCTATAACTTTTTTATCTTAGTATTGCTCATCATAGTAACACATGGGAAACAACATATATGCCTCATTATTTCAGTAATCCCCCATTGTCTATAGTTTCATTTTCTTCTGTCTCTGTTGCCCACAGCCAACCATGGTCTGAAAATGTTACATGGAAAATTCTAGAAAGAAACAATTTTATAAAGTTTAAATTGTGCACCATTTGAGAAGTGTGGTAAATTCTCATACCTCCCCTCTCCATTCTACCCAGGATATGAGTCATCCTTTGTCCAGCATATCCACATTGTATATGCTACCTTCCTCCCATCATTAGTCATTTAGTGGCATCTCAGTTATCAAATCCACTGTTAAGATATCACAGTGTTTGTGTTCCAGTAGCCCTTGTTTTACTTAATAATGACCCCAAAGTGCAAGAGGGGTGATGCTGGCAATTTGAATATGCCAAAAAGAGGCTATAAAGTGCTTCCTTTTGGTGAAATGTGAAAGTTCTCAATAGGAAAGAAAAACATTGTATGCTGAGATTGTTAATATCTATGGTAAGAATCAATGTTCCATCCATGAAATATGGAGGAAAAAAATCTGTGCTAGTTCTAGTGTTGCAATTAAACTGTAAATGTTATGGCCACGGTGTGTAATAAACACATAATTAAGATGGAAAAAGCACTTAGTTATAGGGTTTATTGTTATTCAGTGTCAGGAATCCAATGAAGGTCTTAGAATACATCCCATGTGGATAAAGGTAAGGCTACTATATTTCCATTTATTGAAATACTTCCACTCATTAAAAATGATATGGGTCTGTATACCTTAACAGTGGAAATGTGGCTACCATAAACTAAGACAAAAAAAAAGAGTACAAAACACATGTACTGTTATTCCACTTAAGGAAAACTGATATAATGTGTGCATAATGCTCACAGAGAAGCACCCAAATAGGCTCACCACATTATTAGCTGTGATTATCTCAAGGTGTAGAAATCATTGCATAACAGTCTTTTCTATATTTTTCGTATCATTGGAATGTTTTACAGCAAACATATGCTACTTTTATAATCAATTTCATCTTCATTTGGGAATAATATTAATTAAAATTCTATGAGCATGCTGTGCACAGAAGAACATTGCATTGAAAGTTAAATCAGCCTTACTTGGGCAGCAGATGGTAATGGGAGCTAGTAACCCTGATCTGCTCACTCTGAGCCCTGGAATCTTAGATATAGTTATCAGGTGGCTCTTTGTTGTTCAGATACTTCTCTTTTATAGGTTGCTCACATTTGCTGAACCTCAATTTCTTCATCTAATGAATGACAATGATAATTTTCACCTTGTGAGGCAGTTATAAGAATTCAATGAATAATGCCCATAAATGTCTTAGCGTGAGCCTAATAAATATTTGTTATTGTTGTTGAACAAATTAATATTTTTATATTATAATAAATAAGCATTATCACATGAAATTCATTAGTTGATAGAAACCACATTAGAGTGGCATGCTATGTGACATTTGTAGTTGTTGTGTATTAGCTACTAAGATTAGTAGCTTATAAGGACTGTTAGGAGGATTGTGGAGCAGTCTTTGGCCATGGTGCCTTTACTCCCTTCAGGGAATGGTGTCCTGAATTCTCTAATGTGCAGCTTCCATGCTCTCCCCAGACAGCTGGTCATATAGTATCACATATGGAAGTCTCAACATTAAGCACAACCTTGACCTTGATAGTAGAGAACTTTAAAGGAAGAAAACAAAAGATGCAAATCTGCCTTCAATCTGATGAGGAAAACAGATCAAAGCTCTCCAATCTGCAAACATGGTAAAGTATTGAATGCACAACCACAAAAAATATATACTAAAAAGTTAGAGAAGTTCATCTGATTCACTTGGGTGGAGGCTTCAGAGAAGCTGTAGTGACAGACTAATTTTTAAGACAGGAATTTTCTGTGGGGAAGGACATTTCAAGCAGAGGAAGAAACATGGGCAGAGGCATTGGAATTTCCTAAGCAAGATACAGAATGCATCTTCTAAAAGAGGGTGCCATGGAAGGGATATAAGGTATGCACCGGGAAACAGGATGAGCAAAGCTGGAAATGAGGGTTCTCTACAAGCTCATAGGCAGGAATCCCTCAATGCACCTAAGTCTTTGTTACCTCAGCTGTAACCGGGAGGTGAGTGGAAGGGATGCACTGAAGCAGCCTACGAAGCTCATCTGGTTACAGAGTGGAGTCCCCAGGTTTGGTGAAATTTGGTGATATCTAGTATCTAATGCAGTGTCGGAGTCCTCGGTAAACCCCCTTTTGTTGACCTGAGAAAGTATTAGAGAGTTCTGGGAGGGTCAGTAAAATGAATTTAAGAACAAATTGAGAAAATATGACACCACAGGAGAGTGCTGAGAAAGAGCAGTCACCAGCAGCAAACTCTGGCACCTAACTCCCACCAATAAATGGCCAACTTGGAAGCAAGAGGGGACCTTCTAAGTGCTGAGCTCAAAGCAAGCCAGCCAGCTGGGACAAAGAGGTCCTGAGCAGGGAGCAGAGGGAGGAAGAGTCCTGCCTCGCAGGCAGCACGCCCAACTGCAGGGCCTACCATCTCCCTTCCTGGCCTCCCTCCACCCCAGTCTGACCTGCCCTTCTCTTCCACCTGCCTGAGGACCTGGGCTGCAGCTAAAGGCAGAGGTTCTACCAGGGCTCGGCAGCTGCTTCCCAGTCGAGACTACAGGATATTCATCTCTAAAATGGAGATAATCCATGTCCTAACTAACTCACATAGTTTTGGGAAAGAGCAAACAAAGCAGAGTCAAAAAAGTACTCTAAGTGTTTTGAAGAGTAAGTACTGTCATCTCAGAACCCAACTAACCTCCGCTTTCAATTTCTCTTTCAGGCCAATACACATTGGAATTTAAAACCAAAAAGATCAGAGTTTTTGGTTTTATGCAGCTTCCTTACCAATGTTCCTTGGACATCTTAACTGGTATTATTTTATAAACTATTATGAAAATATTTGGGAAGTTTTTGAAAATTTTATAAAATGAAAAGTTCTATTAGTTTAGAGCAAGAAACCATCCAACATCCTAAACTACTGGCATCCTGTTCACCTTGGCTTTTGTTGGAAAACTGGTTTGGGGGATTTCTCTTTGGTTTTTTTTTTTTTTTTTTTTTTTTTTTGGAGATGGGGAGCTAGAAAACTGCAGACAAACATGATTGTCCATAGAGTCCTTTACAATGAAACAACAAACAAGGACTCAACTCTCTGTCTTGGGCCCCACTAAGCATTGAGCTTAGAGGTGTGAGACCTCAGCATCCCACTAATTTTTTTTTTTTTTTTGCCTTTTTTGGTACCAGGGACTGAACACAGGGGCACTTTACAATGGAGCCACATCCCCAGCCCATCCTAAAATATATATATATATATATATTTAGAGACAGGGTCTCTCTGAGTTGCTTATGGCCTTGCTAAGTTGTTAAGGCTGGCCTTGAACTCCTGATCCTCCTGCCTCAGCCTCCCAAGCTGCTGGGCCCACTGGATTCTGAGCATGTTACACCCTCGGTATTTCTTGAGCACCTTCTGGATTCTTCAAGCTGTACAGTCAGGGAAGGTTATGGGAAATGCATACATTGTGGCCACTGCCTCAGACATCTTAGGGTAGTTAAAGGAGCGAGATATAAGTGTGCAGATACATAAATAGAAAACAAACAATCATTTTCTCTCATCCCATCAGGTGTTTGATTCATTGCATATAATTGCACACATTTTCCCAAAAGTAACCTGAGAAGCAGGTTCATTGGGGTGGTTAGCATATATGTATTTTGAAGAGGAATAACTGAGAATTTCCAAGCTGAGTGGGGTACTGAGTTTGAATGAGAACCCAAGCCGCCTAGTGTGAGGTCCAAGCACACAGTGTGGCACAGTGGGGAGCCTCATGGTCAGTAGAGATGGACTGACCTGTTAGAATCGTCTTTCTTTTCTGGGTGACTTTGGGTGGTATGTTACCTAATATTCCCATTTTGTAGATGAACAGATAGGATCAGGTGGGCTTCTGGTGAGGATTTTAGAAAGAGATGGTGTGCGTGAAGTGTCTCATGTGACGCCTAGTAGGTGGCTGGAGGGAAGGGAGGTAACTGACTCAGGACACGGGGGTAAGCCTGCTGAGGAGGGGAATCTCTGGGGTGCTCTGGCATGTTCTCCTTTTGGTCAGATGTAGGTCTTGGACTCCTTTCTTGTAGCCTTACTATGTTACTGGCACCTCTAGCAAGCCCAGACTGCCTGGGCAATGCTCAACTGAGCTGGTCATGCCAGCCTACCTGGTTGCTGGGAATGGCAACCAGGGAGGGACAAGTACAGGTGCTGGCTCTTTGAAAGGAAAAGTTTGAGTCTGGAGAACATGTTTCCTCTTTGATACCTAAATCAGTCTTGACCGCGCTGTTCTGCACACGTTTTTCTATTGTACAGAAGAAATGTAGAGATGAGAGGAGGGAAAAGATTCACTCCCCTCCTTATCACTCTTGCCAAGTGAGACTTGAGGGAGGGCATATTTGAAGGAAGCTGTGTCCTCCTTGCTGTTCAGCCAGTCATCCAGGATCTACTGAGTATCTATTGAATGCACATCCTGTGCTAAATCTCTGGAAGTTTACCTTGTTTACCAACAGGGGAAAGACAACATAGCCGGGTCAGGCACATTGGAACTGAATCCTGCCTCAAATAATATTTACTAACAATATTATTTGAGACACTGACTTCAATGAGGATAATAATTCCTACCTTGCAAATTTAATATGAGCACTAAAATAAAAACATATCTGTTTAGAACATAATAGGGGATGAATAAATGATGGTTGTAGTTGCAATTATTACTGTTATTATGTGATACAATTAGAGACTAGCTACAGGCTAAACTGTGTTGGTAACTTCAGGTGGAGAAGTGATTAAGAGATAAAGGATATAGGCATGGCATGTAGTAACTGGTGGGCAAACTCTTGGAACAACGCATGATTTGCCCAGAGCCTTGAGATCTAGAGTGGATTTTTGGATTGGCAAAAGGGAGAGGGAAGCATTTTGCAAGAGTTAGAGGAACATGGAAGCAGAGATTCACAGAGCATGTGCAGAAAGCAGGAAGGGTCCTGGAGCAGGGCCAAGGCAGAGACACTCTGGAGCTGACTCTGAATAGGGAAGAGGGACAAGAAGACAGGGAAAGGTTTGTGATCATGGCATTCTGGGTCAAAGCCACAAGCAACATCTGATAGCAGCGTGCGGGGTGGATTGGGGCAAGGAAACATGGTATATGGAGACCCATGAAGAGTCTGGTAATGCACTAGGCCAATGATGATAGAGTCACAGGCTATAGGAAGATGGCAAAGTGTGGGTCTATGTGACACCGGTAGGTCATCTTCTTCTCCCCATCACCTCTGCCAGACCGGGAGTCCATGCCACCTTCTTTCTCTTCAGCTGCTAGTACTTGGACTAAGAAGGAATCACTATTACAAGTTACATTTGAGGAAATGGACTGAGAAGTTGTATAACACAGCTAGGGAGGGATACAGAGGGACAACAGGTAAGTGACAAAAGGAAGGTCTTATTCTAAAGCCTGTGCCCTGACCCTTATCCTACACAACCTCTGGTTTTGCTTTGCCATTTGAGTATGAAATCACCTGAAGTCTTAGAAACAACAATTGAATGGCCCCTGAAGAGTTCTCTGATAGAAGGTGTTCAATCGTTAGCTAGGATTTTATTCAAAATGCTTTGAAGTGTTTGTTAGTGAGTAGGCAGAGAGGTGCTGACTCTGGTAAACTGTAGATCTGAGTCATCCAGGGGGTTGATGATTGAGCCTGCCCTAGAGGCTAGATCTCTGCATCCTTCAGCCATCCTGTTCTGGAAAGAGCGGTAGAGCATTTGCCTGTGTGTGCAGGCTGCCTGTGTGACTCCTGGCACCAGGAATGGGTCCGTGTTCTTTCATGGGCAGAGGGATAGTTATTATCATTAGACAAATCAGAAAAACAGTCAACACCAAGTTGGTAGCCCTTTAAATATACCTGGAAAATGAGAAGTTCTTTAGGTTGAAGTAATTTTGTTTTAATTATTTCCTGGAACAGAATGGTGTTGGACATGTGGCCACCAGTCCCATGGCAGAAACTAGTTATTAGAGTAGAATTATGTCTTTCAAAGCATTTAATAAGTTTAGTTGTGGACTTTTGACAGAAAGAAAGAAAGAAGGAAAGGAAGGAAGGGAGGGAGGGAGGAAGGGTAGGAAGAAGAAAGAGAGAGAGGGATGGAGGGGGAGAGAGAGAGACAGAAAGAAAGGGAAGAAGAAGAGAAAGGGAGAGAGAGAGAAGGTGAACAACTAGAAAGAGTACAGAGAATCCTCTGAAAAGTTTCTCCTTTGGAGGCCAGTGTGCTCTATTCAATAAATCCAGCACAGTTCCTTTAATCTCCAGTTTTGGAATTAAATGTGTAGATAATGCAACTGAACTATTTAAATACCTACAAGTTTGTAAACGTGAGCATTTCCCAAAGCAACAGAGCTACCTGGGCATGTATGGACTGAGGCGATGCTTATCGAGTTTAAGAGGTACATGATTTAATTGCTTCTATTTCTCCTCCTCCGTTTCTCTTGCATCTTGGATGGGAAACTGGGTTCCCAGTTGTTGCAGGCCGCTGCCCGTCACTGGAACCATTCTCTGTTTTACACATTTAAGGGCAGTATTTTGCCCTCTCTTCGTAGGAGTTCAAGACTTCACAAGTCTTCCTGTTCTGCTTCAACACTTAGTCCTGCTCTCCTGCCCGACTCTGGTGACCCTCAGCTCATTCCTCCTCTTAGTGACTCGTCTTCATCCACCAGATGATGTTCAAGATCCTTTCAAGTCCTTCCAGTCCTTCAACCCATTTTCTTAGGTTACCATTAAAATGTGTCAAGAGAAAAATCAAAACTCCCCATGTCACACACATTTTATGAGAGGGGATAAAAACCACGGCTGCTGTTCCTTTCCAATGTAAATGTTTACGTGTTTAAATCCACGGAGTTTACATGAATAACTGAAGTATGAGCCACATGTCCTTTTCTGTAAAGAAATGACACTTTCTTCCCTGAGAAGCTTTTCCTGTCTTCTTTCCTTCCCATGAGAATTAAGTGAAAAGAGAAAGACTGCTTCAGAATCATGGTGGGATATCTTCTCAACCCCCTCCTCAAGACAGGAATGAGGTTTAAAATAAATATTACCAGACTGGAATGCAGGAATCCAACCATCAATTTGTCCATTCTTCTCCCTCCGGGTAGCACCACATTTATATTCCCTCGGACAGATGTGTCTGATGGCCTCCAGAGAAGGGCATGTCACCCCACTCACAGAGCACTTGGTCAATGGTTCCAGTGTCCTAGGAACTTGTCAGTTGTGAAATTCATTGTGTGCCTTGATCCCCTCTGCCATGTTATTAACCGACATCCCCTCGCTCGTTCCCCAGTGGACTTGAAGAACAGATGGCTATTATCTTCTCTAGGGTGGAGTTCTCAGAAGCATATGAATCTTAGGCAGAGCCAGTCAGTTATTTCCTTCCATCCGTCACCACTCCTTGTAATGCCCTCCCCCATCCCATCCCACATGCACACCACATAAATTCCCATTGAAATACTAGATAAAATACAGAATGGAAATGAAAAAGAGCCTGTTAAATCTCTTTAAAGCCTGCTGCTGCCTCACATTTTGCCTGTGGTAAATGGTCCTTGGTGATAATTGTTCCTAATCTAATAAATCTGATTGTCCTCAGAGGCAACAGGTAACGTGAAGTAGGAACCAGCAATGTTCCAGATAAATAGCAGCAGCAATTATGTGTGAGAAATTATAATTAAACTTGACATGGGAACCAAAAGTTACCCTATGGAATAAGGCAGCTTCCCAAACCATGCACAGTGGATTCATCAACAGTTTCCTCTTGAAGTCACATGATCCTAAAAGCCTTGAGTCCTGAAATTTCAGGACACAAAAGACACACAGTGACGTAACTCAGGGTAATTATTATGGTTGGAATATGAGGTGTCCTCCCAAAGCTCCTGTATTACTACAGGTGAAATGACTAGATTGGGAGAGCTGTGACCTAATCTGTAGGTTAGGTAGGTTACACCCCTTGGGGGCCAGTTTCATGTCCAGCTCACATCTCACATCTCTCATCTCTTGAAGTCTAATCAGAATGCAAGAACCTTGAGGTGCAGGAGTCTACAAAGATTTTTTTCTACTCTCCTGAAATATATTTCCATCACCTCTACAGCATCTCTGCCACAAGGCTGCTCGATTCCACTTAAACATTATTTTCAGAAGCTTAAACTACCCATCCATTCAAAGATGGCCCTAGCCATTCAAAAGAGTTCCTTTGCTTCTTTGAAACCTTTCCGAATTTGGACTTCATTTGTATGGCTACTCACAGTTTCAGGACCAATGACGGTGAGAAAGATCCTTTCATTTTCTTAGTGCTCAGGGATCCACGGTCACAGATGCCTAATTTTTGCCCCACACTGCTCAGGTCAATGTGGTGACAGCACAAAGACTCTCCAGGGGTACTCATCACTGACTGAGACTGGTGTGTATCATTGTTATGTCTTGTCTCCACCACTTTTGAAAGATATTGTTTAATGTAGCATTCAGGGTTGACTATTCTTTTCTTTTAGCATTGAAACACTATTCTATCTTCTTTTAAGTATTTCCCAATGCCCGCGGTGTAGTAAGATGAAAAAGATATATGACTGAATGACTGAACACCTAGCAAATTTTTGAAATGCATTTATTTCTGAATAGGAGATAAGTTAAACACTTAGATATTTCCCAAAGGCAGTGGCTTCATGGATGTAGTAGGACAACCTTTTTGACCCTCTCATGAGTAGGGAGAGAGAGAGAGAGAGAGAGAGAGAGAGAGAGAGAGAGAGAGAGAAGACCACTTTTAAAACCTTGAAGTCTTATCCCACCTTGGTCTGGTTCTCAAAGCACTTCCTCACCTCCTGCTATGGTTCACACCTCTTGCACAGGACTGGAACATCTTGGGACCTCACTGTGCAGGCAGGCTGAGGATTTCTGAGGACCTCAACTACTACACAGTTGGTGTGATGGTGGGATGAGGACCCTGAAGTTTCTGTGTTCTGGAAAATGCAGGAAGAGCCACTCTAGGACCATCTCAGAGTCCAGGAAAGGTTGGAAGCAGTGGTTGGTGAACAGAACAGTCGGTGAAGGGGAGAGCTGCCAGGAATGAGGAAGCAGTCCCAGCATATGCAATTCAAAAGTTCTGAGCAGAGCTACCTTCTTGATCCAAAGACTCTTTTCCAAACCCAATCTAGGCAGATGGCTGGGATTGCAGACCTTAGAACCACCCAGAGAGAGAAACACCTCCAACTATCTAGAATGACATATTTCAATTCTTAGAACTGTTTATTTTATTTTTTTACTGAAAGATCATCTTTACCATCTAATCTAATTCCTTCTTGTAACACCCATACCAATTACATTGTGGTTACAGCTTTTAATCAGTAATAAGTTAGAGAAATATTCTAGAGTCTGATTATACTCATTATCTCCTTATACATTTAACACAGTATCCTGTATTCAGGTCAATGTCCCTCATTCCCCCACCCCTTCACACAACTACACCTTGAGTCTCCTCTGAAAGTTCATTTATTTTTCCTATTATACACGTAAGGGAATTAGGAGCTAGAGAGTGGGGACCCTAGGCTGTTTCAGAAAGTCTTTGAATAAGAAGGCCAGTTCTGTTCAAAGTAAGAAACTGTCTTCAATAGTTCTCTAGGTTGCCAGCTGACATGAAACCAAGGGAGAAAAGTCAGAGGGCTAACACTCGGTCAGGACTCATGTCCCCACAAAGCAACACTAAAGGACGTGGTCACTGCATTCCCCATTCCCTGCACCCCTGACCAACCCAAGCTAGTCTGAATCTCTGAAAGACACATTGACCCCGAACAGTGGAATAAATCACCTGAGGAATGACTTGAACCATTAAGGATAAGAATTAAATTATAGACAATCCAATAATGTGACAAATGATTGTGTATTTTAAACACTCCCAACTCTGATTTTTCTCAGTGAAGATGGTAGATTAATTGCTTTCATGTTTCTAGCTTTTACTAGAACCATATTGGGAATGATGTTCTGTCTGACTCTTTCTCTGGGTACAATCAAATGATTTGCTGTGACCATTAGGTTAATAAGTAAGTCACAAGCAGAATCTTAAAAAAAAACAAACCAAAACAAAACCTTGTAAATTGCTGTTCCCTTCTTGACACTCTTGTTCCTTTGCCACAGATATGACCATATCCCTCGCTATCCTGCTTTGGGAATGTGAAGACACTTGAGGAAGTTCAAGTTTTCCCAGCCAAGGCCATCCTAAGCTAGTTAGTCCTTTTCTGACCTGCAGCTGATACTAAATCTATGAATGGGCTCAAGCAACCCATGAACTGCGGCTGGCTCAGGTCAGCAGAACTGCACATGCAGCCCAAAGGCTCCTGATCTGTAGTAAAAGTTTTTTGTTCTAACTGCAGGGTTTAGGAGTGGTTTGTTATACAGCAATCACCAATTGCAGAGCTTCTTCTAATATAATGATATCTCAGAGAAATATTGGAACAGTAGGGACAAAACTAACAAGAGAAACACCACAGTGTCAGAGATACTGGGCGCTGGAGGTAGAGTTTCTGTTTTTCCCTCCTTGCCCCTTCTCTGCCTGGTACAGCATATTTCTCAAAGTCACTCTCTGTGTGTTTGGGCTCATGGTGTTTGGAGGTGATCATGAGCAGAGACATGGTGTGCATTCAAGTAGGCGCATTTCCTCTTGTGCTATAGGCTGGATGTAAAAGAGTCTGAAGTTGAATTTGGGGATTTAGCCTGGCCTGTCAGATCTCTTTGATCTTAGTTTTGGGCTTATGTCTTATGCCCTATTTCAGATAGATCAACAGGTATTTAGTAGTTCTCCTAATCATTCCCAGGGATGAAAGCTAGGATAGGCAGTGACAGGCTTTTGTTAAAAAATATCAAATGGGTTGAGGAAAAAGGTTGGTGGGAGGAAAGAGAAAGAACAGGGAGATATAATAGAAAAGTTTATATTCTTGCTGTCAGAAGAATCAAACACGTTTCTAGAAGTTTCTAAGTAGTTTTTATTTGTCAGGAAAACTATCATAAATTAAAGCATTAGTGGAATGATGATATAGGGCTTGTTCCAGTTATCCTTCTGATATCAGACACACTTTTGTTAACATCCTGGAGATATTAATGAGTGGCCCTTTATAGCCTTATGTTATTCCTACTGTATCCAGAGCCCAGAGCCAAAGTGGAAGATGGGGGTGGGGGGAAGGCCAGTATTCTTTCCAGCTGACCCCCAGCAAACGACTTATCCTCCACTTCTGTAAATCAGGATGGGCCAAATCACTTGTTTTCACCAACGGTACACTAGCAAATGTGATACTAATGGAAAGTTAGAAAGAACCTCCTAATTGGAGTTTGCTCCCTTGCCACTCCTAGACTCTGGTGCCACCATGGAAAGAGAGAGACATGTAGCATGATCTTGTTCAATAGCCCAATCAATGGCCTATTAAACCCCAGAGGCAGATCTACTTTGCTCAACATTAACCAACTGAAAACTGAGAGTGAACTCAGCTGAGAGTCAAAGAACTCTTATCTTTAAAATAAATGGACACATTCCTTTAAAAATCCAGCTCCCTGAAATTGAGAAAAGAAAAGGCAGAAAATTTCAATAGCTCTTTGTCTATTAAAGAAATTAAATTCACCACAAAAATATCTTTCCCCCTCAAATCCCCAGGCCCAGATGGCTTTACTGGTGAATTCTAGTAAACTGATAAGGACAAATAATTAGCAATCATATGGAAAATGCTTCAGAAAAGCGAGAAGGAATGAATAGGCTCATTTTTTTTTTTTTATGAGGACAGGATGATCCTAATATCTTTACTATCAGAAATGGCAAATCCTGTTAGAAAAAAAATACTGATATCTCCCTGAAAACACATGAACAAAAATTCTTTAAAATAAATTAGCAAATCAAACTAAGTGACATATTAAAAAAGCATGTGAGGTTTATCACAGGAATGAAAAATTGGTTTAATATTTGAATTCACTACATCAACAAAAAATATTAAATAAAAAAATCAATTACGCGAGTTTCTTAATAGATACAACCAAAAGACCAATAGAGCAGAGGCGGAGGATTGAGAGGAGTGGAGGAGGGGAGGCCATAGGAAGTGCTGAGGAATGAAATCTACCAAATTATGCTATGTCTGTAAACAAATATACCACAATGAATCACACATTAATTAAATCAACAATAGCAAACACAGAAGGGAGAGCAAATGGATTGAGGGAGGGAGAAGGGGAAGGAAAGAGAAGGTACTGGGGAATGGGATAGATCAGATTATGTTACATGGATATACAAATAGAGCCTAATGAATCCCAATATTATGTATAATTATAATGTACCAATAAATGAATAAAAGGTTATTTGGAAGCCAGAGATATAACTCAGTGGAAAAACCCTTGCCTAACAGATGTGAGGTTCTGGGTTCTGTCCTCAACACCAAATACGTAAATGATTAAATATAATAATTGTATATATTTATGTGGTACAATGTGATGTTTTGGTAGATGTGTATGTTGTGAAATGACCAAATTATGGTAATTAACATATGTGTTACCTCACAAACTCATCATTTTTTTGTGGTAAGAACATTTAGAATCTATTCTTTTAGCAATTTTTCAAAGCACAATGTATCATTGTTAACTATGGTCATCATGCTGCCCCATGGGGAAGTGTTGGTCAAATGGTAAAATGTTTCAATTATACCAGTTTTTGAGAAATTCATATTTAATTCTAAAATGTGTATAACAACCAAACAAACTAACAAAATTAGCCAAAAGAGAAACAAACAAAAAAAACCCAAAAATCATTTTAAAAAAACTTATAAAAACAGGACAAAGTCAAGTATCTCTGTTTTGTAGGGGGGTGGAAGATGGCAGGCCAGAGCAAGGCAGCATTCTGTGTTGCTCAGGGACCGGGTCTCACTGTTGGGAATACTGCTTTGCTGAGAGTGATAGAGGACCCCTCCATAGCTGCTCTGGGGCAGGAATCACGGCCACCACGCAGCGCAGGGCCCCTGGCCTCAGCTAGAGCAGGACTCCCTAATCCAGGGCTCGAGAGTGCCTTGGAGGGACCACTCGCATCAGCACCGGTGCAGAGTTCCCAGGCACTGCTCCCAGGAAGGACACTCAGCCACTACCCACGTGCAGGAACTCTGGCCGCCACTCCCGTGTGGACTCCCATCTACCAACATGGCAGCTACTGCCATAGTCCCCTACTCATGATAGCCAGCCTACACCTGGGGACATCATAGGCTCTGAAGACAGCTGACAGCCACACACTGCGTGCAACAGAGCTTACCTCTGAATGCACTGCACAACACCATTGCCCCGCTCCCCCAACCTGACCCAGCACTCCAAAGCAGCTGCCGCCATCTTGGGTCACCTCCATCACCATCTTTAATTGGGGCAACTACCAGTTTGGAACCCCAGATAGTCATAGTTTTCTAAGTCCCCCAAATTCCCAGCAATTACTAACTCAGCAGAATGACTATCCAATTCAAAATGCCCTCTGCAACAGGTGTGCAGCCACCAGAGTTCAACACACAAGACCTCCCCCCCCCCCACACACACACACACCCCCGAGAGAAAGGTTCCTGATTAGGAAGTAGAAAGGGAGAGGGTGAAGGAGATACATTTTAGAGACAATTTAGAGGGCAGGAACTGTGAGGTCTACAGATGAGGAGATAAGACTCAGTGCCCACATCACAGGAGCAGACCCTAAAGGAGAACTTGAGGTGCAGTCTCCCAGTAAGACCAGTAGTGCCATACCCCACTTCCAGGTGCCCTACACCCAAGACCAACATTCACACCCTGGTAACCCCCATCATACTGAGGGCAACGATACCAACTAAGAACAGACAACCCCACCAATAGGTAAGAAGGGAAGCAGGAAAGATACTGATCTCCAACTAAAACAATCTTGTTTCTTCCTTTGAGATTTTTCTTTCTTTCTTCTCCATCTTTATTCTCTCACCCTCACATCCCCAATATATGTGAAACCAAATACTTTGAATTCAATTAGGATATTGAGGACTGAGATGAAATTACAGTTGTGTTGTGTATTCTTTTTTTTTCTTGTTTTTGTTTTTTCTCTCTAATTTTTACTATTTTAACATTTTTTATTTTTCTTAATATATATGTGTGTTTGTTTAATGTACTCTACTGTCTTCCCTCTTATTTGTCTACCCAAAAATACTACCTCTCTATTCTTCTGCTACTAGCCTTCTTCTTTAGATTTCTCTTTCACACTTCTTAAGATATAATAGCTTTATATCCTTATCTCATATCTCCTCGGCATATCTTCCTACGTCTCACCCCCAGTTCTTTGTCCACCATCAGAAACTGTAAACCCTTTTACAAACCTAATGATTATATTGTAGATAATAATTGAATTCACCATTTCTGTATATTATGACCTAACTGTAAACGTCTTAATAACAACTATTTGTTTTTAGGTGTGTGTTGTTTATATTGGGATCTGTCAACATTGTTCTTCCCCTCAAAGGAGAGGTATTGGAAACCTACAGGGGCACTATAAACCTATAGGGTAAAAATGGTAATACCTTGGATTCACAGAGCTAGAAAGAAAGACACATGAGCAACATGAAAAGACAAGGGAAGAAAGTTCCCCAAACAAATCAAGATACCACATTATTAGAATCCATGGCCAGCACAGCAGCTTAAATGACAGAGAAGGAATTCAGGATGTACATAATTAAAATGTTCTGTGAATTAAAGGATGATATAAGAGAGCAAATACAGGTAGCAAAAGATTATTTTGACAAAGAGCTACATAAGCAAATTCAGGAAGCAAATATTACTTCAATAGGGAGATAGAGGTTCTAAAGAAAATCCAAACAGAAATCCTTGAAATGAAAGAAACAATAAAACAAATTAAAAGTTCAATTGAAAACATCACCAACAGATTAGACCACTTGGAAGACAGGACCTCAGACAATGAAGACAAAATACATAATCTTGAAAAGAATGTAGACCACACAGTGAAAATGGTAAGAAACCATGAGCAGAATATTTTTTTTCCCATGAGCAGAATATTGAAGAAATATAGGATAGCATAAAAGAACAAATTTAAGTTATTGGAATAGAGGAAGGCATAGAGTTCCAAACCAAAGGAATGAACAATCTATTCAACAAAATAATATCAGAAAATTTTCCAAACGTGAAGAACAAATTGGAAAACCAAATTTAAGAGGTTTACAGAACACCAAATGTACAAAATCACAACAGATCCACACCAAGCCACATTATAATGAAAATACCTAACATACAGAATAAGAAGAGAATATTAAAAGCCATAAGAGAAAGGAATCAGATTACATATATGGGAAACCAATTAGGTTATGTGCAGATTTTTCAACCCAGACCCTGAAAGCTGGAAGATCTGGAACAACATTTATTAAGCTCTGAAAGAAAATGGATGCCAACCAAGAATTTTGTATCCAGCAAAATTAAGCTTTAGATTTGATGATGAAATAAAAACCTTCCATGATAAACAAAAGTTAAAAGAATTTACAGCTAGAAAACCTGCACTACAGAATATCCTTGGCAAAATATTCTATGAAAAGAAAATGAAAAACAACAATGAAAATTAGTAGAGGGAGGCATTACACTAAAGGAAAAGCTAATCAAAGGAGAAATCAAGTTAAGTTATATAACAAAAATTAACAAAAATGGGGCTGGGGATATAGCTCAGTTGGTAGAGTGCTTGCCTCACATGCACAAGGCCCTGGGTTCAATCCCTAGCACCACACACACAAAAATAAATAAATAAAATAAAATAAACAAAAATGGCTGGGAATACAAATCATGTATAATAACCCTGACTGTTAATGGCCTAAACTCACCAATCAAAAGACATAGGCTAGATGATTGGGCCAAAAAAAAAAAAAAAAAGAAAGAAAGAAAGAAAAGAAAAACAAAAGACCCAACAATATACTGCCTCCAAGAGACTCATTTCATAGGAAAAGACACACACAGTCTGAAGGTGAAAGTTTGGGAAAAATCATACCACTCACATAAGGACTGTGGAAGCAAGGAGGGGATTCCATCCTCATATCAAATAAAGTAGACTTTAAGCAAAAGTTAATCAAAAGGGGCAAAGAAAGACATTTTATACTGTCAAGGGAACCACACACCAACAAGATATAACAATTATAAATATATATATGCCCCAAACAATGGAGCATCTGTGTTTATTAAACAAACTCTTCTCAAGTTCAAGAGTTAAATTTACCACAACACAATAATTTGGGGTGACTTTAACACATCTCTTTCACCACTGGATAGATCTTCCAAACAAAAGCTGAACAAAGAAACTATAGAACTCAATAATATAATCAATAACTTAGACTTAACTGACATATATAGAATATTTCATCCTTCAACAAGCAAAGACACTTTCTTCTCAGCAGCACATGGATCATTCTCTAAAATAGACCATATATTATGCTACAAAGCAACTCTTAGCAAATATAAAAAAGCAGAAATACTACCCTGAATACTATCAGATCACAATGGAATGAAATTAGAAATTAATAACAAAATAAAAAATAAAAAATACTCCAACACTGGAGACACAATAATATGCTACTGAATGAACAATGGGTTACAAAAGACATCAAGGAGGAGACCAAAAATTCTTAGAGATAAGTGAGAACACTGACTTATCAAAATCTCTGGGACACTATGAAGGCAGTACTAAGAGGAAAGTTCATTGCATGGAGTTCATTCCTTAAAAGAAGAAAAAGTCAACAAATAAATGACCTAACATTACATCCCAAAACCCTAAAAAAAAGAGGAACAAATCAACACCAAAACAGTAGAAGGCAGGGAATAATTAAAATCAGAGCCAAAATCAATGAAATTGAAACAAAAGAAACAATTGAAAAAATTGACAAAACAAAAAGTTAGTGCTTCAAAAAAAATAAATAAATAAAATTGACAGACCCTTAGCCATGCTAAGAGAAGAAGAGAGAAAACACAAATCACTAACATACTTGGTGAAAAAGGAAATATCACAACAGACACTTCAGAAACACAGAAGATAATTAGAAATTATTTTGAAAACTTTTATTTTGAATTATTTTGAAAAATTATTTTTACTCCAATAAAATAGAGAATACTGAAGGCATCAACAAATTTTTAGAGGCCTATGAGTTGCCCAAATTGAATCAGAATGATATACAAAATTTAAACAGATCAATTTCAAGCAATGAAATAGAAGACGCCATCAGAAGCCTACCAACCAAGAAAAGTCCGGGACCAGATGGATACACAGCTGAGTTCTACAAGACCTATCAAGAAGAACTAATACCTATACTCTACAAATTATTTTGTGAAATAGAAAAAGAAGGAGCACTTCCAAACTCATTTTATGAGACTAATATCATCCTGATTCCAAAACTAGGCAAAGACACATCAAAGAAAAAAACCTTCAGACCAATATCTCTAATGAACATAGATGCAAAAATTCTCAATAAAATTTGGGTAAATTGAATACAAAGAGACCCCCTAATGATAGTGTGCCACAATCAATTGGGGTTCATCCCAGGTATGCAAGGCTGGTTCAACATATGGAAATCAATAAATGTAATTCATCACATCAGTAGACTTAAAGATAAGAATCATATGATCATCTCAATAGATACAGAAAAAGCAATCAACAAAGTATAGCACCCATACATGTTCATAACACTACAAAAGCTAGGGATAACAGAAACATGTCTCAACATCATAAAAGCTATCTTTGCTAAGACCCAGGTCAACATCGTTCTAATTGGAGAAACATTGAAAGCATTCCCTCTAAAAACTGGAATAAGATAGGGATACCTTCTTTTACCACTTCTG